>NC_053424.1:23064437-23757673 GCF_007990345.1 Gossypium hirsutum
TAAGAAAATGATTTTATGGATCGATGCGAATCAGTACATGAATTACAATTGCAATCGATGAGCTAATGTTTATATGGATATAATTCAATAAGAGGACGTTATCCTAAACTATGCATCGTTAGAATTTTGAGGACGAAAATCCCTAAAGGGGGAAGAGTTGTGACACCCCTAAAGTGACCCTAGTCGGAAAGTGGTTTCGGGACCACTAAACCGAGATCATAAGATAATTAACCGTCATAGTTGAGCTCATTTATGTACATAGCATGTGTGAAAATTCATGTTTGAATTTTGTTTAATAGTAAGTGATTTTATCAATAGACTTATTGAGAAATTTGGAAATGTGCTAGGCAAATTAAAGTGGCCTATAATGCATGTTGTGAAATGATGGTTGCATGTCAAGATTACCCAAATTAAAGCATAGTGGCCGGCCATGCTATGGGTGGAACATGTTGCAAACATGTTGTGTTAGTGAGTTATGTTAGAAAGAATAAAAAAAGGGTTAGGATTAAAGTAATGCAAAGGTGGAAGTGATGAAAAAAAATGGTCTCATCCATGCCCCCCCTTTGCCGTGAATGGAAGAAAGGAAACAAAGAAAAAAAAGTGTTCATCCTTGAACATCTTTGGCCGAATAGAAGAAAGAAAGGAAGGGAATGAGCTTGGAGAAAAATCGGCTATGAAGGCTCACTAGATTAAGGTATGTTTAGTGTTGCTTTGAAAGTTCATACATCCCTTGGATGATTAGTCTAAATTCTAACTATCTCATGGATGGATTTGGGATTATTAGAGAGTTAGTATTCGACTAAGAGGCTTCAAAAGTTTTAGTTGAAGCCTTGAGACTATTAGCATGTTAGCTATATAGATGTGTTATGAGGCTTGAGGTGTTAGGTAAATTTGAACTCATCACCAAGTTCTTTAAGCAATCCAAGCTAAAAGTTTCGATATTGAGGTATCTTGAGCATCCGGCCATGGTAGGAAGTAGAAGGGAAAATATGGTTGTTGTTAGATGAAGTAGAGTCTAACAAATGAGCACATATGTGCATTAGTTACTAGATGAGAAAATCGGCTAGCATTGTGCTAAGCGAATATAATTTGTATATTAATGAGTAATCATGTGAATTGATGGAAAGAGAGATGCTTTACTATGTATATATGTATGGCAAGTTTTGAACTTGAAACAAATGGTGTTAGTCAATACAGTGACCATACTTGTAGAATGTATTAAGTGTTTCAATCGGCCTCACATAGGCATGTATGTTCGGCCACATGAATGAGTACATAAGTTGATGTGTATGTTCGCCATAAGTAAGCATATTGGTGGCTTAATCTTGGCTTAGACAATCGGCTAAAAGAGGTGTGGTTAATATGTTGAGTTGATTCATGATTTCATATGTATGTGACTTTAATGTCTAATGTATATATATATGGGTTAAGTACCTTGATTTTCTCTTTCGATGTTCAAATGATTAAATCAATTTATTTGTTAAATTAAGCTCAAGAGCAAAGGGGAACTAAATCCGATAAAGGGAAGGAAAAAAGTGATCGAATAGCCGCCGAAATCGTTCGACACATCCGAGGTAAGTTTTAAGTGATTAAACGTTGAGTAAATTCAGTCATAATAGGACATAATGAGTTGATTTAATAAGATATGATGTGGCCATGATATGTCTTAAACTCAAATGGTAAGTTCATAAGTGTTTGGACTTGGAAATTTAAGAGCAAATTGTAATAATTTGCTTTGGACAGCAGCAGTAACGTGATTTTAGAAAATCACTATAAATTGTTGGTATGGAATTATAGGCTGAATAAAATATACAATCAAATCTTATTTAGTCTAGTTTCTTATAAAAGAGACCGTGGAAGAAAAGAAATTTCCTATAAAGAGATATTTAAAGTTGTGTGGGACAGTGTCAGAATGACTTCGAAATCCCCTGTTCTGTTTTTAGAAAAATCATTATAATTTGTACAAAAATGGTTATAAGATAAAATTTATATGCCTAGACTCCTTAATGAGTCTAGTTTCAAATGAAATCAAATAGAACACATTTTTAATTCCGTACAATGAGAAATTTGATTCGTAGTGAAGAGTGGTCAGATTAGTCAAACAGTGAAACAGGGGAAACTTTAAGAAAAATCTGGTATTGATTGGCCAAACCAAAAATTCTGAAAATTTGCTGGATACGATATGTATGAGTCTATTTCCAGGGAAAATTAACGGCACTCCATTTGGAGTTTCTTAGCTCTATTTACGAATAATTTAATGACTGTTGCTCAGAAAAAACAGCTTGTGCTGAATTTGGAATTTTATTGTAAACCTTAATAAAACCATTTGAGTTGCTTATAAGCTATCGATTAAACATTGGTAATCAAAGTACCAAATTTGTATTAAAGTGAAGCTATAAGCCACAAATGACTAGTATACCTAGTCAATTTTGTTATGATGAAATTGATGTACAAGTATATATATGTGATAGGGCCGAGTGGCCAATGTGATGAATGTGAAAGTATATATATGCGTGATAAGGCCGAATGGCCAATGTGATGAATGTGAACATGTGTATGTGTGATAAGGCCGAATGGCCAATGTGATGAATGTGAACATGTGTATGTGTGATAAGGCCGAATGGCCAATGTGATGAATGTGAACATGCATATATGAGATAAGGCCGAATGGCCAATGTGATGAATGTGAAAGTGTATATATGTGATAAGGCCGAATGGCCAATGTGATGGATGTGGAAGTGTATAAATGTGATAAGTCCCGAAGGCAATTGTGTCAGTACTATATCCGGGTTAAAACCCCGCAGGCTTTATGCGAGAATATTATCCTGATTAATGTCTGTAGGCTTCGTGCTCGTACTATATCCGAGCTTTAAAGACCCGACGGCTAAATGCTAGGATTCAAGTAAGAATTTGATATTGAGTATCTGCATTAAGTTACCATCAAATAAGTATTATGTATTCAAGATGTTCAGGTACGTATTACTTACTCATCGGTGGAGTGATTTCGAGGTGAATTATCAGTATCAAAGAGGTAGGTAAATGTGATTAATATTATAACTCCAAATGTGAGAATGATCTAATTGGTAATGGTATGTTTGTATAATAAAGTATGCGATGAAATATTCTTATGTATTAGTGCATATTCTGCCCAAAGCCTTATGATCTGAGTATGGGTTGGGTTGAGCTAGATGTGCCAGTACAAGGTAAGGATTATGATTTGTAAGCTTACATATATGTGATAAGGAATATGTTGGTTCTTTATGTGCCTATGGTAATTTAGTACTTGTCATGTTGAAATACTTAAAAGTATGGATGTGATTATGAACAAGTGGAAAGGATTATTGAAAGTTGAAAATCGATGAAGAATGTGCTTTGGAAATATTTGACCATCTAGGTCATTATTATTCGAAAGTATATATGTGGCAGCCAAGTGTTGCGTTTAATGATATTATAGATCGAGATGAAGCTCTAGATTAACTTCATCGAACAGTTGAAATGAATGACCAATAATAGTGATTGAGAACACTTTGTCTTGCTTAAAACTTACTAAGCATTAAATGCTTACTCCGTTCTTTGAATCTCTGTTTTATAGATTTTGGTTCGTCAGCCATCAGACTCGGGATTATTGAAGTCGAAGTCGCCCACACTATCAAAGCCCTTTTGGTACACTTTTGGTTGAACTCTGAAAATGGCATGTATAAGACTACCCTTTTTGTAGTGGGTCATGGACCCTTTGGATTTGTATAAGTTTGGATAGCCATGCGAAAATGGCTTATATATGTTTGAGCATAATGTTATAATCATTTGGTATGGATATGGTTATTGAGAGGTGTGGATATGCTTAACAAGGATTGGCCATGGGAATGGTTAATCACTATCATAATTTGTGCTATTTATGCTAAAAGGGCTAGTTGAATCATGGAAACTATGAAATAGGTAAAGTCTACCTTAAAGGCAGATGCTGATAGCAGCAGTGAGGTAGATTTGGAAAATCAATAAAAATAGTAGGAATAGAATTAAATAGTGAATAAATTATTTAAATGAACCTTGATGAATCCACTTTCATATGGAAGAAACGAAACGGTCATATGAGTGGTATGTTAAGAGATAATTAGGTTTTCGTGAGACAGGGCCATAACGGTTTTTGGATTCCCTGTTCCGACTTTGGAAATTCATTATAAATTAACTAGAGATAATTTGGAGTCATGCCATATATGTATAGATTCCTCTATGAGTCTAGTTTCGATATAAACAAACGGCATCAGTATTGAAGCCCTGTACAGGGAGATATTCAAATTGTAATGCATGAAGGCAGTGTAGTCACACCCTGTAACAGGGGAGACTTTAACTAATAAACTGTACTAATTGGCCTGACCAAAAATTCTAGAAAAAAATATGTAGATGGACATAGGAGTTTAGTTTCAGGGAAAAATCACGAAACTGATTTTCGAGTTGTGAAACTCAAGATATGATTTTAAGGTGACAGCGACACAGTTAGCCAGCTGTCTGGAAAAATTTAAAATGGACTGCGATAGTAAGCGAATTTAGTCTGTGAACCCCTCGTGTCCGACTCCGGCAACGGTCTCGGGTACGGGGTGTTACACTGGTCTAGTACCACTGTTACCTGAATGGGCTTAGGCCAATAGGCTTGAGCTGACTTGGGCTTTGAATGGGTTTTCCTTACACACTGAGTTTCCCCAAACTCACCCTTTTTGTTTTCATCCACGCAGGTAATCCCGAACCGTAGTGGGCTTGGAGCTGTGAGGGAATTCGGAGTGGCCACCCGTTCTAAAAGTTTGATTTTCTTCTGGTGAACTGGACATCCTTTTATTTACGTTTGAAGTTTTGGGTTTTTAAATGTAATAAGGCCGCTTAATTATTTTTGATGGTTTTAATATGTATTACTAAGATAGGTATTACTTATTTTAACTGTTGAAATTGGACAGCTTTAGGGTGCGTTTTCAAAAAAGAAAACAACAATTGATTTCAAAATAACACGACAACAAGCAAAGCTTCCGCAATGAAAGTATTTTCCAAAATTAATCACTTTTCCTAAAAATGACTTAATCAAATCGGTTTCCTAGAAATATACATGACGTTAAGGTGTGGCAATGGCGGTGTGCATGTCTAGGATTGGATCCGAAGGGAGCTTGGTACTTAAGCAGTCCGATAGACTCACCTCCTCTTTTCCGGTTTCCTACCTGGTGCACAGCTTCCATTCACTTTAACCTATAATGAAATTATCTTTTAAAACACTAAGTAGGTTTTTTTCTGGATCAACAATATAAAATGTTTTGAACGCTTCGATGTGGCATGTCGGATCCTGCCATAACGTTTGGGCCGGGTTTGGGGTGCTACATTTAGTGGTATCAGAGCCTAGGTTGCAACAACTCGGCTGTGGATCGGGTCCAAAAAGGGTTTTCAAAACTTTATGCCAAAAAAGAGAGAGGGTATTTTTGGAAAAATCTGACTTTTGAAAATTTCCTGTTTAAAGGAGATAATCTCCAAACTTGTTTTTTTTTACACAAATGTTTGGAAAATGGATTTCAAAAAGTCTAAATCTTTTGAGTTTATCTGAAAATTGATGAGGTGGCACACTGAATCCCCGGCACCAAGGCTGTAAGTACTATTCTGTTTTATATACTGAACTGTACTGTAGTTAGTATTTAACCTTAGAGATAGTACTATAGATAATATAGCGTAAAGGCTACGAAACTGAGACTGTAGGGTAAACTAAGCCCTAGGAAACTGAGACGGTAGCTAAACTGTGGTTACGCGAGAACAACTCTGAAACCTTATCTGTCCATAAGATATTTTATAATAAACAGTAGAAACAGTAAACTAACTGCATAAAATTTGTAATCAGATAAATCGATATGAGTATGAGAGCTACTCGGGGAAGAGGCCGTGGTCGAGGCCGTGGTTGAGGCCGAGGTAGTACTCAAGCTGGATCTTCGTCTTCTGAACACATACCCATTGGAGTAGCACGACCACCACCGGTGGATGGGAATGGGCCGTATGATCGGGCCACGGGGGATGACGCTTTGTCCTAGGCCATGTTAAGAGTTTTGAAAAGGGTGGCCGGAGCTAATATCGGGCCTATGAATAGGGGGTCCATTTCTGAGCGACTCCGGGCCAACGGAGCGGAAGTTTTTAGGGGTGTATCTGGAGTAGCCCCAAATGTGGCTGAGTACTGGCTGGAAGCCACGGAGCGGATTATGGATGACTTGGACTGTTCAGTGGAGCAAAAGTTAAAAGGAGCAGTATCCTTACTATGGGATGAGGCGTATCAGTGGTGGATCACTGTGAGAGAGGGTACCCCAACTGAGAGGGTAACTTGGGAGTTGTTTAAGCAGTCCTTCAAGGTAAAGTATGTCGGAGCTAGCTATGTGGATGCGCGAAGGAAGGAATTCCTGAACCTGACCCAGGGTGGTAAGACCGTTGCTGAATATGAGGCAGAGTTTCTGCGATTGAGCCAGTATGCTAATGGTATTGTCTCTATCGAATACGAGCGTAGTGTTCGCTTTGAGGATGGCCTCAGGGATGAGCTAAGGGTGCTCATAGCTCCATAGAGAGAGCGCGATTTTGCTACACTGGTAGAAAAGGCTAAGATAGCCGAAGAGGTGAAGCAAGCTGAACGAAAGAATCGCGATAGGGATCGAAATTGGTTCAGGAGAGATGCTGGACCAACTGGTGTTGCAAACTGAAATGGTAAGAGAGCTAGGATGGAGGAACCAGTTTGAACGGTTACGGTGAATACTGTTAGACCACAAGCTTGTGGAGATTGTGGTAGAATGCATCTGGGGGAATGTTGGAAACGTTCTGGGGCTTGTCTTCGTTGTGGATCAAAGGAACATAAGATCAGGGATTGTCCTAAGAGGCCAGCTCAGGCTCAAGTGGTTGAACAAAGGGCTGTGCAACCCGTGCAAATAGCGCGAGGTGGACCGTCACCGTCGAGAGGTCATGGCCGAGGTCGCGGTGGCAATGGCCATGGACGTGGGGCACCTGGCAAGGGTACTGTTAACACTGAGGCTCGTCAGCCAGTTTTGGTATATGCTGCTCGTCGCTGCGAGGAGGGTGACGCACCTGGCGTCATAAATGGTACGTTTTTGATTTCTAGCATGCCGTATACTGCCTTGGTGGATGTTGGATCTACTCATTCCTATGTTGCATGTTCCATATTTGGGTCGTTGGGTGTGCACTCTGAGGAGATTGTGAGTGGGGTATCTGTACTAAGTCCTTTGGGTCACTCTATTAGGGTAGACAAACTGTATAGGGATGTACCCTTAGAAACTCAAGGTAAGATTTTCCCTGGAGATCTGATGGAGTTACCGTTCGGAGAGTTTGATCTCATTTTGGGAATGGACTGGCTTGTTAAGCATAAAGCGACTCTGGATTGTACTGCTAAACGAATGGTGTTAAGGACCACAAAGGATGAGGAGGTTATGGTGATAGGTGAGCGAAGGGATTATTTGTCCAATGTGGTGTCGGCATTAAGAGCCGAAAGGTGGATTCAGAAAGGTTGTGAAGTCTATTTGGCATTTGTAAGTCAGTCAGTAGAGGAGGGACTGACAGTGGATAAAGTTAGGACCGTAAAGGAGTTCCAAGATGTTTTTCCAGAGGAGCTTCCAAGATTGCCTCCGAACCGAGAAGTTGAGTTTGGAATAGATTTGTTGCCTGGAACGGCGCCTGTGTCCATCGCACCGTATAGGCTGGCACCAAAGGAGTTAGTGGAGTTAAAGGCTCAAATTCAAGAGTTGTTGGATAGGGGTTTTATTAGGCCAAGCGTGTCTCCATGGGGAGCACCGGTGCTATTTGTGAAGAAAAGGACGGGACAATGCGCATGTGCATCGATTACCGCCAGTTGAACAAACTGACGATAAAGAACAAATACCCTCTGCCAAGGATTGATGATTTATTTGACCAACTTAGAGGAGTTTCGGTATTTTCCAAGATTGACCTTTGATCTGGATACCATCAATTAAGGGTAAAGAAAGTGGATATTCATAAGACAGCATTCAGGACTCGATATGGTCATTACGAGTTCTTGGTTATGCCGTTTGGGTTGACGAACGCACCTGCCGCTTTCATGGATCTGATGAATCGAGTGTTCCAACCTTACTTGGACCGATTCGTGGTAGTTTTCATCGATGATATTCTGGTATACTCAGAAACCGAGGAGAAACATGAGGAGCATCTACGTATTGTGCTGCAAGTGCTGAGAGAGAAGGAACTGTATGCAAAGTTTAGTAAGTGTGAATTTTGGTTGCGAGAAGCGGCTTTTCTAGGTCATGTGGTTTCTGCTGAAGGAATTAGAGTGGATCCTCGAAAAGTTGAGGCAGTTCTGGGATGGAAGCCACCAAAATCAGTATCAGAAATTCGAAGTTTTCTGGGTTTGGCAGCCTATTACCGAGGGTTCGTAGAAGGATTTTCTCTGATTGCTGCACCATTGACGAAACTGTTAAGGAAAGGGGTAGCATTTGTCTGGACTGAGAGTCAGCAAAAAGCTTTTGACCATTTGAAAAAGGTATTGACTGAAGCACCAGTGTTGATTCAACCGGAGTCTGGGAAGGACTTCACTGTGTACAGCGATGCGTCACATGTGGGGTTAGGATGTGTATTGATGCAAGAGGGTAAGATGCAAGAGGGTAAGGTGGTCGCTTATGCTTCGCGGCAGCTTAAGTCTCATGAAGCGAACTACCCTACACACGACTTAGAGCTAGCAGCAGTGATCTTCGCATTGAAAATCTAGAGACATTACTTGTATGGAGAAAAGTGTATCATATACACGGACCATAAGAGCCTAAAGTATCTGTTAACTCAGAAGGAGTTAAACCTTAGGCAACGAAGATGGGTAGAGTTGCTTAAGGATTACGACTGTTCGATTGAGTACCAGTCAGATAAAGCTAACATGGTGGCTGATGCGTTGAGTCGAAGGGTTGTTTCTGATTTGAGAGCCTTGTTTGCACGTTTGAGTCTATTTGATGATGGAAGTCTGTGAGCAGAATTGCAAGTGAGACCTATTTGGACTGAGCAGATTAAAGAAAAATAGTTGAAGGATAACTCATTGGTTCTTCGGTTTCAGCAAGTTGAGAAGGGTGAGAATGAGGATTTTGGACTGAATACTGAAGGAGTTTTATGCTTCCGAGGAAGAATTTGTGTTCCAAAGGACTCTGACTTGAGACAGTCAATATTGAAGGAAGCTCATGGGGGACTTTGTGCCATGCATCCTAGAGGGAATAAGTTGTATCATGACTTGCGAGAACTGTACTGGTGGCCTGGGCTTAAACGAGAAGTAACGGAGTTCGTGGGGAAATGTCTGACATGCCAGCAAGTGAAAACTGAACATCAATTTCCTTCTGGATTACTGCAACCGTGAAAATTCCATTGTGGAAGTGGAAGAGAGTCACTATGGGCTTTGTGAGTGGGCTACCTTTGACACCCACTAAGAAAGATTCTGTGTGGGTAGTGGTGGATAGGTTAACAAAATCTGCCCATTTCATACTAGTTCGTACTGATTACTCCCTGCAAAAGTTGGCTAGGTTGTATGTGGCAGAGATAGTGCGACTACATGGAGTGCCAGTGTTGATTATTTCCGACCGAGACCCTAGGTTTACATCTTGGTTCTGGAAGAAGTTACAGGAGGCATTGGGTACACGTTTAGATTTCAGTACTACCTTTCACCCACAGACAGATGGACAGTCGGAGAGGGTTATTCAGATTTTGGAGGATATGTTAAGGGGTTTTATCATCGATTTTCGTGGGAGTTGGGAGGATTACTTGCCATTGGTGGAGTTTGCATACAATAACAGCTACCAAGCAAGTATTCAGATGGCTCCATATGAGGCACTTTATGGGCGGAGATGTCGTACGCCTACGTGTTGGACAGAGTTGGGTGAACGACAAGTGCTTGGACCGGAGTTGGTGGTAGATACTGAAAGTAAGGTTAAGTTGATAAGAGATCGATTAAAGGAGGCATCTCATAGATAGAAGTCGTATGCGGATCTAAAGCGCAAAGAGATAGAGTTCGTAGTTGGAGATATGGTTTTCTTAAAGGTTTCACCTTGGAAGAAGATCTTGAGATTCGGCAAGAAAGGCAAATTGAGTCTGCGATTTATAGGGCCTTATCGAGTTCTTAAGCGGGTAGGGCCAGTAGCGTACCAGTTAGAATTACCACCAGAGTTAGACAGAATCCATGACGTCTTTCATGTGTCTATGTTAAGACGATATCGATCGGATCCCTCACATGTTGTGCCAGTGGAGGAGATTGAAGTTCAGACTGATTTGACCTTTGAGGAGGAGCCTGTGCAAATATTGGCTCGAGATGTTAAGGTTCTCAGAAGGAAATCTGTCCTGTTAGTGAAAGTACTTTGGCGTAATCATGGAAGGGAAGAAGCTACTTGGTAATCAGAAGAGACTATGCGTCAACAATACCCTCAACTAGTTGGATCAGGTAAATTTCGAGGACGAAATTTCTTTAAGGAGGGTAGAGTTGTAACGCCCCAATTTTCGGGAATTCTGTGAATGTTGGCATAGGTTTAATTATGTTAGTGGGCCTCTAGAAGGCCTAAGCTTAAGATAGAACCGGGCAATTTTAGTTAATTTTTGTTCCATAAGAAAAAAGGAGATGAAATTATGAAATAGGACCTATGTGAAAATGTTTGAAAATGCTATAGGCTAAATTGAAGTGGCCAAATAAATAGGAGTGCAAAATAGGAGGATTTGCATGACAAACCTCCCATTTTACATGAAGTGGCTAGCCATCATGTTGTTGTAGACAATATGAGCACTTGATATCCATAATTCATAGTACAAATTGATAATGGGTTAGGTAAATGTTCCATGATAATGGATTAGGTAAATATTCCATGATAATGGGTTAGGTAAATGTTCTATGATAATGGTTTAGGTAAATGTTCCATGATAGGCATTTCATGTCTTTTGTATTAAAGAATTAAATGGATGAAATATGAAATTTTATTAAAAGAAAAAGGGGTGAAAAGAACAAAGTTTTGTCCATCTTTGTTCATCATAGCCGAAAGTTAGAGAAGAGAAAGGAGAGGAGAAAGCTCTTGAATGTTCGGTCACTTGGGGAAGAAAATTGAAGGTAAGTTCATTGTAGTTTGCTTTTATTTTGAGGTTTATGAGTTCTTCTTGATTCTACCTTAACTCTTGAAGCATATTTTGGTTTTTAGTTGTGTTGTGAGCATTTAGTCATGAATTAAAATGAAGGAAATGGTTGTTGTTTCATGTTCTTTTGATGAAAAATGGAAGATAGGTGAAGTTGAGCCAAACAAATGAGCATGCATGTGCCTTAGATGCTAAGGGGAAAAATCGGCTAACATGTTGTGCTTTAAAATGATGAAATGGAGATTATACTTAAGTAAAATCATAGATATGAGATGATTGATTGGTGATATACATGTTTAAATAACATGCATGCAAGTTATGTGTGAAACAGTGAATTTGGTAATAAATCTGCTTGGGACAGTAGCAGTAATGTGACTTTGGAAAATCACCATAAATTGTGGGAGATGAATTAGAAGCTAAATAAATTATGTAATTAAATCTTGTTGAGTCTAGTTTCAAATGAAATAAACGAGAACATATTTTGAATTCTGTACAATGAGAAATTTGATTCGTAATGAAGAGTGGTCAGATTAGTCAAACAGTGAAACATGCAAAACTTTGAGAAAAATCTAGTATTGATTGGACAAACCAAAAATTATGAAAATTTTATGGATGTAAGATATATGAGTCTATTTTCAGGGAAAATTAACGATACTTGATTTGGAGTTTCGTAGCTGCAGTTATAAATTATTTAGTGACTGTTGCTCAGGAAGACAGCTTGCAGTGAAATTATGATTATGTGGTAAACATTGACAAAAATTTGTTAATGAGTTGCTTATTGATTTCTTATAAGCTTACAATGATCTGTAGGTGTGGTTGGCCGAATATTGTAAGGGGTTAATACGTAGTTTGTATTTGAATAGTTAGATTAACGTGTTAGTAATCCAATTGTAGGCGGTTCGTGTGTGGATCTTGTCAGCATATCGTCGCAAACAGGTGTGTAACTAACACCCTCTTTCTTAGTCTAGATCGGCAAAAGTTGAAAAGCCGAAATGCCAAAAACCGGTATTTTTGGAGATTTGCGAGTGTGCGAATGCTCGTGAGGTAAATCGATTAATGTTTTTGGTAAGCTGCAATGTTTGGACTGCAAAGTACATGATTTCTGTGCCCTCGATATTTTTGGGCTTAATGGGCCAAAATTGGAATGATGGGCCAACGGGCCCAATTCGGTAAGAACCCTCGGTAGTGATTCTGTTAGTACGTGAAAGGTAGGAATATGCATGAAAAACCCTAAAATAGATAAATTACTGAAATACCTTTAAAAGTGGAAAATTTATAGTTTTACCCATAGGAGATAAATTACCGAAATACCCCTAGGGTTAAGTTGACCTAAATGCATGTTTGACTGTTGTTATTTACTACATGCGATGTTTTTATCTGATGCATGAGACTGGGATATTGACGGAGGAAGTACTGAAAGTGGCTTGTCCACGTACTGGAGGCTTTGCCTCAATTTACTGTTAACGGAGCAACAAGGCTGCAACCGTGGAGTGTTGTGCTGGATGAGTTGAGCTATTCCCTACATGGAGTGTAGGGCTGGTACGGGTGGAGTGTAGTGGTTGGTGGGTTGAGTAGTCTCCCGAAATGGGCTTGCATATGTTATTGATGTTGCATGTATTTTGAAATGGGCCTATGGGCCATACTGTTATCTGAATTAGGGGTTAAGGCCCAGTTTATTGTAATCTGAAAAGGGCTCTGGTCTAGTACCACTGTTACCTGAATGGGCTTAGGCCCAATAGGCTTGAGCTGACTTGGGCTTTGAATGGGTTTTCCTTACACACTGAGTTTCCCCAAACTCACCCTTTTTATTTTCATCCACGCAGGTAATCCCCAACCATAGTGGGCTTGGAGCTGTGAGGGAATTCGGAGTGGCCACTCGTTCTGAAAGTTTGATTTTCTTCTGGTGAACTGGACATCCTTTTATTTACGTTTGAAGTTTTGGGTTTTTAAATGTAATAAGGCCGCTTAATTATTTTTGATGGTTTTAATATGTATTACTAATATAGGTATTACTTATTTTAACTGTTGAAATTGGATAGCTTTAGGGCGTGTTTTCAAAAAAAAAAACAACAATTGATTTCAAAATAACACGACAACAAGCAAAGCTTCCGCAATGAAAGTATTTTCCAAAATTATTCACTTTTCCTAAAAATGACTTAATCAAATCGGTTTCCTAGAAATATACATGATGTTAAGGTGTGGCAATGGCAGTGTGCATGTCTAGGATTGGATCCGAAGGGAGCTTGGTACTTAAGTAGTCCGATAGACTTACCTCCTCTTTTCCGGTTTCCTACCTGGTGCACAGCTTTTATTCACTTTAACCTATAATGAAATTATCTTTTAAAACACTAAGTAGGTTTTTCTGGATCAACAATATAAAATGTTTTGAACACTTCGATGTGGCATGTCGGATCCGGCCATAACGTCTGGGCCGGGTTTGGGGTGCTATAGATGACACACCAATCAAGAGGTCTTTACAAGGTTGTAATCGGGCTAGGTTAAGGGTATGGAAAAGGACAAAAATGTTGATTATAATCGAGAATCGAGTTGATTAGTCACCAAACTAGAAAAAATCAAATGCTGAATTAAAATTTTTTACATCAACAAGAATTAAAGAATGAAAATGAGCTTTTCAATAGGATATTAAACTAATGATTCAAACTCAATAAAAAAAATTGTATATTTTTTTCATTTTTTAATTTTTTTTGTGAACAAGAGCTCAGCAAAACAAATGATGAAATATAGTTATACAAATAACTAAATCAAATCTCGATAAAAAGGGAGTCAATAAAAAGGATAATTTTACATCATCGACATGGGTTACGGGTTAACATTAACGGGTAATAAAAAAAATGTGTTAGGATCAACGGGGTTTACTAAGGGTTAATATAATAGGGAAGCTAATTAAATGTTAGGTGGGTTAAATCTAAAGTGTCTCTATCATCTCAATATATCAAACCAATAAAGTGGTCTCGACATGCATAATCGAAGCAATTTCTAGAATAACAAATCAAGTCGACATACTCGCAACAAAAAATAAAATGAACACGAAATGAACAGATGCTCTATAGGCTCAAAAGCTCACAAAAATTATGGTTTTGATTTCAAACTTGCAAATTTAATGTAAATGCCCAAATTTGCCCGGGCCCATTACAATAATAGACAGAAAATAAGAAAGCCCAAAATAAACCTAAACCCAACTAAACTAAACCTAACCCAAAACCTATTAACCCAATTAAAACCCAAACCGAATAAGGCCCGATGGCCCCAAGTGTTAAACACTTTCAGAAAAAACCCTAACCCTAATACCTTTATACGCCACACCCCTCTCTGTTGCCACCTGCTCCCTGACGTGACTTGTCAGCGCGTCCACCTCTCGAGGTGGCTTTTTTCACCAGAATAGCTCACCAACTCCTCTGCCACACCTGCAAACAAGCAAAAAAGAGGAAAATGAGCAAAGAACCAAAACGAAACGCAAACAGTAGTAGAGATAAAGGCAAACAATATTTTTCTAATATTGTAATAGGTTATAAATCTAAAAAGAAATCGATTGTAAAAGAGGGGAGACTTTCGAATACAAAAAAGGGAAGCAAAAAAATTAAAAAGGTGATTTATTCAAATTTTCAGGCTTTTACTCTTTGAATTTTTTTTCTCTTTTTTCACTTATATACGAAAATACAAGAAAAAAAGCAAAGAAAACCCACCTAAATCGGTCGATTTACTCACTGTCGAAGGTCACACCGGAAAAGGAGAAGAAATGAAACGTTTCTTTGTTTCTCCGCCGAGTTTGGCTAGGTTTTCTGGGGTTTTGGCCTCGGATCCTTGTCCACATGCAACGGGCTAAAAAAAGGACACTTCTGGGCTTCTCCGGCCATCGCGGACGGTGGCGCCGCCACCGGCGACGGTCCAGTGAGGGGACCTAGGCCGGAGTTTTGGGGAGAGGAGAGAGTTGAGAGATTTTATTATAGTTTTTTTTTGAAGAAGAGTAAGAATAAAAATTTTAAAAAAATTTTTGAGTTATATAGTAATAGCTAAATGGCGCCATTTGATGTTTGGGTTTAGAGGCCAAAACAACGCTGTTTTGACCTCTGACCAGCACGACCCGACCCATAGGCGGAGGATCCGCATGTTTTAGACCAGATGGTCTATTTGTCATCTAGGCCCTTCTGTATTTTTAAATGTTTTTAATTCAATTTTTTTATTTTTAATTTATCCATTTAATTTTGTTTCTATTCCATTTCGGTCCACCTGATAGCCGTGCGCATGTGGACAAAGGGATATTGTCCCATTCAGTCCCAGTCTTTTAGCGTGCCTTATTTTGGGCCTTGCTTCTTTTTATCATTTGCAATTTATACCCCGAATTTTATTTTGATTTCATTTTCATCCTTAGTCGGTTTAACTTCTTTTTCATTTATTTTTTTAAAAGGGTTGTTTTATTTAATATTTTTTATGTATCTGTTTCATTTCATTTTTAAAATCGAATTTACATTAATTTTTGATTAATTATTTATTTATTTTTCTAGCTCGTTTTTATGGGGTATTCTTTTATATATATTTTTATATGTATACTTTTATTCCATTTATCTATTATTTAGTGTTTATTATTATTATATATGGTCTTTTAAAAATATAATTGTTTGTAACCTCTTATTTACACCAAATTTTACTATTATCATCATTATATTCTTCTTTTGTCACTTATTTCCTTTGATAATTTCATGTTTATCATTTTTTATATATCATGCATATTCCACTTTCTATTATTATTATTTTTATATTATTATTTACATTGTTGTTGTCATTATTATTATTCCTGATTTTATTATTATTTATGTATTATTATTATTCTTCATTTTCATTATTATTATTATTATTATTATTATTATTATTATTTTATGCTTTCATATTTACTTTATTATATATACATTCCACTTTATTTATTTATTTATTTTTGTTTAATTAATATTAGATTTAACTACTAAATGCCATTGCTCATTTATTATTTTAGATGTCATCGTTTCTTGTACACGCACCTTTTTATATTATTACAAATTATGTCGCGTTACCATTTGCATTAAATACGACATTGTTCCTTACATTTTAGCCCTATTTTATACCACATTCGAATGAACTAAACATGTATAATTTTAAATATTTCATTAATTTTATCTAAATTCATACAAGAAGGAAATTTTTTAATGAAAGCAATATTCCATGTTTGGAGATTTGAGGGATCGTGCCCTAACGTGCTGGGTTTCGATTTTTTCTCATTTGACCCAAATGACCGAATATCCTTTTAAAATTAAAATGCATGAGCTTTGAAAATCAAAAGGCAAGTTTATTTTCGAGGGTTTAAACTGTCGTGCCCTAACGTGCTGGATGTGACATTTTATTACTTCGGGACAAGAAGGTCTTTAGCATCCGCTTCGATTTATTCAAGCATTTTTGTAAAATTAACATTAATAAAGAGGAGGATCGTATTTTTAAATTCTTCAACTTTCAACGTTAAGACACTAATTAATCGACTAGGTACTGATTTTGGGCATATCGAGGGCGCTAATCCTTCCTCGTACGTAACCAACTCCCGAACCTGTTTTTCTGAATTTCGTATACCAAAAGCATTGTTTTAATAAATAATATCGTTATTAAAAACAACCACTTTTTGAGGTGACCGGATCACACCTCATTAAAAAGGATTGGCGGCGACTCCATTTTTGTTTTTTAAAATAATAGTCGACCCTTTTTTTCAAAAACATGGTTTCAACATTTAAAATTTCAAAATAATTTTTCAGTTTAGGGAGATAACCTAGAACAATAATTTCTGAAAAATGACTTATCATGCTTGACTCTTTTGTGTCTTAAAATATAAATCATACAATGCACAAAAATCCACAAATTATTCCAAAAACAGAATCAATACAAACACTAAATTAAAAAAAATTAACTTCACTGATAGGTGTGAGAAAATTACTTAAACAGAAACAACAATTCAAGAAGTTTTATCGCATAAATATATAAACAATCTCCCCACACTTAAGATGTACATTGTCCTCAATGTACAAACAGATATAAACAGAATAAGCAAAATATCATAAAATAAGGAGAGAACTAAAACTTCCCTGAATTTGGATGAATTTGTCGGAATAGTAAAAATCAGAATTGTAGGAAATTCTAAATGATGTTTAGGTTTTTAAGCAAACTAATAAGAAAATAGATAAGTACAAGTGGTTTTGAAAATGAGGTACTGGGACCTCGATGTTGTAAATGAGCCCCTAAATATTTTTATTAAAAATTTACGGAGTTGCTATATAGGTGTATTGAAGTTCGATCCAAAAAGTTTAGTGATTTGATAGTTAATTAAGGTAAAAGAATTAAATTATAAAAGAGGTAAAAGTTAATCGCTATAAATTTAAAATACTAAAGAAACCAAAATGGTGATTAAAACATGGTCAAAAAGTCCAAGCGGTGGAGGATATGATTAATCCAATAGCTTTTGGGCTATTTACCTATTAAGTCCTAATTTCTTTAAGGTTTAATTGAAGATGTGCAAAAGTTAATTTCTATTAGTTTAAAGGTGTTAAATTGTAAATTTAATAAAGGAATAAGGATTTATGTGGTAATTATACCATAATTAAATGGCACGATTTGTAATAATTTTTTAGTTAAAATATATGTTATAATTTAAATAATAGTTAAAAGAAAAGTTAAGTTAAAATAAATAAATAAAAGAAATATCTTTTTATTTCTTATGCTCTTCTTCCTCCAAATTGCAACCACCATTTTTAAGACAAGGGAGGTTCAACCAAGCTTTGCTTTTTGTGCATGATATATTTTTGAGTCTTTGTTTTTAATGATTTTTATGTTTTTGTCATCGTATTAGCTTGGACCCAAGACTAATTTGTAAAACTAATAAATGTTGTGGATTTTTCCATTGATGAGTTTGGTGTGTTTTTGAAAGTTAATGATAGATTATCAATTTTGGTTGTTAAATAAGACTATTTTGTAAAGTAGTTTTTAATAATTTTTACGTGTAAGGATTAAAATGTTAAAGTAGTAAACTTACATGGAATTGTTGTGAATTAACAATAATTATGGACTTTAGTAAGGTCCTAAACAATTCGGCTAAACTTTATTTTGGCTGAAAATGGTTCAATTGCAAGTTTTGGACTGAAAGACTAAATTACATAAAAGGTAAAATGTTGGGGCAAGTTTTTAAAAATGCTTAAAAGGACTTATTTGCATCATTAGTTAAATTTTCTATTGGAATTGGTTAATTGAGTGGAATTACTATTTTATATCAAGAAACAAATCAATCAGACTCGAATCGCGAAAAAGATAAGGTAACGGATTGATCATTGTCTCAACTTAAACATCAACTTTGGTTAAGTAAGTTTGTTCGGTTTAATTTAATACAATTGTGATACATATCATATGAAAAACTTATTTTTTAAAATGTTAGTTTAATATATTCACTATTAAGGTAATGAGAATTGGAATTATGAATTATACATAACATTGATTAGTAATTTGATCTCCTGTGCCTGATTTACGTAGGATTGAGTACAATTCGCATGCCCATGGGTTATGGTGCGCACTATACAGGATTGGTATGAGATGAGATGATGATTAATGTATATTTCTTGTTCACTGAATATATTTTTATGGACTATCATGTTATATTCATAGTGTTTTCTAGAATGTTATCAGGGGTGGATGTAAAGCCTTCGGGCTTGACACTTAGTTTTGAAGAGTGTTATTGGTTGGATTGCTCGTTTGAGCATTTGGAATGTTTTGGATGGATAACCATGTACTCATATCCTTATTTTGTTTATCAGGTGAAGTTCTAGTGAAAAACGATTGTTATTGAAATGTACGAATCTTGATTTTGCATTCTTGATAGTATAGTGATTGAATAATAAATGATCTCATTCTTTTTTAGTATTGACTCACCCATTGTGAACTGTGGTTGACAGGAAAATCTGTGTAATAATCTTGTTATTTGAATTATTATGTTTAATTCAGTAAGCTTTATCGTTCAAATCGTTGAACTTATTAAGCTTTATAAAATCTTACTCGTGTTACTCGTCTTGTTTACTTATAGATAGTGTTTTTTGTGGAAAATTGAGCGATCGTATCAACTTGAAGAAATCAAACTATCCAAGGATCTTTTGGTAGTTTTTTAATGCAAACTTTGGCTTATATGTCATGTAGCAGGAGAATTTAAGTATGTTCTATGATAGTGTAACACCCTTTACCCGAGCTCAATGCTGGAACAGGATACGAGGTGTTACCGGACTTAAACACATACAAACATTCATTTCCTTGATATGAAATCTCGCTCCAAATTAAAACTTTTCACAATACCTTAATGTCCCTACTATAGGCTTACGAGGCCCCGAATACACTTTGGAATTGATTCGGGACTAATTTGTGCACTTTAGAAAACTTTGTAAAATTTCAAGCTGACAGGGGCACACGCCCATGTGGAAGGGTGACGCGCCCGTGTATCTTCTTAACATGGCCATGTTGAAGGCCCGTATGACTCACACGGCCAAAACATATCGAGACACCCCCCGTGTTCCTAGCCCTTACGAATTTATTTTTCAATTCGAACCTATAGGGGTTTTCACACGGCTTGGCATATGCCTGTGTCCATGACCCGTGTCCCCCACACGGCCATGACATTCCTGTGTCCCAGCCCGTATGCTAAAACCTTGACATTCTATTTCTAACGTCAGCAAGCCCTTAATGGCACACGGCCAAGGTAAACGCCCGTGTGCTAGGCCGTGTCATCCACACGGCTGAGGCACACGGCTGTGTCTCTACCCATGTGTTTACTACCATGCATATTGACTTGAAAAATTGAGGTGCAGGGGACACACGGCAGGACTACAAGCTCATGGGGCAAACCGTGTGGACAAAACTAAAGCTATTTACCAAGCCTTTTTTCCACCCTTACTTGCACCAACCAACACAACATCAACCAAAACCAATCCAAGCATAACACATTTAACCAAAACAACCACAACCATGAGAAATTTTCATCAAATGCATTTAATAATAATCAATATTAGCCAAAATTAATGGCTTATACAAAATGAATATCACATCCATTATATGAGCCAACGCTAATGGCTAAACTAACAAGACACTAAACAAAAGATTCAGGTCCCTATACATGCCAAAATCAAATTATTAAACTAGCTACACCAAAGCTTCAAGTGATAGTGTAATCGATGCCTCCGACATTCTTGGATCCCCGATACTAGCTTGGCAGTACTATAAGAAAATAGAAAGGAGAGGGAGTAAGCATAAAGCTTAGTAAGTTGCATATAAATAAGTAACAACAGCAACCATGCATGTTGTAAATCAACACAACATTCTTGAGTGAACATGGGTAAATATCACTACATGCTTATGTATACCACAAGCATAAACCAAAGATTTCAATATCGTCCCAAGATCATTTTCATAGCTAGAACTTACTCATGTCATTCTTACCATCAAGGTAACATAACTGGACTCATATCTCATGAGTTTCGAATAAGAACCTGTACCACTCAAAACATGATTATATCATTCCATATCATTGTCATAAGCTTTACACAAGAGGGTGAATTGCCGATGCCATGTTCCAAACATGGTCTTACACTAGCTCACATGTCGAGGCCGATGCCATGTCCCAAATATGGTCTTACACTAGCTCTCGTCTCATTGCCGGTGCAATGTCCCAGACATGGTCTTACGCTGGCTCTCATAAGGTGGCCGATGCCATGTCCCAGACATTATCTTACACTAGCGCATATATCAATGCCGATGCTATGTCCTAGACATGGTCTTACACTGGCTCTCATGTTGTGGCTGATGCTATGTCTCAGACATGGTCTTACACTAGCACACATATCAATGTAGATGCCATGTCCCAGACATGGTCTTACACTGGCACTCATGTCACCCAAATGTCATAGCATAGATATCCAATCAATTCTTAGGTTCAATCGGGACTCTACTACATTGAATTTCATCATGCATTATTCATAATCAATTTCAACCATATTATGAAAAATTAATCATTCAACACATAATAATGATAAAGTTGCTTTACTTACGTCCAACTTACCTCAGTATACAAAAAGTGGATGACTATTTGGATTTAGTCTATTTGCTTGGCCTTCCCCCGGTCTAGGTCCGGATTTCGTATTTATTGATCTAAAATGATAAAAATTCACTAATTTAATCATCATTTTAATCAATGCATAACATAATTCTTATTTTGGAAAAATAACCATTTTGCCCCTAAACTTTCAAAAAATTACTATTTTACCCCTAGGCTCGTAAATCAATTTTTATCGAATTTTCTTACTACCCAAGCCTAGCCGAATTCTTTTTATACTAGAAGCAGCCCAAAATTCCCATTATTTCACACATTCAAAACATAATTTATAACTTATGCAAAATGATCCTTAGGGTTTTCATGAAAACTACTTCACAAAAGTTGTTTGTTTAACAACCATTATTCATTTTATTTCATAAAAATTGAGCAAAAAAAAATGACCACTCTCATGGAAAAACCCTAACTTTCAACCATTTTGCAAAATAGTCCTTTCATTAGCTAGATTATGCTACAAGGGTCCTAAAAGTATAAAAATTATCAAGAAAGGCCATCAAAATCACTTACTTGTATGGGTAAAGAGTGGCTGAAATTTTGAAGCTCCAAAACCCCTGGTATTTTCAGTGGAGAGGAGCAAGATGAAAGTTGATATCTTTTTCTTTTTTTATTTTATTATAAATCTAGTCAATTTAGTCACCTAAATTCACCTAACTTTGACCTTACAATTTCTTTGTCCCTATGATCATCTATTAACAAACTTGTGGTCTATTTACTCAATAAATACCTCTAATTTAATGTTCCATAGCTATTTGACACCTTTAGCTAGTAGAACAAAACTTTCGCACTTTATGCGATTTAACAAAACTTTCGCACTTTATGCGATTTAGTCTTTTTTCGCAATTAAACATGCAATCGCTAAAATTATTTCACTAAAATTTTCATGTACTCATATAATCATGCTACAACACATAAAGTAATATTAAAAACAATTTATCTGACCTCAGGTTAGTGGTTCTGAAACTACTGTTTCGACTAGGCCCAAAATCGAGGTGTTACAATTCTTCCCCCATTTTGGATTTTCGTCCACGAAAATCATACCGTTAAAAGGGTTTGGATATTGGTCTCTCATAATTTCCTCAGGCTCTCATGTGGCCTCTTCAACCTCATGTCGATGCCACAGTACTTTCACGAGTGCTATACTTTTATTTCTCAATTGCTTGACCTCTCGGGATACGATCTTAACCAGCTCTTCGCCATAAGTCATGTCTGATCGAATCTCAACCTCTATTGGAAAAAGAACGTGCGAAGGGTCAGAATGGTAATGGTGCAACATCAACACATGGAAAAAATTGTGGATCTTCTCTAACTCGGATGGCAAGGCTAGTTGATAAGCTATCGATCCAATTTTCTCTGTTAATAGAACGTTGACTTAATTTTCCTTTCTTACCAAATCTGAGGACTTTCTTCCATAGGGATACTTTTAAAAACACCTTATCATCGACTTGAAACTCAATTTCCTTTCCTTTCAAATCCGCGTAGGATTTCTATCTATCCGAAGCGGCTTCAAACAATCACAAATTACCTTAACTTTCTCTTTGGTCTCTTTGACTAAATTGACCCCGTGAATCTAATTTTCTCCGAGTTTAGTCCAAAACAAGGGCGTTTGACACTTACATCCATATAAAGCCTCATAAGGCGCCATTTTCAAACTCGACTGATAGCTATTGTTGTAGGCAAACTCTACCAACGGTAAATATTTTTCCCAACTGCCTTGGAATTCTAGGACACAACACCGTAACATGTCTTCAAGAATCTGAATTACTCTCTCTGACTGACTGTCGGTTTGTAGATGGAAAGCCATGCTAAAATTTAACTTTGTCCCCAAATCTTCTTGCAACTTTTTCCAAAACCGTGAAGTAAACCTCGGGTCCCTATCCGAAATAATCGACAAGGGCACTCTATGAAGTCTCACAATCTCAGAAATATATAACTCAACTAGCTTATCGAGTGAGTAGTCGGTACGCACCATGATAAAAGATCCGATTTTGTTAATCGATCGACTACGACCCGAGCAACATCTTTCTTTCTGGGTGACAACGTCAATCCCGTCACAAAATCCATAGTAATTCGATCCAATTGCCATTCGGGAACCATCACAGGCTAAAGTAAACCCAAAGGTACTTGGTGCTCGGCTTTCACTTGCTGACAAATTAAACATTTTGGCATAAACTCTGAGATGTCCCTTTTCATGCCCGGCCACCAATACGATCTCTTCAAGTCATTATACATCTTAGGACTTCCTAGATGGATTGACATGCAACTACTATGTGCCTCGTGAAGAATTTTCCCAATAAGCTCATCATCTCTAGGTACACTGACCCTATCGCGGAACATCAAACAACCGTCGGTACTAATTCAAAAGTCTAATTCGTCAACTGTCTCACACTGAGTCATCTTGGCTTGTAAATCTTTATCACTATTCTGTGCTTCACAAATCTCTTGAAGAAACATAGGTCTAGCTCTCAACTCTGCTAAAATCGAACCATCCTCGATTAAGGACAACTGAGTTTTTATAGCTTTCAAGGCACACAATGACTTCCTACTTAATTCATCAGCGACTACGTTCGCCTTTCTCGGGTGATATTCAATTACTAACTCGTAATCTTTAATCAACTCCAGCAACCTTCATTCCCGTAGATTCAAATCCTTTTGAGTCATCAAGTATTTTAGGCTTTTATGGTTAGTGAATACCTGACATTTCTCACCATACAAGTGGTGTCTCCAAATCTTCAGTGCGAGCACTATGGCTGCTAACTCTAAGTCGTGAGTCGGGTAGTTTTTCTTATGCGGCTTCAATTGTCTCGATGCATACGCTACCACCTGACCTTCTTGCATAAGTACGCATCCTAATCCATTCAACGATGCATCACTATACACTACGAATTCTTTTTCTAGTTCCGGTTGTACTAAAATTGGAGCTTCAGTCAAAAATGCCTTTAGTTTCTCAAAACTCTGTTGGCATTTTTCCGTCCAGTCGAACTCGACATCTTTTTGCAGCAACCTTGTATCGGAGTAGCAATCTGTAATAACCTGCTAAGCCTAGAAAGCTTCTAATCTCTAATACATTCCTTGGCGGTTTCCACTCAACAATAGCCGAGATCTTACTCGGGTCAACTCTAATCTCATCACCCGACACGATGTGTCCCAAGAATCCAACCTCTCGGAGCCAAAACTCACTTTTACTAAATCTTGGCATATAGCTGCTTATCTCGTAATGTCTTCAAAACGGTTTTTAAATGCTCTGTGTGCTCATTCTCATCTTGAGAATAAATTAATATATCATCGATAAAAACAACTATTAACTTATCTAAGTACAGCCGAAAAATGCGATTCATCAAGTCCATAAACATGGCAGGAGCATTTGTTAAGCCAATGGGCATGACAAGGAACTCATAGTGCCCGTATCTCATCCAGAACGTGGTTTTTGGCACATCTTGCTCCTTAACTCTTAGCTGGTAATAGCAGAATCTCAAGTCTATCTTAGAAAACACTGTAGCTCCCTTTAGTTGATCAAACAAATTGTTGATGCTTGGCAAGAGATAATTGTTCTTCACTGTCACATTGTTGAGCTGTCTGTAGTCTATACATAACCTCATCGACCGATCTTTCTTTTTCACAAAAAGTACCGGGGTACCCCACGTGGAATAGCTCGGTCTCGCAAAACCCTTGTCCATTAATTCTTGTAACTGTACTTTTTACTCCTTTAACTACGTTGGAGCCATCCTATACGGAGCAATCGAGATAGATGCCGTACTAGGGACTAACTCGATACCAAACTCAACTTCTCTAGTTGGAGGTAATCCAGGCAATGCCTCCGGAAACACATTTGGGTACTCACATACTACTGGCACTGACTCAATCTTTACTTCCGACTCTTGGGTATTCAACACAAATGCAAGACAGGACTCATACCCTATTCTCATGTATTTCTCAGTAGCCATAGAAGAAATCAATACTGGTAAGCTGTTTGATTCACCTGATTTAACCCGAATAATATCCCCATTTTCACATCTCAATTCAATAAATTTATTACCACAGTTTACTAACACGTTATGAACAATTAGCCAATCTATGCCAAAAATTAGATCAAATTCATCAAACGGTAGTAACATGAGGTTAGCCTGAAAATAGTGGCTCCTAACCATTAAAGGACAGTTTCTACACACTTTGTCAACTACTACATGTTTGCCTAACGGGTTGGACACTTTTACTACAAATTCAGTAGACTCCACAAGCATATTCGTACTAGGTACCAATTTCATACAAATATAAGAGTAAGTAGACCACGGGTTGATCAAAGCAATCCCAGATATATCATAGATAGAAAGGTACCTGTAATCACATCGGGAGACTCATCATCTTCGCGGGTGCGAATGGCGTATGTCTTTGCAGGCGTTCTGCCCACAGACCTCACAGTAGAGTCTCTAGGCGTACCTCTGCAGCCAGCCCCACCCTCAGGGTTTTTCTATTGTCTATCCCTTGAGGGAGCATTACTCGCTCTCACATCTTCTTTTCTGTCTTTCTCCTCCATCTCAGGACAGTTTCAAATAAAGTGGTCCAATGAACCACACTTGAAGCAGCCTCTATCATTACCTCAGTACTCACTGAAGTGTCGTCTACCAAAATGTGAACACTCCGGTTTATTCGGTCGAGCACTACCAATGCTCGCAATGGAAGTGGTCTGAGCTTTAGATGCTGTATACAACTTATTTTTGTTTCTGCTCTAGAATCCTGTCGACGCATTTGTTCGAGTAGAAAAATCTCTCGATTTCTTGGATGAGGTCTGAAATGATCTTCCCATTTGTCTTTTCTTTGAGTCACGTGACTCAATGTCAGCTCTCCTCTTCTCTTTGGCTAATTCTTTGGCCTTACACGCTCTCGCAACAAGTACTACAAATTCTCTTAACTCCAAAATACCAACCAACAATCTGATGTCTTTGTTCAAACCATCCTCAAACCTCTTACACATAGTTGCTTTAGTAGATACGCACTCACTAACGTATTTGCTGAGTCTCACAAAATTATGCTCATACTCTGTTAGCGTCATTCAGCCTTGCTTCAATTCTAAAAATTCTTTCCTCTTCTGGTTTATAAACCTCTGACTAATATACTTCTTTTGGAATTCTTCCTAGAAAAATTTTCATGTAATCCTTTCCCTTGGTATAACCGACACAAGGGTGTTCCACCATTGGTAGGCCGAGTCTCGCATGAGTGACACAACGCACTCCATGCACTCGTCAGGGGTGCAAGACAATTTATCGAATAGCCTAATGGTATTTTCCAACTAGAACTCTGCTCTCTCTGGGTCATCATCAATTTTAGCCCGAAATCCCTCGGCCCCATGCTTACGAATTCTATCTACTGGAAGTTTTTCTCTCCCAACCATTTCTACTCCTTGGGGAGCCATATGGGTAGGCTGAGGAATTGGGAAAAGTGGGGGAGGTGGAATGTTCGGATTTGCATGAACGATCTCTGAGTACCAAACATCCATCATATGGAGGTAGGCTTCTCTTGCCCCTCTTCCTTGACTCAATGTCACGGGCCCACTTTCGACTGTTGCGATCCCTTCAGCGGGAGCCGGCACGTTACTTTTTCACGTCTCCACCATAGCTCGATCAGGATCTATTTACTATATGAAAACACAATTTAAATTTGTCAGGAGTCGTCACACTATCACAATATATTTATGACATGTATAGCTAGACTTGTACTCATGCTAGGTTAGTCCGAGAATCGACTAAACCATAGCTCAAATACTACTAAATGAAACACCCCTTAGCCAAGTATGACGCCAGAACAGGATACGAGGTGTTATCGGACTTAAAAACATACAAACATTCATTTCCTTGATATGAAATCTCGCTCCAAATTAAAACTTTTCACAATACCTTAATGTCCCTACTATAGGCTTACGAGGGCCCGAACACACTTTGGAATTGATTGGGGACTAATCTGTGCACTCTAGAAAACTTTGTAAAATTTCAACCTGACAAGGGCACACGCCCGTGTGAAAGGGAGACGCACCCGTGTGTTTTCTTAACATGGCCATGTTAAAGGCCCGTGTGACTCACACGACCTGAACATATCGAGGCACGCCTGTGTCCCTAGCTCGTGTGAATTTATTTTTCAATTTGAACCTATAGGGTTTTCACACGACTTTGCACACGCCTGTGTCCATGACCCGTGTCCCCCACACGGCCATGACATTCCTGTGTCCTAGCCCGTGTGCTAAAACCATGACATTCTATTTCTAACATCAGCAACCCCTTAAGGGCATACGGCCAAAGCACACGCCCTTGTGCTAGGCCATGTCATCCACACGGGTGAGACACACGGTTGTGTCTCTGCCCGTGTGTTTACTACCATGCATACTGACTTAAAAAATTGAGGCGCAGGGGACACACGGCCGAACTACACGCTTGTGGGGCAGACCGTGTGTCACACACGGTCTGGACACATGTCTGTATGTTTACCCATGTGGACAAAAATAAGGCTATTTACCAAGCCTTTTTTCCACCATTACTTGCACCAACCTACACAACATCAACCAAAACCAATCCAAGCATAACGCATATAACCAAAACCACCACAATCATGAGAAATTTGCATCAAATGCATTTAATAATAATCAAGATTAGCCAACATTAATGGCTTATACAAAATGAATATCACATCCATCATATGAGCCAACTCTTATGGCTAAACTAACAAGATACTCAACAAAAGATTCAAGCCCCTATACATGCCAAAATCAAAATATTAAACTAACTATACCAAAGCTTCAAGTGATAGTGTGATCGATGCCTATGACGTCCCTGGATCCATAATACTAGCTTGGCGGCACTATCAGAAAATGAAAAGGAGAGGAAGTAAGCATAAATCTTAGTAAGTTGCATATAAATAAGTAATAACATCAACCATGCATGTTATAAATCAACACAACATTCTTGAGTGAACATGGGTAAATATCACTACATGCTTATATATATCACAAGCATAATCCAAAGATTTCAATATCGTCCCAAAATCATTTTCATAACTAGAACTTACTCATGTCATTCTTACCATCAAGGCAACATAACTAGACTCATATCTCATGAGTTTCGAATAAGAACCTGTACCAATCAAAACATGATTATATCATTCCATGTCATTGTCATATGCTTTTAAAATAACCCGTGAAGCCATTTGGAATACTAAAGGATTTCTGACAAGCTTTACACAAAAGGGTGAATTACCGATGCCATGTTCCAAACATGGTCTTACACTGGCTCAAATGTCGAGGCCGATCCATGTCCCTGACATGGTCTTACACTAGCTCTCGTCTGATTGCTGATGGCATGTCCCAAACATGGCCTTACACTGGCTCTCATATGGTGGCCGATGCCATGTCCCAGATATGGTCTTACACTGGCTCTCATGTTCTAGCCGATGCCATGTCCCAGACATGGTCTTACACTAGCACACACATCAATGCCGATGCCATGTCCCAGACATGGTCTTACACTGGCACTCATATTACCCAGATGTCATAGCATAGATATCCAGTCTATTCCTAGGTTCAATCGAGACTCTACTACATTGAATTTCATCATGCATTATTCATAAGCAATTTCACCTATGTTACGCAAAATTAATCATTCAACACATAATAATGATAAAGTTGTTTTACTTACGTACAACTTACTTCGGTATACAAAAAGTGGACAACTATTTAGATTTAGTCTACTTGCTCGGACTTCCCCCAGTCTAGTTCCGAATTTCGTATTTCTTGATCTAAAATGATAAAAATTCACTAAATTAATCATTTTAATTAATGCATAAATAATTCTTATTTTGGAAAAATGACCATTTTGCCCTTAGACTTTCAAAAAATTACAATTTTACCCCTAGGCTCGTAAATCGATTTTTATCGAATTTTCTCACTATCCAAGCCTAATCGAATTCTTTTTATACTAGAAGCAGCCTGAAATTCCCATTATTTCACACATTCACCACATAATTTGTAACTTATGCAAAATGGTACTTAGTTATGGTTTTCATGAAAACTACTTCACAAAAGTTATTTGTTTAACAACCATGATTCATTTTATTCCATAAAAATTCAGCAAAGAACATGACCACTCTCATGGAAAGCCCTATACTTTCAACCATTTTGCAAAATAGTCCCCTCATTATCTAGATTATGCTACAAGGGTCCCAAAAGTATAAAAATTATCAAGAAAGGCCATCAAAACCATTTACTTTATGGGTAAAGAGTGGCTGAAATTTTGAAGCTCTGGTATTTTTGATGGAGAGGAGCAAGATGAAAGGTGATATCTTTTTCTTTTTTTTTTATTTTTATTTTATTATAAATCTAGTCAATTTAGTCACCCAATTTCACCTAACTTCGACCTTACAATTTATTTGTCTCTATGATCATCTATTAAAAAAATTATGGGTTTTTTACTCAATAAAGACCTCTAATTTAATGTTCCATAGCTATTTGACACCTTTAGCTAGTAGAACAAAACTTTCGCACTTTATGCGATTTAGTCCTTTTTCGCAATTAAACATGCAATCGCTAAAATTATTTCACCAAAATTTTAATGCACTCATATAGTCATGCTATAACACAGAAAATAATATTCAAAGTGATTTATCCGACCTCGAGTTAGTGGTTTCGAAACCACTGTTCCGACTAGGCCCAAAATCGGGCTATTACAGGTGGCTCATAATACTCATGTTGTAAAGCTTGATGTGCATATTAGCTTGTTATACTACACAACCATTTGATATATGCATGTATGATACCAAGTTAGGGCACAAGTGAATATGGTTGAGTGAGCATAAAATGGTAGGCTTGATATAAGCTAATGTATACCAGTTAGGAGTATGTATTTTTTTAATTTGAAAGTCTAGTTATGGTAATGGAATGTTTAAGTATTTGAATTGTGGTATCATTGATGGCACATTGGTTAGGCGCGAAGGTTGCTTGTTTTAGCATGACTTCAGTGTATTTGAATACATTTTTAAGGTTTGTAAACATATGTCCAGGGTATGCTTTGTCACTTAAGTAAAAGGGATTGAAATTGGCTTGATTTGGGGCAAATTTTGGTGCACACGGCATGGGATACAGGTTGTCACGCGGTTGTCTACCACACGCGATCACACCACATGGCCATGTGTCCTTATTTGTCTTGGTGTAGGGTATACACGGTCTGGTATACAGGCTACAACACAGTTGTGTGATCCAATTCAGTGAGTTACACGAGCGGACACACGGGCTAGGACATGACCGTGTGCTCCAACTCAGTAAGCTGCACGGTCTAAGGGCATAGGCGTTTGGGGTGGCCACTCAGGCGTGTGGAGTGGCCACACGGCCATATTTTGAGCCACATGATCTGTGCTTTGTCACACGACTGTGTGATCCCTGCTTTGAAAATTTATGAATTTTTTCTAGACTTTTCGATATGTTTCGAATTATTCCCTATTTGCTTCTAAACTATTTTTAAGGCCTCGTAGACACGATTTAAGCTCCATAAGTGTATATGTTACATTGATTTAAATGAATTATGATTTTTGTTATTAAATGTGTATATTTAATTATATTTGATGTTAAATATTCTGAATTGTACCATAATACTCTGTAACTCTAATTTGGCGACAGAGACAGGTTAGGGGTGTTTTATACTTTTGTTATCAATATCACCACCAAAATAAAGTTTAAGTCCCTGACCATTTACCTTAAAGTGTTGTATTTAGGATGCGTTACCTCAATGGTTCCGTATGGGAATACATTTTGTACCACAAATGGGTTCGACCCTATTGACTTAAGCTTTGTAGGGAACATTCGTGGACTTGACTTTTCTAGTAGCACTTTATCTCTAACTTTGAATTGATTTGTCCTCTTTATATGTGCAACATGGTGTTGCTTTCTTGTTTCATTCAGCATTCTCTGTTTCTTATAATCCTTTGATTTCCATTCATCTAATTCATCAAGTTGCGGCATTCGTTCTCCACTCGTCCTGTAACATCCCGATTTAAGGCCTAATCGGAATAGTGGTTTTGGGACCTCAAATTCGATGAAGAAAATTTTATTTTTATTATATTTTTATGGTCTAAAATTTCACAGATTGATTTCGTGAAAATTTCAGTCGAAAATTTTGACGTTTGGGCACTCAATTTAGCCAAAAAGACTAAATCGTAAAAAGTAAAAAAGTTGAGTTTTACACGCTAGAGGTGTCCAATTGTTATGAAATTTTATATTGGAGGTATATGTGGTAATTATACCATTGGTTAAGTTGGTGGACAAAAATGGACATGGTTAGGCATGTTTCCAAAGTTTTTCATTAAGGGCATTTTGGTCATTTTGTTATTAAAATGAGTTAAAAATAAAATTAAAAGCAATTTTTGTCCATCTTCAACCTCATGGCCGAAAATTGCATGGAGAAACCATGGCTAAGGTTTTTCAAGCTTCCAAGATCGATTGTAAGCCCGTTCTAGCCCTATTTTTAATATTTTTACGTTTTTTGCAATCCCCGTAACAAGATCTATCTATTTCTACCATTAATTTGAGCTAGGGTTCATGTTTAAAAATTGACCCATGTGTGACATGCATGCATTTTGATGGCTAATGGTAGAAAATGAGTGTTGGGTGTTAAATAAATGACTTTTATTAAGCGATTTTCGATGAAAACAACCGAAAGGACCATTTTGTAAAAGTTGTAAAAGTGTTGTAAAAGGTTGTTTTGATGAGAATTTTAGTTTTCTATATTTATGAAAATGGTTCGTCTAGGCCTATAGAGTGAGAAAATTGAATAAAAATCACTTTACGAGCTTAAGGTTAAAAGTGTAATTTTGACAAAGTTTAGGGGCAAAAACATAATTTTTCCAAAATATGGTTTTTGGATAACATTAAATAATGTGACTAATAATTAGACTAAATGTGATATTATAGATCAAGGAAAACGAGGATTGAACCTAGATCAGGTGAAAAATGGAAAATCGACGGTTAGGTTACTTTTTGCTATTTTGGTCCCGAGATAAGTTCGTATGGTAATAATAATGCAATATCATGCTTGAATTGTAATTATCTATTATTATGACAAAATGTATGATTTAATATATTAGAAGAATTTATGGATGAAGAATATGATGTGGAAAATGTGATGAATGTTAAATTATTATTACATGAGTTCTGTGAATTGCTACACGGTTGTACCCTAACGAGATTTCAACAAGTAAGTTCATGTGATTAAATAAGCATGATATTCATGTTATTGTTGTTACACTTGAAATCTATTTTGCTATGGTTGTATTGATTTATATGTTAATGATATTGTGTATGGGAACGTGATGTACCCATGAAGTAATCGATAGCTCAAATGTCATTAACATGTGATTGGATGATTGAATATAATGGTAATTTGATGAAACATGATATTTCTTTGAAACGAGTAAGTTTGTATGTAAATAATATATCTATTTTTTTATGTTATTATCTTTTGTTATTATGTGAGATGTAGCTGCCTATAGAATGATCATTTGATGTAAATTATGAATCGAAATTGACTAAGAATGAATTAGTAAGATGTTGAAAAGTGAAGAATTTTCTGGTTGGACCTTCGGAATAGAAAAGATACAAATTATCCGTTGTGAGAACACATGTGTAGTACTATATGCAGGCTACTATATGTTTAAAATGGTTTTTGGTCACGTGTGTAGTACTAAGTGCAGGCTACTACGTGTACCAGATTGTTAGGTCGCATGTGTAGTACTAAGTGTAGGCTACTATGCGTAACAGATAGCTTCGATCACGTGTGTAGTACTAAGTGCAAGCTACTACGTGTATCAGATGGTTAGGTCACGTGTGTAGTACTAAGTGCAGGCTACTACTATAAAAGATTGTTAGGTTGTATGTGTAGTACTAAGTGCAGGCTACTATGCGTACTAGAGAGCTTCGGTTACAAGAGTGGTAATATGTACAGGCCACCAGGTATCTGTTATTATTCCGATGAGTTCAACGGGAAATTTACTAAGTGAAAATACATATGAACATGACTATGTAATGAATAAGTGAAGGTTCATGTGTGTAAACTTATGAGCAACGTGCTCGATATGTGATCGAACTTTGGTAAGATTGATATGGAGTAAGTGTTATAATGAAAGTTACTAGAAAGAAAACATGAAAGAGTGAAATTTAGTAATAAAACAGTTTTGGACAGCAGCAGTTGTGTGACTTTGAAAAATCACCAAAAATGGTTGAAATCGAATTATAAGTTGAATAGATATGAAATAAAATCTTTTGAGTCTATTTTCATATAAAGGAAACGGTATAAGCAGAAGAATTTCATATTATGAGATATTTGAATTTTTGTGAGACAGAGTTAGAATGATTTCGGAATCCTCTATTTTGATTTGGGAAAAACATTAAAAATTGTATAAAAAACAATTATGGGCTACAATTTATATGCTTAAAATCCTTAATGAGTTTATTTTCGAAATAAAAAAAACGGGAACATTATCCAAATCTTGTACGAAGAGATAATTAATTTTTAGTGTAGAGGGGTCGGAACTGTCAAATAGTGAAATAGGGAAGACTTTGAATAATAAACTGTACTTGTTGGCTGGACAAAAAATTCTGAAAATTTTATAGCAAGAAGATATGTGTGTCTAGTTTTAGGGAAAATTAACGGATCTTAATTTGGAGTTCTGTAGCTCCGGATATAAATAATTTAATCACTGCGAATCGAGAAAACAACTTGACTAGACTTTGAAGAAATAGAAAGAATTTGAAAATAGCATGTTAATACATTGCTTATTATTTTTCATGCGAGCTTACTAAGCGTACAACTTCCTCCCTCCTTTCCATTCCTTAGTGTTCTCAGGTTGGCTCGTGGTTGGAGATCGTCAGAGGCAGCATCACACTATCAAGCCAATACCTTTGGAGTATTTATACATAAGTTAGAAATATCAAGTGAGTGGCATGTATAGGGACCTTGTTTTATAACATGTGTTATTATAATTTGGCCAAATGTATTGGCCTATATTGAGCTATTGATTACAACTTGTAAATCTAGCTATTGATGTTGTGTCTAATAATTGTGATGTGAATATGCTTGTTTGCCATGCATGGTTGGTAATATGTGATGTGTGTTGAATGCATGTTTTATGATCAATCGAGGTGGTCATGACTATGAATTAAATGTGCAATGTAGAAATAAAATGATAAAACCTTGAACATGGACGTTTGATGGATAGTTTGGTAACCATGGTACAATGGCATAAAGTGAGAAATAGTAATAATGTTAAATTGAATATGAAATTGGTGTAGAATGTCTTAGTCAAGCATATTGTTTTATGCATGCGAAATATGGACACTATATAAAGTTATGACTTGGCTAGAAGGTTATGCTTGATGATAAGTTGGAATTAAATAGACATGAAGATAACTATGGTATAAAGGTATAAGTGGTAAGGTATTTGATAAAGCCAAATGAATAAGATATGGTGTGTCTAGACTTGATTTAATGTGAGAATGTGTAACACATGTATGTTGATAAGTAAACGAAATGTATACATCATAATTGAGGATGTTGAATGCTTCTGGATCCATGTTTGTGTGTGTGCATGTTAAGGGTGACAAAAAGGCTTGGCAAATAGCCTATGTGCTAGCCACATGGGCAGAGACATGATCGTGTGTCTCAGCCGTGTGGAAGACACGGTCTAGTACACAGGCGTGTGACTTGGCCGTGTGACCCTTATTTGTTTGTTGATGTCATAAACATAGAGTTACACGGGCTGAGGACACGGGCGTGTCTAGAGCCACATGGGTGTGTGAGACCACACAGCCTACCCACACGGGCGTGTGACTCTCCAAAACATGAAAAATTTTCTAAGTGATGTAAAGCTTTCGGAGGTTCTCGGTTTAGTCGCAAATCCCTTCTAAAGTATGATTTGAGTTTCGTAGACCCAAATAAGGGACTATGTACATATGATTGAATATTTCGAAATATGAATGAAATTTTATGGCTGGGTTTGCATGATTGATTGTGTTTAAGTCCAGTAATGCCTCCTATCTTGTCCCGGCGTTGGACACGGGAAAGGGGTGTTACACGTCCCTTGATTTCTATCACCTTGAACAAGATATGATTCTAACACATCTTCATGAGTGATTTCCTGCAAAGAACATTGAGCCACATGATTACTAATATTAACAGAATAACTAGCATCATCTCGTTCACTAGAAGCTCTCACAAAATCACATGCTTGAAGAGTAACCTTTTCATTACTTACCCTCAGCAAAAGTTCACCATTATTTACATTAATAACAATTCTAACAATGGCTAAAAAGGGTCGACCTAAGATAATAGGCACCTTAATATCCCCATCGATACCCAATATAACGAGATCAGTGGGGAATATAAATTTATCTATTTTGACGAGTACATCCTCAATAATACCTCTAGGATAATTAATTGATTTGTTAGCTAATTGAATACTCATCCTAGTGCATTTTGGTTTGATAAACCGTAATTTATACATATTTTTATCCCATGCTTAGCAAATTTATGGATGGTTTCTCCTTAGAATTGGTGAATTCGATGCCCCTAATCCTTCAATTTCATGTTTTATACTTAGGTGAGCATAGGAGAATAAAAAGAGCGAGAAACAGGCCGAAAACAGAGAAAATGGACCCATGTGTGAAATCAACACGGCCTGGACTTTCACACCCGGGCGTGTCACACGGTCATGTCCCTTTGGCAGGATTAAAGCACGACTTACACGGGTATACTACACGCCCGTGCTTGTTCAACAGCTTTGACCACAGGATGGAGTAATCGTACACGGGCGTGTCCCTGCCAAGCCCAAGTATAACCCTATTCAGAAAAGGCCAATTTTGGGTGCTTTTAGGCATTCTAAAGCCTATTTAAACACCTGAGAAGGCACTTAAGAGGAGGACGCAGAGGAGGAAGCAAGGAATTACTCAAGGAAAGCCGATTGATCCATCTCAGAAGCTGGATTCATCATCAAGACTGAAGATCTCCCTTAAGTTCCTTCATGAGTTTTGGGATTTCTTATATGTTGTTATCTTTATGCTTTTGAGATGTTTACCTTCATAAGTATGAACTAAAACCCCTAAATACCTAAGGGGAATGAAACCTAAGACGGATCTTGTTATTATTATCTAAATTGTATGATAAATATTTGATTTGTTCTTAATTATGTGTTCTTAATTCTTGTTTTGATATTCCAGGATATTGATTCAAGTTAACACTCTTATTCAGAGGAGGAATAGACCCTGTCTAAGAGTAAATTTGTCATAATTAAGCAGAGTTGACTGCGCGTCTAGAGATAGGGTGACAAGATTTTGCCGAATTAGAGTGAAACCTAATAAGGGAATCTATAGATCGAGTTAATGCAATTCTAGGGTGTTAATTAGAAAGAGATTTCAATTACGCAACCTAGGGTTAGACGTTATTAGTCTCGAGAGAGATAATAATATAACTTAGGTATTTCTACAGATCAAGTCAAATGAATAAATCGTCTGATTCAGAGTCAAATAACAAGTGAAGTCTAGGTGGATTTTTCCTTAGGTATTGTCTTAATTAATCAAATTTTCTAAAAAGTATTTTCCCAAATTTTCTTTCTGTGCATTCTTAGTTTAGTAATTAGTTTAGATAACCAAACCTTTTGATTTTTAGGCTAGATAATAAAAAGGAAGTAAATACTAGTACTCGTGGTTCCTTTGGGTTCGACAATCCAGTCTTGCTGAACTATACTACTGTTCGATAGGTACACTTGCCTTAATCGTGATAATAAGTTAGTCTCAAGAACGATTCATTTATAAAATTTTAAAACCTGTCACGAATATCACACATCAAGTTTTTGGCGCCGTTGCCGGGGAACTAGGATATTAGTAGTACTCGATTTTTATTACTTTAGCCATTTTACTTTTATTGCAATTTAAATTTTTATTTTATTTTCTAATTTTTCATTTATTTTATTCTGACAGGTTTTTCTAGTTTCTGACCAGAAGAATCTCGTCAAGACCACTACTTTTTGACGGTGAGATCGACCGCACAGTTCACAAAAATCGAAGAGAAAGAAGTCGAAGCCTAAGATACACAGAGGACGAGCAAGAGGACGACACTTCAACCACAACCGACGAGATGGCTGAAAACCAAGAAAATCCACTACCTCCTGCGATTCCTGCTGATCCAGTAAATCAAAATCCTGGTCCACGCACTATGTATGATTATGCTAAACCTAATTTAACAGGAACTGAATCGAGCTATGAGGACAAAGCCAACGAAAGCAGCCAGTGTTTTCAACCTCGATGCGGTTACTATGCTATCTAACCAAGTAGAACTCTTAAATAAAAAGGTTGACGGTTTGTGTGGTTCTACTCAGGTACATCTAGTGATGAGGTGCGATTTGAATAGAGGAGGAGCATGCACAGAATATCAACCCTTCAACCCTAGCATCGAGGAGGAAAAACTCCAATATATGGGTAACAATAACTCTGGACCCCAAAATAACCCGTATAGTAACACTTATAGTGCAAGTTGGAGGAACCATCCCAATTTCTCATGGGGCGGTCAAGGAAATCAAAGGCCACAACATCCTTCGGGTTTTCAACAACCACCTTACCAGTAGGAAAAGAAGCCGAACCTTGAGGAGATGTTGAAAAAATTCATCTCGGTGTTAGAATCTCAGTTCCAGAATACCGAGACAGCCCTTATGAATGAACAAGCATCAATCCAAGGGCTCGAAACTCAGATAGACCAATTCGCCAAATTGATTTCTGAACGACCATAAGGTAGTCTGCTGAGTAACACTGAATCTAACCCAATGGAGTAAATCAATACAATTACCATTTAAGATGCGGAAGGGTTAGGTGTACCTGAACCTGAACCGAGGCAAGAAATTGGGGTAAGTAAATGTAAGGGTGAGGTGGACCACAATGACTAGAAACCGGTAAGTAAAGAATACAAACCTCTTGTGCTATACCCAAATGCGACAAGGAAAGACCGCACATAAGAACAATTCGGTAAATTCCTTAAATTATTAAAAAAATTACATATTAACTTACCGTTTATTGAAGCTCTTTCGTAGATGCCAAACGCAGTCAAATTCTTAAAGGAGCTTTTAAAAAATAAACAAAAGTTGGATGAGGCGTCGCATGTGGAGTTGAATGCAGTTTGCTCAGCCATTCTTCAGAATAAGCTACCCAACAAATTGAAAGATCAGGGAGTTTTACGATTCCTTGTTTAATTGGTAGTTTAGATGTTCATAATGCATCGGTTGACTTAGGGGCAAGCATTAATGTTATGCCTTATAAAATGTTTAAATAGCTAGGTCTTGGGAAACCCAAACAAACTAGGATGAGCATTCAATTGGCTGATAAAACCATTAGATTTCCTAGGGGTATCATTGAAGATGTTCTTGTGAAGATCGATAAATTTATATACCCAGTAGACTTTGTTGTTCTAGACATGGAAGAGGATAGTAACGCACCTTTAATTTTAGGACAACCCTTTTTAGCGACTGCTAGAACCATTATTAATGTTGGTACAGGTGAACTCACACTTCGTGTGGGAGACGAAACAATCACCCTTCAAGCTCGTAATTCGAGTAACACATCAAAAATTGAATGTGGTTGTATAAATAATTCTACTAGTACTGATCATGTGGTGAAACCCTCTGTGCAGGAAACAGTTACGAAGAATGCATATGAGCCGTGTTCAAACAAGAGAAAAGGACCTATCTATGAAGAACGAAGGTACAAATCGAGGAGCTAGATGAATGGCGAACACAGAAACTGAGAACACCTGATTAACCAAAACCGAGCCAAGACGAGCTCAATACCTTACCAAATCAACTTAAGGTTGGAGGCAAAGTACCACTAGCTGGAGCAGATCCTCGTATTACCACTCCTGAACCTAAAGAAGAAATTCCTCTTACGGTACTCAGTATTTTCCGATATGGTACAGTTGAGGTAATTCATCCCAAATTCGGTACTTTTAAGGTAAACAATACTCGTCTTAAACCTTATGTTGATAAAGTTGATAGCAGGGATGAGGAGTGTAAACTTCTCACACCACCTTGACCATGCAGAAGAGAGGTAAGACCAGCTTAAGACTATAAATAAGTGCTTCTCGGGAGGCAACCCGAGCACTAACAATAATGACTTATTTAAATTCTAGTTTTTCACATCTAACATACTAACTGAGTCTTGAAACACAGGGTTTTTCAATCCACACGGCCAGGCACACAGGCGTGCCTTAGGCCGTGCTCACACCATAGGAGGAGACACGGCCATGCGATACGACCGTGTGAAAACAGGGAAAAAATTTTCCCCAACACGGGATGCGATAAGTTGCCACGGCCATGTGATATGGCCTTGGGCGAAACTGCTAAAACAACTCACGCCTGTGCCTTGAAACCGTGGTTGAAACTGAGAATGTAACATGGGTGTGCGACAAAGAAAAATCCCTAACCCTAGCCGCTGCAACTTCACACGCCCTACCTTATGCCCGTGCACCGCCTACAACACCGATTCTAACACCCCAAGCTCCTTCCTTTTGAGTTTGTTTACTCTTTTCTCTCTATTTTTCTTTAAATATGTTGCTTATTTCATGATTTCTCTGCTCTATTGAACTATTTTGAATGATATTCATAGTTAGAATATTATAATACTCATGCTTGTTTTATAAAAATTTTGTCATTCTAGTTACTACATTATGCTATACTCTTTCATTTTTCCTTGTTTCTATGAAATTTATGCTTACCCACATGCATTCATTCATATTCCCGTTACATTATTCCCATAATCCTATAACTTGATATATTTAGTTGTTTTAGTTTGTATCATCTAGTACGTAAATCTCATGAAATATTCATATTTAGTCTTGATTTTCCATACTATTCTTGGGGCATATTGGTTGAACTTTGATTTTTCAATGCAGGTACATTATCGTCCTCACATGGTAAGAAGACCAATGTTCCCGCCTCAAAGAAGAGAAAAAGATCAGCGTTATCCTCGGGTCCTACCGCGGAGATTCGCCACCCATTCCTCTAGGTTCCCTTGGGACCCTAGGAGGAATTATATCAGATATTACGGGCCTAAACCTTAGGTGTGGGCTGCTGCATTGATTGGGCCGCACTTGAACAGATTCATTTGCCTGATGCGGTCTGAGCTCTCCTGACGACTGACCTGTGAGGGCTCTTTTTCGAGATCGTCGAGCCGACGTATCTCGAGTTCACATTAGAACTCTGCTCGACGTTCCATCTTTAGACCGTCATGACCAACTTCGACAATCCTGGAACGGTCCAGTTCTGCCTTGGTGGTCTATTTTGCCAGTTGAGCGTACCCGAGTTCAGGGTTGCACTAGGGCTATACACGGAGGAGTTCATGGATGACAATGAACTAGACACCGTCCACTGCCACCGCCACATCCACTACTCCCTCTCAAAATGCTGAAGGGACCTCATCCCTGCCTCGGCCACCTATGATCCTAGCCGCTCCAAGGCATTGGCTCTCCCTCCATCCTTGAGGTATCTACAGGCCATCTTGGCTCACACTCTGACAGGGAGACGAGAGAGCATTGGCGTTGTCACCACTCATAACACCAATTTCTTATGGAGCATGGTGAAAGGGCACGTCCTCGACCTTACCTATTTCATTGCCCTGGCCATCCGCCATCAAACAGAGCGATATAGGAGAGGGGTCATCTCTATCGGGCCTTATGTGACTCGACTGGCTCGGTACTTCGAGCTCCTCAACATAGCATCCCAATCATCCTCCCTCACTCTCATCGGCCAGATATCCCCACAGGGCATCTCGAGCATGCTAAGTATGAGGATGATCGAGAAACGACTTGGTACCTACCCTCCTCAGTATCACCTCGTCCAGTTCATCGAGGAAAAGGATCCAGAGGATAATGCTGATGATGTCCCTCCACGTCATGAGGACCCACCGTCTCAGCCACCACCCCCTCTCGTTTAGTTCATGTGGTGACTTCATACGCTGACATCTCTGAGTGCCTTACTCGATTCGAGTAGCAGTGTTTTTAGCGCTTCGATAACATTGATGCAACTCTACAACAGATTTGTCAGCACTTCCATATCTCATCGCCACCCCCACCTCGTGAACCATCTAGCGATGAAGATGTTTAAAAACTTTTATTTATTATTTTATGTTTTTGCTTTTATTCTATTTTAAGACTACTTTTTATTTTTCTTTAAGCTTATTTTTGGGTTTTATAATTATTATTTTACAATTTTTAATTTCGGCTATTTCATTACGAGTAATTATTCTTCTTTATATATTTCCTAAAAAGTTCCTGATTCTATCACAGTTATAAAGAGCTCCAAAGCTCACTATTACTTAGGAACTTGAAACTCCATTGGGAAAGGTTCTCCACGACTGCCATGCCCTGCTCGACCACGACTATAGCCACTGTGAGATATAATATTCTTTTGGCGCAGCATTTGTGGAATCCAACCTCTACCACCACCGGAGTATCCTCCTCCACCCTTATCATTGCTTTGGCTGATTATTCTCTATAGCTCCAATTAAAGGAGTTACTTCATTATTCAGGAAGTTTCACTTCTCTCCCTATCTTATGATTATAAACCTATATTTGTCAATATATCTATTTTGTACATTGAGGGCAATGTACATCTTAAGTGTGGGGGGTCTTTTATATCATCATTAGAAATCCCTAAATTTTGCCTTATTTTCACGTGAATCACTCATATCACTATTAGAAAATTTTGATTAATTTATGATTTTTATTGATATCTTGAATTAAAACATAGGCATTTATGCATTGATTGTTTAAACTTTAAGACATTAGGGAATCAAGCATGATAAGTTGATTTTTGAAGAATTAAAAACTTTTAGGTTGTTTCCCTAAGTTTAGGTATTATATTGAGTTGAAATTCACAAGTTTGAACATCAAAAAGCCATAATTTTTGTCAGATCTTGTGCCCTTAGAGCATATTTTATTCCTTTCATGCTCACTTTTATTATGAGTGCGTCAGTATTGATTTGTTATTCTAGAACTTGCATGATTATGCATGTCAAGACCATACCATTTGATTTGATATGTCAAGATGATAAAGGCACTTAGGTTTAACCCACTTACTCCATAAAAACCTACCTTCAAAATTAACCCTTAGTGAACCCCTTTGAGCCTAACAAGCCATTAATTGATTTACCCTCAATATTAACCCATAACCCATTATTGTTGAAATCCCCTAATTTGATCCCTATTTTTGTTGAGATTTGATTTGACCTAATTGCTTAGCTTTGTTTTGTTCTTCTATGTATTTGATTTGTTCTAAAATAATAATAATAATAATAATTCATTACATATTAGTAGTAATTTTTCGTTTTTGAGCTTGAGTTTTAATTCCATATTCTGAGAAGAAGCTCACTTGTATTTAATTGATGATTAGTTATTTTTCTAGCTAGGTAATTTTTCAATTCAATCTCGATTCTAGCCTTTTCTTTCATCTTGTGACCACACCCCCTAACCAAAGCCACGTTACAACCCTCTACAAAGACCTTTTTAATTGATGTATCAGCTCAATATATAGTGGTGGAGATTTGATTTTCAAGCAAGCCTATGGTATAACTTTTCATATTGACTAATGAGTGCTTTTATTGATGTCCTTAAACACCTTGAGTGATTTGAGTGAATCTTTAGTGAGGATGTTAAACTCTGTGATATTTTGATCAAAGGTAATCACTTAGATAAGGGGAGACACCTATGTTTTCGTGATAAAATGTTCAACTTGGAATGTTTGAAACTTTGATGTACTTTTAGTTGAATTCTCAATGTATGAATACTTATGGATTATTTTGAGATATTATTGATAGGGATTATAAATTGAGAAGAATTTATTTTGATTATGAGTTGAGGATTTTGCTTAAGGACAAGCAAATGCTTAAGTGTGGGGGTATTTGATAAACCATAATTTATACATATTTTTATCCCATGCTTTAGCACATTTATGGATGGTTTCTCCTTATAATTGGTGATTTCGATGCTCCTAATCCTTCAATTTCATGTTTTATACTTAGGTGAGAATAGGAGAGTAAAAAGAGCGAGAAACGGGCCGAAAACGGAGAAAATGGACCCACGTGGGAAATCAACACGGCCTTGAATTTCTCACACGGGTGTGCCACACGGCCATGTCCCTTTGGCAGGATTGAAGCACAAATTACATGGGTATACAACACACTCGTGCCTATTCAACAGTTTTGACCATGGGTTGGAGTAATTAGACACGGGCGTGTACAATAGGCATGTCCCCATTGAGCCCAAGTATAACCCTATTTGAAAAAGGCCAATTTTGGGGGATCTTCGGCATTCTAAAGCCTATTTAAACACCTAAGAAGACACTTAAGAGGAGGAAGCAAGGAATTACTCAAGGAAAGCCGATTTATCCATCTCAGAAGCCGGATTCATCATCAAGACTGAAGATCTCCCATCAAGTTCCTTCAAGAGTTTTGGGTTTTCTTATGTTTTGTTATATTTATGCTTTTGAGATGTTTTCCTTCATAAGTATGAACTAAAACCCCTAAATACCTAAGGGGAATGAAACCTAAGATGGATCTTGTTATTATTATCTGAAATGTATGATAAATATTTAATTTGTTCTTAATTCTTGTTTTAGTATTCCAGGATATTGATTCAAGTTAACGCTCTTATTTAGAGGAGGGATAGACCCTGTCTAAGAGTAAATTTGTTGTAATTAAGCGGAGTTGATTTCACGCTTAGAGATAGGGTGACAAGATTTTGCCGGATCAGGGTGAAACCTAATAAAAGAATTCATAGATCGAGTTAATACAATTCTAGGGTGTTAATTAGAAAGAGATTTCAATTATTCAACCTAGGGTTAGACGTTATTAGTCTCGAGAGAGATAATAATATAACTTAGGGATTTTTACGAATCAAGTGAAATGAATAAATCGTCTGATTCAGAGTCAAATAACAAGAGAAGTCTAGGTAGATTTTTCCTTAGGTATTGTCTTAGTTAATCAAATTTTCTAAAAAGTATTTTCTCAAATTTTCTTTCTGTGCATTCTTAGTTTAGTAATTAGTTTAGTTAACCAAACCTCTTGAGTTTTAGGCTAGATAATAAAAAGGAAGTAAATACTAGTACTCGTGGTTCCTTTGGGTTCGACAATCCGGTCTTGCTGAACTATACTACTGTTCGATAGGTACACTTGCCTTAATCATGATAATAAGTTAGTCTCAAGAACAATTCATTTATAAATTTTTAAAACCTGTCATGAATATCACGCATTATGGTTCCCCGAGGCCAAGTTTTTTGAACAATTTATAAGATATTAAATTTATAATAGCACCTAAATCAACCAATGTTTTTTTATACATTTAAGCTACCAATAAAACAAGGAATGTTAAAACTCTCTGAATCTTTAAGCTTGGTGGGTAGTTTGTCTTGGAGAATGGCCGAGCAATCCTCATTGAGCTCCATAGGTAACAAGTCATCTAACTTCCTTTTATATGTTAATAGCTCATTTAAAAATTTTGTATACTATGGCTTTTGCGAAACGGCTTCAACAAAAGGTAAGTTAATATGCAATTTTTCCAAAAGTTTAAGAAATTTACTATATTGTTCGTTCATGCGGTCTTTCTTCACTACTGCCAGATGTGGAATTCGTAGTTTATATTATCTGACCACTAGCTTATGCTCTTTCTTGCTTTCCTCAACCCTATCATTTTTCTTAACAGCTTCTAAATTCAACTTCTTTTCAAACTCAACTAACCCTTCCACGCTTCAAACATTGATTGTGTGGACTTGCTTCTTTGGGTTGGTTTTAGTGTTACTAGATAAGCTACCTTGTTGTCTCTCTAAAACCTGTTTAGCAAGCTATCCAATTGGATTTTCAAGCCCTTAAATTGATGCTTGCTGATTTTTCAAAGTTGTTTTAGTGTTCTGAAATCTAGTTTCGGACAACAAAATAAATTTAGCTACATCTCCTCAAGGTTTGGTTTCTTCTCTTGCTGATAAGGTTGCTGAAAACCCGGAGGAAGTTGTGACCGTTGATTTCCTTGACCATCACAAGACAAATTTGGATGATTCCTCTATCTTGGATTATAACTGTAATAGCCCGTTTTTAGTCAAATGGAACAATGGTTTGGGACCACAAATTAGAACTTGAAATAATTAATTTATTAATATTTTAATGTTTATAGCATGAATATATGATTGTGTGAAAATTTCGTTAAGAAATTTTATTGTTTGAATGCTTAATTTGATAAAAAAGACTAAATCGCGTAAAGTGCAAAAGTGATGTTCTAATAGCTAAAAGTATTAAATGGTTATGAAATTAATTAGTGGAGGTCCTTATGTGGTAATTATACCATTTCTCAATTGAGTGGACATATATGGACATCTTATTAAGTATTTTGATGGTTATTAATTAAGGTTAAAATAGTAAATTAGGAAATGACTTAGTAAAATAATAGAAACATGAAATAATCTCTAATTTTCTATCATCTTCCACAAAAAATACAATTAGGAAACTCCATTTAAGGAGCTCAAGCATTCGGCTGTACAAGTTCATTGCATGGTATGATTTTTGACTCGGTTTTTAGTGATTTCTATGTTTTTGTAATCGTTGCAGTTTAACCTAGCTAGCCCAGGGACTATTTTGCAAAACTGTTGAAGGTTTAGGGTTTTTCCATTGATGAATGTTGATGTATTTTGATATTTAATGGTAGAAAATGCATGCTTGTTGTTAGATAAACAATATTTGTTAAGTGATTTTTTGTAAAATGTCCAATTAGGGATTAAATTATGAAATGTGTAATTTTTGGGGTTAAATTATAAAGTAAATGAAAGATTTGGACTATTATGGACCTAATTGAAATTTTACTATCATGGGTTTTGGTTGAATTACATGAATTTGTGATTTTATGAAATAAGGACTAAATTATAAAAATGTGAAATGTTAGGGGAAAATGTAAAATTACCCTAATGTGTGTTTCTGGATTAAATTTAATAGAGAGGTTATTAAATAATTTAATTTTGATTATATTTAAATCAAGAAAGTAGAAATTTAGATTTAGATCGGGGAAAGAATAAGGTTTCGAATTAATCGACTTAACTTGCCGTTTTTACATTTGAGGTAAGTTTGTATGTATTAAACATTATTATATTTTTGTTTTAAATGATTTGATATTGCATAAATTATGAATTCGACACTGTAGGTATATTCGACTATAATTCGGCAAGTGCGAAATCCCGGTTGAACTTTAGGAATAGATTAGGATACGAATGACATGTCATTAGGGGTTATGTGATTTGGGTATTAGTTCGTACGTCCTACCGGTGGTTGAGTTATTCAGCATGTGTCCGTACGTCCTACCAGTGGTTGAGTTATTCAGCTTGTGGCCGTACGTCCTACCGGTGGTTGAGTTATCCAGCATGTGTTACGGATACTCGTCAGCTTGTGTGAGCAGCACCGTGTAGCGTCATCATGACCGTCAGCTTGTGTGAGCAGACCCGTTGATAGCTCGAGAGTGAGCATCATATTGTGATATGAGATTGGGATAGCTTCGGCTATATATGTGGCACCTAGGGTACGAGATTCCCTAGTATCTAATAGTATTTTGAATGGTTCAACGAGTATATCGAAGATATAAAATGGTGATAAATAGATAAGTAACAGTATAGGTATGTAAGGAAACTATATGAGCATCGAATTTATGGAAGCTATAAGTTTATGGCTATATATGTGATTGAATACAAGTTAACATTTTGATTAAAGGTTTTGTAATATATATATTGTTCATATTATTTGATTAGTGAATAATTGATGAGTTTTCTTATTAATTCATACGAGCTTACTAAGCTTTATCGCTTACCTTGTTTAATTTTCCATAGCTAGCTCGGATTCGGGAATCGTTGAAGACCTCATCACACTATCCAACTATCACTTTGGTACTTTTGAACTTAAGTATTTTGACTATATGGCATGTATAGGAGTTTGGTCATTTTGGTATATATATGATAGTCATGAATGTGGCCATTTGAGTTAGCTTGTAAATGTTTAATGTTTGGTTTTGTATATAGCCATGAGAGTTGGCTTATTTTGGTTGATATGGTTGTGTATTTGTAACACCCCGAACCCGAGACCGACACCGGAGTCGAACATGAGGTGTTAACAGACTTTAAACCCCTTAAAAAAATATTTCCCAGACACTGCCAATCTGCGTACTAGTCGCTTTAAAAATCATATCTTGAGTTTCACAACTCGAAAATCAGTTTCGTGATTTTTCCCTGAAACTAGACTCATATTCCCATCTACATATTTTTTTCTAGAATTTTGGTCAGGCCAATTAGTACAGTTTATTAGTCAAAGTCTCCCATGTTACAGGGATCGACTACACTGACCTTTGCGCAATACGACTTGGATATCTCCCTGCACAGAGCTTCAATACTGATGCCGTTTGTTTCTATAGAAACTAGACTCAGAGAGGAATCTATACATATATGTCATGACTTCTAATTATCTCTGGTTAAATTATAATGAATTTCCGAAGTCGGAACAGGGAATCCAGAAACCGTTTTGGCCCTATCTCACAAGAACCTGAATATCTCTTAACATACTATCCATATGATTGTTTCGTTACTTTCCTATGAAAATAGATTCATCAAGGTTCGTTTACATAATTTATTCACTATTTAATTCCATTCCTACTATTTTTAGTGAATTTCCAAATCTACATCACTGCTGCTGTCAGCATCTGCCTTTAAGGTAGACTTTACCTATTTCATAGTTTCCATGATTCAACTAGCCCTTTTTGCATAAGTAGCACAATTTATGATAGTGATTAACCATTCCCATGGCCAATCCTTGTCAAGCCTATCCACACCTCTCAATAACCATATCCATACCAAATGATTATAACATTACACTCAAACATATATAAGCCATTTTCGCATGGCTAACCAAAATTATACAAGTCCAAAGGGTCCACGACCCACAACAAACGGGTAGTCCTATACATGCCATTTCGAAGTTCAACCAAAATTGTACCAAAAGGGGGGCTTTGATAGTGTGGGCGACTTTGACTTCAAGATCCCGAGTCCGATAGCTGGAGAACCAAATCTATAAAACAGAGGAGCAATGAAACGGAGTAAGCAATTTATGCTTAGTAAGTTTTGAGCAAGGAATTCCAGCACAACAAAAGTATAGCATTCATATAGCTAAACGGATAATTTCATATGCACAAATTTTCGATATCATACTTGCTTCACATTACCAACCCTTATGTACATACACAAAAGATCAACTTAGCCAAAGGCCGGTAGCTCGTTTATCAACTGAGCGAATACTTATTTGTAAGGGCTCAACTAAATTCAAGCACATACGAAACATACCTCAATGTTGGGATGTTTCTAGAGTATTAACTGAAATTTTTACAGCAAGATCATTCATTCCCAAATCACGTACCTTCGGAATTTAACCGGATATAGCTCCTCGTTCAAATGCCTTCGGGACATAGCCCGGTTATAGTAACTCGCACAAATGCCTTCGGGACTTAACCCGGATTTAGTAACTCGCACAAATGCCTTCGGGACTTAACCCGAATTTAGTAACTCGCACCAATGCCTTCGGGCTTAGCCCGGAATTAGTATCTCGAACAAATGCCTTTGAATCTTAGTTCGGATATGGTCACTTAGCACAAAGCCTTCGGGACTTAGCCCGGACATCATTCAAATAACCATGCACATTTAACAATAAATCATGGCACATTCGTATTTCATTTTCGTTAGCAAAACTCAAACACAAGACACTTATCATTCTTGTAATTTCGGCTCAATAGCCACACACAAAGAGCATGATTTTGATTTGCTTAAAACATGATCTAATCAAATCTTAATTTAAGCTCTCTTACTCAAGAACTTACCTCGGATGTTGTCGAACGATTCCGATAGCTATTCGACCAATTTTTCCTTCCCTTTATCGGATTTATTTCCCCTTTGCTCTTGAGCTTAATTAAACAAATAAATTGATTTAATCATTTGAGCATCGAAAAGAGGAACACAAGGCACTTAGCCCATATTTATACATTAGACATTAAAGTCACATATGTACGGAATCATGAATCAAACTCAACATTTTAGCTAATTTTTTTCCCCTTGGCCGAATATGCATGTCTATTTTGGGGCCGATTTCAACACTTAATACATTCTACAAGTATGGTCACTTGTATTGACTAAACACCCTTTTGTTTCAAGTTCAAAACTTGGCTAATACACACATATATACACTAGTAAAGCATCCTCTCCCTTTCCATCAATTTAACACATGCATTACTCATTAATATACAAAAAATTATATTCTGCCTTAGCACACAACTTGCTAGCCGATTCTTCCCCATCTAGCGACCAATGCACATATGTGCTCACTCAAAAATGCTAAAAAGAAGATTCAAGAATCATCAATCCACCATCACATGCATCATTACAAAGCTTTACACTTAGCATGCAAATGACATCAACACAAATCCACCTTAGCCGAAACTTAACTCATCTTCATGCCTCATCACCACAACATCAAACATCAACCAAGAATGATGCATCCATGGCCGAGTGTCATTTCCATCACATAGCAAGATTTAGACCATGGGCTAGGTAGAACTCAAGCTAACAACTAAAACATGCATGCATCTCATGGAACATCATCAAACATACCTTAGCCTAGCTACATGCATGGCCGAACCTCTTCAACCTTTCTTCTTCCTTCCTCCTTAAAATTTTTGGCCAAGGATGAACCAAAGGATGAGCACTTTTTTTTTTGTTTTTCTTTCTAGTTTCGGCAAAATGGGGGGGGGAGAAACAACCACACACTTTTTTTGTTTTCATCATATTCCCTTTCATTATTTAATTTCCATGCTCATTATTTTATTTTTCCTAACATACCTCACTAACATAACATGTTTGTGACATGTTTCCACTCATGATGCACTAACACAACATGTCTATGACATGTCTTGCCCATCACACTTGGTCTACCATGCTTGTCATGACCGGCCACTACTAATAGGGGGGAAATTGACATGCAAGTCCCCCCTTTTTCAACATGCACTAATAGGCCCTTATGCTTTGACCTATCACATTTCAAAATTTTCTCACATAAGTCCTATTGACTAAATTCACATGCAATCGACTAAATCGAAGCTTGAAATTTTCACACATTCATAATTACATATTCTAGACAATAAATATCACATTCAAACATTTCGGTGACTCGGTTTAGCGGTCCCGAAACCACTTCCCGACTAGGGTCAATTTTGGGCTGTCACAACTCTCCCCCACTTAAGAAATTTTCGTCCCCGAAAATCTTACCGGTAAATAGGTTTGGGTATCGTTCTTTCATCGAGCTCTCGGTTTCCCAAGTAGCTTCCTCGATCCCGTGTTTGAGCCATAACACCTTAACTAACGGAACCCTTTTGTTTCGCAACTCTTTCACTTCACGAGCTAGGATACGAATCGGTTCTTCTTCATAACTCAAGTCAGATTGAATTTCAACTTCTGAGGGATTAATCACATGTGACGGATCGGATCTATAACGTCGAAGCATCGAAACATGAAAGACATCGTGAATCTTTTCAAGTTCAAGGGGCAAAATCAATCTATACGCAACCGGACCAACTCGTTCGGAGATTTCGTACGGCCCAATGAATCTCGGGCTCAACTTGCCCTTACGGCCAAATCTGAGTACCTTCTTCCAAGGCGAAACTTTAAGAAACACTTTATCTCCCACCTGATATTCAATGTCCTTTCGTTTCAAATCCGCATACGATTTTTGACGATCTGTGGCTGCTTTCAGACTTTCACGAATTACCTTTACTTTCTGTTCGGCATCCTTAATCAAATCAACTCCGAAAATTTTACTTTCACCGAGCTCGGTCCAAAACAATGGTGTACGGCATTTACGACCGTACAAAGCCTCGTAAGGTGCCATCTTAATACTTGATTGAAAACTATTGTTGTAAGCGAATTCAATCAAAGGTAAATACCGTTCCCATGAACTACTGAACTCGAGGATGCAACATCTCAACATATCCTCAAGTATCTGAATTATCCGCTCGGATTGACCATCGGTTTGGGGGTGAAAAGCAGTGCTAAAATGCAGCTTGGTACCCAAAGCTTCTTGCAATTTCTTCCAAAATCGTGAGGTGAATCTCGGATCTCTATCCGACACGATAGAAATAGGTACCCCGTGTAATCTCACAATCTGAGAAACGTACAATTCGGCTAGTTTATCCAATGAAAAATCCGTACGCACGGGGATAAAGTGAGCCGACTTAGTCAGTCTATCGACAACAACCCAAATCACATCTTTCTTACTTGCTGACAATGGCAGTCCGGACACAAAGTCTATTGTGACTCGATCCCATTTCCACTCAGGTATCATGATCGGCTGATGTAATCCTGAAGGCACTTGATGTTCCGCTTTCACTTGTTGACATATTAAACATCTCGAAACAAAGTCGGAGATGTCCCGTTTCATACCATGCCACCAAAACCAACGTTTCAAATCGTTGTACATTTTCGTACTCCTCGGGTGAATTGACATTCGGCCACAATGGGCTTCGTTCAGAATCATCGAAATGAGTTCCGAATTCCTTGGAACACACAAATGACTTCTGAACCTCAAACAATCATCATCATCAATTTGAAACTCCGATTCCTTGTTCGGAGCACACTCAGCCCGTTTTGCAACCAATTCATCATCAACTTTCTGGGCTTCACGAATTTGATGAATCAATAATGGTTTGGCTTTTAATTCAGCTACTAACACATTGTCGGGTAGAACAGTCAAGTGCACATTCATCGCTCGTAAAGCAAACAATGATTTCTGGCTTAAGGCGTCCGCAACCACATTAGCCTTTCCCGGGTGGTAATCAATGACAAGCTCGTAATCTTTCAACAACTCAAGCCAACGTCTTTGTCGCAGATTTAAGTCTCTTTGAGTCATCAAATATTTGAGACTTTTGTGATCCGAAAATACATGGCACTTTTCACCAAATAAGTAATGTCGCCATATTTTTAAAGTAAATACGATGGGAGCTAGTTCAAGATCATGGGTCGGATAGTTTTTCTCATGTGGCTTTAATTGTCTCGATGCATAGGCCACCACTCGACCTTCTTTCATCAATACGCAACCCAACCCAAGTAGGGATGCGTCACTATAAATGACAAACTCTTTGCCTGATTCAGGTTGCACTAAAATTGGAGCTTCAGTCAAATAAGTTTTCAGTTGATCGAAACTTTTCTGACATTTCTCCGTCCATTCGAACTTAACATCCTTTTGAAGTAGCTTCGTCATTGGTGTGGCTATCATCGAGAAACCTTTGACAAATCGTCGGTAATAACCGGCGAGCCCCAAGAAGCTCCGAACTTCGATAATATTTCTTGGAGGCTTCCAGTTAAGTATGGCTGAAATTTTGCTCGGGTCAACTCGAATACCCGATGCGGATACCACATGACCCAAGAAGCTAACCTCTTTTAACCAGAACTCACACTTACTGAACTTAGCATATAACTGCTTATCCCGCAAAATTTGCAACACTAGCCTCAGATGCTCAGCATGTTCGGTCTCATCTCTTGAATAGACCAAGATGTCATCAATGAACACAACTACGAACCGATCCAAATATGGTCTGAAGATCCGATTCATCAAATCCATAAATACCGCAGGGGCATTAGTGAGCCCAAACGGCATCACTAAGAACTCGTAGTGACCATATCTCGTCCTGAAGGCAGTTTTGGGTATGTCCGATTCTCGAATTCGCAACTGATAATAGCCCGATCTCAAATCTATTTTTGAGAACATTGAGGCTCCCTTCAGTTGGTCAAACAAATCATCGATACGCGGTAACAGATATTTGTTCTTTATCGTCACTTTATTCAGTTGACAATAGTCAATGCACAACCTCATGGTTCCGTCCTTCTTTTTCACGAACAATACTGGTGCAGCCCAAGGTGAGAAACTTGGTCGAGCAAAACCTCTATCCGTCAATTCTTGCAACTGAGCTTTCAACTCTTTTAACTCGGTTGGTGCCATACGATACGGAGCTATCAAAATCGGCGTAGTCCCAAGTACAAGCTCAATACCAAACTCTACCTCCCGAATAGGTGGTAAACCCGGTAATTCTTCAGGAAAAACATCCGGGTATTCACAAACCACCGGCACAGATTCGGGTTTCTTTTCTAATTCTTTTTCATCAAGTACGTACGCAAGGTATGCTTCGCACCCTTTTCTTACATATTTCTAGGCCAACATTGCTGATATTACAGCTGGCATCCCCTCCAAGTCCGTAGACTCAACTCGGATTACTTCGTTATTTGCGCACCTCAAATCAATAGTCTTGCTTTTGCAATTCACAACCGCATCATGCGCGGTCAACCAATCCAAACCAAGAATAACATCAAATTCATCAAACGGCAAAAGCATCAAGTCCGCCGGAAAACAGGAACCTCGAATTTCTAGGGGACATTTCTTACACACTTTGTCGACAAGCACGTAACGACCCAAGGGATTTGACACCCGAATTACAAACTCAGTAGACTCAATAGGTAAAGTCTTACTGGATGCTAAGGTTTTACATATGTAAGAATGAGTAGAACCGGGGTCAATCAAAGCAATTACATTAGTATCAAAGACAGTAAAAGTACCGGTAATAACATCAGGCGAAGAAGCATCCTCGCGGGCACGTATAGCATAAGCTCTAGCAGGCGCACGAGCCTCGGATCCGGTCGTAGCATCTCTAGATCCTCTCTGACCACCACTAGCATTGCCCGTATTTCCAGATGGTCTACCTCGAGCAGTGGTAGCATCCGGTTTCCCACTCTGATTTACATTCTGTTCAGACAACCTCGGGCAATCTTTAATGAAGTGGTCAACGGATCCGCACTTGTAACAGGAGCGGTCAGGGAATCTACAACTCCCTGAATGCCATTTATCGCAATATCGACATTTCGTTCTGTCTCGACGTTCATTCCTAACACTGGCGACCGAAGTGCCTCGTGTACCCACAGGGGGTCGATCACGATCTCGTCTAAAAAGGCCCGAAGTGCCTCTAAACTGGCCCGCATCATCTCAAAATTTCTTCGATGCCTGTTGAAGAGACTTTCCCGAGGATCTTTTACGAAACTCTCCAGTTCCCTCATCAACTTTTTGTTTTTCTTTTCTAAGCTCTTCGGCTTTACAAGCTCGCTCGACAAGTACTACGAACTCTCGTATTTCAAGAACGCCAACAAACATTTTTATATCTTCATTCAGCCCATCCTCGAAGCGTTTACACATAATAGCCTCGGACGAAACACATTCCCGAACGTATTTGCTAAGTCTAACAAATTTTCGCTCGTAATCAGCAACCGACATGGAACCTTGCTTAAGCTCAAGAAATTCCTTCCGTTTTTATCAACAAATCTCTGACTGATATACTTTTTCCGAAACTCAGTTTGGAAAAACTCCCAAGTTACTTGCTCTCGGGGTACAACAGAAGTCAGAGTACTCCACCAATAGTAGGCAGAATCACGTAGCAAGGAGATAGTACACTTTAGGCATTCATCGGGCGTACAAGATAGCTCATCGAGTACCCGGATAGTGTTGTCTAACCAAAATTCAGCTTGCTCGGCATCATCGCTATCCATAGCTTTAAATTCAGTAGCCCCATGTTTTCGAATTCTGTCAACTGGGGGCTTATTTGACCTTATTTGGTCAGTTACCGGAGGTATTGTAGGTGCGGGGGTTGTATTAGTCGGGAATGGAGGTTGTGGAACAGCCGTATTAGTTCGAATGTATTGGTTGAACCAATCATTCATCACGCTATAGAAAGCTTGTCTAGCTTCATCATTCGGGTTACTAGCATTAGGTTGAGAGTCCGCCGGCGCTGTCCCTTGTGCGGGAGCAGGCGCTACACTCTCAAGATCATCAGCTACCTCTCGGTCGGGATCGGGATCCATTACTATAAATAAACACATTTACAATTGTTAGAAATCACCACACTATCAAGTAATCACATAAAATGGCATGTATAGCTAGACCCAACGCATTACGGTAGTCCTAGAATCGACTAAACCGTAGCTCTGATACCAATCAAATGTAACACCCCGAACCCGAGACCGACACCGGAGTCGAACACGAGGTGTTAACAGACTTTAAACCCCTTAAAAAAATATTTCCCAGACACTGCCAATCTGCATACTAGTCGCTTTAAAAATCATATCTTGAGTTTCACAACTCGAAAATCAGTTTCGTGATTTTTCCCTGAAACTAGACTCATATTCCCATCTACGTATTTTTTTCTAGAATTTTTGGTCAGGCCAATTAGTACAGTTTATTAGTCAAAGTCTCCCATGTTACAGGGATCGACTACACTGACCTTTGCGCAATACGACTTAGATATATCCCTGCACAGAGCTTCAATACTGATGCCGTTTGTTTCTATAGAAACTAGACTCAGAGAGGAATCTATACATATATGGCATGACTTCTAATTATCTCTGGTTAAATTATAATGAATTTCCGAAGTCGGAACAGGGAATCCAGAAACCGTTTTGGCCCTATCTCACAAGAACCTGAATATCTCTTAACATACTGTCCGTATGATTGTTATGTTACTTTCCTATGAAAATAGATTCATCAAGGTTCGTTTACATAATTTATTCACTATTTAATTCCATTCCTACTATTTTTAGTGAATTTCCAAATCTACATCACTGCTGCTGTCAGCATCTGCCTTTAAGGTAGACTTTACCTATTTCATAGTTTCCATGATTCAACTAGCCCTTTTTGCATAAGTAGCACAATTTATGATAGTGATTAACCATTCCCATGGCCAATCCTTGTCAAGCCTATCCACACCTCTCAATAACCATATCCATACCAAATGATTATAACATTACACTCAAACATATATAAGCCATTTTCGCATGGCTAACCAAAATTATACAAGTCCAAAGGGTCCACGACCCACAACAAACGGGTAGTCCTATACATGCCATTTCGAAATTCAACCAAAATTGTACCAAAAGGGGGGCTTTGATAGTGTGGGCGACTTTGACTTCAAGATCCCGAGTCCGATAGCTGGAGAACCAAATCTATAAAACAGAGGAGCAATGAAACGGAGTAAGCAATTTATGCTTAGTAAGTTTTGAGCAAGGAATTCCAGCACAACAAAAGTATAGCATTCATATAGCTAAACGGATAATTTCATATGCACAAATTTTCGATATCATACTTGCTTCACATTACCAACCCTTATGTACATACACAAAAGATCAACTTAGCCAAAGGCCGGTAGCTCGTTTATCAACTGAGCGAATACTTATTTGTAAGGGCTCAACTAAATTCAAGCACATACGAAACATACCTCAATGTTGGGATGTTTCTAGAGTATTAACTAAAATTTTTACAGCAAGATCATTCATTCCCAAATCACGTACCTTCGGAATTTAACCGGATATAGCTCCTCGTTCAAATGCCTTCGGGACATAGCCCGGTTATAGTAACTCGCACAAATGCCATCGGGACTTAACCCGGATTTAGTAACTCGCACAAATGCCTTCGGGACTTAACCCGAATTTAGTAACTCGCACCAATGCCTTCGGGCTTAGCCCGGAATTAGTATCTCGAACAAATGCCTTTGAATCTTAGTTCGGATATGGTCACTTAGCACAAAGCCTTCGGGACTTAGCCCGGACATCATTCAAATAACCATGCACATTTAACAATAAATCATGGCACATTCGTATTTCATTTTCGTTAGCAAAACTCAAACACAAGACACTTATCATTCTTGTAATTTCGGCTCAATAGCCACACACAAAGAGCATGATTTTGATTTGCTTAAAACATGATCTAATCAAATCTTAATTTAAGCTCTCTTACTCAAGAACTTACCTCGGATGTTGTCGAACGATTCCGATAGCTATTCGACCACTTTTTCCTTCCCTTTATCGGATTTATTTCCCCTTTGCTCTTGAGCTTAATTAAACAAATAAATTGATTTAATCATTTGAGCATCGAAAAGAGGAACACAAGGCACTTAGCCCATATTTATACATTAGACATTAAAGTCACATATGTACGGAATCATGAATCAAACTCAACATTTTAGCTAATTTTTTTCCCCTTGGCCGAATATGCATGTCTATTTTGGGGCCGATTTCAACACTTAATACATTCTACAAGTATGGTCACTTGTATTGACTAAACACCCTTTTGTTTCAAGTTCAAAACTTGGCTAATACACACATATATACACTAGTAAAGCATCCTCTCCCTTTCCATCAATTTAACACATGCATTACTCATTAATATACAAAAAAATTATATTCTGCCTTAGCACACAACTTGCTAGCCGATTCTTCCCCATCTAGCGACCAATGCACATATGTGCTCACTCAAAAATGCTAAAAAGAAGATTCAAGAATCATCAATCCACCATCACATGCATCATTACAAAGCTTTACACTTAGCATGCAAATGACATCAACACAAATCCACCTTAGCCGAAACTTAACTCATCTTCATGCCTCATCACCACAACATCAAACATCAACCAAGAATGATGCATCCATGGCCGAGTGTCATTTCCATCACATAGCAAGATTTAGACCATGGGCTAGGTAGAACTCAAGCTAACAACTAAAACATGCATGCATCTCATGGAACATCATCAAACATACCTTAGCCTAGCTACATGCATGGCCGAACCTCTTCAACCTTTCTTCTTCCTTCCTCCTTAAAATTTTTGGCCAAGGATGAACCAAAGGATGAGCACTTTTTTTTTGTTTTTCTTTCTAGTTTCGGCAAAATGGGGGGGGGAGAAACAACCACACACTTTTTTGTTTTCATCATATTCCCTTTCATTATTTAATTTCCATGCTCATTATTTTATTTTTCCTAACATACCTCACTAACATAACATGTTTGTGACATGTTTCCACTCATGATGCACTAACACAACATGTCTATGACATGTCTTGCCCATCACACTTGGTCTACCATGCTTGTCATGGCCGGCCATTACTAATAGGGGGGAAATTGACATGCAAGTCCCCCCTTTTTCAACATGCACTAATAGGCCCTTATGCTTTGACCTATCACATTTCAAAATTTTCTCACATAAGTCCTATTGACTAAATTCACATGCAATCGAGTAAATCGAAGCTTGAAATTTTCACACATTCATAATTACATATTCTAGATAATAAATATCACATTCAAACATTTCGGTGACTCGATTTAGCGGTCCCGAAACCACTTCCCGACTCGGGTCAATTTTGGGCTGTCACAGTATTTATATGTGAAAATGGCCTTTGTTTTTTTGTTGATAATTGCTATATTAATGTTTGTGGTTTTGAGAAGTTATATGCTTGTATGTTTGGGCAAAATGATGCATGTTTGAAAGTGTCTATTTAGTTGAATTGTGAATGTGAATTTGGTATAAATGGAATGGCCTATTTTGTGACTTGTGTGTATTGTGGATGATGGTATAGAACTAGCATGAATTAGGCTTGATTTAGTTGGTTTGAATGGCTATTTATGCCATGTGTTGGCGCCATTTGGTTTGATGTAGGTGTATGCAAATTTGGGTGGCAAGATGGCTAGGTAAAGAGCCTATTTTTTTTGTCAACATGGTCAGAGACACAAGCACGTGTCTCAACCGTGTGTGACACACGATCAAGTTACACGGCTGTGTCCCCTAGTGTTGAATTAAAGATCAAGTCAATATGCTCCACACGGCCTAACACATGGGCGTGTGACTTGGCCATGTGGCCTAAGTCAGTATCCCCTACAAGTTTGGCACGGCCTAGCAGATGGCCTGGCACATGGGCGTGTGTGGCCATTTTTAGGGCACACAGGCATGTGTGTTGGCCGTGTGACCCAAGTAAGAGAGTTACACGAGGTCGGACACGGGCTGAGACACGACCATGTGATTCCATTTCGAATGTCCACACAGCCTACGACACGGGCGTGTCCTTGGCTATGTGAGACACACAGTCGGGCCACACGAGTGTGTGTCTCTTGTAGTTTGGAAAATTTTCTAAGTTTTGTAAAAATCTCTTGAGTTATTGGTTTAGTCCGAAACCACCCTGAATACATTTTTTGGGACTCGTAGACTCGAATTAGGGACAATATGATTGATGTTGAATGATGATTACATGAAATTGAAATATATATGTGAAATGTATGTTTATTTGTGTTCTAAGTCCGATAATGCTCCATAACCCTATTCCGGCGTTGAATATGGGTGAGGGGTGTTACAATAACTATTGTTAGATGAGTTATTTTGAGGTCTAGAATTATTACCCATAAATTGACTTGTTCATGCTCCATGTTAGACTTGAAGGGTGAATCTTTTGAATTAATCATCCCCGCTCTTATCACTTCGCATTGCATTACCGAATTTACATGTTTACTGTAACTCAAATCATTAATCCATATTAAAAACATTGGTTGCCTTGATTGATTTTGTTCTTATGACTTTCCAATGATAAATATTCAGTGCCATCTCTTCAATAGATTCTTGGGCTGCCTTAGGTGTTTTGTTATTCATTGTTCTGTTAGCTATTGCATCAATCATCTGTCTAGTTGAAAGATTCAAACCATTGTAAAAGGTTTAAACTTGTAACCACAAAGGTAACCCTTGATAAGGGCATCTTCTCAAAAGATCTGTAAATATCTCTCATGCATCATATAATGTCTCAAGCTCAATTTGGGCAAACGAAGAGATGTCGTTCCTCAACTTAGCTGTTTTGGCCGGTGTGCAATAGCCTGTTTTTAGTCAAATCAAAACAGTGGTTTGAGACCATAAATCTGAGGTTAAAATATTTATTTTATTATTAATTTAATGTTTATAGCATGATTGAATGATTGTGTGAAAGTTTCATGAAGAAATTTTATCGTTTGGTTGGTTAATTAGGTAAAAAGGACTAAATCGCGTAAAGTGTAAACATGATGTTCTAATAGCTAAAGGTATCTAATAGCTATAGAACCTTAAATTTAAGGCCCTTAAGTAGAAATTAGACCATTATTATGATAGTGGATGATAATGGCATGACATAAATGAAATTTTGAATTAAATTAAAGTTTAATTTTGGTATTTGATTATTAAAGGTTATTTTAATTAAAACAAAACACAAAAATTTAAAGCATTCATCTTCTTATGCTGATTTTTAAGGAGGAAGAAAGCCATTTCTTTAGGGTTCATTCGGCCAAGCTTTCCTAGCTCATTAAGATCAATAAAAGAGAAATACGGACTTAGATCAGGGAAAGAATAAAGTTATAGAATAGTTGACTTGATTCGCTGTTTTAGCATCCAAAGTAAGTTTGTATGTTATAATTTCATTCAACTATATTTTATATGCTTTGATACAACATAGATTGGAATTATGTGACTATAGATAAGTTTGGAAAAGATTTGACGATAATTCGACAGTTGGAATCCTGGTTGAACCTTAGGAATAGTTTAGGATGCTATTGACATGTCATTAGGGATACTTTGAGTTGGCTTTGGGCCATTATATAGCACTTTGGGTGTGAGATATACCGACTTGGCTTCAGGCCATGTATATCGACTAATTTGGCTTCGGGCCATGATATCAATATTTCAGAGATAAGTTACCTTGATTTGGCTATGGGCCATTGTATAGGTACTTATCGTGTGAGATCCTTGAGTATCCGAATTCTATTCTGAATGGTTCAACGGGTAAATGAAATACGATAATATGTATGAGATTAGTGCGAGATTGTACATGTATGTGCGTAAATTATATTAGCTTTGAATCGAATAAATGATGAAGAAAGTATATAGTTTAGTGAATGAGTTATTGAAAGGTTTGTTGTTGATGTGAATTCTTATGATCAATGGTTGAATTATGTGTTATGATTATACTAAGCTTTATAGCTCACTCCATTTATTTTTCTATGTTTTATAGTGAATTCAAAGCTAGCTCAAATTCGAGGATCGTCGGAGACATCGTCACACTATCCACCTATCTCTCGGTACATATGAACTTGGTATTTTAAGTATATGGCATGTATAGGGATTTTGGTCATTTTGGTTATGACTTGATAATTATTTTGGCTAAATGAATTGGCTTGTAAATGTATATATTTTGGTATGTATAAATAGCCATGAGTGATGGCTTATTTTGGTATATTTGGCATGTTTGAATCATGTACATATATGTATGGTTATGTCTTGTGAATTGAGTTGGTTGATGTTTGTGTGATGATTGATGATAATAGGGATTATGAATGTTAAATTGATGATTTGTGGATGTTGGTATGCTTGTGAAATTAGGTCAAATAATGCATATTTGAGTTTGGTCATTTTGATGTTTGAAGTAGTTGATATTTGGTATGAACTAATTGGCAAATTGGATTATTGCGTGTCTTGTATATTTTTGGCATTGAAATGGCTTAAATGATACTTGGTTGAGGTGGATTTAATGCCTATTATGCTTTGAGTTGATGCTTTGAATTGTGGTGTAGGTGTGTGACAATTTGGGTGGCAAAATAGCTTGGTAAATTGTCTATTTTTATCCACACGGGTAGAGACACAGGCGTGTGTGTCATCTATGTACGACACACGGCCAAGTACACAGCCATGTGTCCCCTAGTGTTTAAATTAAAATCAAGTCAGTATGCTTCACACGGCCTCATACATGGGTGTGTGACTTGGCCGTGTGGCAAAAGTCAGTATAACCTACAGGTTTAGCATGGTATAGTACACGGCTTGGCACACAGGTGTGTGTGGCCATTTTTAGGGCACACGGGCTAGCCACGTGGGTGATTGTGTTGGCTGTGTGACCCAAGTGAGAGAGTTACACAGGGTTGGACACGATTTGGGACACTGCCATGTGCTTCCATTCCGAATGTCCACACAGCCTGTGACACAGGCGTGTCTAGTGGCCATGTGAGACACACAGCCTGGCCACAAGGGCATGTGTCCCCTGTTTTGAGAAAATTTTTCAAAATTTCGTGAAAATTTCTTAAGTTATCGGTTTAGTCCCGAATCACTCCCAATGTATGTTCAGGGCCTCGTAGGCTAGTTGTAATAGCCCAAAATTGGGTCTAGTTGGAACAGAGGTTTCAGGACCACAAAATCTGAGATATAAATAATTATTTTATGATTATTTTGAGGTCTATGATATGATTGCATGATTGTGTGAAAATTTCGTGAAGAAATTCTATGCATAAAGTGCTTAATTCGAAGTTAGGGACTAAATTGAAGAGGTTGCAAAACTTGCATTCTAGAAGTTTCTAGTATGAAATTGATTTGAAATATTAATTAGGTGGTCTTAAATAGCAATTTGACCAATTTCTAAGTTATGGAAAAAAATTGGACATGGATGGAATTTGTGGAAAGTTTAGTAGTAAGGGTATTTTGGTCATTTAGGGGTAAAATGAATTAAACTACAAAATTAAAAGCCAATTTTGCTCATCTTCTTCACCATGGACGTGTATACCACGGGAGACTCCATGGCTAGGGTTTTCAAGCTTTCCAAGCTCAATTGTAAGTCCGTTCTAACCCCGTTTTTCAAATTCTTTACGTTTTTGGAGTCCCGGTAACTTGATTTAGCTTATGCTAGCAATAATTCCACCTAGGGTTCATATTTGGAAAAATACCCATAGGTAAAATTTGTGTATTCTGGTGTTTTATGATACAATATGAGGTTTTAAATTATGTTAGACAACTTGTGCTACTTGGTTTTAAGTGAAAACGAGCAAAAGGGCTTAATCGGTAAAAATACCTAATAGTCATAAGTATATGTTAGAGTGAGAATTTGATGTTTCCGTAGAAGGGAAAAGTGATTATCATGTCATAAAACATAAGAATAAGGGATGAAGTTTAATTCCCGAGCCTAGGGGTAAAAGTGTAAATATACAAAAGTTTAAGGGCAAAATCGTAATTTTTCCAAAGTTTTAGTTAAGGACTGTTTTGAATAGTACATTAATTAAATAAGTAAAATATGATGTTTTAGATCCCGGAAAACGAGATTTGAGCCTAGAATGAGAGAAAAATCGAAAATTGGGAAAGTTGGTAAAATGGCCGTCTTAATATCAAGGTAAGTTCATATGTATAATAAGCATTAATTTATGCATGTTTCAATGTAAAATTGATATATTTACTATGATCTCCGAGGTGTTGAAAGTATGTAAGTTGGTATGATAATAATACAACAATAATGCTATAATTTATATTTGAAAGTTAAATTTAGTGAATTAATTGAATTATGTTAAATTAAATGATTATGGTGCCAAGTTTATGAATTGATTTAAAAATATGTCTATGGTACATGAAGTGCATTGAATTATCATACATAAATGTGATTTCTATGATTATGGATATTATGGGAAATTGTAAGTTCATATGATTTTTAATAAGACAATGTGTAATTTAATGTTATTGCGTTGATATTAAATGAGATGTAAGCTTATATGTAAGTAATACATCACTATTACTTGTATTATGATATTTTATAAAAATATTGGAAATATGTTTGTGGATAATTACTTGATTGGTGAAATTGTTGGAAAAGAGAGAAATCCCGGTTGAACCTTCGGAAAGATTGGATGATACAGATGGTATGTAGCTAGGTCACATGTATAGTGTTGAGTGCACATCATGTGTACAAGAGAGCTAGAAGACATTATGATGTAGCTAGGTCGCATGGGCGATACTATGTGTACGCCATGTAGACAAGAGAGCTACGGGATATATGTAGCTAGGTCGCATGCGTGGTTCCAAGTGAAGGACACCATGTAGACAAGAGAGCTACGAGATAAACTGGCTAGGTCACATGGGTGGTACTAAGTGTTCACCATGTGTACAAGAGAGCCGAACTGTATGATGGGTGGAGCTATGTGCTGAAACCACCAAGTATCAAGGATTGATCCGAAGTGTTCAACGGGAGACTCTCTATGTATTGCTTTGTGAGTTTTGTGATGAATATGCGCAGGAACTTGGTTATGTGAATGATGTGTTCATTAAGTGACCAGGATGTGGTAAGGTTATAAACAAGTAAGTTATACATGAGGATGATTTTATGGTGACCTTGTGATCATGGGCCTATACTTGTGATGTATGAAATGTGGTGAAAATGATTTGTGATATGTATGTTAAAATGAGGTTAATACAAAGAAAGTGTGAAAGAGTGAATTAGCAATAAAACTGTTTTGGACAGTAGCAGTGATGTGATTTTGAAAAATTACCAAAAATTGTATAAAATGAATCAGAGACTTAATGAGATATCAAATTAAATCTTAATGAGTCTATTTTCATATAAAAGAAACATAGAAAGCAAAGGAGCTCTATATTTTGAGATATTTATGTTTTCGTGAGACTAATTTAGAATGATTACGTGATCCCCTGTTCTGACTTTGGAAAATCACAAAAATTTGGAGAAAAATAATTAGAGGCTCAAAATTATATTTTTAAAATCCATAGTGAGTCTATTTTCAAGATAAATCAACAAGAACATTATCTGAGTTCTGTACTGTGAGATAATTATTTTTTAGTGAAGAGAGGTCAGAACTGTCAGAAAGTGAAACAGGGGAAATTTTAATGAATAAACTGTACTAATTGGCTAAACCAAAAATGATTAAAATTTTATGGTGGAACGATATGTGAGTATAGTTTCAGGGAAAATTTACGGATCTTAATTTGGAGCTCTGTAGCTCGAATTATAAATAATTAAGTGACTATGACTCGTGTGGACAGTTTGATGTGAACATTTATTAGTAAATTGTGAAATCGTACTTACAAGAATGCTATGTACATTAAGGATGTGGAATGGAGAGGAGGAGGAGGAAAATAAATATATGTGGAATACATGGAAACTATGGTATATGAAATATTGATATAATGAAATAAATGATATGTGTTTATAAGAAAACAAAAAGAGAATGTTATGTATCATGACATGTATATATATATATATGACTAGTCTCAATGTAATGCTTGTTGGGTATGGAATTGAATTGAAATGTTTCAGGCAAACATGCTATTCTGCGCATCTGAATCGTGGTATTTTATAAAGATATGATCTAGCTTTAAATTTGAATGCTTGATGATTAAGCTGAAGATATTTGGTAAGATGATAATCTTGGTATAAATGTATAAGTGGTACTATAATAAACAAGGTCAAATGAGTATGAGAGACACATGTATGATGACATACAAATGCTATATTTGTGGTTTAATTGAGGATGTTTAATCATTAAATTAATACCATGTTATATGCTTTTGATTTTGTATAAGTGTGTAAGAGATCAAGGTTGACCAAAGTTTGGAAAATAGCCTAGGGATATTCCACACAGGCAGAGACACGACCATGTGTCTCAGCCGTGTATGGAACACGACTTTGGGACACGAGCGTGTGGAGCCTTAAAGCATGAAATTTCCAAGATTTTCGTAAGTTCTTGGTTTAGTCCCAAACCCTCTCTAAAGTATGTTTTGGGCTCCGTAGACTCAAATAAGGGACTATGTGTAAGAGAATGAACGCTTTGAAATATGAATAAAATTTTATGGCTCGTATTTTAGTTTAATGTTTGTATGTTTGTTTGGTAACGCCTCGTACCTTAGCCCGGCCTCGGATACGGGTAAGGGGTGTTACATTTAGTGGTATCAGAGCAGGTTTAGTCGATTCTCGGACTAACATAGCAAGTGTAAGAGTTTAGTTATACATGCCACAAATATGTGATAGTGTGATGTCTCCCGACATTAATAAGGACTATTTGTTTAAAATGAAATATTCTCCAACCGAGCTACATCTGACCATTTGATAGCGATATTGAAGTATTTGAATAAAGTCTAGCTATGATGTGTTAAACTCGGAAAGGTATGAATAAGAATTCGTGATATATGTATATGTGATAATATGTGAGATGGAAGTTTATATAGTGATATCTTTATTCATATTTGTTTGGCCTTCATATGCTGTTGCATGCTTGACTAAATTAATTAGTAAATGTGATGATTAAAGTTATTCAAAATTCATAGAATGTATGAGTGAGTGCACTTGTTTGAAATGAGATAATTGGAAATTTTATGTAAGACAGGTATGAATAATAAATTGTTTGAAGTGAATAGTATGATTATAATGACATATGTTGATAATGAAAAAAATGTGTCATATAGATATATGTCAGAATCGAGTTAGAGACTGTACGACCTCACCCCCTTACCGATGAGGTGTATATAACGGAAATTCATGAGAATCATGTTGACTATGTTCCTAAGTATGGAATCAAAGAGTTCAGTGATAAAATAATTATAGATATGACTAGAGTCTGAGAATGGTTGACAAGTGAAGGACAGAGTTAGAGAAATATCGGAGTTTACTGAGTTATCTTGGGATTCAAATTGATGACAGATTTTTCTGAAAGTATCATCTTGAAAACAATTAGTTAGTAATGCTGGAAATTATGAGAAAGATACTAAACCTCACTCCGGTAAGATTTTCGAGGACGAAAATCTCTGAAGGGGGGAGAGTTGTAATAGCCCAAAATTGGGTCTAGTTGGAACAGAGGTTTCAGGACCACAAAATCTGAGATATAAATAATTATTTTATGATTATTTTGAGGTCTATGATATGATTTCATGATTGTGTGAAAATTTCGTGAAGAAATTCTATGCATAAAGTGCTTAATTCGAAGTTAGGGACTAAATTGAAGAAGTTGCAAAACTTGCATTCTAGAAGTTTCTAGTATGAAATTGATTTGAAATATTAATTAGGAGGTCTTAAATAGCAATTTGGCCAATTTCTAAGTTATGGAAAAAAATTGGACATGGATGGAATTTTTAGAAAGTTTAGTAGTAAGGGTATTTTGGTCATTTAGGGGTAAAATGAATTAAAATACAAAATTAAAAGCCAATTTTGCTCATCTTCTTCACCATGGACGTGTATACCAAGGGAGACTCCATGGCTAGGGTTTTCAAGCTTCCCAAGCTCAATTGTAAGTCCGTTCTAACCCTGTTTTTCAAGTTCTTTACGTTTTTGGAGTCCCGGTAACTTGATTTAGCTTATGCTAGCAATAATTCAACCTAGGGTTCATATTTGGAAAAATACCCATAGGTAAAATTTGTGTATTTTGGTGTTTTATGATACAATATGAGGTTTTAAATTATGTTAGACAACTTGTGCTACTCGGTTTTAAGTGAAAACGAGCAAAAGGGCTTAATCGGTAAAAATACCTAATAGTCATAAGTATATGTTAGAGTGAGAATTTGATGTTGCCATAGAAGGGAAAAATCATCATCATGTCATAAAACATAAGAATAAGGGATGAAGTTTAATTCCCGAGCCTAGGGGTAAAAGTGTAAATATGCAAAAGTTTAGGGGCAAAATTATAGTTTTTCCAAAGTTTGAGTTAAAGACTGTTTTGAATAGTACATTAATTAAATAAGTAAAATATGATGTTTAGATCCCGGAAAACGAGATTTGAACCTAGAATGAGAAAAAAATCGAAAATTGGGAAAGTTGGTAAAATGGCCGTTTTAATATCAAGGTAAGTTGATATGGATAATAAGCATTAATTTATACATGTTTCAATGTAAAATTTATATATTTACTATGACCTCCGAGGTTTTGAAAGTATGTAAGTTGGTATGATAATAATACAACAATAATGCTGTAATTTATATTTGAAAGTTAAATTTAGTGAATTAATTGAATTATGTTAAATGAAATGATTATGGTGCCAAGTTTATGAATTGATTCAAAAATATGTCTATGGTACATGAAGTGCATTGAATTATCATACATAAATGTGATTTCTATGATTATGGATATTATGGGAAATTGTAAGTTCTTATGATTTTTAATAAGTCAATGTGTAATTTAATGTTATTGCGTTGATATTAAATGAGATGTAAGTTTATATATAAGTAATACATCACTATTACTTGTATTATGATATTTTATAAAAGTATTGGAAATATGCTTGTGGATAATTACTTGATTGGTGAAATTGTTGGAAAAGAGAGAGAAATCCCGGTTGAACCTTCGGAAAGATTGGATGATACAGATGGTATGTAGCTAGGTCACATGTATAGTGCTGAGTGCACATCATGTGTACAAGAGAGCTACAAGACATTATGATGTAGCTAGGTCGCATGGGTGATACTATGTGTACACCATGTAGACAAGAGAGCTACGGGATATATGTAGCTAGGTCGCATGCATGGTTCCATGTGAAGGACACCATGTAGGCAAGAGAGCTACGAGATAAACTGGCTAGGTCACATGGGTGGTACTAAGTGTTCACCATGTGTACAAGAGAGCCGGACTATATAATGGGTGGAGCTATGTGCTGAAACCACCAAGTATCGAGGATTGATCCAAAGTGTTCAACGGGAGACTCTCTATGTATTGCTTTGTGAGTTTTGTGATGAATATGCCTAGGAACTTGGTTATGTGAATGATGTGTTCATTAAGTGACCAGGATGTGGTAAGGTTATAAACAAGTAAGTTATACATGAGGATGATTTTATGGTGACCTTGTGATCATGGGCCTATACTTGTGATGTATGAAATGTGGTGAAAATGATTTGTGATATGTATGTTAAAATGAGGTTAATACACAGAAAGTGTGAAAGAGTGAATTAGCAATAAAACTGTTTTGGATTGTAGCAGTAATGTGATTTTGAAAAATCACCGAAAATTGTATAAATTGAATCAGAGACTTAATAAGATATCAAATTAAAGCTTAATGAGCCTATTTTCATATAAAAGAAACGTAGAAAGCAAAGGAGCTCTATATTTTGAGATATTTATGTTTTCGTGAGACTGATTCAGAATGATTACGTGATCCCCTGTTCTGACTTTGGAAAATCACAAAAATTTGGAGAAAAATAATTAGAGGCTCAAAATTATATTTTTAAAATCCATAATGAGTCTATTTTCAAGATAAATCAACAAGAACATTATCTGAGTTCTGTACTGTGAGATAATTATTTTTTAGTGAAGAGAGGTCAGAACTGTCAGAAAGTGAAATAGGGGAAATTTTAATGAATAAACTGTACTAATTGGCTAAACCAAAAATTATTAAAATTTTATGGTGGAACGATATGTGAGTCTAGTTTCAGGGAAAATTTACGGATCTTAATTTGAAGCTCTGTAGCTCGAATTATAAATAATTAAGTGACTATGACTCGTGTGGACAGTTTGATGTGAACATTTATTAGTAAATTGTGAAATCGTACTTACAAGAATGCTATATACATTAAGGATGTGGAATGGAGATGAGGAGGAGGAAAATAAATATATGTGGAATACATGGAAACTATGGTATATGAAATATTGATATAATGAAATAAATGATATGTGTTTATAAGAAAACAAAAAGAGAATGTTATGTATCATGACATGTATATATATATGACTAGTCTCAATGTAATGCTTGTTGGGTATGGAATTGAATTGAAATGTTTCAGGCAAACATGCTACTCTGCGCATCTGAATCGTGGTATTTTATAAAGATATGATCTAGCTTTAAATATGAATGCTCGATGATTAAGCTGAAGATATTTGGTAAGATGATAATCTTGGTATAAATGTATTAGTGGTACTATAATAAACAAGGTCAAATGAGTATGAGAGACACATGTATGATGACATACAAATGCTATATTTGTGGTTTAATTGAGGATGTTTAATCATTAAATGAATACCATGTTATATGCTTTTGATTTTGTATAAGTGTGTAAGAGATCAAGGTTGACCAAAGTTTGGAAAATAGCCTAGGTATATTCCACACAGGCAGAGACACGACCATGTGTCTCAGCCGTGTATGGAACACGACTTTGGGACACGAGCATGTGGAGCCTTAAAGCATGAAATTTCCAAGATTTTCGTAAGTTCTCGGTTTAGTCCCAAACCCTTTCTAAAGTATGTTTTGGGCTCCGTAAACTCAAATAAGGGACTATGTGTAAGAGAATAAACACTTTGAAATATGAATAAAATTTTATGGCTCGTATTTTAGTTTAATGTTTGTATATTTGTCTGGTAACGCCTCGTACCTTAGCCCGGCCTCGGATACGGGTAAGGGGTGTTACACTCGTAGTAGGGGCAAATTGATTAAGATTAAATGATGATTGTATGTATTGATTAAATGTTTGAGAAAAGTATGTTTAATGTGTTGTAAGTCCGGTAATGCTCTGTAACCCTATTCTGGCATTGAATACGAGTGAGGAGTGTTACATTTATTGGTATCAGAGCTACGGTTTAGTCGATTCTAGAACTAACGTAGCGTATGTAAAAGTCTAACTATAGGTGCCATATATAAATTGTGATAGTGTGATGACTCCTGACATTTTAAAATGTATTTTCATATAGTAAATGGATCCCAATCGAGCTTTAGTCGATGAGGTTGAAAGTAATGCGCCCGCTCTCGCTCAAGGGACAATGTCGTCTGATTCTAGACCCGTGTCGAGTAGCCAGGGAGAAGAGGCTAGAGAAGCCTTCTTCCAAATGATGAACAAGTGGTTCGTACAATATATTCAAATGAACCTAGCTGCAACAGCCTCCACCCCCTCCTTATCCCCAACCAGTTCCCGTAGCTCCTCAAGGTGTTGAGCTTTTAAGATTGAATAAGCATCCAGTTGACAAGATTTGTAAAAATGGGGCTGAAGAGTTCAGAGCTAATGTTGATGATCATCCTAAGAGAGCCGAGTTTTGGCTTGAAAATATGATTCGAGTGTTTGATAAGCTTTCTTGCACACCGGTTCAATGTTTAAAATATGCTATATCACTTTTGAGAGACACCACGTATCAGTGGTGGAATACATTAGTATCAGTGGTACCGAGAGAGAGTCACTTGGGAGTTCTTTCAGACCGAGTTCCGAAAGAAATATATAAGTCAACGGTTTTTGGATCAAAAGCATAAAGAGTTTTTAGAATTGAAACAAGGTCGTACGAGAGAGAATTTGTATAGTTGAGTAAATATGCTCAGGAGTATGTTTTTACCGAAGAGATTATGTGCAAGCGGTTTGTTGACGGGTTGAATGAAGATATTAAACTTCTTGTTGGGATTTTAGATCTGAAAGAATTTTTTGTGTTAGTTGATTGGGCTTGTAAAGCCGAAGATTTTAGCCGAGAAAAGAAGAAAGTTGATTCAGAGGTTAGAGATTCGAGAAAAATACTGATGAATAAACCTTATCATTTTTCATCAAAGAAATCTTAAGATTCATATAGTCGATCAAATGCATCAATGGAATATTAGAATAGAGGTCGTGGAAATCAACATGTGAGTTCTAAAGCTCAAGCAACTTCCGTCTTGAGTGTTGGCAGTGTGAGAAACAACAAACCTGAGTGTCAACAGTGTAGGAGGAAACATTGTAGAGAGTGCTGGAATAAGAATAATAGAGCTTGTTTCAAATGTGGCTTGCCAGATCATTTTATTCGAGATTGCCCAAAGTTATCCAAGAAAGATAAATTCCAGAATGCTAGATCGAACAATACGACTGCAAGAGGGAGACCACCGAGAAATACGGGGAATGTGTCTAGTGGTAGAGTTGTGACTAGGGACTCAGCTGCGAGATCTGAAGCTAGAGTGCCTACCAGAGCTTACGCAATTCGCACTTGCGAAGAAGTGTTGTCGCCAGATGTTATCACCAGTACATTTTCTCTTTGTGACACTAATGTGATTGCATTGATTGATCCTGGATCGATTCATATATCTGTATGAATTTAGTGTTTAGTAAGAGTTTTCCTGTTGAGTTTACTGAATTTGTGATTAAAATATCGAACCCTTTAGGAAAATATGTTCTAGTTGATAAAGTATGAAAGAACTGTCCTTTAATGACTCGGGGTTATAGTTTTCCAGCTGACTTGATGCTTTTTCCATTTGATGAGTTCGACGTGATTCTGGGTATAGATTTGTTAACTCTACATGATGTTGTTGTAAACTGTAGATGAAAGATTATAGAATTGAAATGTCAGAATAATGAAATTCTTCGGATTGAATTTGATGAATCGAGTGGATTACCAGTTGTGATATCGACTATGTCAGCTCAGAGGTATGTGAGGAAAGGTTATGAGGCTTATCTCGCTTACGTTTTAGATACTAAAGTGTCTAAAAAGAAGATTGAATTGGTGCCTGTAGTCTGTGATTATTCGGATGTATTTCTAGAAGAATTGTCTAGGTTACCACAGGTCAAAGAGGTTGAGTTTGCTATTGAATTAGTACCTGGAATATCTCTAATATCTATAGCTCCGTACAGAATGGCTCTAACAGAGTTGAAAGAGTTGAAAGCTCAGTTGCAAGAGTTAACAGATAGAGGTTTTGCACGGCTGAGTTTTTCGCCCTGCGGTGCACTAGTATTATTTGTAAAGAAGAAAGACGGGTCAATGAGAATATGTATTGACTATCGTTAGCTAAAAAAGGTTACAATAAAGAATAAGTATTCATTGCCGAGAATAGATGATTTGTTTGATCAGTTGAAAGGTGCAACAGTGTTTTCAAAGATTGATTTGAGATCTGGCTATTATTAGTTGCGAGTTAAAGACTAAGATGTGCCGAAAACTGCATTCAAAACGAGGTACGGACATTATGAATTCCTTGTTATGTCTTTTGGATTGACTAATGCTCCTGCAGTCTTTATGGATTTGATGAATTAGATTTTTAGACAAATTTTTTGTTGTGTTCATTGACGACATTAAATTATTAATATATGAGAGGGACCAAAAATATATGAAAGGGACAAAAAATGCAAATTTTCATTTAATAAGAAGCTAAAAATGACTAAACTAAATTATTAATATTTGAAAGAGACTAAATCTACAATTATACTATTTAACCAAGTGGGCCTGTCCCTGAAATTCAATAATAAACATAATTATTTAACATGATTCTGATGTAATTTAGTATTCAACAGGGAATGATTTAACACTTGATTTGTGTGATTAATTAATTTATTATTTCAAAATTGTATTTCAGTGTGAGAAATTTTCAATTTGGATTCAATCTAGATTTGGGAAAATTTTGGGAATTTGTGTTTTGAACCAATCAAGATGGAAGTTGAGAACAATACATAATGGGCTAATGTTTTTAACTTTTTATTTTACTACCTTATGGTCTAATACATATATATAAAAAGATTCCTTGTTAAGTCACTGCTCAATATGTAAGGGGCTTCTTTGCTGCACGCTTATCAAGCTTAGTTTTAAAGGTTTTTATTTTTTTTAATTTAGTTAAAATAAAATTGTGTTTTAAAATTCTTTAAATTTCCAAAATTCATGAAAATTGTTCACATCCATGTTTATATTTTTGCTTCAATTAATTTTTTTTAAATGTGGCATAAAAAATATGTTATTTATTTGTGAATTGTTTAACATTAGTAATCCATGATTACTTGCTTAAATGTTAATTAGTTTTTTATAATTATTGTTAATTTGTTTAACATTTTTAAATGTTTATCTAGAATGATTTGGAGGGATCTTTTTTATTGTGTCTGTCATTTGATTAAAAGAAAGTTCTAACGTAACTCGAAAAAAGTAAACTCTTTTATTTATTATTTATCTCTTATAAATTTAATTAGTGATAATATTTTTATATTATTTGTCTCGAAAAATAATTACGATGTTACTCATTATAATATAATTTATCCTAAAAATTCCCTCCCCAAATTGAAAGGATCCTCTTATGCACATTATTGGCTCCGAAATTACAATACCAATTATACAGCCATGGCATCTTAGGTCTTATATGCACATTAAATACGGTTTATAATTCTTCACAATTATTTTAGCAAACTTACAAGCAAAATGGGTGAAGTAATGACTTCTTGTTGAATTGGCGTTAGATAGCTAACCTAGTTGCATCACTCCTTTGTAAAAATGGATAATTAATGGCTTGTGTACTTAAGCGCCTGCTTTTCATTGAGGACAAATTGATTGAAAGGCACATTGGAATGAATCCATTGGGGAAACCATGACGAGGTGTGTGTGGCTCATCCATCGCCATCTACGGGACTGCTGCCAATCGCTTGCTGAATAATTCAACATCCTCTGCCATTTATATAAATTGGTCTGCCCTTCTCTATCTCACTTGGAATCCAAGTATCTAATCCAACCTTTTTAAATATCACCACTACTTGGTTAAATTCATTTAATCTTTATATTTTAATTCGGTCATTTTTAATATTTATATATTTTAAGATTTAAAATTTTAGTTATTACCAAGAGATAAGAGTTCAATTCATTAAATTAAAATATGGTGCGCCAAACATATTATTATTATATAATATCATGTCAGTTTGTAATTTTCATATATTACTCATTAAAAATTTAGTTAATGGATCAAAGACTGTTTTTTGCTTTAATACTAAAATTTCAATATTCAAAAAAATTTACAACTTAACGCGTGATACAACCGTACAATACTAATAATAGAATTTATTAAATAGATTTAACTGTCACTATTCAAATCAAGACTAAAATATTAAAATTTTAAAAATATAAAAACTAAAATTGATCAATTTATAAAATATATAGGTGAAAATTAATAATTTAAAATATAAAACCTGAATCAATAACTTTCGTAAAATATAGGGAAGAATAATAAAATTTAGTACGCTGTCACTTTTGTAAAAACTAAAATATACCGTTTCTCTACTTTTATATGTCGAAAATTTTCAATGTTCTTTTGGTGTTAGGATATAAATCTTATGTTGAAGCTGGTATTAAAATTTGATTTGCTTTTCACTATGCGAATTTATGGGTTGGATAAAAGTGTCAAACCCATTTAAAATATAAATTGTGTTTGAATTTTAAACGATTCATGTTATATATATTGTATTATTTTTATATATCATGTATATTACATAAAATTAAATATATAGTATAATACCATATAAACTTTAAAATATATATGTTAAGTCGTTGGCTCCTAGAGATTTTATACAAAAAAATGATATCTAAATTTAAATTTTTAATTAAAAATTATCTATAATATTAAATATTAAATTAAAAACTATATATATTTTTAAAAATTAACATGGACAAATGTAAAACTAGTTTGGATTAATCATTTATAAAAATGAGTGAATTTAGGCAAATTTTAAGTTTATATTTCGAGTCGGATCGAATTTGACAAATATAAAATGTAATAATATCATAAATAGGATTAATTTAATTTGACTCAGCTCGACTTATAAACACCTCTACTTTTAATACACCTCATAGTGATTTTTTTTAAGAAAAATTTTAAAATGTGGTTGTTATAAAGAAATTATGATACAAATGTTAAATTGGTTTTGTTATAAAAAAATTAAAATTAATTATTAAACTTCAAAATATTTTTATTAAACTTTTAAATATTGATTAATTAATTTTTTTAAGTTAAATTATTTGTTTAGATGTTAAATATTGGCTCAAATTTAATATAAAATATATTTAAAATAAATTGATCAGAATGTATCTATTACATAAATAATTTAAATTTGATGTAGTTAAAAAATAGCCCTTAAAAAATGTACAACTTATTTTGTTTTAAAGGTAACATGTCAGATATTAAATTTTAATAATATTTCGTATTCTTTTAAAATGGTAAATTTAAATTTTCTATATAATAGAACACTATGCATTTATAATTTGATTCATTTATTTCAAATATACTATGTTAGACGCATTTTAACATCTAAATCAATGGTGAGGTTGAAGAAAAGATTTGAATAATACAATATATTATTAGTACTTTGAAAACTTAAGGCTTGGTGTAAAATGTCCTCAAATTTTTTTAAAAAAGAAGTAATTAAGTTCTTCTTCTTTTTTCACTCAATTGGATATTTAAACTTTTAAAATACATTAAAAAGACTCTCAAACTTTTTCAAAAACAGCAATTAAGCCCCTTGCTTTTTTTCTCTCACTCAATTGGTTACTTGAACTACCAAAATGCGTAAAAAAAACCTAAAAAATTTTCAAAAAAAGCAATTAAACCCCTGCCTTTTTTGCACTCAATTACCAAAATGTATCAAAAAAGTCCTTTGACCGTAAACTTTAACAGTTGACCGTTAAAGTTAACTGCATCTAATTTTTTCAGTTAAAGCCATCCCTTGTCACAACCACTACGTCACATGTGACAAAAAAACTATAAAAAAATATAAAATAGTAAAAAAATATAAAATTTTATAAAAATTATAAAAATATTATAAAATTCATCAAAAATGTCCCTTAACAATTAAATTTCACCGTTGACCGTCAAAGTTAACAATCGCCAATTTTTTTCAGTTAAAACCATCACGTGTCACAACACAATTTCACATGGCAAAAAATGATAAAAAAATAAAAATCAAGAAAAGTTATAGAAAAATTATAAAATGTTTCTTTTGGTATGATCATTTTTATAATTATTTTACGAATTTTTTATTTCTTACATTTTTATCATTTTCTTACGGCTTTATAAATTATATATATTTTCTATATTTCTATATATTTTATAATATTTTTATGATTTTTATAAAATTTAATAATTTTTATAATTTTTATTGATTTTTATTTTTTTTTATCTTTTTTGCCATATGTCACGTCATGATTGTAACACGTGATAATTAACTTTAATTAAAAAAATATTAAGGACAGTTAGCATTAACAGTTAACAGTCAAATTGCCTTTTTAATGCATTTTGACAATTGAGTGCAAAAATAAAAAAAGCTGAGGCTTAATTATTTTTTTGAAAAAGTTTAAGAGCTTTTTATATGCATTTTAACAGTTCAAGTATTTAATTGAGTAAAAAAAAGACTTAATTTTATTGTTAAATTTAAGAACTTTTTACATCCTTAAACCAAAACTTAATTATAACATTTTAAAATTAGAAACAAATTCAAAACTTTAGCGATAATTTAAAATTTCTTACAATTAATTCTTATAATATATAAAAAGAATTTATAATAGTATACTTTTTTAAAAAAAATTTTGGGTAATTTCTTATAAAATTATATGAATTTTGTTGAAACAAAATCTAAAAGGTATATCCTTCTAACTGTTTTATTATTACTTTTTTGATATATTAGCAAAAGCAAAGCAAAGTAAGTTTAGTAGCGGATTAAGAAAACACTTTGGAAAACACTTTGCTAATAATTTATAAAAAATTTATAATAGTATACTTTTTTTTAAATTTTGGGTAATTTCTTATTAATTTTATTTTTTTTCAAAAAACAACAACTTTGTTGTGTTATCTAAAGTAATAAACACTTAATCAAAATCATAAATTTATGATTCGACTAGGATGAATGCTTCGACCTAGTAGTCTTTCCACTATCCTCAAGCTCATGTCTGTCATGTATGGGCTTATTTCGAATCAGAAAATTTTTCACAAAAATACCGATAGAAAATTTTCGTAATTTCTCTAAACTTCTAAGTTTAGTTGTAAATAACAAGAATATCTTTGGAAATTTTCTAGAATAATTTATATAGAGAATTTTCTTTCTACAACTTTTCTTAAATTTAAGTGTACGAGAATAATGACTCATACTCTCTTTATATAGAGAGAGTTCAACTAGGATTAGAATTAATCATATTAATATTAAATTAACAAAATATTATCTAGATAAATATTAAATTAAATTAAGTATATTATATTAATATTTAATTAATAAAATACTATCTATCTAAATATTAAATTAAATTTAATATCACATATTAACATTAAATTAATAAAATATTATCTATCTAAATATTAAATTAAATTTAATATCTCATATTAATATCTAGATAAATATTAAATTAAATTATTTAAAAGAATATTATCTTTGAAAAAGTTACTTTGAAATCAAGTTATTTGATAGAGTCCTACTAGGAACCTCGTTTTTCCACTGCTCTACCACTGAAAAACTACCATTGCCAACCATCCATCGATCACCGAATCGCTATCGTCACAGCTACCATGCCCGACGGTCCATCGCTGGCACGATTCCCCCGACACCTCGAAACAACGTCATTTTGCTTGAATGGGCCTGGTTGGCTCGGTTCGGGCTAGTGATGGCGAATTGGTCTGATCCAACCACTGATTGGAACGTCAAACTAGTTTCATACACAGTACCTGATTCAATTAAGTTTGGGTTTCAGTCTCGAGTTTTGATTCTCAGGTTCAATTTTTTATTTTGGATCCAATTTTCAAGTTCAATTACTCGCTAAACCAATTGTTTGACTTGAAAATTAATTTCCAAACATATCATATTTATTTTAGTTAATTTGATTAATTTAATTTTACTTGATAAAAATTAATTTTTCCAAAAATCATTGAGATTTTTCAAATTAAATTTTTAAGAAAAATTCTTTAATTAAAAATTCTCTAGTTGAACAAATCTCATGACCGCCTAATTTAATTCTAAGGCAAACTGTAAAGAGTGAAAAGAATACCTAGGTACTAAAGGCAAATGTATGGAATTCTTGATGATAGAAGCTTGCTTAGTGGAAGACTCAATAGACCACTGGGTTATTGATTTGAAAGCCACTAATCATGTTTTTGTTTCTTTGCAGGGGTTCGGGAAAATGAAAGATCTTATATATAAGGGCTTATCGTTGCGGACCAGGAATAGGACAAGTGTGGCAACCAAAGTAGTAAGAGATTTATATATCTATTTTGATAATTTTAGAAAGATTATTTTAGAAGATGTTTTCTATGTACCAAGTTTCAAAAGAAACTTAATTTCTATTACATTTTTATATAAAGAAAATTTAACCATGATTTTTAATAATGGAGTTGTAATATTTAGAAATCGCAATCTTATCTATATTAGATAGATGTCAAATAATCTCTATTTTATCAAACCAAAAACGTACACATTGCTTGAGGCTAAAATATCGAATAAAAGACTTAAAACTTCTCACTCTAATGAGGTGTAACTTTGGCATTTGAGACTTGGTTATATTAATCGAGAAATAATCACTAAACTTGTGAAAGACGACATCTTAAGTTTGCATAAAGAAGTTGATCTTTCGCAATGTGAATATTTCTTAAAATGTAAGATGACTAAGTGATCTTCTAATGCAAACAGAACGAGGGCCGGAAAACCCACTAACGTATGTGGCCCTATGAACATTAGTGCAATAGATGGTTACAAGTATTATGTAACCTTTATTGATGACTATTCCAGATATGGGTATGTATACCTAATGCACCGCAATAGTGAAACCTTTGATAAATTCAAAGAGTTTCATGTGGAAGTGGAGAAATAACTAGCTTTACCCATAAAAATATTTCGGTCTGGTCGAGGTGGGGAATATTGATCTGATGAATTCTTAGGGTACCTCAAAGAGAATGATATTCTATCCCAGTTAACTATGTTAAGCACTCCACAACAGAATGGCGTGACAGAGAGAAGAAATTAAACATTGTTAGACATGGTATATTTGATATTAAGTTATTCGAAGCTACCAATATATTTTTAGGGATACGTTGTACAAACAACTTGCTATATTCTGAATGATATGCCAACTAAGGGAGCATCGAAAACCCATACGAATTGTAGCATGACAAGAAGTCAAATCTTAATCATTTTAGGATTTGGGGATGCTCGGCCCATGTATTGGATAAAGACTCGAGGAAGTTGAACTCATGAACAGAATTGTGCATCTTTGTACGATATCTAAAGAGAACAAAGGGTGGTTGTTTTATAACTTGAAAGAGCAAACAATTATGATCTCAACTCATGCTACCTTCTTCAAAGAAAGTTACATGAATGACTTCAAACCTCAGATTAAAGAGATATTCGATGAGCTTTCAAGAATTATAAAAAAAAACCCTACGAAAATGGTTCTAGAACCAACTCCTAATAGTAGACCTGCAACTAATCAGCAATATAGGGAGCCTCATCAAAGTGGAAAGGATCTAAGAGGCCTGGGTTCTTCCAATCTAATGGAAGTGTATTTAACACTAAGTCTGCTGAACATGAAGCTGATGACCCACTCACATATGACGAAGTGATGTAAAGCTCTGATTCCAAGCTCTGAAAAATAACTATGAAAGCTAAGATGAATTTTATGTATTCCAACTCAGTATGGGAACTTGTAGACTTACCGAAAGGGATAAACCTATAGGGTGCAAGTGGATCTACAAAAGGAAAAGAAATATGGATGAAAAAGTGGAAATTTAAAAGTTAGACTTGTAGTAAAATGTTATACTTAGAAAGAAGGCACCGATTATGGATAAACCTTCTCTTCGGTTGCCATGCTCAAGTCAATTCGTATATTACTATCCACTACACCGACTCTCAATTACAAGATCTAGAAAATGAAAGTCAAAATAGTATTTTGAAGAGAGCATCTACATGATGCAACCCATCGAATATATAGCTAAAGGAAATAAGCATAAAGTTTGCAAACTACTTAGATCTATAGATGGACTTGAGCAAGCGTCCTGCTCATGGAATCAAAGAATTGATCAAGCGATCAAGACTTTTGGATTTGAGCAAAACGTAGACGAACCTTGTATTTATAAACGTTTAAAGGATGGAAAGATGGTATTTCTCATTTTAGATATCGATGATATTGTACTCATTTGAAATGATGTAAAGACATTTTCATCAGTTAAACTGTGGTTAACGTAACAATTCAACATGAAGGACTTAGAGAAGCTAATTTTGTTCTAGGTATTTGAATCCTGAGGGATCGAAAGAATAAAATGATAGCATTGTCTCAGGCTTCAAACATAGACAAGATATTGAAGTATTATGCAATGAACGATTTGAAGAAGGGAAATCAACCCTCTGTATTAGTATTTTATCTCTCTTTTGAGGATTGTCCTAAGATAAAGGAAGAAAGAGATAACATGAGTCAGGTTCTTTATGTTTTAGCAGTAGGAAGTCTCATGTATGTTATGTTATACACACGATCAAATATTTGTTTTGTAGTGGGGTTGGTAAGTCGGTATCAAGCGAATCCAAAACTAAGACATTGGTAAGAAGTTAAGCATATACTCAAGTATTTACGGAGAATGAGGGATTATATACTTGTGTATTTCGAAAGAGATCTTACTCCTATCAGATATACTGATTTTGAATTCCAAACGTGTCAGGATTCGAGGAAATCGACATTGAGTTGTGCTTTTTTTCCTAAACGATAGGTCTATAGTGTGAATAAGTGTCAAGTAGTGTTACATCATTAACTTCATTATGGAGGGCCAAATATGAGGTATGGAAAAGCTATAACATTATAACAGTACGAGTATAGCTAAACCTAAAAGAAATCACATAAGGAAAAAATACATTAAGGGAGACGAGAGTGTTTGACAGAATATTGGATGTATTAAAAAATCGCATCTAAGGATAAGCCCTGAGGATATGTTTAGCCAAGACTCTTACAACTAGAGAGCTCTTTGGGAAACATATGGAGAGCATAAGAATGCGAAACCTGGCTCATCTATTTCACTAGGGCAAGTGGGAGACTGTTGGATCTGGTGCCTTAAGTGTAGTGTTTTCGTCTAAATACACTTGTAATTTTTAGAATAGATTGTTAATAAAACCATTCATGAATTACATTAATACTTTGTATATTGTCCTCACATGGTTTTTGCATGCAAAGTAAAACAGAAACAAATGTTGCTCACTAGCTATCTAATGTTTAACTAATACTAAGTGGTATTTCGTGGTCGGATCGTTATATGAAAAGACAACTTGTATTAGTAGAAAAACCTAAACATATCCTTAGTCTAATCAGAAATGAGAAAACTGATTAAAAGACTAATATGTCATCTATCAATCCAATTTGGGAGATGTCTTGTCTTGGGTATCTGAGCAGATTACTCCCAAAAGATAAAGACATAGATGTGACTGATTGGACTAACAGTACATCAGACAGGACCCAAGCAGAATAGATCCTGAATCCGTTTATGGATTTATTCACTTGTGATGTTCATAGTGTGGCATACCTAAATCCTGAGTGGATGGCAGACTATGTATGCATGACTCGTACACTTTAATGTAAGTAAAAGCCTGAGATCAAATAGATAACGAATCGAAAGTTAGTGCCTTGAGTGTATGACTTCTGTAGTATTTAGCATCATTCACAATAGTGGAATTCATGGCCTAAAACATGGGTAAATGATATCCTGTTATTGGCAATACATGGTTGATGAAAAGTAAATGTGGCCACGGGTCATCGGTCTTTGTGATGGATGACTTGATCACTATTTGATAATAATTGAATTTTTATGAAGGAAGATATAATGGATACCGTGAGCTAAAATAGGATCATATTGAGAGAACAGATATTATCCCAAAGAGATTAAGGAGATCCTATGAGGGTAACACTTAATTATAAATAATTTGACCCTCAACTACATATGTCTAATTGGTCTCTACATTAGGTCGTTAAAATTGAAAATGAATTGCGTGTTAGAATAAAAATGACTGAAATGAATAAGAAAAGAAAAATGAGAAACATTCAGGAATGATTATAGTTTTCTCCAAAATGGAGAAATAGAATTATTTGGAAATAAATGTAGGTTTCCAAAAATGGAAATGATCTATTTGCAATCCTATATGAATTACTTAAAAAAATCAGAAGAATGAATTTATGTCTTTAGACTATTTTAAAGCCTAAAAATAAAAATAAATCATTCGGTCATAATGAATATGTTGAGTTGTGAAATATTGAACATATTTTCTTGAAATTTACCAGGGAAAAATTGTCAAAATTTTACTAGGAGTAAAATAGGGCTAAAAAAATTGTTTTATATATAAATGTTAAAGTTTATTTTGGGAAATAAAAAAATGAATCGGGTTGGATCACATTACAGAGTACTGGGTCAAAAAGGCCTAGGAAGTACTCGTAATTGGCCTGATGTGAAAGAAGCCCAAATACTAGGATGTGTCGTCCACCCTAATCCTATTCTAAGTAGGATGTTATTTTTCTATTTTAAATAAACCATGACAACTCAACAAGGGTTCTACCTTTTCTTCCTATAAATAAATGGCACCGATAGAGTTATTAACACAACTTTGAGAGATTGTTATTCTGCCGAAAAATAGGGAGAATTTATTCTCAACTATTATATATATTTTTCTAAAATAACAATTCTACTGATTTCTATTAAGAAGAGAGAATTTCTATTTTCACCTCAAAAGGAGAAAACTTTTTCTACTTTTGTGTTCCGATTCAATTGGTCTGAGCCCACACTCGAAGCAGTTTGCTGTGCGAGAATAGCGGAGAAGATCGTTTGGTTGAAAGTTAGGAACAAAGAACGTTCGTTAATCCAAAAATAAATGTACGAATTTAGTGAAAGTTTATTGCTATAAATATCACAAACCGAGTCGGTTTTAAAAATTTTAATTTTTTCATTGTGTAAGAAAATTATTTTCAAATCGAGATTTTTCCAACAAGTGCATAATCCGATGTTTGTGTGAAAAACATAGGGTTAGTAAATGTATAGAAAAATATGAACCATACTGACTGTGAAGTGCACCCATCGATAAAGAAGTTGGGGCTAGAGCTGATGATGATGAACTTGATGCATGTACTCCTGATCGTGGCTTCATGTGGGATCGTGTTGGTCTTGTATAACGAATTTGTCTACTCCCTTCCTCCTTCGGCAATAGATATAGCTTACCATGAAGTTTAAATCGTGTCATGTAATCCAAATACATTGCCAAATTAGTTTGAAAATTGGTTCTTTCATAGGCATGAATTCATATCTATGTTCCCGTAAGTAGATATATCTAGCATGGAATTTAGGCCAATCTTCATCGGTTCTCCTTCACAAGTTAATATTGTGAAGTTCATTAAGGTTCCGAAGTGAGGGCGGAATATTTTACACAAACCCAAACTGGAGTATCACTCGATCAAACGTGCCAAATATTAGGATTCTTCAAAAATTCAATCAAGATGCATTCTTGAATTCTCGGATCAAAGTATGTCATTTGTTCAAATTGCAATACGAAATTATAAATTTTATTACATACCTAATATTAAATTTCAAATCCTTTACGAAATTATTATGAAATTGAAAAACTCAAAAACTAACCTCGACTTCTGACCGTTGATCTAAAATAACCAAATATCTTTAAGCTCTTTTGGTATACCCATATGACTCACGTCATTGTTCCTCCTGTTCAAATAATATGTTATTCCAAAAATATAATAATGAAAAAAATATGATAATTATATTATTAAATGAATCTTACCTTGTGGAAATTGATAAGGGAAGTTTTCTCAAGGACGTAAAAATAGTAAGTGGTACTATGCTCGTGACTGAAGAAGGAGTATACAATCACCAATTTTAATTTTCTATGTTTTAGTTCCTTGGTACATCTCTCGGTACAATGTAGCCAAGACAATTGATCCTCAATTGAGTCGTTTGGCTTCTTTTAAGTCGATTACTTGTAAGAGTCACCCTAAATATACCAGATTTTGAGATTTATTTGGCATCAGAAGACCGCCGATCAACCTCAATATGAATGCTTGAGTGAATTGTTTCTTTCAATCCCACTAGAAGAGCTGTTAAGACGTGAGAAATCTTCTAACCATTTCATATCTATCTGGTTACCACTAAACTTATTTAGCACATTGCCTAATCGTTGGTGGCAAATTGTGCTCCAATCAACAATACGCACTACCCCCGTAGCAATTGACTCATCAACTGATAGACTGAGTTGTAATGCTACATCCTCGAGTGTAATCTTACACTCACCACACGAAAGATGGAATGTGTGTGTCGGGTCTCTTTTTTTCCACCAAAGCACTGATAAGTGTGGGCTCCAATTTGGCCTTGCCGAGCATATGAGACACGTATAAGAAGCTTGCCTCTTCCAATTATTGTTTAATAACACATGGTGCTGTCACACTTAAATTGTGTATATTTGTTTCGGTAACCCGCTCTTCGTCCAGATTATATAAACATAAAATTTTTTTTAAAAAAAATTAATAACTTAATATTATTAATTAAAACAAAAATATAATAATATCTTTTTACTATTCGTAATTGGATATCAAAAAAATATGTTTGAGATCTAAACGAATTAGAGATGACATTTTAAAAATATTTAAGATGGTTAAAATCGAAAGAAGAAAATAGTTGAGAAAGTTGAGAGAATATGATTGAATGAAAAAAAAAATAAAAGTGTAAAAAGATATATATAGGAAAAAATTGTAGCCATTGAGGTTTTAGCTATTGGAGTTTTTTTTTCCAATAGCCCTTGATCCCAACAGTATTGTTGACGATCCAACGGTTAATATATATTTTTATTTTTAAGTAAATCAGACGGATGCTGCGTTGCAAAAATACACTCTAAAAAAAAAAAACTACTTAAAAATATTTTCAAACCGGATATGCCTGATTTTACCGTTATCCTTCCTAAAATACAAACAAACCAATCTTTTTAGTTGTGATATTAATTTATTTGAAATTTGAAACAGAAATGTGTTATTATATCCTGTTAATAGAATATTGGGTTAAGACGGAGTTTAGCTGAGATTTAACCTTCCTTGATGATGTGACTTTACACTCTATATGATATTGAAGTAACAAACTACGAAATAATGATATAACGAAGGTTGCAATTCCAGTGATATAACAAAAAAGATAGGGCAGTTGATTGTAATTAGTGCACTTTTTCGCCTTAAAATAAGCCCCTTTTTGTTTTACAGACTCAAACCTCCAACCAACCATTACCCTCTCTCTTAACCATTTACATTTAAATTTCGTCCCCGTTGAACGATCCTACACAATAACCAAGCTATTTTTCAAACCAAAACTCTGCTTTTTTGTGGGGTTTCCTTTGTTGTTGCCCCCACACCCTCATCATCATCTGAACCAGAAAAAACCAATTTTGAAACAAAAAAAAAAAACCAACAAACATTTAGAAATGAAGAAAGAGCTCTTCATCATCATCATCATCATCAATCTCTTCTCTCCATTCCCTTTATATAAAGCAAAAAAATAAAAAAGAAACCCATATTTTTTTCTTTTTCTTTTCTTGGTCCCTCATTTCTCAAATCTTAAGCTTTGGTTGATTGGCTTTGGTTGGCATTTCCTTCTTCAGTTTTTCCGAGGATTAGTAGAAAAGAGAGGGAAAAAAACGTTTAAGGGTAGGAGGAAATGGCGACAAGAGGGAGTAGATCAGAGAAGGTGAAGAGGATTTTTCAGCAATTCGATAACAACCGTGATGGGGGTCTTACAGAGATGAAATGGCAGCGTTGGTCGTCGCCGTTAACCCCAGAGTCAAATTCAGCGACGAACAAATCAACGCTATTCTCGACGAAGTCTTCCGGACCTACGGGGAGTTCATTGACGGCGAAAAGGGGTTAACTTATGACGGCTTGTTGAGAACTTATGACGATGGAGCCGGTGACGTTGACCGTGACTTCGATGCGCTGGGTCTCGAGCTCTATCCCGATGAAAACAAAGGCGCATCCATCGTCTCCGAAGCATCTTCTTCGTCGATTGCGGAAGAGAGAATAACGGAGTCACAGAGGAAGCAACGGACGACGGCGTGGGCCGGGTCACCGCATCACGAGATAGTTTTCGACGACACGTGGAAACTGGTGGACGAATTGGAGATCTTGTTGAAGAGATTGCAAGCAAAACAAGCAAAAACTGGGAAATTTAAAAGCGACAATTTTGATGCGTATTCGGATGCGGGGTGGTCGAGGGAACTAGGACCCTCTGCAGAGCTTTCAGAAAAAAGGGTATATTGGGAAGAAACGGGTCCTGATTATGGCATTTTTGTCAAGGAATTGGGAGCTTTAAGGAGTAGAGCCGATGGGGCAAGGTCAAGAGAAGAAGCATTTGATGGACAAATGGCTATTGGGAGGGTTTTATATGAGCATCAGTTGTTTAAAGAAGCTTTGATTAGTTTCAAAAGGTCTTGCGAATTGCAGCCAATGGATGTGAGGCCGCATTTTAGAGCTGGGAATTGTTTATATGTGTTAGGAAAGTACAAAGAAGCTAAAGAAGAGTTTTTGTTGGCTTTGGAAGCAGCTGAGGCAGGTGGGAATCAATGGGGTTATTTGCTTCCTCAAATTTATGTCAATCTTGGGATTGCTCTCGAAGGAGAAGGTATGGTTTTAAGTGCTTGTGAGTATTATAGAGAGGCTGCCATCCTTTGTCCCACGCATTTTAGAGCTTTGAAACTTTTGGGTAGTGCTCTTTTCGGGGTTGGGGAGTATAGGGCAGCTGCAAAGGCTTTAGAAGAGGCTATTTTCATGAAACCAGATTATGCTGATGCACATTGTGATTTGGGATCAGCTTTGCATGCTCTGGGTGAAGATGAGAGGGCAATTGAGGTTTTCCAGAAAGCTATTGACTTGAAACCTGGTCATGTTGATGCTTTATACAATCTAGGTGGGCTTTATATGGACTTGGGTAGGTTCCAGAGAGCTTCTGAAATGTACACTAGGGTTTTAGCGGTGTGGCCGAATCATTGGCGGGCACAGCTCAATAAGGCTGTTTCTTTGTTGGGAGCTGGAGAAACTGAAGAAGCTAAGAAAGCTTTGAAGGAGGCTTTGAAAATGACAAACAGGGTTGAATTACACGATGCCATTTACCATTTGAAACAGCTGCAGAAGAAGAAGGTAAAGAGTAAAGGTGGTGCCAATGGAGAAGGGGCTTTTGTAATAGTGGAGCCATCAAAATTCAAGACTGTTGGTGAGAAGACTACATTGAGGCAGGATTTAGGAAGTGCTATTCAAATTAGGGCTTTCCAGAGAATTACAAGATTGAGCCGTTGCAATGTAGATCTTTTGAAGAAGGAAATGAATGAAATTGATGTACCAGTCTCCTACTCTGGTGGCGGAGGTCCTCAGAAATCCATTCGTAAGCCTAATTTGGAAGGAATTCTACGCAGATTACTTCGTTTTCTAAAACCTGAAACCTTTCAAGGAGCTGTCAAAGCTATAAACGAGAGTATCCTCTCTGTCTTGGATGAAACAGGATCAGGCAGGGTGGACTTGGGCATTTTTTATGCTGTTCTTGCTCCCATTTGTAATGGACCTCCAAATAAACGAAAAAGGATTGCCTTTGATGCACTCTTATGGCGGCCAGTAAATGAGGGTAGTTCTCAGATTAGAAAGGTGGATGCTGTACAGTACATCAAATTGTTGAGGGCTATTTATGTTCCTTCTCATGGAATTAGTGAAATCCTGGAAGTTCATGGAGAAACAGATTCCTCAATGGTATCTTTCAATGAATTTCTTACCATGTTCGATGATCCTGATTGGGGATTTGGTATCATGTCCACTCTGTTGAAGTTAGAAAATGGAGATAGGAACCGTCATGGGCGCCGGGTTTGTGCAGTTTGCCGTTACCCAGTTATTGGTTCTCGCTTTAGGGAAGTGAAGTCTCATTTTAGTCTATGTAATCAATGCTACAGTGAGGGCAAAGTTCCCCCTAGCTTTAAACAGGATGAATATAAATTCAAAGAGTATGGAAGTGAAGCTGAAGCGATGAAAGATAAGTGCATGTACTTTACTTTGCAATCCTACAAATCTCCGTTACTAGTTGGTTTATAGTCATTTTACTCAGCATGTACCATTCCATTGTGTTATTTTAGTCATCTAGTGTGCATTGTGCAATATATAGTTTCATCCAAATGTGTTCAGTGGGCATCTTGCTCATGTACAATAAACCGTTTTCAAGCGCCCGGATTCTTAACAGTTGCTGTAGAGATCATTTTTTAACTGTTCAATGTATCATCATCTTCTGCTTTGTTTATGGTAATGTTGAATTTGTTTGGAGATATTCATTGTTAAATGAAGAAAGATGTTAGCTTATTCTTTGGGGTTGGGGGTGTTCTAAGAGTTTGATTCGTGTTCGTAGGCATACCATGGGATTTCAATATCTTGGTTTGTTTTACTTGGTCTGCTTAGTGACCAGGATAGTGGGGAGTCTCCAGGTTGTGAAAGTTGGGACCATGTGACTTGGCACCATCATTAGCTGGGACTTGCTGGATTACAGGTAACATGGTTGGTTGACTGACTTTATCTAAATTTACCCCAAATTTCCTCCCTTCCATTTCAATTAATCTTTGATCAGGGATCTGGAAATGATCAATCAAATACTGAGTGGGTCTTAATTGGATGGATAATGAGGTGAAATACTGAGGTCTGTATGACTGAATACGAGGTCAAACCAACCACGAAAATAATAATAGCCTTTTTGTTTGTTTCAGTCTGGGCATCCAAATGCATAATTCCAAAAACTGAATGCTTGGTTCCAGCTTTTTATCATGACGATCTCCACTAAGGAAATTTGTCACAAAGCACACAGATGGAAAGCCTTTGTACATTAAAACAGTCACATTGCACACATCAATAAGACAAAGTCATTAATATTTTATTTATTTCTATCCAAAACGTGTCTCAATGATCTCTTATAAAGCATATAACATGATTATATGAATAATTCTAAAATTTAATTATCAATATATCAAATTTTTTTATATGAACTAGAATTCATCGCACTTTGTGGATTAAAAAATATTTTTTAAAATAAGTTATATTTTTTTTAAAAAAATAAAGTAATAGTTTTTAAGTAAATAATTATTTTTAATACTATAATTTATTAAGATTCAAAAGGTTTAAATTTATCTATGCACATTCACGTTCAAAATATATAATTTAGAAAAAAAAAGAAGAAGAAGGAAGTTACGAAGAGTGAATAGCGTTTCAAATCAAAATTTAAAATTAAAGTATATAAAAATACCTTATTAAATTATTATTTAGGGGTTAATATATATAGTTGGACTTGAATTTGGCAATTAATTTTTGGTATCTAAATTTTTAGACTTAATTGGTATCTACATTTGAAAATTATAAATTAACTTGATACTTTTTTTTAGGTACATGATTAACACTATTAAAATATAATCACTCACCACCAATGTCATGGTGACATGTGGTAGTCTCGTATTTAAATATATATTTTTAATTTTTGCCACATGTCAAAATATGATATTGTCATATGGCATATGCTATTGGTAGTTAATGTCATATTTTAATGCTGTTCGTTAGGTACCTAAAAAATGTATCAAGTTAGTTTACGATTTTCAAGTTTAGATATCAAGTAAGTATAAGTTGCCAATTCAGGTACCTCCGAATATATTAATCCTATTATTTAAGGTAAATTATACTAGTAATCACTCAATTATTAGTCTTTTTTTTGTCACCTAACTATGAAAAGTTAAAAAATGATCACCCAACTTTTCGATTTTTTTTCTTTTTTAGTCACCAATCGTTAAATGGCTAATAAAAGTTAATGCAGTAGCTTTAGAAAATTGATATAATAATAACTTTAACTCTCAACATTTATCCACTGTGTCAATTTAATCTTAATTCTAAAAAATCAAACTCTCAATGTTTACACATGTAATTTGATCATTTTGTAGTTTTGCTTTTCTTTGTGACCCTTTTCGACATTATCCTTGCGTTTGATTCAATGAGCAACAAGAAACAAAACAACTCAAATTTTGAAAAAAAGGTGAAGCTAATTCAATTGCTTGAAAAAAAAATACCTGCTTCACTTATTCAATCCAATTGTAAGTCTAACAACTTTAAGAGAATAATTTTTTTAAGCTTTGATTTGCTTCATTAATGGCAGTCAACTCAAGCTAACAAAAAATAAATTAATTCATTGAGAGATATCAAGTTCTTAGTCATTTGAAGTATAAGGAAAGCAATGTATTTGAGGATTGTCTAGTTTAATAATAGATGAAGTTTTTCTAAAAAAATATTTTTGCTTTTATTTCTAGTTTACTCATTGTGTATTAAATTATATTTTCATGTAAAATATAGGATACAATTAAGAAATGTGTAAATATTGAGGGCTAAATTTTTAAAAATTAAGTAAATGTTGAAGGCTAAATTTGTTATTATGCCCATTTTAAAAATTGCCATGTCATCTTTCCATTACCAATTTAACAATGGATGGCTAAAAAAAGAAAAAGAAAATCAAATAATTGGATAACCATTTTGTAACTTTTCATAATTAGATGACTATTAATGTAATTTATCCTAAAATTTGGAAAATAAGGCCTTTAGGCTGTATTATTATTTTTATTTAGGCCTTTAGGTTGATTTTTATTTTAATTAGGGAAATAGGCCGGTTTTAGGAGAGAGAATGTGAAAGCGCGCCCAACTAGACGCCCTTTCCCACAACAGTAACTTTAATGACTTTTTAACTGTTGTTTGTGCCAAATGGTAAAAAAAATTAAAAATCATAACGGTTACTTTTTTAACCCTATAAATACCCCCTAAATTTCATTTTTTTTTCATTCATATCCTTCTTTTAAACTCTCTTAAGCTTTTTATTCAAATTTTATTTATATTTTTATTTAAAAATAATATATTTTTAATTATATCGTATTTTATTCGTTCGGATCAATTTCTCAAGAATGGACGCCTCTCTAATCCGTTTCGATGACAACCATATTTCTGCTGCCCAAATAGCAACAGTAATTGGTTATTTTTATATTTTCGTTATTTTTAATTATGTTAATTTTTTTCGATAAATCTAAATATTTTTTTAATGTTGTAAATAGGCGGACGATCGTGTGCTAGAGGCATTCATACATACTACAAGGGAGCCTTTGATTACTGAAATTCATGGGTACCTACAATAGGCTGGATTCTTATGTGCGTCTCACAGGCAAGAGGGCTACAAACTCGATCCCATATTAATCAGCCTGTTGGTGGAAAGATGGAGGCTTGAAACACACACTTTCCACCTTCTATGCGGCGAGTGCAGAATCACACTCGAGGACGTAGCATTACAGCTTGGTCTGCCGGTGGAAGGGCTAGTCATCATAGGGTCAGTGGTGGTTTCGGGGAAAGTGGACCTCTGCACGACAATGTTGGGGAAGGTCTCAAATAGGTTCGAAGATGGTTGAATATCAACCAACTAGTTGGAGAAAAATTTCAATAAACTTTCCGAGGATGCAATGGAGGTGGTCATACAGCAATACGCCTGAGCATTCATCATGAGGTTAATTAGGGGCATTTTAATGCCTGATAAATCTAGAAAATTGGTGCACATAAGGTGGCTTCTACATCTAATGGACTTTAGTGAATGCACAAAACTAAGTTGGGGATTTGCCGTATTGTCTACGTTATACCGGGAGCTTTCTCGTGCAACACAACAGGATAAGATATCGATCGGTAGTTGCTTGTTGTTGCTGTAGTCATGGGCTTGATGGTGAATACTATTTTTACGTCCTAGAGTCACAGACTCATACGTGTTCCCGTTGGTAATGAGGTAAACATAATTTATCAATAAATACGTAGTTTATGTAGTAAATGTTTTTATTTATTATATGTTTCACCTAATATATCGCTTGTGCTAGTGGAACCATTGGTTGAGTTATGTCGGACTGCTTGACGAGTTGGAAGACGTTAGGCTACTGTTAGATCAACGCTCCAAAACCGAGGTTAATTTCCTATCCTTTTTGAACCTATATATTTATGCAATGATTCGTTAAAAAAATTAGTACATAACAATATTGACAATTTATGTTTTTCAGTTTGAATGGAAGTCGTATGCCAACTTCGAGATCATATCTTGCATCCCATTGGAAGTGTTGGAAAATCGAGAGATATAAAACGTAAAGGTGGCGTTGGTAGTGTATGCGATAGTGGAAATGCACGAATTAGACTGGGTTCTATGGTAGTTCGGGGGTAGGCAACGAATTTCACTGCCATCGCGAGACGTAAAGGAACTACACAAGGTGGACATGCTGAGGAAGAACGACGAAGACTGGGCGGAGAAGCATAAGGAGCACATCCAAGCTTAGGATCGTAGGATGGAATCTACAATCACTCGCAAACCATTTTTCTTGGCAGACATAGTGATGATCGATGATAACTTGACATGGTTTAAAGTCATCGGCAAGCCGTATCTGTTACCACCAGAGGCAAAGAGTAGGCAAATTCAGCCAAAGAGGCAATGTCGATTGCTACAACAATGTAGGAAGGGATGCGGTCGCCCGGCGAGTTCGTCATTGGCTCCATCAAAAGATGCACCACCTATGGCTACGTAATATCTGCGTCAATTCTCTCAACTTATTCCCCTTCAATTCACTAGCGCTATGTATTTTTTACAAGCACTATCGCACTATAGATCATTGCCGCACGTGGCTGGTTCTTCTGTTCTAGTAGGTTCATATTTCGAGGCACAGATGCCCCCCGTATACTACCCCCATGCTGATGACGATGCTAAGCCTCGTATGCACCTCCACCAACGATGACACCGATGTAGATGCCCATACATCAGTCAATGCCAATGTCGATAGCCAGTTAATGTCAATGTACTTAGGATTTTGGGAACTTTATGGTTAAATGCCTATAGTGACCCAAACACCGCGCGCAACACAATTTTACCTGAGTGGCTTATCGTCGCAACCACCATGTGCGGGAGTGAAGAATACTCGAAGGGCGGCGAGAACGACGCAATAATTGACCATAGTGGAAGATGATGACGCTGTCGATCTAGAAAATACAATTGCCCAAGAGGCCATGAGAGGTTCATATTCAGGCGATAATGAGGAGGAGGAGGAAGTATACAGGCCCGCACTTCCAGATACACCTCTGGTTGCACCTACTGTTGAACCTTCAGTTGTATGCCTGGTTCTATAGAGGAATCCTGCACGCAACCGTTGTCCACCACCTTGCAATACACATTCTCCCTGACGATGAGTGTGATGCATTTTTGGTTATAGATATTGTGATGTAAATAAAAATGTAATAAATAAAGAATAGTTTGTTTTTACAAAACAATTATCTTAGGTGTTATACATTATTAATTATTACAATTAGTATACAGTCTCTATTTGAGCAATACCTTTGTCTTTTCATTACTTATGCGTAAGTTAACAATAAATAAAAAATTTAACCAAAGTGAATACACGAAGCACACTAATGAATATGAAATTCCATTAAAAGTAATGTTATTGACGCTGGAGCCCTAACTATCCCTGTACAGAGAACATGTTGTCTTTGTATGCTCTAGGTATTTACAATACCCGTATAATTTTTATTGATTGTCCCTCTCCTGAATATCCATATTGTTCTTTATCCGAGTAGAATGGGCGACCTTTCGGAACTTAACATAGGTCTTTGTTTGGCACCAACTCGAATAGCGTACTGGACACAGGTGGCCACATACTCTTGTTTGGGACTGTTAGGAATTTAGGACTCCACACACTACAAATGCGTTGTAATGCTTTAAACTCTTCTTCAAAACGTTTAGAACATTTTCCAACTCGCCTTCAAGGTTTTCCTTTGCAAACAGACCTTTCTTAGCTCTAACATAATAAGCTTCATCATCCCTCAGTCATATAATTTCTTTCCAATCTTCTCTATATCTTCATTATAAACCATTCCCGTTCTTAAAAATTTCAATGGGTAAAAATATTTGGCTTACATTTAAGGTATTCTTGAGTCACCGGTAATGCAATATTGCTTCGAGTCGTACACATTTCATATATCATGTCGAGATGAGATCATTGCCTCTGAAGCCTATCCTAGAGAAGTTGGTTATGGGGTGATTTTGCTTTCTACAATTAAGGGTTGAAGTCGATGTGGAGGTCTCAATCGATGGTGGTTTTACGGTAATGGATCGGGGTATAACGGGGGAGCTAGTTAACAGCACTACGAGCTTAATCTTTTCAAGTACCTGAAAATGATGCCCTATAAATACCATACAAAAGTTTGAAGACATATTTATACGGAAAAACTTTGGGGCTTCCCACTATAATCGGTGTAATTTTTTCTCCATTTCCAGAAAACTGGTATCTTTAACCTTCTTTCTTATTTGAAGGCCGATACCGTTGTGGACACAAGAGGACTCTCAAGTGGGGAGTAGCTATTATGGTGCAGTAAATGTGATTCTCCTTTCAGGGTGATGACAACTGTCGTTATTACATAACTCATTAGTAACAACAACCATTGCCGTGCTGACCTAGATTTGACTTCTACTGTACCAGAACATCCGCTCATTTCCTAGGAACCCTCTTGTGTCCACTTTGACGTCAGCCTTCGGACAAGAATGAAAGGTTAAAGATACTGTATGTGAAACCTCAAACCCGACCGGGACGGACTGACCTGAATTCAAAATGTTATATTAGCCACCAAAGTGACTCTCTAGTTAACGACCACTTGACGCACACCCCAACCTTATAACACCTCATTTATGACTAATTAACTATCATTTATTAATGAGGAAGCAATTTGTGAACCATTTTTAAACTTTTTCAATGTATTTAAACCTAAGGGTATTTTGGTTATTTTACCACTTAAGGTTAACTATTTCGATTTTATTTCTAAATAGTTATTGACCTGTTTTTAGTCAAATTATGCAAGCCCTAAAATTTTCAGCTTAATTCGAGTTCATTTACTATGTCTAATTCTTGTTTGATTATTAGGGACTAAACCGTAACTTTTAGAAACTTTTAGTACATTTTCCAAATTAAAAATTAAGAGTGTTTCTACCAAATGTTAATAGTTACAAGTCTAATCCTAAAATATTACCAAGTTTCCTATCATTAAAGGCTTTAATTAATCTAATCAAGTTTTAAGACTAAATTATAAATTAAGCAAAATAGAATACTAGATTACAAAAACCAAAAATTAAACCCCCAATAACCCACACGCCAGTGCGCAAACCATTGCACCTATTTTGGAAAAAAAAATTGTTTTAATTTCCCTATTTTACATATTTTACTTACCCATTAAACTTGAAATAGCTACAATTAATTACCATAAACATCCACACATCTCCAATTTAATTTATTTACAATAAATATGCAACAATTAATCAAAATTTAACACCCAATTATACACTTAGCAAACATAAATTAATTCACACAAGTTACATACGTTAGTCGCAAGCACTCCACTCCATGGTAAGCTTCAATTAAACATTGTTAGTATAAAATATATGTTTCGTACACCGTGTTATCAACCACTGTACGAACACTCATCAACATACCATAACTAAAACATCAATTAAACATAAAATCATGTATTAAAGCAATTATAAAATCACCAAAATTAAAGTCCAAAATTTAATGTCCAATGTCCATTACAAGTAAAATAAGACTAGTCCCAAAAGCATCACAATGCCCCTATATAGTCTCTAAAGTAAATTTCTTAAGCCACTACCAAGCCTTACTCTTGGATAGCCTTTGCACTCACTTCTTGACTCCTTACGTCGAGAAATTCTCTGTACGAATATGAGGGTGTGAGCTTAAAAAGCTCAGTGAATGATAGTAAAAGAATAAAGTAATTTGCAACCAATCATGGAAAAATCAAAGCAATTAAGCATTAAATTTTCGGTCACAGCATGTTAACATTTAACTGTAATATCACATGCTATTTCAAGAATTAAGAATCAATTTTTCCATGCCATGTAAAATCATCTTTTAACACATAAATATTCAATTATATTGGCACAATCAATCAATTATATTGGCATAATACATCCATGGCAATAAGTAAATGTGTAATCATACATTGGATAAACGGATATCTGAACTCCCACAAATCAAATATGGTCCTCTGACTTGAGCGAGCCGAAGCCACACGCTCCTTTATAGCACCTCAAATAACCTGTACCACCGCAAAACACAACATAAAAGTTTTGAGCGGATCTCGGAGGTTACATTGATCACCGAAGTGATCTAAAAGCAATTTTACAAAAATAATTGTTAAAAACTCATTTTCAACAAAGTTGCTAAATTTGAACTAAACCATTTAACAATTTAGGATTCAAAAGAGTAATTTAAGTTACGTTGAAAACATTCAGAAATATAAATCCGTAGTTTCTAAAATTTAGTCCAAATAACACTTTTCGAAAGTCCTAAATAAGATTTATACCATAGTTTGTATAAAACAATTACAGTCCAAAACAGTTTAATAAATTTAGAATTGCAAAAAAAAATTTATTAGCTTAATTCAAAACGTATCACTTTGAGACCTCCGTCATGCTGAGTCTAGCTTCAGAACACAATAGTACCTGAAAAGGGGAAAACTAAAGGGTGAGCTACATGAGTTCAGTGTGAGTCCGAAACAGGAAAAAGGCAAAAGATGGAGTAATTCAATGTATAGTCCAATAGAGTATATGTTTACAAATCACTACAAACATCTCATTTTCACAATTTGATAAACTGAAAGTTATCATTAACAAACCGAACACATTTATATTATCATTCTAACCACTCATGTACTTGATTACAATAGACTATACAAAACATTTCATAAATATGCTAATGATCATACAAACAAACATAAATTCAGATGCGTAAATTATGCAACAATCAGAAATCCCACCCATCCAACTGAACACCTTTTTGTCTACCCTGCAGACCACATAAGGGCTACAGAAGGCCCGTCCACCCTGCACACTACATAGAACCATAATAAGTTCATCTACCCCACACACCACGTAAAGTGGAACTAAGCCACTTAAGTAAAGGTATACAGCTGAGCTGGTATACAGTCAGTATAGTACGATAAACTGTTATACAAAGACATTGCAATTAAAATTGCCCAAATCAAACTTCCTTTTCTTCGCAACCAAAACCCTAATTTTATGCATATGTATGAATGCACATCAAACACTAACCGTCTGATACAAAAGCTCATATTCAGTCAGTCAATTGTAGAATTTTTATGCAATTACAAAATGCACACAACATGCAAATAGTCATATAGAAACTGAAATGCACAAACTCAATCGATCAGATTCAGAATCAGTTATGATTGTATTTATTTATTAGGTAACATCACATAACATTTAATCAAACCGTTAAATTAATTCTATAATTACAAACAAATGCAAAGATCTGGGCTGTTAGAGCCCCAAACACCATTATTAAAGCCTAGCCAAGGGTCGGAACATACAGAAACAGAAAACAAGTCAAGATACAACACAGAACAAAAATTTGCAAGATAGGCCATGTGGAAGTGCCTAGGCCGTATGGAGGAGACACATGCCCGTGTGGTCAAGTTACATGGCTGTGTGAGTAGCCTATGTAACTTATCGTCCAAAATTGCTAAAATAAGGTACAGAGCAGACACGACCATGTGGAAGTCTCACACGCCCATGTGGCTAAGGGACATGGCCGTGTGACCAAGGCACATGCTTGTGTAAAAAATTGACTAAAATTCCCAAATTGAAGCCACACAGCTGTGTGTCCAGGCCGTATGGCATCAAAATCGCCTAAAAACCCTTATTCCTGATTTCACACGGCCAAGTGAACTGCCCGTGTGCGGCACACGCCCAAGTGGCCACCTGTATGGTCACAAAACCACACTGAAATAGTCCAAAATCGTGAATATGCATCATCAAAGAAATCCCTAATTACTAAGGGTTCAAAAACACACCTAATTTTGATCTAAAACCCCCAAAGAAAACGATCGAAACATCTCGATTCCACCAATCCTGAAAACTAGCAAACCAATCATACTAAATTAACATTAATCCAAATCATTACAACGAACCAACTATGAATTAATCTAAAAATAAAAAAGAAGTAATTAACCCATACTAAAACTTACCCGATTCAAAAACCCCAACGAACGCAACTGTACACAAACAATTGTAACTAAAGATTTGGTACCAGATTTCTAAAGTTATGATGTTGAAAATAATGCAAAGAGAAAAATTCCTAAAACGAAGAAACCTCAAATGAATTTTAAGATCAAATTAACCAAAACCATAATTTTGAGAAACAAAAATTGAAGGAGGAAGAAGGGAAAAACAAAAAGAAATGTGACAAGGAATATGGAAAAGAACGTGAAAACTTCATATTTCAAATTAATTGAAAAATGTTTTTGGGAAATAAAATAAAACTTATTTAAATAAATAAGTTTTTAAAACTTTAAAACAAAATAAACTTAATTAAAAAATAAAATAAAATAAAATGAATTCCTCTTTAACACACTAGAGAACTCAAACCCGGGACCCAAAGATAAGCTAACACACCCACCACTATTGAACCAGCAAACTCATTTTACTATTTGAACGCGGAAATAAACACATAGTTTGACCTATTCACTGACCCTCATTACAAACCTCAAAGCTTCTAACCCAAATTCCGGGGTGTTACAACTCACTCCTCCTTAAAGAAATTTCGTCCCTGAAATTTCCCTCTAATAGAGCAGTCATCTCACATTCCACCACTACGCTCCCGTTGCGCACTCTAACCCTGAAGCACTATGATATCATACTTAACCTCTAACGAGAATAATTTTATACAACTTAACACATAGAGAGAATGTTCTCCAACGAAAAGACAATCACATCATTCTCAACAATAACACACAAAAAATCAAATACCTTACAACTATACCTGACTCAAGGTCAACGAGGGCACTCTTTAATTCGATGCTCCGTGGACCCACATCTAAGACACGCTCCTAACTTTTTCCAACAATTGCCTGGTTGGCGCTTCTTACATTACCCACAAACCAAAACATCTGCGCCACTACTAGAACCTTCCATATTACCTTTGCTAACACTCAACTGCGATCTTACATGTTTCGCAATCCGAGGCTCCAACCTCAAAGGATTATAATCTTTTTTCTTCCCACAATCTATACACCTACATTGAACCATCTCTCTGGTTCTTTCTAAACTAGCCTTGAATACTTTCTTTAGCACCTCTCTCACTACTCGAGTCAATGCCTCAATACTAACCTCCGGGTTATCGCTACCCGAAGCTAGCAGAGCCACATTGACTTTTGACTCCTGAACAGATACAAGACCCAGAGAAGCTGATGACTCCTCGAGAGTCTCACCAGGCTGATCCTCTCAATCCTGCTTACCACCAAAATTAACATCAGTCTTGTAGCTAAACTAAAAATATCTACAACTCGAAATCAAACACAAAAATAAATATCTAATTCTACAATTCAATTTTTTTACAGATCTAAACTTACAGTTCCAAAAGTTTGCACAGACCAGCATTGGAGCCTCAGACATCTCATTTTTGAAAAATTAGTGAAATCGTTCCAAAACACTATGGAATGGTTTATCAAAACACACATTTTTTTAAAAAAAATACGTCGGCACACGGATACGTAAAAATATAGGTTGAGTTTTTGCAAACCTGGATCTGATACCACTAAATCTAACCCTCCAAAACCTGGCCTAGAAGTTTTGACTGGATCTCGGAGGTTACATTGATCATCGAAGTGATCTAAAAACAATTTTACAAAAATAATTGTTAAAAACTCATTTCGAACACAGTTTCTAAATTCGAACTAAACCGTTTAACAATTTAGGATTCAAAACAATAATTTAAGTTTTTGAAAACATTCAGAAATATAAATCCGCAGTTTCTAAAATTTAGTCCAAATAACACTTTACAAAAGTCCTAAATAAGATTTATACCACAGTTCGTATAAAACAATTACAGTCCAAAATAGTTTAATAAATTAAGAACTACAGAAAAACTTTATTAGCTTGATTCAAAATGTATCACTCCAAGACCTCCGGCATGCCAAGTTCGGCTTTAGAACATGATAGTACTTGAAAAGGGGGAAAATTAAGGGGTGAGCTACACGAGCTCAGTGTGACTCCGAAACAGGTAAAAGGCAAAAGAATGTGTAATTCAACGTATAGTCCAATAGAGTATATGTTTACAAGTGACATACAAACATCTCATTTTGGCAATCCGATAAACTGAAGGTTATCATTAACAAACTGAACAAATTTATATTATCATTCCAAACACTCATGTACCCGATCGAAACAGACTATTCAAAGCATTTCATAAATATGCTAATGATCATACAAACAGACATAAATTCAGATGCATAAATTATGCGACAATCAGAAATCCCACCTATCCAACCAAACACCTTTTCGTCCACCCTGCACACCACATAAGGGCTACAGAAGGCCCGTCCACCCTGCATACCATATAGAACCATAATAGATTCATCTTCCCTACACACCACGTAAAGTGGAACTAAGCCACTTGAGTAAAGGCATACAGCTGAGTTGGTATACGGTTAGTATAGTACGGTAGACATTGCAGTTAAAATTGCCCAAATCAGACTTCTCTCTCTTCGCAACCAAAACCCTAATTTTATGCATATGTATGAATGCACATCAAACACTAACAGTCTCACTAATACAGAAGCACATATTCAATCGGTCAATTGTAGAATATTCATTCGATTGCAAAATGCACACAACATGCAAACAATCATACAGAAACTGAAACGCACAAACTCGATCGATCAGATTCAGAATCAATGATTGTATTTATTTACTAGGTAACATCACATAACATTTAATCAAACTATTAAATTAATTCTATAATTACAAACAAACACACAAATCTGAGCTAATCAGAGTCTCAAACACCATTATTAAAGCCTAGTCAAGGGTCGAAACATAAAAAAACACAAAATGTGTCAAGATACAACACAAAGAAAAAATCTACGAGATAAGGCCACACGGTCGTGTGAAAGTACCTATGTAACATCCCAAAAATCGGGGGTCAGTAAAATCGGGTTTGTGAATCGAGAGGGAGTTGTCATGCCTTAATTTTTTAAATTATCTATGCATTTTTAAGAAATAAATGAGGTATTGGTTTGTTGGTTAAGTGTTAGTGTAACGTTTCTTGAAACCTTAGTGTAACGTTTCTTGAAACCTTAGTGTAACGTTTCTTGAAACCTTAGTGTAACGTTTCTTGAAACCCAAGTTCAAATCCCTTCTCTCGCATCATTTTTATTATTTTGCAAATTTTGCCTTAAACCCTAGTATGTGACATGCCTTGTTTTTATAAAATAAAATTTTCAAATTTTATCAAGAATGAGTTTTTGGTTTGATGGTTAAACATTAGTGAATTTATCCTTTAAGTCCTAACTTCAATTCCCTTCCCATGCAAATAATTTAATTTTTTGAAAAAAACCCCTTATTTTAATGTGTCGGCCATCCAAGCCTAATTAACCTAGGTATAAATATTAAATTTTCACTAGTAATCAGCCTTTAATCCTCCTCCTCATTGCCCTAGTCGTTCCTCTCCTCCTCTTCTCTTTGATTTTAATTTTTTTCCCTTTCCTCCATTATTGTCATCGCCTACACCTAGTTTCGCCGCAAGTTTTATTAAAATACTTTCCACCATATTGCTATCATTTTTCCTCATTAAAATCAACTTTAAATCTAAAATCTTGAACTCCAAGATCGATCCCAAACATTTCCAAGAAAGTGCCATTGTCGTTTCTCTCAACTAGCTTGGGTAATGTTTCTTCTCTCTTCAATTTCTTAATTAATTTTGTTCATTAAAAACCTAAATTTCTAGATCTGGAATTTTGGGGATTTTAAATGATTTCAAAGGTATTTTTCCAGAATTTAATGAGATCTCAAACCATTTTAAAATTCAACCCCAAATTTGGCCACCATGGGTGGTGGTGCGTGCGCATATTTAACACCCATCACCATTATTCAACGCCAGAATAGGGTTACGAAGCATTACCGAACTTATAAAACAATTAAACATTTATTTCACATACATTTTCAAATTTCAAGTAATCATCATTCAATATCATTCACATCGTCCCTAATACAAGCTTACGAGGTCCAAAACATGCTTTAGGAGTGGTTTGGGACTAAATCGATAACTCAGGAAATGTTTACAAAACTTAGAAAATTTTTCAAACTATAGGGGACACACACCCATGTGGCCCTACCATGTGTCTCACATGGCCAAAAACACACCCGTGTGTCTCACACGGCCAAAGACACACTCATGTGTCTCACACGACCAAAGACACGCTGGTGTCACAGGCTGTGTGGACATTCGAAATAGGATCACATGGCCGTGTCTTAGCCCATGTCTGACCCTGTGTAACTCCCTGACTTGGGTCACATTGCCAACCACACGCCCGTGTGCCAGGTCGTGTGCTAGGCCCTGCCAAACCTGTAGGGTATACTGGCTTATGCCACATGGCCAAGTCACATGCCCGTGTGCTGAGTTGTGTGGAGCATACTAACTTGATTTTCAGTTCAACACTAGGGGACACACGACCATGTAACCTAACTGTGTATCATACACAGCTAAGAAACACGCCCGTGTAGATAAAAATAGGCTATTTACTAAGCCATTTTGCTACCCAAATTTGCATTCACCTACACCAACCCTAATGGCACAAAACATGGCATAACTAGGCATCTAAACCAACTCCAATCAACCTCAATTCATGATATTCTCATACCATTAACCATAATACACACAAATATCATATTTTACCATTTCATTGATGCTAACTCGTAATAAAAAAATCACCTAAATGGTATATTACAATTATGCATCATTTTACCTAAACAACTAGCATACTAATTCTTAACTATCAACCATTTAACACCCACAATACCTATTATCAGCAAGCATCACATATCCATCATCAAACTCTCAACACAAGCCATATGCACATATATATACATAATCAAATCAACCAAAATAAGCCAACTCTCACGCTATATGCAAAACCAAACACTTAATATTTACAAGCCATTTTGAATGACTAAAATTCATTACCAAGCTATATATCAAAATGACCATAACCCTATACATGCCATATACCCCAAAATACGTAAGTTCAAAAGTACCAAGTGATACTTGGATAGTGTGATGAGGTCTTTGACGATTCTCGAATTCGAGCTAACTTTGATTTCACTATAAAACACAGAAAAATAAACAATGTAAGCCACATATACAGCATTAAAATCAACTTACCATATAGGCACAATTTAAGCTAATAAAACATAATATAACATAATTCATATTGAATAATCAATCTACACATTTTCATTCACAAAGTTAGATATAACTTTCATAAATTCCTCATTTCAATACTTGTACCACCTCGTATCAACTTATACACAACCACATCTCTGATATACTCGTTGAACCATTTAGAATACTATCGGATACCTGGGAATCTTGCACCCTAAGTGCCACATATTTAGCCGAAGCTATCTCAAACTCGTATCACATATAATGCACACTCTCGAGCTATCAACGGGTCTATTCACACAAGCTGACGGTCATGAAAAAGTTACATGGTGCTGTTCATACAAGCTGACGAGAATCTGCAACACATGTCGGATAACTCAGCCACCGAATCACATAACCCCTAATGACATGTCATTTGTATCCTAATCTATTCTTAAGGTTCAATTGGGATTTCTCGTTTGCCGATATCGTCTTTGAATATGTTCGCAAAGTTGTATTCACAATTTATGCAATATCAAAGCACATAAAACACAAATATAATAACGCTTATTACATACAAACTTGCCTCGAATGCAAAAATGACGAAATAAGTTGATTAGTCCGAAACCTTATTCTTTCCCCGATTTAAATCCGTATTTCACTTTTCTTGATCTAAATGTAATCAAAATTAACTTATTTAATTATGATTCTATTCAATTTAGTCCAAAATACACATTAAGGCAACTTTACACTTTTACTCCTAATATTTTACATTTTTACAATTTAGTCCTTATATCATAAAAATATAATTCCATGCAATTCAACCTAAACCCATGCTAGCTGAATTTCAATTAGGTCTCTAGAAGCCCATATTTTTCATTTATTTCACAATTTAACTATGAATTTTACATATTTCACAATTTGATACCTATTTGGACATTTTACTAAAAATCACTTAACAAATGTTGTTTATCTAACAACAAGCATTTATTTTCTATCATTAAACATAAAAAACACCAACATTTATCAATGGAAAAACCCTAGACCTTTAAAAATTTTGCAAAATAGTCCTTGGGCTAGCTAGATTAAGCTGTAACGATCTAAAAAAATAGAAATTATTAAAAACGGGACAAAATTCACTCACCAAATGAGCTAGGAAGCTTGGGCGAACGTATCCATGGTTTTCTCTTGGTTAAAATTGGTTTAAGAAGAAGATGGACACAAAATAATGGTTTTTATTTATTTATTTTTAGTTTTAATTACTAAATACCAAAATTAACCTTTATAAACATCATAAATTTCAAAATTACCAAGCCACTATCATCCATTATCATGTTATTGGGATATTTACCATAGAAGGACCTTCACTTTAAATTTTTATAGCTATTAGACACCTTTAGCTATTAGAACACCACTTTTGCACTTTATGTGATTTAGTCATTTTTATCAAATTAAATACTCAAACGATAATAAATCTTAACGAAAATTTCACACCATCATTTTATCATGCTGTAAACATTAAAATAATAATAAAATAATTATTTCAACTTCAGATTTGTGGTCTCAAAACTACAATTTCGATTTGACTAAAAATGGCTGTTACAGCCTATGTGCAAGAAAATGGGCTATTTTATTTCTTGGTTCTTGCCAATATTTTTCCAGCATTAATTTGAGTTCTTGAACCCTCCTACTCAATTTTTAAACCCATTTCGATTAGGGAAAAACATTCTTAATCGATTGGCCATTCGGATCTTATAAATCGTGAAGTGTAAGTGCAATTAAGGGTAACTAGTTTGTTATTTTGACATAGTTGTTGGGTAAAGGTTATGAATTGATTAAATGAATAAATTTAATCATTAATTAGGTACAGATTTTCCAGTATATTATTGAATTAAGTGTAACACCCCTTACCTGTATTTGACGCCGGAACAGGGTACGAGGCATTACCGGACTTATCACACAAACAATCATACAATTCTGAGTCACAAATTTGTGTCCAAATTAAAACCATTTGAAATTAATCATAAAGTCCCTAATATGAGCCTACGAGGCCCAAAACATGCTTTAGGAGTGGTTCGGGACTAAATCGAGAGCTCAGGTAAATTCTACAAAACATAAATTTTTTTTCATGTTTTAAGGGCCACACTCCCATGTGGGCAGGCCGTGTGGTCACACATGCCCGTGTACCTAACCCGTGTAACTCTCTTTTTGTCACCTAAGAGCAAATTGAAGTCATACGGCCAAGACACACGCCCGTGTGCTCGATACTGAGCATTCTGTTTTGCAACAATTTAGGTGCAGGGGACACACGACTAGATCACACACCCGTGGGGCTGATCGTATGTCACACACAGCCTGGACATATGCCCATGTGTCTACCCGTGTGGATAAAAACAAGGCTATTTACCAAGCCATTTTTCCACCCTCACTTGCACACATCTACACAACATCACATGGCACAAATTCAAGAATGTAAGATCAATCAAACAATCCCAAAAAAGACAAAAACATGTCATTCTTATTCCATCATTTATCATGCTTAAAACATCATACTTAACCTATTAAAAACATGCTAATTTCACATTCACTAGAGGGCATTAATAATTACAAGCCAACACATATGGCCAAATTAATAATGACACATATACAAATTGACCTAGTCCTTATACATGCCATAAACTCAAAATGCTTGAATTCATTTATACCCAAAATGATAGTTGATAGTGTGATAAGATCTCCGACGATCTCTAACCCGAGCTAGCTTAATGACCCTATAAGATATGGAAGAATAAGTGGGGTAAGCGATATAGCTTAGTAAGTCCGTATGAAAATAATAAGCAATTCTTACCAATCTTTTATCAAGTCCAACAATATAAACACAAGATAATATAATATAAATTACTATAAAGCTCACAGTTATAATTTTATTTAGTCACAATGTCTACTCTATCAACTTATAAGCATAATTCAACATGCCTTGGCATTAGCCTAACAACCATAAGCTCTCCATTATAACAGATTACCACAATCAACCAATCATTTCAAAGCTCATAATAAACATACACATTAATTATGGGTATACCCATTTCAAGCATATATTTTAACATCTTTCAATTGTTTAAAGCTCATATTTTCCTATACTTTCATATTCATTTTAATAGGAAATTATGCTAATCTTTCCTTTTCCTCATATCTGATAAATCATAATTTGTGTGAATAAAACATGTTATATCAAAACTCAAATTGGCCCGAAAGCCAATTACACGATCACCAACCGAATTTACCATGTATTTCATACATCACAAGTATGGACAAATAATCACAAGGTGTAACAGTTCATTTTTAGATCAAATCAAAATAGTGGTTTCGGGACCACAAATTTGAAGTTAAAATATTTATTTTATTATTTTAATAAGGTTTACAACATGATAGAATTATTATGTGAAATTTTCATAAAGAAATTTTACTGTTTAAATGCTTAATTCGGTAAAAAGGACTAAAAGTTGAGTTCTATTGTTTAATTGTATCAAATAGCTATAGAACATTAAAGTAAAGACCCTTAAGTGATAAATAGGCCAATTATAGTTAGTGGAGGATGATAGCATGGCAATTGGTGTAATTTTGAATTAATTTTAAGGTCAAAATGGTAAATGGTTAATAAATGTTATAATAAACAAAACCAAAATTTATTTTATACCATCATCATCTTCCTTATCCAAATTTGGAAAGAAGAAAAGAAGAAATTTATGTTTTCATTCAGCCAAGCTTCCGTTGTCAATTAAGGTACGGTTTTGACTTAGTTTTTAATGATTTCTACGTTTTTAAGCTCGTTGCAGCTTAATTTAGCTAGCCTGTACCTTCTTTTTCAAAACTGTTATAGATTTTGAATGATTCTATTATTAAATGATTGGTTGTTTAAATGTTTAATGATGGATTATGAAGGTTTATTGATAGATATATAAGTTTTGTTAAGTGATTTTTGACAAAAATCTTAAATAAGGATTAAATTGTGAAAATGTAAAATGTTGAAGTTAAAAGTGTGAATTAATGAAAGATTTGGGCTGCTACTAGTATATAGGAAATTTGACTATCATGGGTTATGGCCTAATTGTGTAATTTTGCATTTTTTATGTGTTAAGGACTAAATTGCAAAGTAGTCAAAAGTCTAGGGTAAATTTGTAATTTAGCCAAAATAAATGTTTTAGGATAAATTGAATTGAATGAAAGTTTGAATGAGTTAATTAGATATAATATATATCAAGATAAGCCGAGATCGAGTTTAGATAGGGGAAAAGGAAAAATCGACGAATAGCCGATAATTTTATCCGAGGATACGAGGTAAGTTCGTATAATTAGAATCAAACTTTTCTATACTTGTATTTGTTGAAATGAATGTATATAATTGAAATACTTGAAATATGAATGCCTTAATGATATATTGTATTCGTTACCGAGCCCTGTTTGAACTATATGAATTTATTGGATACGAGTGACACGTTACTGGGATTACGGTATTGGTCGAGCTCCTGCATTTGTTGCGAACTCGCCATAGCTCGTATGAGCTTACTAATTCAGCTCGTAAGAGCTTACCGATTCAGCTCGTAAGAGCTTACTGTTTCAACTCATTGAAGCTTACCGATTCTGTTCGATAGAGCTTACTGTTCAGCTCAATAGAGCTTACTGTTTTCAGCTCAATAGAGCTTACTGTTTATTAGCTCAGGAGGAGCTTACCGACCATAACTCGAAAGAGCATGTATGATGATGAATTGACGTATTACTGATATTGTTCACTCAACTATCCTTTGAAGTTCTAATAGGTTCAACGGGCCTAAACAATGTTATATAGATGAGTTACTGTTTATAAATGTTATTAATGTTATATATGATATATGAATCTAGAATGATGAGAAGCATTGTATTAATGGATGATTTCATGTATGTTTACAATGACTAACATTTGATGAATACTTGTGATTAGGTGTTGGTTAATTGAATTGGCTGTATATTCACATTGCTTGATTATGTATAAATGGTAAGTTTAATTCTGAATTATATGGGCTTACTAAGCTATAAGCTTACTCTTTTTCTTTTTCTATGTTTTATAGAGGTTCGTTAGCTCGTTCGTTCCAGACAAGTCGACGTTGCACGTCACACTATCCAATTACCGATTGGTATTTTGAGCTTGTGAATATATGTAAATATGACATGTATAGGCTAGTCTAATGATGTTAGTTATGATACTTGACAAATTGATTTTTGGTATGTTTTTGTGTATAAGCTAAGCCATGTGATTTGGTTTATTTGGTATCATGTTTTGGTTGTATATATGTGTGTTTGAATATGGTAAGTTTTGGTTATGAAATGTTTGCCAATTGGGTTATGAAATATGATCTAATATGATTGTAAATGCTTGTGTTATAGGGTGGCAAAATGACTTTGCAAATGGCCTATTTTTGTCCACACGGGTAGAGACACGGTTAAGTTACACGGCTGTGCATCCCCTGGGTACCCTACAAATTAAGTCAATATACCCTACAGGTTTGACATGGCTTAAACGCATGGGCGTGTCTATTGGCTGTGTATGTCACACGGATTCAAACACGGGCGTGTGATTGACCGTGTGACATAAGTCAGTATACCCCCTAAATGCACATGGCCTAGCACACGGGCGTGTGAGTCCATTTCGAAGGGCACACGGGCTAGACACACAGGTGTGTGGTTGGCCGTGTGACCCAAGTCAGTAACCTCTCCAATTTTAACATGGCCTGGAACACGGGCATGTCCTTGGCCGTGTGACACAAGTCAGTATGTATGCCCTGTTTCCACACGGTCTACGACACGGGCGTGTCTATTAACTGTGTGGGCAGACGGCCTGTTCATATGGGCGTGTGATATTTAAAATGTTGAAAATGTTATTAGTTTCTGAAATTTTTATATGTTATCAATTCAGTCTCGAATGCATGATTAAGGCTTTGTATGCTTAATTTAAGTATATAATGAATGTGAATGAGTGATATTTACTGAAATGTAATGTTACTTGATAAATTATTGTTCTGAATTGAGTTATAAGTCTGGTAATGCCTCTTAACCTATGCCAACAACTGTTACGGGTTAGGGGTGTTACATTTGTTGGTATCAGAGTTACGGTTTAATCGATTCTAGGACTAACGTAGCGTATGTCAGTCTAGCTATACATGCCATATATAAAACTATGATAGTGTGATGACTCCTGATATTTCCAAATGTGTTTTTATATAGTAATGGATCCTAAATGAGCTGTAGCGAACAACGTAGAAAGTAACGGGGGTGAGGCTAAAGAAGCCTTCTTTCAGATATTAAATGAGTGGTTCACATAATACATTAGTACGAACCCGGATGTTCTGCAACCTCCACCCCTACTTTTTCCCCAACCGATCCCTGTAGTTCCTCAAGGTATCGATCTTTTATGATTAAATAATCCACCTGTTGATAGAATATTGAAACATGGAGCTGAGGAATTTAGAGCCACTGCTAATGATGACCCTGAAAGAGCCGAATTTTGGCTTGAGAACACGATTCGCATATTAAATGAATTGTCTTGCACACCCAAAGAATGCATGAAGTGTATTGTATCACTATTGAGAGATACTGCGTATCAGTGGTGGAATACCTTAATATCCGTAGTTCTACCAGAACGAGTCACTTGGGATTTCTTTTAAGTGGAATTTAGAAAGAAATACATTAGCCAAAGGTTTATTTATCAGAAAAGAAAAGAATTCCTTGAATTTAAGAAGGTTGTATGTTAGTTGCAGAATATGAACGAGAGTTTGTATGACTCAGCAAATATGCTCGTGAATGCATTTCTTCTGAAGCTATAACATGTAAAAGATTTGAGGATGGATTGAATGATGAAATCAGAGGGTTGGTTGGAATTTTAGAGCTGAAAGAGTTTGTTGTTCTGTTTGGTTGAGCTTGTAAAGCAGAAGAGCTTTACAAAGAGAGAAGAAAAGTTGATTCTAAGGCTAGAGAGTCTAGAAAAAGATTTACAGGCAAATCACATTAGTCAGCATTAAAGAAATTTAGAGAATATCATTCTTATTTTATAGCCTCTACGGGAATTTCTATTAGATATAGAAATACGAGACAATCAAGTTCAAAACCTCAGGCGACATCTGTGGCCAGTGTGGGAAGTGTTAGAAACGCTGAATCCGAATGTAAACATTGCAATAAGTGACATTTTAGTGAATGCAGATTAGTGAGTGGAGCTTGCTTTAAATGTGGATCTTTTGATCATTTTCTCCATGATTGTCTAGAAAAGTTCACAACTGAAAGAGAACAACTAGTGAAAACAAGTAACACGACTACTAGAGGGAGACCGCCCCGAAACACTAAAAATGTGAGTGGTAATCGAGGTACTACGAGAGATTCGACTGTTAGATCTGAGGCATGAGCACCTACGAAGGCTTATTCTATACATGCATGAGAGGACGCATCATCGCTAGACGTTACTACCGATAGTTTTTCTCTTTTTAAAACTGATATAGTTACGTTGATAGATCCTGGATCAATCCATTTATATATCTGTATGAATTTAGTATTTAAAAAGAGTTTACATGTCGAGTCTATAGAGTTTGTAATTAAAGTATCGAACCCCTTAGACAAGTTTATTTTAGTTGATAAAATTTGTAAGAATTGTCCTCTGATGATCCGGGGTTACTTTTTTCAGGCTGACTTGATACTTCTACCATTCGATGAGTTTGAGGTGATTCTGGGTATGGAATGGCTGACTATGCACGATGTAGTTGTGAATTGTAGACAGAAGATTATCGAATTGAAATGTCAAAATGGTGAGATTTTTCGGATTGAGTCTAATGATTCGAGTGAATTACCTACGGTGATATTGTCTATGTTAGCTTAGAAATATTTGAGAAAGGGCTATGATGCATACCTTGCATACGTACTAGATACAAAAGTGTCAGAATCAAAGATAGAATCCGTACCCATTGTTTGTGAGTTTTTGGATGTATTTCCAGAAGAATTACCCGGATTGCCTCTGATCAGAGAAGTTGAATTTGGTATTGAGTTAGTACCGGGAACAACACCAATATTGATAGCTTCGTACAGAAGGCTCCAATAGAATTAAAAGATTTGAAAGTTCAGTTGCAAGAATTGACAGACAGAGGTTTTGTGCAACCAAGTTTTTCTCCCTGGGGTGCACCAGTATTGTTTGTGAAAAAAGAAAGATGGCACGATGCACATGTGTATCGACTATAGTCAGCTGAATAAAGTGACTATAAAGAACAAATACCCTTTACCACAAATTGATGACTTATTTGATCAGTTGAAGGGAGCTTCAGTATTTTCAAAGATTGATCTGAGATCGGGTTATTATTAGTTGCGACTTAGAGAGTCAGATGTGTCGAAAACTGCTTTCAGAACAAGGTATGGACATTATGAATTCCTTGTTATGCCTTTCGGTTTAAGTAATGCTCCTGCCATTTTTATGGACTTGATGAATCGAATATTCAGACCGTATTTAGACAGATTTATTGTTGTATTTATTGGCGATATTCTAATCTATTCACGAGATGAATCTGAGCATACGAACATTTGAGAATTGTGTTACAAACTTTACGCGAAAAACAGTTATTTGCAAAGTTTAACAAATGTGAGTTTTGGCTCAAAGAGGTTGGATTTTTGGGACATATTATTTCAGTCGATGGTATTAGAGTTGATTCGAACAAGAGTTCTGCTATTGTTGATTGGAAACCTCTGAGAAACGTATCTGAAGTCCGTAGCTTTTTTGGCTTAGCGGGTTGTTATTGAAGATTTGTGAAAAGATTCTTAATGATTGCGACACCAATGACTCGATTGCTACAAAAAGATGTAAAGTTTGAATGGTCAGAAAAGTGTCAGCAGAGTTTTGAATAGTTGAACGCACTATTAACTGAGGCACCAGTTTTGGTTCAACCTGAATCGGGTAAAGAGTTCATGATATATAGTGATGTTTCATTAAATGGACTGGGGTGTGTTTTGATGTGAAATGGAAAAGTTACTGCTTATGCCTTTCGACAGCTAAAACCACATGAAAAGAACTATCCGACATATTTCTTCAACAAATTTGTAAATCTCAGAAAGATGATCGTGAACTACAAGCTAAACAAATTCAATATGAGTCTAATTTTGATTCAGAATTTCATATTGGAACTGATGACTGTTTAATGTTCCGAAACAGAATTTGTATACTGAAAAATTCAGAGCTTATTAAGAAAATCCTGCATGAAGCACACAGTAGTTGTTTTTCTGTTCATCCGAGTAGTACCAAGATGTATAACGATCTAAAATAGCTGTACTGGTGGTCGGGTATGAAATGGGATATATCAAAGTTTGTATCAAAATGTCTTATTTGTCAACAAGTAAAAGCTAAACATCAAGTACCATCTGGTTTAGTACATCCTATATTGATTCCTGAATGGAAATGGAATAGAGTTTAAATGGACTTTGTATCTGGACTGCCCCTAACTCCAAAAAAGAAAGATGCTATTTGGGTTGTCGTTGATCACCTAACAAAGTCTTCTCATTTCATACCGATAAGTACAGATTACTCACTTGATAAATTGGAAAAATTGTATATTTCTAAGATTGTTTGGTTACACGGGGTGCCACTATCTATTATTTCTGATAGAGATCTGAGATTTACACCGCGATTCTGGAAGAAATTGCAAGAGGCTCTGGGAAAAAAGTTGAATTTCAGTACTGCTTTTCATCCTCAGACTGATGGTCATGCTAAAAGAGTTATTCAAATTCTCAAAGACATGTTGAGATGTTATATTCTAGAGTTTGAAGGTAGTTGGGAAAAATACTTACTGTTGTTTGAATTCGTGTATAACAACAATTTTCAAACGAGTATAAAGATGGCACCATACGAAGCTGTGCATGGTCGTAAATGTTGAACTCCATTATACTGGACTGAATTGAGTGAGAAAAAGATTCACGGGGTTGAATTAATCAGAGAAGCTGAAGAAAAAGTGAAAACGATTCGCGACAGTTTAAAAATAGCTTCAGATTGGTAGAAATCCTATGCAGATTTGAAACGTAAAGAGATTGAATTTTAGGTTGGAGACAAAGTGTTTCTAAAACTGTCACGTGGGAAAAAATCTTCGATTCGACTGTAAAGGAAAGTTAAGTCCATGATTTATCGAGCCGTATGAAATTATTGAAAGAATAGGACCTGTAGCATATCGACTTGCTTTACCGTCAGGACTTGGAAAGATACATAATGTCTTATGTTTCTATGTTTCGTCGTTACAGATCTGATCTGTCACATGTAATCCCTCCGATAGATGTTGAAATTCGACCAGATTTCTCGTGTAATGAAGAACCGATTAGAATTCTGGCTCGTGAGATCAAAGAGTTGAGAAATAAATGTATAGCTCTAATGAAGGTTCATTGGAATAAACATGGGATTAAGGAAGCTACGTAGGAACCCAAAGAAGCTATGCGAAAATAGTACCCTAACCTTTTTACCGGTAAGATTTTCGGGGACGAAAATCTTTAAAGAGGAGAGTTGTAACAGTCTATTTTTAGGTCAAACTGAAATAGTGGTTTCAGGACCACAAATCTAAAGTCAAAATATTTATTTTATTATTTTAATAAGGTTTACAGCATGATAGAATTATTATGTGAAATTTTCGTAAAGAAATTTTACTGTTTAAATGCTTAATTCGGTAAAAAGGATTAAATCGCGTAACGCGTAAAAATTGAGTTCTATTGTTTAATTGTATCAAATAGCTATAGAAAATTAGAGTAAAGATCCTTAAGTGATAAATAGGACAATTATAGTTAGTGGAGGATGATAGAATGGAAATTGGTGTAATTTTGAATTAATTTTAAGGTTAAAATGGTAAATGGTTAATAAATGTTATAATAAACAAAACCAAAATTTATCTTATACCATCACCATCTTCCTTAGTCAAATTTGGAAAAAAGAAAAGAAGAAATTTAGGTTTTCATTCAACCAAGCTTCCTTTGTCAATTAAGGTAAGATTTTGACTCGGTTTTTAATGATTTCTAAGTTTTTGAGCTTGTTGCAGCTTAATCTAGGTAGCCTGTACCTTCGTTTTTGAAACTGTTATAGATTTTGAATGATGTCATTTTTGAATGCTTGGTTGTTTAAATGTTTAATGATAGATTATGAAGGTTTATTGATAGATATATAAGTTTTGTTAAGTGATTTTTGACAAAAATGTTAAATAGGGATTAAATTGTGAAAATGTAAAATGTTGAAGTTAAAAGTGTGAATTAATGAAAGATTTAGGCTGCCAGTAGCATATAGGAAATTCTACTATCATGGGTTATGGCCTAATTATGTAATTTTGCATTTTTTTATGTGTTAAGGACAAAATTACAAAGTAGTCAAAGTCTAGGGGTAAATTTGTAATTTAGCCAAAATGAATGTTTTAGGCTAAATTGAACTGAATGAAAGTTTAAATGAGTTAATTTGATATAATATAGATCAAGATAAGCCGAGATCAAGGAAAAGGAAAGATCGACGATTAGCTGATAATTTTATCCGAGGATACGAGGTAAGTTCGTATAATTAGAATCGAACTTCTCTATACTTGTATTTGTTGAAATGAATGTATATAATTGAAATACTTGAAATATGAATGCCTTAATGATATATTGTATTCGTTACCGAGCCCTGTTTGAACTATATGAATTCATTGGATACGGGTGACATGTTACTGGGATTACCTTATTGGTCGAGCTCCTGCATTTGTTGCGAACTCACCACCGCTTGTATGAGCTTACCGATTCAGCTCGTAAGAGCTTACTGTTTCAGCTCATTGAAGCTTACCGATTCAGCTCAATAGAGCTTACTATTCAGCTTAATAGAGCTTACAGTTTTTAGCTCAATAGAACTTACTGTTTATCAGCTCAGGAGGAGCTTACCGACCATGACTCGAAAGAGCATGTATGATGATGGATTGACGTATTACTAACATTGTTCACTCAACTATCCTTTAAAGTTCTAATAGGTTCAACAGGCCTAAATAATGTTATATAGATGAGTTACGGTTTATAAATGTTATTAATGTTATATGATATATAAATCTAGAATGATGAGAAACATTGTATTAATGGATGAGTTCATTTATGTTTACAATAACTAACATTTGATGAATACTTGTGATTAGGTGTTGGTTAATTGAATTGGTTGTATATTTATATTGCTTGATTATGTATAAATGGTAAGTTTAATTTTGAATTATACGGCTTACTAAGCTATAAGCTTACTCTTTTTCTTTTTCTATGTTTTATAGAGGTTTGTTAGCTCGCTCGTTCCAGACAAGTCGACATTGCACGTCACATTATCCAATTTCTGATTGGTATTTTGAACTTGTAAATATATGTAAATATGGAATGTATAGGCTAGTTTAAATGATGTTAGTTATGATACTTGACAAATTGATTTTTGGTATGTTTTTGTGTATAAAATAAGCCATGTGATTTGGCTTATTTGGTATCATGTTTTGGTTGTATATATGTGTGTTTGAATATGGTAAGTTTTGGTTATGAAATGTTTTCCAATTGGGTTATGAAATATGGTCAAATATGATTGTAAATGCTTGTGTTATAGGGTGGCAAAATGGCTTTACAAATGGCCTATTTTTGTCCACACGGGTAGAGACATGGGCGTGTGTCTTAGCCGTGTGCGACACATGATTAAGTTACACGACCGTGCGTACCCTGAGGTACCCTACAAATTAAGTTAGTATAACCTACAGGTTTGACACGGCTTAGACCCATGGGTGTGTCTATTGGCCGTGTATGTCACAAAGATTCACAAACGGGCATGTGGTTGACCGTGTGACATAAGTTAGTATACCCCTCTAAATGGCACATGGCCTAGCACACGAGCATGTGAGGCCATTTCGAAGGGCATACGGGCTAGACACACGGGTGTGTGGTTGGCCGTGTGACCCAAGTCAGTAACCTCTCCAGTTTTCACACGGCCTGGCACACGGGCGTGTCGTTGGCTATATGACACAAGTCAGTATGTATGCCCTATTTCCACACAGTCTAAAACATGAGCGTGTCTGTTAACCGTGTGAGGCACACGGCCTGTTCACACGGGCGTATGATATTTAAAATGTTGAAAATTTTATAGGTTTCTAAGATTTTTATATGTTATCAATTCAGTCCCGAATGCTTGATTAAGGCTTTGTATGCTTAATTTAAGTATATAATTAATGTGAATGAGTGATATTTACTAAAATGTAATGTTACTTGATAAATTATTGTTCTGAATTGAGTTATAAGTCCGGTAATGCCTTTTAACCTATTTCGGAAATGGTTACTGGTTAAGCATGTTACACAAGGCTTTCACAAAAACATTCTCGTGGAAACCATGAACTCACAATATCATGAAGTCACTGCTTATAAACTTTATGTACATACCTATACTAATTCGTAATACTTACATACTCTTTCTCTCCTTTGACATACCTGTTGAATTTCCCATTGAATTTCCCGTTGAACACTTGGAATATTAATGGATACTCGGAAATATTGCACATAAGTGCCATATATGTAGCCAAAGCTACCTCATATCTCATAATACATATAGACTCATTTTTGAGCAATTTACGGGCCAGCTCATACAAGCTGTCAGTCAAGATGTAGCTATACAGTTCTGCTCATACAAGCTGTTAGGTATCCGCAACTTATGCCAGACTACCCAGTCAGTAGTAGGACATACAAGACCAGCACCCGGATCACATAAAGACATATACACATGAGTTCCTAGTGACATGTCACTCGTATCCTATTTTATTCCTCACGTTCAATCGGGAATTCTTGTTTGTCGAAACTTTTGTCGAATACGTCCATAGAGTCAAGCATACATTTCGTGCAACAATAAAGCATTTAAAGTACAATAGAACATTACATTATTAAAATACGAACTTACCTTAGCATAAAAATGGCGAAAAGGGCCTAACCGTCAAATACTTTGTTTTTCCCCGTTCCAATTTTGAACCTCATTTTTCTTGCTCTATAATATCACATTTGACTTAATTAATCTTTATACTATTCAAATCAGCCCAAAATCACATTATGGCAAAAATTACATTTTTGCCCTTAAAGTTTGACATTTTTACATTTTAGTCCCTAGGCTCATAAAATGAAATGTACTCAATTTCTTCAATACCCATGCCTAGCCGCACCTTATAGATGCTTATAGCAAACCACCTTTTTCTTTTTCTTTTATTTCCATTTTAACACCCATTTTACAACTTTTTACAAATAGGTCATTTTTTAGGCATTTTCATCAAAAATCATGTAGCAAAAGTTGTTTATCTAACAACTAACATGCATTTTCTACCATTAAAAATCAAAATACATACATGTTCAACATGGGTCAAACCCTAGACCTTCAACCATTTCTCAAATTAGTACTAGAAATAGGTAGATCGTGTTACAAGGATTTCAAAAACATAAAAATCATTAGAAACGAGGCTAGAACGGACTTACAATCGAGCTTCTTAGTATATTCAGCCATGGGAGGAAGAAGATGGACAAAATTTGGCTTTATTTTGGCTTTTTAATCCATTTAATTACCAAATTACTAAAATGCCCTTAATGAAAAACTTTAAAAACATGCCTAAACATGTCCATTTTTGTCCACCAACTTAACTAATGGTCTAATAACCATTTAAGGACCTCCAATTTATAATTTCATAACAATTAGACACCTTTAACCTATAGAAATCACATTGTGCGCTTATTACAATTTAGTCCTTTTGACCAAATTGAGTGCCCAAATGTCAAAAGTTTTGAATGAAATTTTCACGAAATCATTCCATAAAACTGCAGACCATAAAAAAATAATAAAAAGAAGTTTTTTTTTTGCGTCGGATTTGTGGTCCTGAAACACTGTTCCGACTAGACCTAGAATCGAGCTGTTACATTAAGTACTGAACCAAGTGCCCCAAATCATCCGTAAAGGCGAAGAACGATTATACGTATGGTTTGCATTGATACAATGTAAGGAATCTAACTAGTTTGGGTTCATAAAATAATTATAATTTCAACAATTGGTTTGAACTCATAAGTGGGTGTTTGGGGGCTGGTTTAATGTTAAATTGATTTAATTTATACTTAATTTTGGTTTAGGTTCATTTAAGGAATTATTAAGGAAAACTGGATTGGCTTAATAGCCAAATTATTGATTTTGTGAGTGGCCGAACCAAGTATGTTTGAGGCTTAAAAGATTGATATGTTGGAAAAATTCCTAGTTTGATAGTATAGATGTTTGATTGATTTTGTAATTGCATATTTGAGTTATGAGATATGAGAATGTTTGACTGAATGATGTAATGTGTTGAGATATTAAGCTTATGTATGATTTAAACACATGAGATATTTGTTATACTGTGTACTAAAAAGAGGGCTATTTATGCATAATGAAAATTCGTAAAGTATGTGAAATTGAACGATATTGATTAATACCAAAACAATGGAAATTTGAAAGATTGGAACATTGTTTCCATTTATTGAAAGTATTTGATTATTGAGGACATGCTGAGCATGTCAAATGAATTTGAAAAGTACTGAGATATGATTATATATGAGATTGTGTGACATATTGCATATGCATTGGGTTGAGATTTTGTGGTTGATAGAGGAGTTCCATGGAGTACCGACGGCATATTAATTTCACATTATTCGTAGCCAGTGCACTGCACCTGGAGTACCGATGGGATTGGTGATTTTATTGCATATTATATGCTATTGGTGATTGTTTCGCACTATTTGATAACCGACAGATTTTCTACATTATTGATTATTTGGTGGTTTTACCACATCGAGCTATGCTCATAATGTTTTGGAGTTTGGCAGACGGGTTATGGGGAACTCGTGGTGTGTAGCGGATGGTATGGGTAGGAACATTTTGGCATTACATCATGTACACGAAATATTTGAATGTTATTGATTTATGCTATGCATTGTATTTTTTTGTATTGAATGATATTGAAATTAATGATTATTATTCAAATGAATGATGACCTATGCTCATATACCATTTGACATCAATTTGATAATGACTATGTACTGACATGAAATTCCTATGATGGTTCTGTTTTCTTCTATTAATGCTAATATGTTTCACTATATTTAATGTTTTTTCCCGTTTAAATAATTATTCGACTCACACTAAGCTTTTCATAAGCTCAACCCCCAATAGCGTTTAACTTTTTAGGTAAACCTCAACATTAGGACCGGACTCGGCATTTAGAGAATCAACTTGGACCTAGAATTATTATTTAATTAAGTAATATTAAGTCTTTATTGGTTTTGGTTTGCAAGTTTTAATTATTTATGGTTTGTGGCTTGATAACTCTTCTTTTTGGGGATTTTTGCATGCATGAATAACTCAAGCATAATAACCGAATAATGCATGATATCAGGCTTAAGTAAAATTTGATATTGTTCCCTAGTTTCCACTACATTGCAAAGGAACTGTTTTTGAAAAACAAATCGATAACGCAACTAATTTTACGAAATGACTTGAAAAATGGTTTTTCCACTACATTAGTTTAACTTTGAGTTTTTCTTTAAAAAGAGCGACAAGCAAACGGTTTTTCTAAAACAACACTGTCAACAATAAAATGAATCCTAAGCATACACGACCTAATGAATAAATTCTTTTAAGCTAACTCAAAGTACAACTACGATTTTCTCTAAAATGAGTTTATTTAAAGTCTTAAAAAGTAACGTAAGTTAGCTCAGCCATTTCGGTAGCTAAGGTAGCCTTCTCAATCTAGCCATAACGTTTAGGCCAGATTTGAGAGGTTATAGCCTAGGCCGTGTAGAGGATACACACGCTCATGTGGTCGAGTTACATGGTCGTGTGAGTAGCTCGTGTAACTCACTGTCCAAAATTGCTAAAATAAGGTGCAGAACAGACACAACTGTGTAGAAGTCTCACACGCCCGTGTGGCCAAGGGACATGGCCGTGTGGCCAAGGCACATGCCTGTGTGAAAATCGACTAAAATTCCCAAATCGAAGCCATACGACTGATAAACCGTAAATTATACATATTTTAACCCCATGTTTAATGCATTTTATGGATGATTTCTCATTAGAATTGGTGAATTCGATGCTCCTAATACTTTAATTTCATGTTTTATACTTAGGAGACCATAGGAGAGAGAAAGGAACGAGAAACGGGCCAAAAATAGAAAAAATGGGCCAAATTACGAAATCAACACAGCTGAACCTCTTCACATGGACAGGCCACATGGCCGCGTCAATCTGGTAGAATTGAAGCACGATTCACACGGGTATAGCACATGCCCATGCCATTTTAACAGGCTCGAACACGGCCTGAAGTAATCAAACACGGGCGTGTCACATGGGTGTGTCCCTGCCGAGCCCAAGTTAAGTCCAATTCGGAAAAGGCCACTTTTAAGGGCTTCTAGGCATTCCAAAGCCTATAAATACACCCTAAAGGAGGAAGAAAAAGAAGGCGGAGAAGAGGGAGTAAGGAATTACTCCAAGGAAGCCGATTGATCCATCTCGGAAGCCGAATTCATCATCAAGACTGAAGATCTCTCCTCAATTTCCCTTTAGGAGTTTTGGGTTTTCTTTATGTTTTGTATTCTTTATTCTTCTGAGATGTTTTCTTATCTAGTCATGAACTAAAATCCCTAAATACCTAAGGGGAATGAAACCTGAGACGAATCTTGTTATTATTTTCTGAATCGTATGATAAATATTTAACTTGTTCTTAATTATGTGTTCTTAATTCTTGTTTTGATATCCTAGGATACTGATTCAAGACATGCTCTTATTCAGAGGAGGAATAAACCCTGTTTAAGATTACTTTTGTCATAATTAACTTTTGTCATAATTAAGCGGAGTTGATTGCGCGCCTAGACATAGGGTAACAAGATTTTGCCGGATTAGGGTGAAACCTAATAAAGGGATCCATAGATCGAGTTAATGCAACCCTAGAATGTTAATTAGAGAAAAGTCTCAGTTATTCAATCTAGGGATTAGACGTTATTAGTCTTGAATAGGGATAATAACATAACTTAGGGATCTCTACGGAACAAGTTGAATGAATACATCGTCCGATTCGGAGCCAGAATAACAAGTAAAATCTAGGTGGATTTGTCCTTAGGTATTGTCTTAAGTCAATCGATTTTCCCAAAAGCAATTCCCCAATTCTTTTCTCTGTGCATTCTTAGTTTAGATAATTAGTTAATTAAAACAAAACCCATTATTCTTAGGCTAGATAATAAAAATACAGTCATTACTAGTACTTTTAATTCCATTGGGTTCGACAATCCGATCTTGCTAAAACTATACTACTGTTCGATAGGTACACTTGCCTACTTTGCGATAATAGTTAGTTCAAGAACGAGTAATTATAAATATTTAAAACCTATCACGAACCTCACGATCAACGACCATGTGGCACCAAAATCACCACAAAACCCTTATTCTCAGTGTCACACGGCTGTGTGAACCACCCGTGTGCGGCACATGCCCATTTGGCCACTCGTATTGTCATGAAACCACACCAAAATCGGTCAAAATCGTGAATAGGCATCAACAAAGAAATCCCTAATTACTAAGGGTTCAGAAACACATCTGATTTTGATCTAAAAGACCCAAAAAAAAAAACGACCGAAATGTCTTGATTCCACCAATTTCGAAAACTGGCAAACCAATCATACTAAATTAAAATCAATCTAAATCACTACAATGAACCAACTACGAATTAATCTAAAACTCAAAAAGAAGTAATTAACCCATACTAAAAATTACCTGATTCAAAAACCCCAATGAACGCAACTGCACACAAATGATTGTAACTAAAGATTTGGTACCAGATTTCTGAAGTTATGATGTTGAAAACAATGCAAAGAGCAAAATTCCCAAAACAAAGAAACCTCAAATAAATTTTAAAATCAAAAGAAACAAAAATTGAAGGAGGAAGAACAAGGGAAAAAAAATGTGACAAGGAATATAGAAAAGAACGTGAAAACTTCCTCTTTCAAATTAATTGAAAAATGTTTTTAAAAAATAAAATAAAACTTATTTAAATAAATAAGTTTTTAAAACTTAAAAAAAAACTTAATTTAAAAAAAATAGAATAAAATCAATTCCTGTTTAACACACTTGAGGACTCAAACCTAGGACCTAAAGATAAGATAACACACCTACCACCATTGAATCAACAGGCTCTTTCTACCATTAGAACTCGAAAATAAATACAATAGTTCGACCTACTCACTGACCCTCACTACAAACCTCAAAACTTCTAACCCTAAATTTTGGGATGTTACATTACCCGATGAGTGGAGACTCAAGCTTAACACTCCATTATCTACTCCAAACAAATCAGTCCACCAATAGTCATATGCTTACAATATCAAAAATGATGGTGAGTACTCAGAAATCCTATATCACGCCAACTATATCCAATGGATCCACCATGCAATGTTTCCAATATAATCATACATACAAGGCATAAAATCTTTTGTTTAATCATTTAATTTAGAATGTTAAAATGCAACTAAAAGCATGTCGCTAAGCAATTTTAACATCAATAAAATTAAGCATAGAAAATATCATTTTCCTAATATTCATATATCAATTAGAAAACCTTTACTAAATGTTCAATAAATCAACAATTCATGCTCCAACTATCAATTTATTCCATACAAGTTAATCATGTTAAAAACATACTACACAACTTACAAATCCAATTGCCATTTTACTCTTTTATAAAATAAAGCCTATTTTTGCAAATCCAACCATTCAATATGCAATTAAGTCATTAATAACACCAATTAAACATTTAATTTAACATATAATTAGGCTAATTTACCAAATTGCCCTTAATATCACTCACCTTCACACTTAGCTTTTTAAGCAAAAATATGTTCAAACAAGCAAGTTTGAGCTTCAATTCTGATTTGCATGTTCCTCGTCTTGATGTGGAGCTTTAACATAGAAAAAGTATGCATTACAAACTAAAAATGGCAGCAAGAAACAAGAAATTTGATAAAGTATACGAATCTAAATCATTGCTCTAAACTACCTTACCGATGTTGCACAACTAAGCCGAAATATGGAATTCCTCCACTAAACTCCCTTTTCAACATCTCAAACCACTTCAAATCTTCATTCCTAGTCCAAGAAAATGTATTCTAAGTGTTAATTTTATCATTTAATCCATTTTATAATTTTCCAAAAAAATCATCCATGTTCTTGATCAAATTCGATTTTCTCAAAATTGATCCATAAAACGTGTTTGATCTTTTGATTTAAGATTAAAAATCTCTTATTAGACCTATTTTGAGCTTAGAAATCCATTAATATTTGGATTCCAACTCAAAATGAAAGATCCACCTTTGATGATCCTCAAGTTCAAGAAAAAAGAAATTAAAGTTGAAAATCCATTATAATCACTTTCAATAACAAATAATGATTAAAATCAACTTAAAAACAAGTTTAGAGATGAGGATTACCTTCAATTGAACTCAAATAATTGATTTGGAAGCTTGAATCAAAATGCTTGAAGAAATTTGGATCCATTCTACAATGTTTGGTTTAGAGAGATTTTAGAGAGAATTTTCGGAGAGAAAAGGTTTAGATATATTCTATGATATTTGGTATATGAAAACAAGCAAAGAGAGAGAGAGAGAGAGAGAGAGAGAGAGAGAGAGAGAGAGTTCTTAATTCGGGTGAAAAATGAGTGAAAAATGAGGTAGTTGCAGAGCTTTTAAAATTGAAAACCCCCACCAGATTTTTAAAATTTGGGGAATTTTCCATAAGCCCACTCCCCATTTACCCTTGTTTTACAATTTGCTTCTTTCTCCACAAAATTCTAAAAATATGGTTTATTTGCTCTAAAGCCTCTTACCTATTTCTTTTATTTTTTAAATTAGTTCTATTTAATTAATATTTTAAATCACCCAATTAAACCCCCATTTTAAATTATTTTTAAATTCCAATTTAACCCAAAATATTTTTTTACCCAAAAATTATTTAAATCATAAAATTAAATTTTCTAGAAATATTTTTATTTTTCAGAATATTATTTACCCATTTTTTAGATGAAATTAAGCTAACAAATTAAGAATGTAAATCGCTAGTTAACCCGATTAATTCCCAATTTTCACTCGGAACCCGATAAACTTACCTGAAACTACTAGATCTATTTTTGGGGCCTTACACTAGCTACTTGGAAATAAGAAAAAAATTACATTAATTAAACCGAAAGTCCCTAGAGTTTTTCCGTATAATTATGACATCAATCTTATGTATGGTATATATAAGGCATTATTTGCTGGTATCCAAAAAGCTTGAACTCCTAACTGCGTAATGACCATCACTTGGCCCCTCGGTTATACTCGAACCTGTGACCATATCACGACTGTTGATTGAGACCTTCATGTTGACTTTGACTCCTGATCGTATCAAGCCATGTCACCCCAAAACCTGATTTCCCAAGGATGGGTTTCTCAGGTTATGGTCCTATCTTGTCATGAAATATGAAATGTATGTGTACCAAGGCACGTTATCACATCCTCTACCCCTCAAAACTACCTGAGAACTTCCATCGTTTCAGTCAGAGACTTTGAACACTTTTAAAAACCCTAAAACCTTAACCTTACAAATTAATAACCTAACCCTTAAAAAACCTAACCCTAGAGAAAGAATGTGAAAGCGTGTCCAGCTAGGCGTACTTTACTACCATCTGTGCAGAAAGCATGCCTAGCTGGACGCGCTTTCACATTCTTTGTCCTAAAACTGGTCTATTTCCCTATTTAAAATCAAAATTGGCTTAGAGGCCTAAATAAAAAAATAAAAACGACCTATAGGCCTTATTTAGCCCTAAATTTTAACTTAAATTTATTTTTTGTTTTATTGTATTTCTCTTGATTGACTCAATGCCAACTAACTCCTAAAATTCATTTGCAAATCTATGGATGAAAGTAACATATTTATGTAAAAATATATTTAAAAAAAATTATTTGTTGAATGAATTCCAGGTGATCTGGTAATGATTTTGTGTACGAAATTTCCCTAAACCTCAAGTTTGATCCTTGGGTTGTTGGTTATTATAAGTATTTTATTTAAGATTTTTATTTAAAAATATGAAAAATATTTAAAACACTATTATAGTAATATTTATTATTAAAAAAATCAATAATCAAATTGTAATTCTCGTAGTTATTTACCACTATTTTATGAACTCAAAACACGGTACACGAGGCCTTAAAAACACCATGTTATATATATATAACCCACTGTAAAAGGTTGCATTTAGGTACAAGATAGACCACCAGTCATACAGACATTTTTCGTGACAGTGATGGTTATAATGACACTAACCTTGCCATCATAACAATAGAATATGGCTAATTTCATCATATTTAAACCTGGTTTTCAAGACAAACGTCTACCCTTCCATCCCATCTTTCCGTATCCAATTCATCTTCTTACCTTCCTACAATGTCTGTCAGTTTCAATCCCAAAAAGGTGGATTAGATGTTCATTGACTGTTGGTTGAAGATTCACGTTGTTTTTACTTCAATGTTCTCTCTAAATTTTCTGATAATGATACCCAGTTTACAAGTATAGATAAAAGGAAACATAAAATGAAATCAACTTAGTAAGCAAGGATGGGTATTATCAAAATTTGATCCTACCAGAGTGGCCTACATGTCCCGGAAATGAGGGCTGAACTGTGGAACTGTAAGGACATCATCTGATTCTGACCATCTCTTGTCAGTTGTCATGCCCATGATATCCTTTGTGTCCAGCAACCCAATTTGCCCTCCCACTACAGAAGAATATTAGGGAGGAATAGGATATAAAGAAGATAGTGATCGAGGAACCCTGTTAAAGTAGGCATGCATGCAACACATAAATAACCAAGGAGCAGTCCATGCAGTCCAAGTTATGTGGATGAAGTATGAAGATCAAGCTGTTGTAGTATTTCCAGCTGAAGTACATGCAGCTACTGAAGTTGATGCTACTGTTTAATTTTGGTTTAATTTTGTTACTTTAAGTAATATTTTGTAACTTAGTTTAATTAGAACTAAGTAGGTAATGTATTTAATGTAATTAGGTGCAGATAAGATTGATAGATCAACTTACCTAATTGTGCAAGTTGTGTTTTGCAAGTTGCAATGTGCAAGTTGTGCAAGTTGCAATGAAACTTAAAAATAGTAAGTGAAACCTGTCAAAGCTGAACAGCTTATGACTGTTATATGTATTGGCATTATGCCATCTTTTTAATTAATGAATTTGAATAGAAATCATTTAAGAAAAATACTCTCTCAATTTTTGCATTCATAGTTCAAGCCAGATTTTGTTTATTTGCTCAAAAAACCTCCAAACTTGAATTTCAAGCTTTTGTCATTCTTTATCTAGATTTATTATGTTGTTGCTCAAGTTTTTGACTGAGCTTCATACTTCCTCTGGTTAAATTGTTCCAAAATCCCAAAAATTGGAATCTAGAGCTAAATTCTTAGTGGACCTGTCTTATTTCCATCCTTAAAACCATGTCTTCCTTAGGATTCTCACCAGTGCCACCACTAGTCTTCAATGGAGAGGGCTACCACATTTAGGTAGTGAAAATGAAGACCTACCTGTAGGCATTCGATTTGTGGGAGGTTGTCAACTCAGATGTTGAACCAGCACCTCTTAGAGCCAATTCAATAGTGGCTCAAATCAGACAACATTCAGATGAAAGAACCAAAAGGTACAAAGCCATGACTTGCATCCAAAACAGTGTGTTTGATGTGATTTTTACAAGAATCATAGTTTGTGAGTCACCAAAGCAGGCCTGCGATAAACTGAATGAGAAGTTCCAAGGGACTGAAAGAACAAGGCAGCAACAGCTACTGAACTTAAGAAGGGACTTTGAAAACTTGAAGATGAAATAGGAAGAAACAGTGAAGCAATACTCAGACAGGATCATGGCTGTAGTAAATAGCATAAGGCTACTTAGAGAACAGTTTAGTGAAGCAAGAATTATGGAGAAGGTGATATCAACCTTGCCTGAAAGGTATGAGGCAAATATATCATCCCTTGAAGACTCAAGAGACCTTACCAACATCTTATTGACAGAGCTGATCAATGCTCTTTATGCTGAGGAGCAAAGGAGAGCAAGTAGACTGGAGGAGCATTAGGAAGGTACCTTCCAAGCCAAAAGCAGACCAGCCTCAAACTCCTCTGCCTACAAGGGGAAGAAAACTTGGAAAGACAAGCCTAGAACAAATGGTGAAAGAAGATATCCACCCTTCCCACACTGCAGAAGGGTAAGTCATCTGGGTGAAGTATGTTGGGTTAAGCCTGATGTACAGTGCAAAATCTGCAAAAAGATGGGCCATGCAGAAAAAGTTTGCAAAAACAAATGCAAACAGAGGCCAAATCAACCTCAACAGCCAAGAGCTAAAGCTCGAGTAGCAGAAGAAGGTAGTTACCAAGAAGAGCAAGTCTTTGCAGTTTCTTGCTCAGCTGCCAAAAGAAAAGCCACTAAAGGATGTTTGATTGACATTGGTTGTACAAATCACATGACCCCTGATGCTGGCATTTTTAAATCAATTGACAGAAGTTTCAAAACAAAGGTGAAGGTTGGAAATGGACACTTCATCGAAGCAGAAGGCAAAGGAGATGTGCTGATTAAAACTCCTACAGGTACCAAACTTATTTCAAATGTACTTTTGGTGCCTGAAGTAGATAGAAACCTACTCAGTATAGCTCAGTTGCTAGAAAAGGGCTACTCTGTGGTGTTCAAAGGCAAGGAGTGCCTAATCAGTGACCCAAATGGATCCAAACTCATGTTAGTGATCACGGCTGACAAGAGCTTTGTTAAGGAATGGAATAAGAGCTCAGATAGTGCCTACACAGCTGTTCAAGATGAATCCAAGTTGTGGCATAAAAGACTTGTCTATGTCAACTACAACTCAATGACTCAGCTAACCAAAGAAAATTTGGTTGAAACTTCACTAACTCAGTTGAAAAAGAAGAAGTTTGTGAAGTATGTCAGCTAGGAAAAAAAAGCTAGACTACCATTTCCTACAAACAAAGCCTGGAGAGCTTCTGAAAGACTGCAACTTGTACACATTGATGTGTGTGGTCCAATGAAGACTCAATCTCTGAATGGCAATAGGTATTTCATCTTATTCATTGATCGATTACTCGAGATATTGCAGGACTTATTTTTTGAAACAGAAATCAGAAGTGGCCTCAGTATTTTTGAAGTTTAAAGCTGCAGCAGAGACTGAAACAGGTTGCAAGTTGAAGACATTAAGGTCTGATAATGGGACTGAGTATACTTTATCCAGGTTACATACGTTTTGTGATAAATCAAGCATCAAACACCAGCTCACCAAAACTTATACACCTCAACAAAATGATGTAAGTAGAAGAAAGAACAGAAGCTTGATGGATATGGCTAGGTGCCTAATGTTTGAAAGAAATTTGCCTAAAACATTTTGGGAAGAGGCAGTCAACACTTCAGTTTACCTTTAAAACAGGCTCCCAACCAAGGTTTTAGCTCAAAAACCTCCATTCGAGGCCTGGTCCAGGTTTAGACTATCACTGGCTCACCTAAAAGTATTTGGATATGTATGTTTTGCTCATGTTCCAGCAGCAAAAAGAGACAAGCTTACTAAGAAAGCTCAACCTGGTATTCTAGTGGACTACAGCAGTATCAAGAAGGGTTATAGGATACTTGATCCTTCAACAAACAAGGTTTTTGTGAGCAGAGATATAGTATTCGATGAGAAGTCAAGCTGGAACTGGGATAAAAATAAACCAGGGGTAGTCTCTGAAGATCTTGCAACAGATCAAGCTAAAGCTAATCAAAATGGTCCTAAAATGGACATTGATGATGAACCAGTCAGAGGCACTAGACCAGTGGTTGAGATTTATGAAAAAGCTTATATGGCTGCAGTTGAACCAAGCTGCCTTGAAGAAGCTAAAGCTCATCAAGGCTGGAAATAGGCAATGGCTAATGAGATCAATATGATTGAGAAAAACCAGACCTGGCAGCTAGTTGAAAGACCACTCAATAGAAAAGTCATTGGAGTGAAGTGGGTGTTTAGAGCCAAGCTCAATGCTGATGAAAGCTTGAACAAACTGAAAGCAAGGCTGGTTGTAAAAGGGTTCAGCCAAAAATATGGCATTGATTACTTTGAAACCTTTGCAGCAGTGGCTAGGCTTGATGCCATAAAGCTGTTAGTTGCCTTAGCAGCACAAATGCAATGGAAAATCCATTAGCTCGATATGAAGTTACAAACTAAAGAAAGCCTTGTACAACTTGAAACAAGCTCCAAAAGCCTGGTATAGCAGGATAGATGACTATCTAGCTAGCCTTGGATTTGAAAGAAGCATCAATGAACCTAATTTGTATGTGAAAAAGCAAGGTAGTGAAACTCAACTAATAGTGTCTCTATATGTTAATGATTTGTTAGTGACAAGAGAAGACCAAGCAATACTGACAGACTTCAAATGCAAAATGCAACAAGTGTTTGAGATGTCTGATTTGGGACAAATGTCTTGCTTCCTTGGTATGGAAGTATCACAAACACAACATGGAATCTTCCTAAGCCAGAAAGCTTTTGTCTCCAAAATTCTGAGCAAATTCTCCACGCAAAATTGCAAGGCAACAAGCACACCAGTTGCCATTGGAGAGAAACTATCGAGCCAAGGTGATTTTGAGAAGGTTAGTGAATCAACATACAGAAGTCTAGTTGAATTTTTTCTCTATTTAAATGCCACTAGACCAGACATTATGTTTTCTATAAGTTTGCTTTCAAAATTCATGCATTGTTGCAATGAAAAACACTTTCAAGCCACCAAAAGAGTGCTCAGGTACATCAAAGGTACACATAGTGATTGAGCTGGATTGATAGATGATATGAAGAGTACCTCAGGGTATCTATTCACCCTTGGTTCAGCCATTTTTTGCTGGAGTTCGAAGAAGCAAAATGTTGTTGCTCAATCAACTACTGAAGTAGAATATGTAGCAACTGCTAGTGCTATCAATCAAGCCAGTTGGCTGAGAAAAATCATGGCTGATTTGAATCTACACCAAAGGGAAGCAACAGAGATCAATTGTGACAACCAATATGCTATTGCAATTGCAAAAAATCCAGTGTTCCATGGGAAAACGAAAAACTTCAAGATAAAATTTCACTTTGTTAGAGAGATGGAGCAAGCTCAAGAAATGAAGCTGATTCATTGCGGTTCTGAAGAACAACTTGCTGATATCTTAACAAAGCCCTTAGTGTGTTAAGACTTGAATATTTAAGAGCCAAAATGGGAGTTTGCAGCATGTAAGCCAAGGAGGAGTGTTGAAGTTGGCATGCATGCAGCACATAAATAGCCAATGAGCAGTCCATGTAGTCCAAGTTATGTGGATGAAGTAAGAAGATCAAGCTACTATAGTATTTCTGGATGAAGTATATGTAGCTACTGAAGTTGATGCTACTGTTCAATTTCGGTTTCATTTTTTTACTTTAAGTAATATTTTTTAACTTAGTTTAATTATAACTAAGTAGGTAATGTATTTAATGTAATTAGGTGCTGATAAGATTGATAGATCAGCTTACCTAATTGTGCAAGTTGTGCAAGTCGCGATGTGCAAGTTGTGCTAATTGCAATAAAACTTAAAAATAGTAAGTGAAACCTGTCAAAGCTGACCAGCTTATGACTGGTATATGTATTGGCATTATGCCATCTTTTTAATTAATGAATTTTAATAGAAATCATTCAAGAAAAATACTCTCTCAATTTTTGCATTCATAGTTTAAGCTAGATTCTGTCCTCCAGACTTGAATTTCAAGCTTTTGTCATTCTTTATCTGGATTTATTACGTTGTTGCTTAAGTTTTCGACTGAGCTCAATACTTCCTTTGGATAAATTTTTCCAAAATCCCAACAAACCCAAAGCCTTATACTTGCTGATGAAAAACTATTTGTATTGCTACATCAGAATCAAGACACAGAAACATAGCATCATTAGTTTGCAAAAAATATATCTAGATCTTAAACAATAACATCATTGAAGAATCAAACTGTAAAAGGGGAAAAATAAGTTGGAAACATTAGTGAAAGCAGAGGGAGGTGATGAGGAATAATGAAAATCTTCAACATGCCAACTAGGAGGTGTTTCTATCAAGTGCTTAGATGTGCTACTCATTGAACTACTAACACCTTATCTCCATCGCTCTTGTTTATCTTCATTGCAAGCGAAGGTGAATTGAAATGTACCAGATTTTTAACCGATGGTTGGGACTTGAATTTTGCAACAACTGAATCACACCGTTGGACAAGAAAGCGCTGTAGGATGTATAGAGAGAAGATGTTTCAGTGTTTAACCTCTATAAGAAGAAACCTGTTATGTTTTTGGGCATGTTGGTTTGTTTAATGAATTGGAACATCACAGTCTCTCAAAGGATTGCCCTGTCTTGTTAACAAAACAATGATCATTTCTCCTAAAAAGTACCCCCAAACTCAATCATCGAAACACAAACTTGCACACGATTCAACAGAGTAATGAAAAACGCATGAAAAAAAACCCACAAAATCGAAAAAGCAAGAACATGGAAAATACCTGACAGATATTGCAAAGCGGGTCTTGTTTAGAAGAAGAAGGATGAAGAAGAGAAAAACGTGGGTGTTTAGAAGCAAGGTTGTTGGCATGGTGAACAACGTGGTCATAGGAGTGGCACAAGACTGCCTCGTCAGTAGTGCATAACAAGGAGGCCTCTTCTTTGTTACAAACGTCACATTGAATCTTCATCTATTCCAATTCGTAGCTCAGTTTCCAATAGATTTCGCTGAGTTTGGAAGACAAAATTATAAACTATGGAATAGTTTAGTGTGATAGGATAGGGATTTTTATATTGGAAAATTACATTTTCAAAACAAAATATTAGCATTGACAAGTACAAATAATACAATAAATAAATAAATATTATGTTGTGAGAACTATTACCTTAAAATTGATTTCGCCCTGATTGATGTAATTGGAAATGGATGTCGTTCCCCAAGGTTAACATAGTGCTTCCAAATTCATACATTTGACTGAGGAAGATGGAACTCAAATAGTATTACTCTTTTTAAATTTACGAGAAATAAGATCAAAATAAGTTTAAAAGTGGTTGAAAAATTTGGCTGAAAGAACCACACTAGGATCAATTTTCAAGAAAGTTTAGAGTGGTCACAAACGATCCCGCTTAAAATCCAAATTTTTAGGCAAAACTTCGTCTAATGTAATATTTAGTAAAATAATAAAGCTTTCAGAGAAAGAAAAATGAGAGAGACGAGAAGAATGATAGAAGCTATATTTTTTGTTGTGTGTAATATAAGGAAGGTAGCCTCCTATTTATATTATTAGTTGAAGGGAAAAATAGTAAAAAAAACCAAGGGCAAAAAGGTAAAATTGACAGATATAATTGTCTAAAAATAGTTCAAAAAAGATATTTTTTATTAACCAGATTTTTCTTTACTTTTTGAAAAATAATACATAAGCTTTATCCAAAAAAAAACATGCGCGGTATGTGTCGTAGACACGCACAGACACGGACCGGGCCAGACGACAGCAACATGTGTGTATTAGGCTTTTAGCCCAATTAATCAATGAAGGTAAGGAGTATGACTATATTTAAACCCTTTCATAAGTTTATACACAACCAATGTGGGATTTCTTTGCATTACCCATATTACCCCACTAATGCAAAGAAATGATTTTTGAAAAAATGGGAAAAAGAGCAATAGTGAAATTAGCCACTTAAGTACTAGTATTTGTTAGATTGACACTAATACATAGTGAAATGAGCAATTCTTCTCTTAGGAAGTGAATGAATCTGGAACTTGTTAAAATAAGAATAAACTCATAACACACGACTAATCTCAGGACCAATTGAGTTTCGCGATAAAACAAAAATTTAGCCAATATACCTCGAGATGCTGGTAAGTGCTCTAAAAAAAGATCCAACGTCTTTCATAGAAGGTGGCTAATCCTTCACACTGCAATAGGTGATTCCATCAAGTCTATCTCAATATAGACCACTCAGACCAGGGCCATGAAATTATTAAGAGCATTTAATAAGCTCAACCTCTCAGTTTAATAAATTGGAGAATTCATCAAGTTTGTCTCACTAGGAGGACCCAAAGCCTTGGATATCAATTTATTAAGAACATTTAGTGGTTCATCCTATAAATTCGGTACGTTCATCAAGTCTATCTCAAATAAGACCATCAAAACCCTAGGCTATGAACTCATTAAGAGCATCTAGTAGTTCATCCTATAAGTTCGGTGAATTCATCAAGTCTGTCTTAGTAAGAGCACCCAAACTCTAGGCTATGAACTCATTAAGAGCACGGAGGTCATCCTTATACATGTACATTGTGTGCCATAGGGATAGGTAGAGATGTGCACTATGAGTCTATCTATGGTTTCGTTTAATCACATTAAACTTAAAAGACTAAGTTGGGTATCCACCATGATCTCCTCAACCAATGGGCTTAAGACTCATCCCCCTCGGTGATAGGTTTTAAATATTTATAATTACTCGTTCTTGAACTAACTATTATCGCGATGTAGGCAAGTGTACCTATCGAACAGTAGTATAGTTTTAACAAGACCGGATTGTCGAACCCAAAGGAACTAAAAGTACTAGTAATAACTATCTTTTTATTATCTAGCCTAAGAATAAAGAGGTTTTATTTTAATTAACTAATTATCTAAACTAAGAATGCACAGAGAAAAGAATTGGGGAATTACTTTTTGGAAAAATCGATTGACTTAAGACAATACCTAAGGAAAAATCCACCTAGACTTTACTTGTTATTTTGGCTCCGAATCGGACGATTTATTCATTCAACTTGTTGCCTAGAGATCCCTAAGTTATGTTATTATCCCTATTCAAGACTAATAACGTCTAATCCCTAGATTGAATAACTGAGACTTTTCTCTAATTAACACTCTAGGGTTGCATTAACTCGATCTATGGATCCTCTTATTAGGTTTCACCCTAATCCGGCAAAATCTTGTCACCCTATGTCTAGGCGCGCAATCAACTCCGCTTAATTATGACAAATGTACTCTTAGACAGGGTCTATTCCTCCTCTGAATAAGAGCATGTCTTGAATCAGTATCCTAGGATATTAAAACAAGAATTAAGAACACATAATTAAGAATAAGTTAAATATTTATCATACGATTCAGAAAATAATAACAAGATTCGTTTTAGGTTTCATTCCCCTTAGGTATTTAAGGGTTTTAGTTCATAACTAAATAAGAAAACATCTTAGAAGAATAAAAAATACAAAACATAAAGAAAACCCAAAACTCTTGAAGGGAAATTGAAGAGAGATCTTCAGTCTTGATGATGAATCCAACTTCTGGGATGGATCAATCGGCTTCCTTGGAGTAATTCCTTACTCCCCCTTATCCGTCTCCTCTTTCTTCCTCCTCTAGGGTGTATTTATAGGCTTTGGAATGCTTAAAAGCCCTTAAAATCAGCCTTTTTCGAATTGGACTCAACTTGAGCTCGGCAAAGACACGCCCGTGGTACACGCCCGTTTTCGATTACTTGAGGCCGTGCTTGAGCCTGTCAAATCGACACGACTGTGTGGTCTGCTTGTGTGAGGAGGTCCAAGTCGTGTTGATTTCGTACTTTGGCCCATTTTCTCCGTTTTTGGCCCATTTTTCGTTCCTTTCACTCTCCTGTGCTCTCCTAAGTATAAAACATGAAATTAAAGCATTAGGAGCATTGAATTCACCAATTCTAATGAGAAATCATCCATAAAATGCATTAAACATGGGGTAAATTTATGTATAATTTACGGTTTATCACTCGGCGAATTAAGAACCATTATCCTACATAGCACTTTGGTTAGGGGATCAGCTAGGATCCTCTTAAAGCTTACATATACTATGATGAGTACTCCTTTTTTCTTATTAAGTGTCTCGAACATTCTTGTATTATTCTTATATGCCTTTTTCTTGTCATTATAAGTCAGATTTTGAGCAACATAAATGGTGGCTTTTGAACCACATAGTAAAGACACAGGAGGTGTAGGTTTCCCATATGGAGGCATCTCTACAAGCAAATTCCTGAGGCACTCGACCCCTTGCCCAACTAAATCAAGCGTTATAAACTTTGATTCCATGGTGGAGCGAGCAACACACGTTTGTTAAGTAAACTTCCAAGAACTAACTTTTCCACCCAAAGTAAACACATAACCACTGGTAAAGCTAACCTCATCATCATTAGATATCCAGTTTGCATCACAGCATCCTTCTAGGAATGCGGGGGATCCAAAAAATTGTAATCCCCCAGTCATCATACCTTTGAGATACTTAAGCAGACGCTAAAAAGCATTCTAATATTCACTAGTTCGGTTATGTGTATATTTACTCAGTCTATTAACATCATAGGCAGTATTTGGCCGAGTATGGTTCATTAAGAACATAAGAATCCCAATAATTTTAACATACTCATATTGTGATGCACTTTTCCCTTTATTCTTTTTCAGTTGTATGCTAGGGTCATAGGGAGTTTTCACAGGGATTACATCAAAACTGTTAAATTTCTTCAACACTTTCTCAATATAATGAGACTAGTTTAAGGAAAATCCCTTATTTTATTTAGTAATCTTAATTCCTAAGATTACATCTACCTCCCCCAAGTCAGTCAAACATCATAAAATATTCTTTGAAGGAAAAATGTTTTCAAAGAAAACAACATCTCTAGACTCACGATACATGCATAGATGAAGTGAAATTTGTTAGATTCCATTCACCAAAGTTACCAATTTTAAAATTTGGGAAATCAGCAGGCTTGTAATAACTTTTTCGATAGGATCCAGGAATTTATAGGTTGATATGTCTCATGGAGTTCGAAGATCTATATCTTAACTTTGAAATGCACTTTGAACTAGAGCTCAAGTTATGACCATTTTAATGAAAATTGCGCAAGAAAAATTTCTGTACGGGATTATTACAGAAATTACGAGTTTTGAGCTTTTAATTTGAGTTTAAATCATATTGGATTTGATTTTTAGGCTTAACTTTTATTATATATGAGCCCAATATTGTATTTATTAGATTTTATTATTTTATTATTTATGTATTCTGAACTTTGATTATTGTTTAAGTATTTTAAGTTGTTCAAGAGTTTTTGTTTCTTACTTAAACAAGAAAGTTTTGTTTTAAACTACTTATTTAGATTAATTAGAGTTTTACTAATAAATTTTTCAACTCTAAGAGTTTGTTTTTTGTGCAATATTTTTTTCTTATGAATTTTTAGAAGTAGTTTTCTTCTTGATTTTCTTCAAGGAATTGTGAGAATTCATTTTTCACCCTTCAATTTGCCAAGGATTATTTCTTGAAGGGTTGATTAGAGCCGTTAATTGAGTTTGTTGGGATTTATATCTCAAACGGTTCAATTTGACACTTATCCTTCTATCCATCATATCCAACGGTTTACTCGTTCCATCTTCCACTTTGTTTTTACCTATCTTTTCTTTATTTAGATATTATTTATTTTTATTTTTATTTTCTTTATTTTTTTCTAAACCTATTCAGTTTCTTCCTTTCAGCTTATATCCAAATCCTTGTTTCTAGAGTCGAACAACTTGAATACGATCCTAATCCGCTTCCTTCGCACATTCTTCTATCATTTGGTATTAGATTTGGGTATTTTAGGTGTTCTTATAAATTGATTTCTGGCAAACAACCTCAAAACAATTTTTTTTACCCAGAAAGTTGTCAATTTTTTTTTCAATGGGTAAAAGTTTTCCAAATGATCTGAAATTTTACATAATGATTCTTACCACTCTATTAGAATATAAAAATATTTTCTACAAAAAAAAGTGATCTAAAAAGTTCAAAAAAAAAAAATTATGATAAAAAAGAAATATAAAAAAAATATTTTGTGGGTTAAATTTTGTGTTGAAATTTTTCAGATAAGATCTACATTATTTAAGGAAACTTTAATTTAAATTTTGTGATTTTTTGGAAATCGGGAACACCATGAACGAAAAAATTCAAGTTGTTTTGTTTTCAATTGGGTAGTTTATTTTCTTTGATTCTAGCATTAGTTTTTCTTTTGGTTTTAGTTTTTCTTATTCTATTACACATTCTAGTACATTTTCCCTTCTTGTGTTAATAGGTATGAAAACAATTGCCTCTCCATTTTCTATGCAACTTCTTTCCTTTAGAGTCGAGTTTTTCTTTGGCTTCTTAGAGCCTTAGGTCAACTTTGTTAAAGAGTGATCCCACATCTTTTTTAATATTATTGAGTTTGATTACTCTTTAAATTTTACAAGTGAGAGAATCTTAACTTTTTTTCTTTGCATCTTAGAGTTGTTTATTTTTTATTGCGAGTGTATAACGGTGAGATTTAATTTTCTTTGATCATTTTTTTTGTAATGTTTTTTATTTTAGCCTTTAATAATGGTACATACATGTAGTAAGGACAAGGAGCATGATCAATCCATGGTTACCAACTTACAGCACTGTTCGATGAACTTCAGAAAAATTTCAAAGAGGCGCAAGAGCATTTTGAAAATAAGTTTGACAAATTGAAAGCTCAAGTCCTTCATCACGAGGCGGCAAAATTTCAACCAAACTTTGGCTCAAATAGAAACTAGCAATGATAAACCTTGGGCAAAGCATAGATGTCATATCTGTAAAAAACCTGCATGGACATGTTTTCAATGTCATTCAACCTTCTATTGTTCATGGACTTGTCAAGAAAGACATTGGTACAAAAAACATAACATTTTTTGCGAGCTTAAACGATTTATGTCAGAACAAAGAGAACAAGTTAGCAAGTGTATGTGGTGTAATGCGAAAGATCACAAAGCCTTTGAATGTCCAACATATTCATTTAAAAAAACATCCTTGCAAGCTGAGGAGCATAAGTATGACACAAAGGCTATTGATGAGTCTTCATCTACTACTATCTTTGACGATGATGATATAAATGAGTAAGAAACTTCGAGTGACACCATTTGTAAAGACAGTAAATGTTATTTTGTACCTATTTTTGAGTTTAGACCTAACATTACACCTTGTTTCAAAGTTGATGTCGAAGAAGTTGATAGTAATAGTGAAAATATGATGAAAATGGTAGTGAATTATGTGAAACGGAAAAAGTTGATAGTAAGAATTGTTTCCTAGAGTCTATGAATTTGGAAAATTAAGACCTTTATTATCCTCTGAAAGAGTTTTATTATGATGAATTCAATGTACAAAATTTTTGTGAGTGGTTAAAGGGAAGTGATGATGATTCATGTAAAAAGACTGAGATACAAGAGACCTTGAGTGATAAAAGTTAATTTAATGGTCCATTTTTGGTGAGTGAAAATTCCTGTAAGGTAAAATTAGAGAGTTCAATTCACATTGAAAAAGAGAAGGGAATGAGAGAGAGAACCTATTTGAAAGAGAGGAATGATGTTTTCACTAACCCTAACTTGAATTTGTTTAGTGGACTTGTTCCATTTTTTTTAGGAATTTGTTTATCCTTTGAGGGGAGCTCTATTAAACCATTCCACCTATGATAAAGATTCTTTCTTATTCCGCCGAATACAAGATTTGAGGAAAAATATTTTCGAGGAAAGGGGAAATGATACATGCACATATGGGGTGAATTTTATCAAATTCCATTCACCAAAGCTGCCAATTTTCAAGTTTGGAAAATCAGTAGAGTTGTGGCGACTTTTGGAATAGGATTTAGGAATTTCTAAGTTGAATTGTCTTCATGGAGTTTAAAGATCCATATTTTATCTTCGAAACTCACTTTGAATCACTCGATTTCAAGTTCGGGATCTCAAGTTATGACCATTTAATTGAAGACTATGTGAATAGAATTTCTAAACATGATTATTACAAAAATTACGAGTTTCGGCCTTTTAATTCAAGTTTAAATCATATTGGATTCGATTGGACACTTATCATTCTATCCATCATATCTCAAAGGGTTTAATTGAACACTTATCCATCTATTCATCATATCCATCGGTTTACTCATTCCATCTTCCACTTTGTTTTAACCTATCTTTTCTTTATTTAGATATTATTTATATTTATTCTTTAATTTTAAATTTGTTTGTTTTTTTTCGTTCGGTTTATTCCTTTCAAGTCATATCCAAATCCTTGTTTCTGGAGTCGAACAACTTGAATACGATCCTGATCCACTTCCTCTGCTTATTCTCTATCAACTCACAAATAGAATGATCATGCAAGGACATAAATCTATATGTCGCACTGTTTAATGCATAACCAATAAAAACCGCATCAAAAGTTTTAGATCCAATGGTGTTCTTTTTAAAAGTAAGTAGACCTAGTTTATCTAAGCACCCTCACATTTTCAAGTATTGTCAGGCAAGCAAGTACAGCCTTCCCCTACATATTGTCAGGCCAGCTAGAACTTAGAAGTAAAGCATTCATAATTTATTTTAACGTTCTATTCTTTCTTTCAACTATGTTGTTTTGTTGAGTATAAGAGGCAATTATTTCATGTATTATAATGTATTTCTCACATACTTATTTTAGGAAATTAGTGATATATTCACCGCCTCTATCGAATCTAACCCGTTTTATTTTCCCATCAAGTTGATTTTCTACTTTTGCTTTATAAAGAAGGAATGTTTTATGAGCTTCATCTTTTGACCTTAAAAGATAAACTTTTGTGTATCCAGAGAAATCATATACAAAGGTAATATAGTAGTATTTTCCTCCTTTACTTTATGTGTTTCTAAAATTAGCTAGATCTGTATAAATTAACTCTAAAAGTATTGTATTCTTATCAGCAACAAGTTTGAAATGAGGTCTAGTATGCTTTGATTCAACATAGATTTACATTTATTAAAGCTATTGTTATCTAGATTAGGAAGCAGTTCCATCATTTTCAGAATTTTAAGGGAGTGAAAGTTCAAATGTCCTAATCTAGCATGACACTTATCGAAAGACTCAACAGTGTAAGTAAAAATATAAAGTTTATTAATAGCATTATACATAGTCTCGATCACAAATAACCCTCTATTCAGGTAACCTTTTCCCACATAGTTCCAATTACAAGGAAGTACAAGTTTTTCAGATTCAAAGACTAGTTTAATACTTGCTTTATTTAGAAGTCCACCACTAATAAAGTTTCTACATAAACCAATAACATACAAAATATTATTTAAAGCAAGTGTTTTTCTTTTTTTTTTCAGAAGTAAGCTCAAGTAAAATCTTTCATTTACCGAGTACTTCTGAACTGCTTGAACTACCCATGGAGACTTGTTAAACTCCGACTAAATTCTCAAATTCGGTGAACATCTCTCTGTTGGTGTGGAAAAGTTCAGAAGCTCCTGTGTCTACTATCCACTTGGTGTCATTTTCCACCAGGTTGACCTCGGAGATCACAGTGACAATCACTTTGTCTAGATCTTTAATCAAGTGCACTAATGGTTTGTCCTCATTCTAATTGTGACTCTTGGAATGGTCAGAGTGATAAAAGCATTGGTATGCTTTGTGTCCTAGCTTGCTGCATACATAAGAACTCACTAGGTTGTTGAACTTTTGAATATTTCCTAGTTTTTTGAAGTTAACAAGCTTCTTGGATTGAGGCTTGGTTTTCTTCTTTGGATTCTCAACATTCTTGACCCTGTTAAATTTAGGACTAGAAGGAGATTCCATGAGGTTAGCCTTCAAAGATAATTCATTGGCAGTGATAGGATCCTTATTTTTAAAATGGTAGACTTCCTTGATTTTCTTGTGGCAGATCAGTTCCTCCAAGGACATGTCTTATTTTAGACCAGGAATTAGGTAGCTTCTCAATTAGTACATTTACCTGGAGAATCTCACACATTTTCATCCCTTTGGCTAGGATGTCGGAGAGCAACTTCTCTTAAGCATGCACTTGTTCCATGATTGACTTATCATCAATCATCTGAAACTTCAACCATTCTCCAACAACTTACTTTTTTATTCCAACATCACTCGCTCGTACTTCTTTTCTAAAGTGTCGTAGATGAATTTGGCAGATTTGTCTTTAACAAATAGATCAAAAAGGTTGTTAGCCATGTGGCTTAACATGTGACCTCTGATCAATTTGTTATATATTTTTTTAACTTGGCCTTGGTGGCATCGGGATCTATAGGAACAGAAGTATAGTCTTCGACTTGTTTGGTGATGGAAGGATTGATGGGTTCTATGGGAACAGAGGTAGAGCCTCCGACTTGTTTGGTGGTGGGAGGATTGAACAGTGCATAGCCTACTTCGAGTTGTTCAAAGAATATCACCATTCTTTATGACCAGCGTTGTTAGTTGGTTCCATCCAGTGGTTCGAGTTTGGACAGATCAGGGATGTATTTGTTTACGACAAGAGACATTGTTTTTACAATAGTAAGAATCGCTTCTAAATTGTTGGAAAATTACTACTGCAAAACAAAAACGTTAGCACTGACAAGTACAAATAATAAGGAAAATAAATACATAAATATTGTGTCATGGAGAACCATTGTCTTAAAAGCGATTTTGTCCTCATCGGTGTAATAAAAAATGGATGTCACCTCCCAAGATTAACATAGTGTTTCCAAATTCGTACACCCGAATGAGGAAGATGGAACTCAAATGGTATTGCTCTTTCTAAATTTAAGGGAAATAAGGTCAAAATAAGTTTAAAGGTGGTCGGAAAATTTGGCCAAAAAAACCACACTAGGATCAATTCCTAGGAAAGTTTGGAAGGGTCACCAACGGTCCCGCTTAAAACCCAAACTCCTAGACAGAACTTCCTCTAATTTAATTTATAGTAAAATAATAAAGCTTTTAGAGAAAGAAAATGAGGGAGACAAGAAGAATGATAGAATCTATATTTTTTTGTTGTGCGTAATATGAAAAAGATAGCCTCCTATTTATACTATTAGTTAAAGGGCAAAATAGGAAAAACATAGCGGCAAAAGGGTAAAATTGGCAGATATAATTTTCTAAAAATAGTTCAAAAAATGATATTTTCTGTTAACGATATTTTTCTTTATTTTCTGAAAAATAATACATAAATTTTATCTATAAATAAACATAGACAATACGTGTCATAGACGTGTTAACAATGACTACGCTAGACAATAATGGTTACGTGTTTTAAGCCTTTAACCCAATTACTCAATGAAAGTAAGGAGTACGGCTATATTTAAATCCTTTCATTAACCTATACACAACCAATATGGGATTTCTTTGTATTACCCACATTTCATATCTAGCTCTAAGTAAGGATAGGTAAGGGTACAGAAGTATGGATGTTTTATTTTTATTGTCGGAAGTATGGATGTTGTCGACTAATACAATATTATATTTATAGTAATTAATCTTAAAAACTATTCAACAAAAAAAATCAATTAATCTTATAAAGATATTTTAAATATTCTACCACCACGCTTGTCAGTTACCATCTCTTTAAATTTGGGTTAAAAATTGTGGTAATGTTTCATAAATTTAAATTTTGGTTTATGTATTTTTATTTTTTTACTTTTTAAAATTTAAGTATATTTGTTAACACTTGTAAAATTATTTTTTAAAATTTAATTTTATTACAATATCATTTTTTTGTCACATGCTTATTAAGTAGGTGTTTTTTTTTCTATTATTTCAAAATACCACGTCAACAAATTTAACAGAAAAAAAATAACAGTGTTAACAACTAGACATGAATTTATATTATTAGAATTAGAATTTGTAACATTTGAATCTAATTATAATTGATTTTTATGTATATATTTTTTTTACCCTTGATGTGTACCTTTTTCAATTATAATTACATTTTTCTTTGGTACATGTACAATTTTGTTAACACACCAATTGAAGGAGAGGGCTAAGTCAATTCCTATTCTTACCAATCCTTTGATTTTCTTCTACATTTGGTTTTCTTTTTGTAATATTTTTTCACTCATTCATTATCTGTCATTACCTTTTTAAAAAAATAATTATGTGACATGTTAACTAAAAGGTTAATATCTAATTTGGTCCTTAAATTATAGTTAAAATATCATGTTTGGTACTTTTATAATATTTTGATATGATTTTCGGAACAAACTAGATAATTGAGCATATGTGATTTTGGATGTCACAAAAAAGAAGTTTTCTATCCAAACTTCAGAAGGTGAGAGTATTGAAGTAAAAGGAATTAGATTGAGTGATTCCACTCGTGTTAATTGATGGGCATTGAAACCACCAAATATAAATTCCTATGACAAAATAATAGTAAATGACAGTATAGAGTAGTAGGGTCGAATCCACTGGGTCTGGTTATCTAATTTCACCTTTTCTTGTGACCAGATTCGCTGTCAAGGTCACAATCGTGCCCACGACTTGTGTGTAATAATTTTGAAAAAAAAGTAATAAAAATGAGGGGTTTAAATTGATTAAGATAATAAAATAAGGAAATGCAGAAAAATTGAATAAAATCAAATAAAATGTAAAAATGTAAAAATAAATTTAAGAAAATAAAATAAATAGATAAATAAAATATTTTTTTAAGCTTAGCCTTAGCCTCAATGTACTCCAATCTTGAGTTGATCATTAAAATAGATTTTTCCTTCCAAGAAATAAGTTGGTTATAGCAATTGAGGATCCCTTAAACCTCCAACTGGCATGTACCCGTAATTTAATATTTTGATAGCCTTCCAATCTGAATAGCCCAACTTGTATTAATGGCCTCAACTATGTGGGCTGTTTAAATCCGATCACTATCTCCCTTGATGGAATCCAACTAGCTTTTTCCAATTGAACATGCCAATTTGTTCGTAGGATTTTGAATACAACACCGCCGTCTCAACTTCCCAATTGTACACCAAACGATTGTAACCCAACGCGCGCTTTTTGAATTGAAATCGAATCAACTTTGAGGGACGAATTTGTACTATCTCATACCGGAGAGATAGTGAATGTTGAATTGCAAAGTATTTAGTGTGGGTTCATATCTCACGATTACTTTGTCGAAGTGATAATCAAGCTAAGGCTAAAAAAAGGGTTTAGTTAATCAAGGAAAGAATCATGCTTGAAAATAAATAATTTAAATGGAATTATGGAAAGTGGAAAGGGAAAGGGCCTTGGAAGGCAATTAAACCAAAAATTTGAAAGTAAAAGAAAAAGAACTAAAATAGCATAATGGAGCACTGATGTAGGAAATGAGGAAAAAAAAAGAATTTATTAAATGCTAAAGGCAAAGTGTGTCTGTTCAATTTGTTATAGCCACTCAATATTTATACACACTTTTAGTACTAAAATTTAGCTAGATTTTTTCTAGTATCACCAAATATCATCACTAAATAATTCAAAATTTAAAAATCAAATTTAAACTAGAGACTAAATTTAAACTAATTACAGAGTTGTAACAATATCAAAAATCCTTCCATCTTTGTCCAGCCACTTTTTTAAAAGAAATCTTCAACCCTTCGATCTTTATTCAGTCATCCTTGAATCTTCAATCCTTCAATTAAGCCATTCTAATTTAGCCCCTTTTTGTAAGAGTTTGAATTCAGCATACGAACTTCATTCCTGATAAGAAAAATCCAAATTTAATAGCATTTTATTTGATAATTATCCAAAAATACATATATATTAAAAATACGAATTTATCTTGCTATCAAATTACCCCTACTTAGCCGATGCTTGTCCTCGAGCATGATATCCACTAAAAATAATTCGTAAATCCCTTTCAAAATAAAAAACCACTTTCCTAGTCAAGCATACATCAAATAATTAGGTGAATAAAAAATAAACAATTGCTAAACTCAATCAATAAGCATTTTATAAATTCTCGAACGATATGTCTAACTTAACTATTTCACTAAATTTAGGCTCAATCAAACATGCGAAACAATCATACCCAATATATAATTTTATTTATATCAATATACATCTTTTAATTTGGTCACATTTTCGAATCTTCTCTCTTAACCAAACTATTAACAAATTTACTTATTTATTTAAACAAGTACTTTCATTAGGCAAGTTCAACAAAACCAATAATTTTCATGAAATATCGACTAAGGCATAACATTTTCAATTCTACAAAATATTCATTAATCAAGCAAGCAATAGTTATTCATGATTCACCCACTTATTTAAGTAAACTAAACATAAGAATTAGAGGTTAATTTTCAAAATAAATTAAAAAAATTATTCTTAGCAAAACACTTCCAAAAAGAAAGTATGGCATGATCCTACGAACCCCCTACTTAGCCTTCATTGCCCCCAATGTGCAAAAAGAATAACAAGAGTGGAGAAAAGTATACTCCCCGTGTATATTTAATGGGCTGAAGGACTGTGGAAGTGATCGCCTAGCAAAATGGTGAGGATGCTTGAGATGTTGGCTTCCATTATTTCAATGCAAGCTTCAATGCGATGAAGTCATTCGTCTACAGCTGAAGGTGGTTGCTCTTGGAAAACAGCACGATCAAATAGATTGAAATAATATTTTATTTAATTCTCAAACTAAACTAAAATTCAAAATTAAATTAAATAAATGAAAATAAATAAAAATAAATATGGGTTGCCTCTTATAACGCGCTTTTGTTTAACGTCGTTAGCTCGATGACCTGAGTATTATTCATTTAATTCCTCGAGAATTAATTTTTCCATTACGTGCACTTGAAAGTTCTCATAGAAAGATTCCAAACTTTACTCTTTGACCTTGAAGCAATTTATGAATTCCTTCATCATTAATTGAGTGGAACGTATTCGAGCTTCTCCGCTCGGTCTTTCCTTTTCTTCTATCAGAATCTTTAAATGTTTCTGTAACAATTTGAGTTCAAATCCTGAGGCCTGTGAAATGGCAGGCAAAAGTTTAGTTTGAAAGGGAGATAATTCAATTTCTTTACCTTGACTTTTGAGAAACTGTGGTGCCTCCATGAAATTGAAAGTTTCACGAATTGACTCTTTGAATGTCATTAATTCATCTAGTTTATCCATTGTATTGAGGTCTAACTTCCTGCAAAGCACAGTTTGTAACCCATCCTCTTCATCATACTCAAAATGAAATTTTGTTAGTGGTTCAATAATATCAACACTAGAAATATTTGACATTGTACTGGGTTGGCCCATCGCCTCATAAACAATAAATTTTACCACCTCACCGTCGAATTCCTTAGTGAGGGTTCCATTTCGAACATCAATCTTTGTATATGTGGTACTTAGGAATGGTGTCCCAAGTAAAATATCATAATTATTTTTTGAGTAGTCATCCTCTATATCGATGAAGTAAAAGTTTTTCAGAAAAATTAGTTCATTTACCTTTACGAAGATATCTTCTAGCACCCGTTCTGGATATGCGCATGACATATCTACCAATTGAATAATCACCCTTATTTCTTTCAAAGGACTCGTGTTTAGAAATTTAAAAATAGATAAAGATATTACATTAATAGATGCTCCCAAATCACACATGGCTTTCTTTATGCCAATATTACATATTTTTCATGATATAGAAAACATACCTTGGTCCTTACACTTAGGTGAAATTTTCCTTTGTAGCACTGCAAAAAATGTTTTCCCCCATATTTACCCATTTGTTTCCTTAGAGTTTCTTTTTTCCTGTGCACATTTCTTTCATGAATTTTGCATAGCGTGAAACCTATTTAATTGCATCAAGTAAAGGAATATTAATTTCTACCTTCCAGAATGTCTCAAGTATTTCTTTTTCCTCTCGTTCCTTTTTAACTTGGGTAAGCCTTCCAGGGTATGGAGGAGGTACCATAAATGGTTTATGAGGTGTCGGCTTAGTGGGAGCTGCTGGTTTGGCTTCCTATTCAATGTCATGGTCATGACTCGTGTCAGGCACTAGTTTTGACTCTGTTCCATCTTTTACGATCACATCACTTGCATTTTGACGTGGGTTTGGCTCGGTTTGAGATGGCAATGTTCCTCGGTTTTCCAAATGACTAACCGTAAGTGCTAGCTTACTTATTTGTTGATCTAGTTCTTGGAAATGTGCTTCAGTCTTTTGTTGGAAATTTTCGGTGCTAACGTCTAACCTCTCTACTAGGGCTTTAAGAGATGACTTTGGATGTTGATACTATTGAGGTGGAGGTGGTATTGGTTGATATTGTTGATTGTATTAAGGGTTCAACCCATAGCTAAAGTTTGGGTGATCCCTTTACCCTGCATTTTACATGCTTGAAAATGGATCACAATGCCTTTGAGGTGGCCCTAGGAAATTCCCAACGGCATCTACTAGTGGATTTGTGTCCTCAAGTAAAATTGGGTACGAGTCGGTAGACTGATCAGGCCTAGTACAAATCTTACACAACCGAGTTGGGTTCGTTTGTCCTGCAAGCATATTTTTAATCGCATTAGTAAGTTCATCAATCTTATTTGCTATGGAAGGAGTAATTAGCTTATGAACCCTTCTCGTAGGTTTCATACGTGGTCGATATTGTTGGGAATTTATAGTCATGGTCGAAATTAATTCCCTAGTTCTTTGAGGAGTCATGTTCAAAAAAGCCCCTCCACTAGCGCCATCAATTATCTTCATTTCCATTGGGAGTAACCCCTCGTAGAAATACTGTTGAAGTGGCTGTTTAGACAGACCATTTTATGGGCAACTTGTACACAACTTCTTGTATTGCTTCCAATATTCATAGAGTGATTCTGCTTTTTTTTGTTGTATTCTGACTATACTCCTCCTTAATTCGGTTGCTCGAGCTGCTGGGAAAACCTATCAAGAAACAATCAAGACATACCAGGTCAAGTATTAACAGATCCCGAAGGTAAATAAAACAGCCATTCTCTAGCAGAGTCAGCTAATGAAAAAGGAAAAGCTCGTAGTTTTATTTGATCCTTGGTTACTGCTTCTGGTTTCATGCTTAGACAAACCATGTGGAACTCTTTCAGATAAGTATGGGGTTTCTCATTTTTCAAACCGCGAAAAGTAAGCAATAAATGTATTAATCCTAACTTTAACTCGAACGTTGTTTCACCCGTAGGATAAGTTATTCATAGCGGTTGTTGTTCATCTGGTGCAAGTTGGCATATAGTTCGATTTTCCATGTCGTCTGAATCTTCAGATGAGTAAATATCTTTGGTGTAAGATCCTTCTTTAAAATCAGGTTGTGGTTGTTTACCACAATGAATAGCTTCTTTTCAAAGTGTTCGAGCCAACTTTTCTATTTTCGGTTCAAATGCTAGAGTCCCCGATTTTGACTGGTCATAAAGAAAATAAACAAAAATTAGAAATTTTTACCAGTCCCCGGTAACGGCACCAAATTTTGATGGGCGTCGAAACCACCAAATATAAATTCCTATGACAAAATAATGGTAAATGACAGTATAGAGTAGTAGGGTCGAATCCATAGGGATTGGTTATCTAATTTCTCCTTTTCTTGTGACCAGATTTGCTATCGAGGTCACAGTCATGCCCACGACTTGTGTGTAGTAGTGCTGAAAAAAAGTAATAAAAATGGGGGTTTAAATTAATTAAGATAATAAGATCAGGAAATACGAAAAAAAATCAAATCAATTTAAAAAATGCAAAAATAAGTTTAAGAAAATAAAATAAATGGATAAATAAAATATTTTTTTTAAACTTAGCCTTTGCCTTAATGTACTCCAATCTTGAATCGATCATTGAAATAGATTTTCCCTTCCAAGTGATAAGCTGGTTATAGCAATCGAGGATCCCTCAAACCACCAACTCTTCCTCTCGTAGTCAATCTCGGTATCACCTGCAAATCGACCCTTGTCAAATTTTCAACCACGTGGCACGTACTTGTAATTTAAGATTTTGATAGCCTTACAATCTGAAAAGCCCAACTCTAATTAATGGCCTCAACCATGTGGGTCGTTTAAATCTGATCACTATCTCCCTTGATGAAATCCAGCTAGCTTTTTCCAATTGAACATGCCAAATTTTTAGCAAGATTTTGAAGACAACACCGCCGACTCAACTTCCCAACTATACGCCAAACGATTCCAACCCAACGCGCGCTTTTTGAATTGAAATAGAATCAACTTTGAGGGATGAAATTGTACTATCCCATATATTGGAGAGATAGCGAATACTGAATTGCAAAGTATTTAGTGTGGTTTCATAGCTCACGATTACTTTGTCGAAGTGATAATCAAGCTAAGGCTAAAAAAGGGGTTTAGTTAATCATGGAAAGAATCATGCTTGAAAATAAATAATTTAAATGGAATTGTGGAAAGTGGGAAGTGAAAGGGCCCTAGAAGAAAATTAAACCAAAAATTTGAAAGTAAAAGAAAAAGAACTAAAATAGCGTAATGTAGCACTGACACAGGAAGGGAGGAAAAAAAAAAGAATTTATTAAATGCTAAAGGCAAAGTGTGTCTGTTCAGTTCACTATAGCCACTAGATATTTATACATACTTTTAGTACTAAAATTTAGCTAGATTTTTCCTAAATAGTATCACTAAATGATTAAAAATTTAAAAATAAATTTAAACTACAATATAAAAAAATCCTTCAATCTTTTTCCAGCCACCTTTTAAAAAGAAATCTTCAACCCTTCGATCTTTATTCAGTCATCCTTGAATCTTCAATCTTTCAATCAAGCCCTTCTCTTTGCTTTTTGTTCTAATTTAGCCCCTTTTGTAAGAGTTTGAATTCAGCACACCAACTTCATTCCTGATAAGAAAAATCCAAATTTAATAGCATTTTATTTAATAATTAGCCAAAAATAAATATATTAAAAATACAAATTTATATTGTTATCATCATATCATCGGTTCGATCTAATATGCTTCTGAATCAAGACTAAGAAACATATTTAGCCTACATTATTAACTCAAACTCAGATGAAAGCCAACTAAGCAATATTCAGACAATATGAGTTCTCGAATGTGTTTCCTGAGGAATTTCCAAGAATGCCTCTCGACCGTAAGGTTAAATTTGCAATTGAAGTTTATTCGGGTATAGCTCCCATGCCAATTGCTTCATGCCATATGAAGCGACTGGAGTTAAAAGAGCTAAAAATTAAGTTACATGATCTCTCAAACCGTGGATTTATATGTCCTAGTATATCTCTTTGGGGAGCTTTAATATTGTTCGTTAAGAAGAAAGTTGGATTGATGTGACTTTGCATTGATTATTGGCATTTGAATAAGCTAATGATCAATAACCAATATCTATTGTTGCATATCGATAATTTGTTTGACCGGTTGAAGGATACATCAGCCTTCTTTAAGATCGATCTAAGATCGGGATATTATTAACAAAGGGTAAAGGATAGTGGCATACCAAAAATAGTGTTCTAAACGCGGTATGGTCACTATAAATTTCTTGTGATGCCATTCGGGATGCCGAAAGCACCTGCAGTGTTTATGGATCTCATGAACTGCATATTCCAACCTAATTTCGATTAGTTTATGGTAGTCTTCATTGATGATATCCTGATATATTCGTAGTCAGAGGCTAAGCATGATAAGCATCTGAGAATTGTATTACAAGTGTTGTGTGAAAAGCAATTTTATGGGAAGCTCAGCAAATTTGAGTTATGGTTATCAAAAGTTGTTTTTCTTGGGCACATTATTTCGGTCGAGGGAATCCAAGTTGATCCCAAAAAGGTTGAAGCTATTCTTCAATGGAAATCACCAAAAAATGTCTTAAAAACTCGAAACTTCCTTGGGCTGGCTGGTTATTACAAGAGGTTCGTGGATGGATTTTCCAAAATAGCTTTGCCTCTAACGAAACTCCTACAAAAGAACATGTCATTTGTGTGGAATAATCAGTGTTAAAAGAGTTTTGAAAAGTTGAAGGTCATGTTGACAGAAGCATTGAGCTTGACCTTACCTGAATTAGAGAAGAAGTTTCTGGTATTCAATGATGCCTCGCTGATGGCTTATATAACTGCCCATTTTCAGTGAAATCGGAATAGTGGTTTTGAGACCAAAAATTTGAGCCGAAAATAAAATTTATTTTAATATTATTGCATGGTTTGTATTATGATAGGAACGTTATATGAAAATTCTGATAAGAAAATTTTACCGATTATGTGCTTAATTACGGAAAGGACCAAACTGCATAAGATGTAAAAGTTAAATTCTAGTAGCTAGAATGATTAAATAGCTATGGAATTCAAAACTTGATGTCCTTATATAGTAATTAGACCAATAAAGAAAAGTAAGTAGATATTTTTGATGATTCATCCATGGAAAATTTAAAAAAGAACAAGGGTTAAATTGGAAATGAGAAAAATTAATGCATGATAAATAATTAATAAGAACTAAAATCATTTTATATCATCTTCTTCCCCAAATATTCCATGGAAACCCTGGGAAAGAGAAAACAAACTTTCTTGGCTTAATTGGGTAAGTATTCAAGTCTTGTTTTTAGTAATTTTTATATTTTTGAAACCGGGATAGTCTAATCTATCTATTTGAGGGATTAATTTGAAAATTTATCAAAGTATAGAAACTTTTCCATGGTGAATATGCTAAAAATTTAAAATTTATGGTAGAAAATGAAAGGTTGTTGATAGATAAACAACTTTTACAAAGTGAATTATGATGAAAATGTGATTTAGGGATTAAATTGTAAAGCTATGAAAATTGAAGAAAAATTTTGAATTTTATAGAATACATGTGCTGTAAATTTTATATTGAAATTTTGATTAGGCTTGGAATAATGAGTAAATTGCATGAATTTCATTTTCCGAGCCTAGGGACGAAATTGGAATTTATGAAAAATTTAGGGGTAAAATGGTAATTTTGCCTAGGGTGTAAAATGAATTCAATTGAATATGAAATGTGAGAAATTGATGATTAAATTCATTTATATAGATCCGGATAACGCAAATACAAAGCTAGATCGAGGAAAAGAGAAAGTTTCGAATTAGTAGATTTTCTTGTACGAATTATTATCGAGGTAAGTTCGAGTAACTTATTTTTTTCATATTATCATGTTTGAATTGAATGTTATATTTAGTTTGAATGAAATAAATGTTTATGTGATTTATATGAATGTTATATATATATGAATGATCATATGATAAAAAAGGTCATTACGATGTTAAGTTCCGTTTGAATAATGAAAATCGACGGATACACATGATTTTTCGTATATGAATATGATTCTGCATATGTTGCAGATGGGGTTTAGCATGGACGAGTAATCCCGATATAACCTCTCAAGCATACAAATAAATAGTTCCTGCGAGCATACTGATTGGTAGTGATCTTGCATTTGTTGCACATTACCACCGCTCTTTGTAAGCGTCCTGATACATGTTTCGATCTGTTGTGATCAAGCATATAATGTGGACACAAACACAGCTCTTCATGAGCATCCTGTTAAGCTTGCTTGAACTCCCTGTTATCTTATCTGGTGCTTTCTGATAAGCTCTATGAGCCCCTTGAGTAGAACTCTTATGAGTTTCCTAATAGCCCGGATAAGTGTCCCGTTACAAGATTACATGACTCAATTGAGCATTCTGATATGTGGCTCGAGAGTGTGCTTTCTGAATAAGTGCCCTATTGGGTACCCCTGATTATGAATGTAACACCCATTACTCGTATTCAACACCGGAACAAGGTACAAGGCATTACCAGGCTTACATTACAAGGAAACATACAAATCGAGTCATAAATTTTGCATCCAAATTAAAACCATTTGCATTCAATCACAATGTCCTTAATATGAGCCTACGAGGCCCAAAACATGATTTGGAAATGGTACGGGACTAAACCGAGCGCCTAGGGAATTTTCACAAAATTTAGAAAATTTTTGCTATAAACAGGGGTCACACGCCAGTGTGGTTTGGGAAACGCCCGTGTGGGCAGGCCATGTGGTCACACACGCTCGTATCCCTAACCCATGTAACTGTTTGTTTTCTAATGCATAAACAAGTTGAGATCACATGGCCAAGACACACGCCCGTCTGCTAGGCCGCGTGGTTAATTTAATTTTCATAAAATAAGTGCAGACTTCACACGGTCGGGACACACGCTTGAGCTTGAGGCCGTATCCCTCACACAGCTGAGACACACACCCATGTCTCTGCCCGTGTGCTCAATTCTGAGCATTATGTTTCTCAAAATTAAGGTGCAGGGGACATACAGCCGGAAAACATGTCCATGGGGCACGCCCATGTGTCTACCCTTGCGGATAAAATAAAGGCTATTTACCAAGCCATTTGTCACCCTTATTTACACCTACACTTGCACAAGTTCAAGGATAATTCATAGCACAAATGGACAACCAATACATCCACAAACAACGCCAATTCATGTCATTTCATTATCCACACTCAACATATTTTCAACATCATATTTTACCATACCAAATCACACCAAACTCACATGCTACAAGTTTCAACATGGCTACCAATAACATGCATAATTTTACTTAGTTTCCTAGCATACCAATTAGCCAACCTTAACCATTCACCAACAACCCATTAAGTCACCTTCAATAATTTAATAAGCATTTATAAACTACATCACACGAAAGATTGTTGCACATGCATGTATATATATATAGGCTTACAACCAAATCAACCAAAACAAGCCAAGTTACATCACCAAATACCACATCAAGCCTTTAACAATTACAAGCCAATACATTTGGCCAAATTCAAATGACAAATATAACAAAATGACCATGCCCGTATACATGCGATATTCTCAAAATATTAAGATCATCGGTAGTGTAAGGCGATCTCCTACAATCTCAAATCTAAGCTAGCTTGGTGACACTATAAAACATGGAAAATAAAACGGAGTAAGCTATATAGCTTAGTAAGCTCGGATGAAAGAAATAAGCTAACCTTACCATACATTAACATGCAAATAATATGACATAAGATAATATGTTTTATCATATTTTCATGATCATAATTCATTCCATAACATCTTACCTTGAGTTTATCCTTTCGCGAATTTAATAATCGTAAGTTTTGTGCACATACCAGTACCACTCATAATGGTTTCATACTCATTCTCATCTTTTGTCATACCCAATTAACCACTCGGAATAATAATCTTGGATACTCGGGGAATCTTGCACACAAGGTGCCACATATGTAGCCATTGCTACCTCTATCTCATATCACATATATGCTCGCTCTCGAGCCATTAATAGGCCTACTCACACAAGCTGTCAGTCAAGACGTAGTTACTCAGTACTGCTCACACAAGCTGTCAAGTAACCACAACATATGCCGGTATACTCAGCCACTGCTAGGATATACAGGACCAGCACCCGGATCACATAACATAAAACCCTGGTGACATCGTAAGTTTTCTGCACATACCTGTACCACTCATAATGGTTTCATACTCTCATCTTTTGTGATACCCAATGAACCACTCGGAATAATAATCTCGGATACTCGGGGAATCTTGCGCACAAGGTGCCACATATGTAGCCGCTGCTACCTCTATTTCATATCACATACATGCTCGCTCTCGAGCCATTAACGGGCCTGCTCATACAAGCTGTCAGTCAAGATGTAGCTACTCGGTGCTGCTCACACAAGCTGTCAAGTAACCACAACATATGTCGGTATTCTCAGTCACCGGTAGGACGTACAGGACCAGCACTCGGATAACATAACATAAAACCTTGGTGACATGTCACTTGTATCCTATTCTATTCCTAAAGTTCGATCGGGATTTCTCATATGTTAGAACGTCGTCAAATGTGTTCGTAAGGTCGATTACACAATTCATGCATAAATTAAAGCATTTAAAACACATTTAAAGTAAAGCTTATTTAACATACGAACTTACCTCGGTTACAAAAACGGCCAAAAGGATCTATTCATCAAATACTTTATTTTTCCTCCGATCTACACCCGAACTTCATTTTTCTTGATCTATAATACCACATTTAACTTACCTAATCATCGCATTAGTCAATTTAGCCAAAAAACACATTATAGCAAAATTTACATTTTTTGCCCCAAACTTTTTAACATTTTACAATTTAGTCCCTAGGCTCGTAAAATGAATTTCTTTCAATTTCTGTACAACCCAAGCCTACGATTGTTATTTATGCTCATAACAGCTCAAAATTTTCATTTATTCACACTTTCTACACATTTTTATAGACTTTTACAAATAAGTCCCTATTTGACGTTTTTATCGAAAATCACCTTCCAAAAGTCATTTAACAAACAACAAACATGCATTTTCTACCATCAAACATCAAAATACATGCACATCCAACATGGGTAAAATTTTAGACTTTGATTTTCTTTCAAATTAGTCTTTGAAATAGCTAAATCAAGTTACAACGATCTCAAAAATGTAAAAATCATTAAAAACAAGATAAGGACAGACTTACAATCGAGCTTGAAAGCTTGGCCAAAACCCTAGCTATGGTCTCCCCCAAAATTTCGGCTATATGTACTAAATTGAAGAAGATGACATCTTTTATTTTAGTTAGTTTGTCTTTATTTACTAGATTACCAAAATGCCCTTCATTTAAACTTAGAAATTTTCCCTAACCATGTCTATTTTTTTCCATAATAAGATATAATGGTCTAATTACCATTTAAGGACATCTAATTTAGAATTTCATAACAATTTACTACCTTTAGTCTATAGAACTCAAATTTTTCACCTATTGTAATTTAGTCTTTTTAGCCAAATTGGACACTCAATCGATAAAATTCCTTAACAAAATTTTCACACAATTATTCTATCATGCTGTAGACCATAAAGAAACAATAAAATGAATATTTCTACTTTGGATTTATGGTCCCGAAACCATTATTTTGATTTGACCCAAAAATAGGCTATTACAACTCTCCCCCTTTTAGGGAATTTCGTCCCCGAACATCATACCAGAAAAGAGGTTAGGGTACTGTTTTCTTATAGCTTCCTCAGGTTCTTACACAGCCTCTTCGACCCCATGGCGTTGCCACAAAACTTTCACTAGAGCTATGCTTTTGTTTCTCAATTGCTTAACCTTTGAGCTAACACTTTGATAGGTTCTTCAGCTTATGTAATATCGGGTCGAATCTCAATCTTTGTTGAAGAAATCACATGCGAAGGGTCTGATCGATACCATCGCAACATTGACACATGAAACACATTGTGAATTCATTCCAACTCTAACAGTAAAGCTAATTGATATGCTATTGGCCTTACTCTTTCAATAATCTCATATGGCCCAATGAAACGCAGGCTTAACTTGCTCTTATGAACAAATTTAAGAATTTTCTTCCACGGATTCAAAAATACTTTATCACCGACTTGAAATTAAATTTCCATTCGTTTTAGATCCGCGTATGATTTTTGTCTATCTGAAGCTGCTTTCAAACAGTCACGAATTACTTTCACTTTTTCTTCGGTTTCTCTAACCAAATCAACCCCGTGAATCTATCTCTCACTGACCTCGGTCCAGTACAATAGAGTTCGACACTTGCAACCATACAATGCCTCATACGGTGCCATCTTTATACTTGACTAAAAACTATTGTTATAAGCAAATTCGACTAAAGGTAGATATTTTTCTCAGCTACCTTCGAACTCTAAAACACAACAGTGAAACATACCTTCGAGAACCTGAATCGTTCTTTCAGATTAACTGTCGGTTTGCAGATGAAATGCTATTCTAAAGTTTAACTTTGTGCCTAAAACCTCTTGTAACTTTTTCCAAAATCGAGACGTAAACCTCGGATCTCTATTCGAAAAAATAGAAATAGGAACCACGTGCAATCTAACAATATGAGCAATGTACAAATCAGCCAATTTATCAAGTGAATAATCATCCTTACCTGAATAAAATTAGCCGATTTCATCAATCTATCGACAACGACCCAAACAACATCTTTCGTCTTTGGAGTCAGAGGTAACCCTGTTACGAAATCCATTGTAACTTTATCCCATTTCCACTAGGGTATAGTCACAGGTTGAAGAAAACCTGAAGGCACTTGACGTTCGACTTTTACTTGTTGACAAATCAAACATCTTGCTACAAACTCTGAAACGTCTTGTTTCATACCTGACCACCAATACAATTTCTTCAAATCAATATACATCTTTGTACTTCCAGGATGGACAGACAAACAACCATTATGTGCCTCATGAAGAATTTTCTGGATTAGTTCAGTATCTCTCAGTACACAAATCCTACCTCGAAACCTTAAACAATCATCGGGTCCAATATGATATTTTGAATCACTATTCATTTTGCATTGAACTCTTTTAGCTTGCAACTCATTATCACCTTTCTGAGCTTCGCAAATTTGCTAAAGAAATATTGATCTAGCTTTCAACTCAGCCAAAATTGATCAATCATCGGATAAGGGTAACCGCGTATTCATTGTCCTCAAAGAAAACAAAGACTTTCTACTTAAAGCATCTGCAACTACGTTCGCTTTCCCCAGGTGATAGTCAATCACTAACTCATAATCTTTCAACAGTTTAAGCCACCTCCGTTGTCGCAAATTCAAATATTTTTTAGTCATCAAAAACATTAGACTCTTGTGATCAGTAAAGATGCGACACTTCTCACCAAATAAATGATGTCTCCAAATTTTTAGAGCGAACACAATAGTAGCCAATTCCAAGTCATGCGTCGAATAATTCTTCTTGTTCGGTTTCAACTGCCTTAAGGCATAAGCTATCACTGTACCCTCTTACGCCAACACACATCCAAGATCGTTCAATGACGCATCACTAAAAATCACAAACTCTTTTCCAGACTCAGGTTGCACTAACACTGGTGCTTCAGTCAACAACACTTTCAACTGTTCAAAACTCTTTTGACATCTCTTAGACCACTCAAATTTCATATCCTTTTGTAACAATTTGGTCATAAGTGTAGCAATCATCGAAAATCCTTTAACAAAGCATCGATAATAACCAGCCAAACCCAAAAAGCTTCTAACTTTAGATACATTTCTCGGTGGTTCCCAATCAAAAAATGCTGAAATCTTACTCAGTTTAACCCGTATACCTTCGGCTGAAACAATCTGCCCTAGAAATCCGACTTCTTAGAGCCAAAATTCACTTTTGCTTAATTTATCAAACAATTTCTTATCTTTCAAAGTCTGCAATACGATTCTTAAATGTTCAGCATGCTCAGACTCATCTCAGGAATAAATGAAAATGTCATCAATAAAAACAACCATAAATTTATCTAAATACGATCAGAAAATTCGATTCATCAAGTCCATAAAATCTGTAAGAGCATTTGTTAATCCAAAAGGCATAACAAGAAATTCATAATGCCCATACCTAGTTCTAAACGCGGTCTTCGGCATATCCAACTCTTTAACTCTCAACTGATAATAGCCTGATCTAAATACGATTTTTGGGTTTTTCGCGATTCTTGATATTTTAAGTTTCTAAAATTTGGTATGTGATTATGGAATTCATAATTTGGGTATGTAAATGGGCTTATGGAAGGCCCATGAGTTGGCCAAAACCCGATAGAATTTTTAAATTTTGGACTTAGAAGTTAGGGGTTCTGGCTAGGTGCCCTTATATAAAGTTGTGGGTAAAATGTATCACAAAAAGAGCTTTAGTAAAGTGGCAAGGGTGACGCCACTAAGCTCCTAAAAATGTGGCGTGTGGAGCATAAGGGAAGACATGGGATCGAGTCCCTGTGTTGGCAAATAAGAGTATTTATTTTTATGTGCAGGAAGGGTAAGTGTTGGAACCTAAGTGGATTCTGTAAGAGGAGAGTTGGATCAAGTCAAATGCATAGATTAAGGAGGGATAAGGGGAGAGATTTTATGGATGTGATATGGAGATAGAGTTGGCCAAATAAGGGAGATTGGAGAGGGGATTTTTGGAAGAGGGGTTTTAGGTGGGGATTTTCGGCTTTAGGGGCTAGGTGGTGCCGATTTCTCCTTTGGTGTGTAGCCTTTTTCTCTCTTTTCTTTTCCAGCCGAATCTACCTCCCTCCCATTCATTTTTTCTTCCTTTTTCTTCTTTCAAATCAGCCCACTATTTCCCTCCATTCACCATTGTTTCTTTCCCTTATCTCTACTTCTGCCGAAATACCGCAAAAGCTGAAATCAGTGAAGCTAGGGAGGGTGCCGATTCTTTGTGACCAGCAACTTTTTCTTTCCTTTTCAATTGTTGGTGTTCAATTCCTTTACCTTTTAGGCGTACGGGTTCAAGAGAAGAAAGACTGTGGTAAGTGCTCGAACTCTAAACGATTCCTAGAGTAACTGTTGGCCAAAAGCCGAAACCCTATAATTTAGGGAGATGGCCGAATATGGGTATAGGCTTTATGGGGTCTTCTTTTAATATTTTTTTGTGGTTTATTTAGTGGAGGAGCAGCAAGGTGTAGTGTCGACTTGGGGTAGCTTGGATCTTCGGAGTGGCTAGACCTAGTCATCAATCGCGACAAAGGTAAGATTTCTAAGGCCATTATGGATGGTGGTCGAATGTGTAAGTATTAGTATTAGATGATTTTTGGTTTGGTTCAATTATGGGAAGCTGATTATTAACGATGGATTATAGGAGAAATCGTGTAGGAGATCTCGTCGAGGAATATTGCCAAACAGGTGTGTAACGAACCCTTTTTCATAGCTTAAAGCGATAAATGCCGAAAAGCCAAAATGCCGAAATTCTGGCATTTCGAGGACTGGTGAGCAAGCGAACGCTCACTAGTTAGTTAGAATCGATGAGATGATGATCGGGAACAATGGAAATGGTAAGAATGTGATTTTTGGCGTTCTCGGTAAGTTGGGCCTCGAGGGGCCGAAGTGGGGCCCATTGGGCTTTCGGGCCCATTTGGGTAAAATTGGTAGAAAAGGAGAACCTGTTAAATTGCGCATCGTGACTGCTAAAACCGTTATGGAATATAGGCTAAATGGGCCTAGATGATGAAATTGTCTAAGTAGGGCCCATTAGAGGTTTTTAGGCCCAGTAACTCAATTTCGCTAAAAATGGGCCAGACTTACTGTTTGCACACATGAATTGTTAGTAACCGTTAATGAACATGGAAACCCTAATTTTTGGTAAAATTACAAGATTACCCTTATAACATGAAAATGATCGTTTTGCCCCTAGGTAAAAATGACCATTATACCCCTAAGGTTTATGTATGAATTTAATACATGGGATTTTGATAAACATGGTATGTATGATATGCACATGACATGTATGATATGCACATGATATGTATGATATGCACATGATGTAATCATAAATGCATTGGGTTGGGTTTTTATATGGTAAAGGGCTTATGCCCTAGTTATTAAAGGGCTTATGCCCCAGTTATTAAAAGAGGCTAGGCCTCCAGTTATATGATAAAGCAGCTATGCTGCCAGTGGAGAGTTATGGCGGGGTGGGTTGAGTTAATCCCCACATGGTGTGTTGGTTGGTATGGGTGGAGAGTAGCGGATGGTGGGTTGAGTAGTCTCCCCAAATGGGCTTGCATTCTTTCATTGACATTATATGTGATATTGAAATGGGCCTATGGGCCATACCGTTTACAGTAAAGGCTTCGGCCCAGTAATATGAAATATGAAAAGGCTTCGGCCCAGTGTTATGAAATATGAAATATGAAAAGGGCTATGGCCCAGTACATGTTGAGATTGGATTTGGGCTTAGGCCCAACAGGCTTTATTGTTTTGGGCTCTGAAAGGGGCTTGTTGCACACTGAGTTTCCAAACTCACCCCCTTTCTTTAACCTTGCAGGTGAGCCTTGATGTGGGGACTTGGGCCGGAGGGGATTCAGAGTAGCCACGGTGATCGCTTTTGGACTTTTAAATAAGCGTTGGTTTTCATTAAATTTCCTTTAATTATTATTTATTTTTGGGTTGTATAAGGCTATTTAACTTTCCTTTTTTTCTTTTCGGGATTATTTCAATTTTAATAACTTTAAACCTGGTTGATAATTATTCAAATGGGCTAGACTTAGGACGTGTTTTCAAAATGATACTTGTTTTCAAAATATCTCAACGCCACGATTAATTGATTTATCAAAGACGTCCACTTAAACAAATTTAAACTCGATATAACAAAGTGTGGCTATGGTTGTGGGCATGTCTAGGATTAGATCCAATCAAAGAGCTTGGTACTTAAACAGCCTTCATGGCTCACCTCCTCTGTCTCGGATACCTACCTAGTGTCCAGCTTCCATACACTTTGTTAACTCAACAAAATATATGGTTTTTAAAACACTAAGACGGAGCGTGGTTTTTCAACTTCAAAGTGGCACGTCAGATTCGGCCATAACGTCTGGGCCGAGTTTGGGGTGTTACATTTAGTGGTATCAGAGCCTAGGTTGCAACAACTCGGCTGTGGATCGGGTTCAAAAAAATTTTCAAAAAAACTTAGGCCTAAGAAGGGTATTTTTGGAAATGGTTTTGAAAATTCTTTTCAAAGATGTTTTACAAAGTATACATGTTAAAATGGTCCAAGTTTTCTGTTTTAAATCAAGAGTTCAAAATAAAGGGTGTTTTCAAATCAAAGTTTTCAAATTTCTATTTTCGGTGATAAAAAATATGGTTTTCAAATTTTGGATTGGAGAAAGAGGTGGCGCACTGAATCCCCGGCACCAAGTCTATAAGTATATTTTTTACGATATATGATAATGATATGATGTTATGAATAGTACTAAGACTCTACTATGATACTGTAGATAGGGGAAAACTGTGAAACGGTAGAAATGAGACTGTAGCTAGACTACGACGATACGAAAACAATTCTTGAACTCCTACATTTCCATAAGACATTTTCTTAATAAACAGTGGAACATTATACTAATTTCATAAAATTTGTAAATCAGATAATTCGATGTGAGTACAAGAGGAGTTCGTGACGAGGCCGTGGACGTGGTCGCGGAAGGGTGCAAGCTGAATCTTCATCCTTAGGGCATAGGCCAGCTGAGGAGGCATCTGTGTCACAAGCAACGAAAACTGGGTCTTATGATCGGGCTGCGGGGGATGACGCTTTGTCCCAAGCCATGTTAAGGGTTTTAGAGAGAGTTGCTGGAGCTAGTACTGGGACAATGAATAGGGGGTCTATATCGGAGCGACTCCGGGCCAACGGGGCAGAAGTATTTAGGGGTGTATCTGGATTAGCCTCAAATGTGGCAGAATATTGGCTAGAGGCAACAGAACGGATCATGGACGATCTAGACTGCTCAGTGGAGCAAAAGCTAAAAGGAGCTGTGTCACTGCTACGTGATGAGGCACACTTGATTTTAAGGGGAGGTATGTTGGAGCTAGTTGTGTGGATGCTCGTTAGAAGGAATTCTTGAATCTGACTCAGGGTGATAAGACTGTAGCAGAGTATGAGGCAGAATTTTTGAGGCTGAGTCGATATGCTAGTGGGATAGTGGCAACTGAATATGAGCGCAGTGTCCGATTTGAGGATGGTCTCCGCGATGAGCTTAGGATATTGATAGCTCCACAGAGGGAGTGTGGTTTTGCTGCATTGGTAGAGAAGGCTAAGATAGCCGAGGAGGTGAAGCTGACTGAGCGACAGAATCGTGAGAAGGATCGACCCAGATTTAAGAGGGATTTTAGACCCTCAATTGCCACGAATCAAAATGTTAAAAAAGCAAGGATGGAGGAACCAGTTCGAGCAGTTTCAGTAAATACTTATAGACCACAGGCTTGCAGGGACTGTGGTAAGGTGCATATAGGGGAGTGCTGGAAACGAACTAGAGCATGTTTTCGATGTGGCTCTAAGGAACATAAGTTCAGAGAGTGTCCTCGGAGGACAGCTCAGGAGCTAGCTGCAGAGCAAAGGGATGTCCAACCACGGCAAGGAGGACCACCACCACAGAGGGGTCGTGGGCAAGGTAGAGGTGGCAATGGTAACGGACAGGGACGTGGGGCACCTGGCAGAGGTGTTGGACACGCTGAAGCTCAACAACCGGCGTTGGTTTATGCTGCACGACGTCGTGAGGGGGGTGACGCTCCTGATGTTATAACTGGTTTGTTCTTCATTCATAGCATGCCTTACACTGCTTTGATTGATGTTGGTTCCACTCGCTCGTATGTAGCTTGTGATGTATCTGAGGCTTTGGATGTGCTTCCTGAGGAGACTGTGAGTGGGGTATCAGTGATAAGTCCATTGGGACATTCGGTTAAGGTAGATAAACTTTTTAGGGCAGTATCGTTAGTGACACAAGATAAAACCTTTGAAGGAGATTTGATGGAGCTGCCATTTGGGGATTTTGATCTTATCTTGGGAATGGACTAGTTAGCTAAGCACAAGGCGACGTTGGATTGTGCTGCAAAGAGGATGGTACTACGAACTGCTGAAGATGAGGAGATAATGGTCATAGTGGTAAAGATAATGGGCTGCGTGTTGATGCAAGAGGATAAAGTGGTCGCTTATGCTTCACGACAGCTTAAGTCACACGAGGTGAACTACCCTACGCATGACTTGGAATTGGCAGAGGTAATTTTTGCACTTAAGATATGGAGGCATTACCTGTATGGGGAGAAATGCATCATCTATATGGATCACAAGAGTCTTAAGTACTTGCTGACTCAAAAGGAGCTGAATCTTAGGCAGCGAAGGTGGATAGAGTTGTTAAAGGACTATGACTGTTCAATTGAGTACCATCCAGGTAAGGCGAATGTCGTGGCTGATGCGCAAAGTCAAAGGGCTATGGCGGAATTAAAGGCGATGTTTGCACGTCTAAGTTTGTATGACGACGGAAGCTTATTGGCGGAGTTGCAAGTAAGACCGACTTGGGTAGAACAGATTAAGAAGCAACAGTTGGAGGACGAGTCATTGGTTTCTTGGTTTCAGCAAGTTAAGAAGGGGGAGAATCCGGACTTTGGGTTAAATAATGAGGGAGTTCTCTATTTTCGAGGAAGAATTTGTATGCTGAAAGACTCCGACTTGAGATTGATGATTTTGAAAGAAGCACATAATGGACCTTGTGCTATGCATCCAGGAGGGAGTAAGTTGTATCGAGACTTGCGAGAACAATATTGGTGGCCTGGGCTTAAGCGAGAAGTGACCGAATTTGTAGGGAGATGTTTGACATGTCAACAAGTGAAGGCCGAGCATCAACTACCTTCGGGATTGTTACAGCCGGTAAAGATACCATTTTGGAAGTGGGAAAGGGTAACTATGGACTTTGTAAGTGGGTTGCCGTTGACACCTTCTAAGAAGGATTTGGTTTGGGTGATTGTGGATAGACTCACAAAATCTGCTCATTTCATACCTGTCCAAACTGATTACTCACTTTAGAAGTTGGCCAAATTGTATGTGGCAGAAATAGTACGGTTGCATGGTGTGCCAGCATCGATACTTTCGGACCAAGACCCAAGGTTTACATCTCAATTTTGGCAGAAGTTGCATGAAGCATTCGGAACACGATTGGATTTCAATACAGCTTTTCACCCTCAGTCGGATGGGCAGTCAAAGAGGGTTATTCAGATTTTAGAGGATATGTTGTGGGGTTGTGCTATTGAGTTTAGAGGGAGCTGGGAGGACTATTTGCCATTGGCGGAGTTCGCGTATAACAACAGTTACCAAGCAAGTATTCAGATGGCTCCATATGAGGCACTATATGGGCGAAGGTGTCGTTCGCCTACTTGTTGGACAGAATTGGGGGAAAGGAAAATACTTGGACCAAAGTTGGTAGCAGATACTGAAGACAAGATTAAGGTGATCAGGAATCGGTTAAAAGAGACGGCGAATCGACAAAAGTCTTATGCCGATCTGAAGCGTAAGGATATTGAATATGCGGTAGGGGACATGGTCTTTTTGAAGGTTTCGCCTTGGAAGAAGATTTTGAGATTTGGTAAGGAGGGTAAGTTGAGCCCACGGTTTATTGGGCCTTACCGAATCATTAAGCGAATAGGGCCGGTGGCATATTAGCTAGAGTTACCTACAGAGCTGGATCGTATTCATGACGTTTTCCATGCTTCCATGCTAAGGCGATATCGTTCTAACCCAACTCATATCATGCCAGTTGCAGAAATCGAGGTACGGTCGGATTTGACCTTTGAAGAGGAACTTGTACAAATACTTGATCGCAATGTCAAGGTGTTGAGAAGGAGGTCAGTCCCATTAGTGAAGGTACTTTGGAGGAACCCTGGCAAGGAAGAAGCTACTTGGGAGACCGAAGAGGCAATGCGTCAACAATACCCTCAACTGTTTGGATCAGGTAAATTTCGAGGCCAAAATATCTTTAAGGAGGGTAGAGTTGTAACATCCTGATTTTCGGGTTTTTCGCGATTCTTGATATTTTAAGTAAGTTTCTAAAATTTGGTATGTGATTATGGAATTCATAATTTGGGTATGTAAATGGGCTTATGGAAGGCCCATGAGTTGGCCAAAACCCAGTAGAATTTTTAAATTTTGCACTTAGGAGTTAGGGGTTCTGGCTAGGTGCCCTTATATAAAGTTGTGGGTAAAATGTATCACAAAAAGAGCTTTAGTAAAGTGGCAAGGGTGACGCCACTAAGCTCCTAAAAAGGTGGCATGTGGAGCATAAGGGAAGACATGGGATCGAGTCCCTGTGTTGGCAAATAAGAGTATTTATTTTTATGTGCAGGAAGGGTAAGTGTTGGAACCTAAGTGGATTCTGTAAGAGGAGAGTTGGATCAAGTCAAATGCATAGATTAAGGAGGGATAAGGGGAGAGATTTTAGGGACGTGATATGGAGATAGAGTTGGCCAAATAAGGGAGATTGGAGAGGGGATTTTCGGCAGAGGGGTTTTAGGTGGGGATTTTCGGCTTTAGGGGCTAGGTGGAGCCGATTTCTCCTTTGGTGTGTAGCCTTTTTCTCTCTTTTCTTTTCCAGCCGAATCTACCTCCCTCCCATTCATTTTTTCTTCCTTTTCCTTCTTTCAAATCAGCCCACTATTTCCCTCCATTCACCATTGTTTCTTTCCCTTATCTCTACTTCTGCCGAAATACCGCAAAAGCCGAAATCAGTGAAGCTAGGGGGGGTGCCGATTCTTTGTGACCAGCAACCTTTTCTTTCCTTTTCAATTGTTGGTGTTCAATTCCTTTACCTTTTAGGCGTACGGTTTCAAGAGAAGAAAGCCTGTGGTAAGTGCTCGAACTCTAAACGATTCCTAGAGTAACTGTTGGCCAAAAGCCGAAACCCTATAATTTAGGGAGATGGCCGAATATGGGTATAGGATTTATGGGGTCTTCTTTTAATATTTTTTTGTGGTTTATTTAGTGGAGGAGCAGCAAGGTGTAGTGTCGACTTGGGGTAGCTTGGATCTCCGGAGTGGCTAGACCTAGTCATCAATCGCGACAAAGGTAAGATTCCTAAGGCCATTATGGATGGTGGCCGAATGTGTAAGTATTAGTATTAGATGATTTTTGGTTTGGTTCAATTATGGGAAGCTGATTATTAACGATAGATTATAGGAGAAATTGTGTAGGAGATCTCGTCGAGGAATATCACCAAACAGGTGTGTAACGAACCCTTTTTCATAGCTTAAAGCGATAAATGCCGAAATGCCGAAATTCTGGCATTTCGAGGACTGGTGAGCAAGCGAACGCTCACTAGTTAGTTAGAATCGATGAGATGATGATCGGGAACAATGAAAACGGTAAGAATGTGATTTTTGGCATTCTCGGTAAGTTGGGCCTCGAGGGGCCGAAGCGGGGCCCATTGGGCTTTCGGGCCCATTTGGGTAAAATTGGTAGAAAAGGAGAACCTGTTAAATTGCGCATCGTGACTGATAAAACCGTTATGGAATATAGGCTAAATGGGCTTAGATGACGAAATTGGCTAAGTAGGGCCCATTAGAGGTTTTTAGGCCCAATAACTCAATTTCGCTAAAAATGGGCCAAACTCACTGTTTGCACACATGAATTGTTAGTAACCATTAATGAACATGGAAACCCTAATTTTTGGTAAAATTACAAGATTACCCTTATAATATGAAAATAACCGTTTTGCCCCTAGGTAAAAATGACCATTATACCCCTAGAGTTTATGTATGAATTTAATACATGGGATTTTGATAAACATGGTATGTATGATATGCACATGACATGTATGATATGCACATGATATGTATGATATGCACATGATGTAATCATAAATGCATTGGATTGGGTTTTTATATGGATGGAGGAAGTGTAAAAGGGCTTATGCCCCAGTTATGATAAAGGGCTTATGCCCCAATTATTAAAGGGCTTCTGCCCTAGTTATTAAAAGGGCTTATGCCCCAGTTATTAAAAGGGCTTTTGCCCCAGTTATTAAAAGAGGCTAGGCCTCCAGTTATATGATAAAGTAGCTATGCTGCCAGTGGAGAGTTATGGCGGGGTGGGTTGAGTTAATCCCCACATGGTGTGTTGGTTGGTACGGGTGGAGAGTAGCGGATGGTGGGTTGAGTAGTCTCCCCAAATGGGCTTGCATTCTTTCATTGACATTATATGTGATATTGAAATGGGTCTATGGGCCATACCGTTTACAGTAAAGGCTTCGGCCCAGTGTTATGAAATATGAAATATGAAAAGGGCTATGGCCCAGTACATGTTGAGATTGGATTTGGGCTTAGGCCCAACAGGCTGTTATTGTTTTGGGCTCTGAAAGGGGCTTGTTGCACACTGAGTTTCCAAACTCACCCCCTTTCCTTAACCTTGCAGGTGAGCCTTGATGTGGGGACTTGGGCCGGAGGGGATTCAGAGTAGCCACGGTGATCGCTTTTGGACTTTTAAATAAGCGTTGGTTTTCATTAAATTTCCTTTAATTGTTATTTATTTTTGGGTTGTAATAAGGCCATTTTAACTTTCCTTTTATTTCTTTTCAGGATTATTTCAATTTTAATAACTTTAAACCTGGTTGATAATTATTCAAATGGGTTAGACTTAGGACATGTTTTCAAAATGATACTTGTTTTCAAAATAGCTCAACGCCACGATTAATCGATTTATCAAAGACGTCTACTTAAACAAATTTAAACTCGATATAACAAAGTATGGCTATGGTTGTGGGCATGTCTAGGGTTGGATCCAATCAAAGAGCTTGGTACTTAAGCAGCCTTCATGGCTAATCTCCTCTGTCTCGGATACCTACCTGGTGCCCAGCTTCCATACACTTTGTTAACTCAACAAAATATATGGTTTTTAAAACACTAAGACGGAGCGTGGGTTTTCAACTTCAAAGCGGCACGTCAGATTCGGCCATAACGTCTGGGCCAGGTTTGGGGTGTTTCACAAACAACCAACATAGATTCAATCTTTAATTCAGACACTTTTGTATTCAGTACATATGCAAGATAAGCTTCGCACCTCTGAGCTGACATTGACGAAATCACAATAGGCAACTCACTCGAGTCATCCAGTTCAATTCGAAGAATTTCATTATTTTTACATTTCAATTCAATAATCTTTCATCTACAATTCACTACAACATCATGTAGAGTCAACCAATCTATTTCAAGAATTATATCGAACTCATCAAACTGTAGAAGCATTAAGTCAACTGAAAAACAGTGACCCCGAATCATTAAAGGACAACTATTGTAAACTTTATCAACTAGAACATATTTGCCTAAGGGGTTTGACATTTTAATTACATACTCAGTAGACTCAACAGGAAAATTCTTACTAGATACCAAATTCATGCAAATATAAGAATGAGTCGATCCAGGATTATTCAATGCAACTACATTAGTATCATAGAGAGAAAATGTCCCACTGATAACATCAAGGGATGACGAATCTTCGCAAGCACGAATAATGTAGGTTCTAGTAGGTGCTCAGACCTCTGATCCTGCAATTAATTCTTTCGCCACACCTCTGTTACTATTTCCACTTCCAGTATTTCTCGGTGGCCTCACTCTAGTGGCAGTTTTGCTCAGCCTTGCATTCTAAAAACTATCTTCCTCAGTCATTGCAGGGCAATCTCAAATGAAGTGATCTTGGGAGCTACATTGAAAGCAAGCCTAGTTTTTCATCCTACATTCACTGGAATGTTGTCAACCACAGTGTTGACATTCAGGTCTATTGGACCTAGCATTGCCAACACTCACTATTGATGTAGTTTGGGCCTTAGAACCCGAATATTGCTTACCACAATCTTTGTTGGGATACCCAGTTGAAACATTTGAACTAGTATAAAAATCTCTCAATTTCTTTGACGAAGACTAAAATAACTTACTCATCGGTCTTTTTCTTGAATCTCTAGCCTCAAACTCAGCTTTTTTCTTTTCTTTGCTCAGCTCTTCGGCCTTGCAAGCTCGATCGACTAGCACAAAAAATTCTTTCAACTCTAAAATCTCGACTAGCAGTCTGATATCCTCATTCAACCCATCTTCGAATCTCTTACACATGATAGATTTGGTGGAAACACATTCCTGAGAATACTTACTAAGCCTAGCAAACTCTTGCTCATATTCAGTCATAGGCATACGGCCCTATTTCAGCTTTAAAAACTCTTTTTGTTTCTAATCAATGAACCGTTGACTGATTTATTTCTTTCTGAACTCTTCTTGGAAGAAACCCCAGGTAACTTTTTCTTCTGGTACCATAGATACAAAAGTATTCCACCACTGGTATGTTGAGTCCCTCAGCAGTGATATAGTGCATTTCAAGCACTCATATGGTGTGCAAGAAAGCTTATTAAATACCCTGATAGAGTTCTCAAGCCAAAACTCTGCCCTCTTGGGATCATCGTCAACATTAGCTCTAAATTCCTCAGCACCTTGTTTTCGAATCTTAGCAACTCAAGGCTTGTTCAGTCTTATCAATTCCACACCTTGGGGACCTACGAGAAACGGTTGGGGGTTAGGTAGGGTGGAGGATGTTGGGCAGCAGGATTTGTTCAAACAAACTCGGCAAACCACTCATTCATCCTTTGGAAGAAGGCCTCTATAGCCTCTCCTCCCTGACTAACCTTTACTGGTCTACTTTCAGAAGGCGTTGTCCCTTCGGCAAGAGCCGGTGCATTACTTTCAACATCATCAGCTACCTTTCGGTTGGGATCCGTTTACTAAATGAAAACACAATTTAAATTGCTAGGAGTCGTGTAACACCCCTATCTCGTATCCGTCGCCAGACTAGGGTTAAAGGCATTACCGGATAAATCAGAACATTTCACAAATAATTCACAAACATCATTCACACATAATCATACATCATTATAGAGTCCCTTACATAGGTCAACGAGACCTTAAACATGCATTAAAAAGGGGTCACAACTAAACCGAGCTCATAAAAAAATTTCAAAACTTAAACATTTTTCAAAGTTGTACAGGTCACACGCCCTTGTGAACAGGCCGTGTGCCTCACACGGCTTTAAACATGCCCGTGTGTCTAGGTCGTGTCAAAATAGGGCATACTTACTAACTTGTCCACATGGCCACAAGACATGCTTGTGTGTCTAGCCGTGTGAAAACTAGGAAGGCTACTGACTTGGGTCACACGGCCAGTCACACACCCGTGTGTCTAGCCCGTGCTCGAAACTGACTTGGCCATATGGCCTAGCACACGCCCATGTGTTCGACCGTGTGGTCTGCTTAGGCTCATTTTAAAATGGATCTCGAGCAACACGGCTGAGACACACATCCGTGCCCTGCCCGCGTGAGTAAAAATAGGCCATTTACAAGGCCAAAATGTCACCCATTAAGGGTCCTCCCTACAAGCAACAAATAAGAACAAAATGCACACCAAATGTTCATCCATTTCGCAATCAATACATACACCAATCATGCTATAAAATTATCAACCAATTTCATGCTTAATAGTCATACCAAATTATACCAAAACATAAGACAAAATCATATCTAAACATTTGTTTCATAACCTCATTTTACTTCATTCAATCACATGCTATAAACTTACCAATTTCTCAAATATGCACATTCCAAAACTTACCAAAATTGACCATTCATTTGATCATTCATAAACACACCACATAAGCATAATTACATCACATAATTCATTCCAAAGCTCATTCATATTCATTACCAAAACCAAGCCAAATCACATGGCTAGATATACACATTACTAATCATATCCAAATACCTCTAGCCTGTACATGCCATACTCCAATATATAACTTTCAAAATGTACCAAAATAGAATTTGATAGTGTGGTGATGATCCTCGACGATCCCCGAGCTCTCGATAGCTACGATATCTATAAAACAATGCAAACACATACAAAGTAAGCTTTCAAAAGCTTAGTAAGTCATATACAAATAAACTTAACATTCAAAACATGAAAGCATCATCAAGTTACATATACTTCATGGCCAATACTATCTCAAACCATATAGTTCATATACATTTAACATATTCCCAATTCATTTACACATATAGCACATTTTCTCATACTTTCAACATATATCATCACTTGTACATATATTTGCCTTTTATTCTCAGACATAGTAAACATTTCAACGTACCTAAATCAAATACACATCACATATAATCATTCATTTCTCGGAATGCCCGTTGAACCATTTGGAACCATAAGGATACGTGGATAGCTCAAAAAGCTCGTACAATGCCAACGTCTCAGACATGGTCTTACATGTAATCAAATATCGACGCCACTGTCCCAGACAGGGTCTTACACGAAATCAAATATGATGCCAACATCCCAGATGTGGTCTTACACGAAAACACATATAAGATCTTATGTCATAACATATGTATCCTAACTATTCCTAAGGTTCGTACGGGGCTTTTCGGACGTTGAAACTCTGTCGATACTTTCTCGGATATCTCATATCCAAGGCATAAAGCCATTCATTATTGTTCAATAGCATATAAGCATAAATAAACCATTTCAAATTCATTTATTTGTATATAGACTTACCTCATACGGTTTTGGATAGACGAAATTGGCTACTCGACGACTTTCGACTTTTCCCGATCTAATTTCGTTTTTGATCTATATAAATTCAAAGTGAACTCTTTTATTCACCAAATCATTCAAATCAATCCACAAACACACATTTAGGGAATTTTACAAATTAGCCCTCACATTTTCACATTCTAACAATTTAGTCCTTAATCACAAAAATCACAAAATACTCAAAATTTGCATATACCCATGTTAGGCCAAATTCTTATAGTATTCATATAAGCCCATATGTTTCATTTATTTCACATTTTAGTCCCTCAATTTAAAATTTTCATAATTTAGTCCAAATTACTTAAATTCATCAAAAATTCAAATACAAAATATATCAATCCAACACATATCTTTTATTTTCCAACAACTAACATCACAAAGCTCACTATTTCATCAATGGCATATTTCAAAATCATCAACAAAATCAGAAATTGAGACATGGGCTTGATAGTATACAAAGCAACGATTACAAAAACATAGAAATTATCAAAAACCGATCAAAAACATACCTTAATCAAATATTAGAAGTATCGAACCCTAAAAAACTCTTTTTTTTCTTTTCTTTTATTTTCTTCGATATCATCGGCCATATGATGGATAATGAACCAAATTTTAAGCTTTTGTTTTATTATAATTATCATATTAACTAAATACCAATTTTACCCTTTGTTATAAAACCATTTAATCAATAAACATAAGGCTATTTATGTCCATCCATTAAGCTAATGGTTAAATAACAATATAAGAACCCCACATTTAATAAAACATAGCAAATTAGCACTTTAACAAATAGAAGGCCATTTTTACATTTTACGCGATCAAGTCTTTTTTATCAAATTAAGCACACAAACGATTAAATTTTCATACGAAACTTTCACGCATGTCAATTCACATATTATAATCATAGAAAATAATATTTAAATTTTTTTGACTCAGATTTGTGGTCCCAAAACCACTATTCTGACTAGGGTCTAAACCGGAACAAGTCGTCACACTATCACAAATTAAATATGGCATGTATAGTTAGCTCTTGCACACGCTACGTTAATCTGAGAATCGACTAAACTATAGCTCTGATACCACTAAATGTAACACCCCTTACCTGTATTCAACGCTGGAACAGGGTACGAGGCATTACCAGACTTACATCACAAGCAAACATACAAACTGAGTCATAAATTTTGCATCCAAATTAAAACTATTTGTATTCAATCATAATGCCTTTAATACGAGCCTACAAGGCCCAAAACATGCTTTGGAAATGAGCCAAGACTAAACCGAGCTCTCACAAAACTTAGAAAAAATTTACTATAAATAGGGGTCACATGCCCATAGGGCAGACAGTGTGCCACACATGGCCTAGACACACGCCCGTGTGTCTACCCGTGTAAACAAAATAAAGGCTATTTACCAAGTCATTTGTCACCCTCATTTACACCTACACTTGCACAAGTTCAAGGCATAATTCATAGCATATACGAACAACCAATACATCCACAAATAACGCCAATTCATGTCATTTCATTATCCACACTCAACATATTTTCAACATCATATATTACCGTACCAAATCACACCAAAATCCCATGCTACAAGTTTCAACATGGGTGCCAATAACATGCATAATTTTACTTAGTTTCCTAGCATACCAATGAACCAACCTTAACCATTCAACAGCAACAGTAACCTTCAACCATTTATCAAGCATTTATAAACTACATCACACGAGAGATTGTTGCACATGCATGTGTATATATATATAGGCTTACAACCAAATCAACCAAAATGAGCCAAGTTACATGGCCAAATACCACATCAAGCCTTTAACAATTACAAGCCAATACGTTTGGTCAAATTTAGAATGACACATATAACAAAATGACCAAGTCCCTATACATGTCATATTCTCAAAATATTAAATCATCGGTACCCAAAATATCAGTTTGATAGTGTGAGGCGATCTCTGACAATCTCCAATCCGAGCTAGCTTGGTGACACTATAAAACATGGAAAATAAAACAGAGTAGCCTGTATAACTTAGTAAGCTCATATGAAAGAAATAAGCTAACCTTACCATACATTAACATGCAAATAATATGACATAAGATAATGTGTTTTATCATATTTTCATGACAATAATTCATTCCATAACATCTTACCTTGAGTTAATCATTTCGCGAATTTAACAATCGTAAGTTTTGTGCACATACCAGTACCACTCATAATGGTTTCATACTCATTCTCATCTTTTGTCATACCCAATTAACCACTCGGAATAATAATCTTGGATACTCGGGGAATCTTGCACACAAGGTGCCACATATGTAGCCATTGCTACCTCTATCTCATATCACATATATGCTCGCTCTCGAGCCATTAACGGGCCTACTCACACAAGCTGTCAGTCAAGACGTAGTTACTCAGTACTGCTCACACAAGCTGTCAAGTAACCACAACATATGCCGGTATACTCAGCCACTGCTAGGATATACAGGACCAGCACCCGGATCACATAACATAAAACCCTGGTGACATGTCACTTGTATCCTAATCTATTTCTAAGGTTTGATTGGGATTTCTCGTTTGTTAGAACGTCGTCAAATGTGTCCATAAGGTCGATTACATAATTCATGCATAAATTAAAGCATTTAAAACACATTTAAAGTAAATCTTACTTAACATACGAACTTACCTTAGTTATAAAAACGGTCAAAAGGACTTATTCATCATATACTTTATTTTTCCCCCGATCTACACCCGAACTTTATTTTTCTTGATCTATAATACCACATTTAACTTATCTAATTATCTTATTATTCAATTTAGCCCAAAAACACATTATAGAAAAATTTACATTTTTTGCCCCAACTTTTCAACATTTTACAATTTAGTCCCTAGGCTCGTAAAATGAATTTCTTTCAATTTTTGTACAACCCAAGCCTAGCCGGTTGTTATTTACACTTATAACAGCCCACATATTTCATTTACTCACACTTTCTACACATTTTATAGACTTTTACACATAACTCCCTATTTGACGTTTTTATCGAAAATCACCTTGCAAAAGTCGTTTAACAAATAAAAAACATGCATTTTCTACCGTTAAACATCAAAATACATGCACATCCAACATGGGTAACATTTTAGACTTTGATTTTCTTTCAAATTAGTCCTTGAAATAGCTAAATCAAGTTACAACGATCTCAAAAATGTAAAAATCATTAAAAACAGGACAAAAACGGACTTACAATCGAGCTTGAAAGCTTGGGGAACACTAGCTATGGTCTCCCCCAAAATTTCGGCTATATGGACTAAATTGAAGAAGATGACATCTTTTATTTAGTTAATTTGTTTTTATTTACTAGATTACCAAAATACCCTTCACTTAAACTCTAAATTTTTTCCTAACCATGCCTATTTTTGTCGATACTAAGATATAATGGTCTAATTACCATTTAAGGGCCTCTAATTTAGAATTTCATAACAATATATTACCTTTAGCCTATAGAACTCAAAATTTGCACTTATTGCAATTTAGTCCATTTAGCCAAATTGGACACTCAATCAATAAAATTTCTTAACGAAATTTTCACACAATTATTCTATCATGCTGTAGACCTTAAAGAAAAAATAAAATGAATATTTCTACATCAAATTTGTGGTCTCAAAACCACTATTCTGATTTGACCTAAAAACGGGTTGTTACAATGATTTGACGAATTACAGATTCATACACCTTGAGTGTACTATTTGAGTATCCATCGATATTTCAATAATTCAACGGATAAAACTCTTGACATGAGAAAATGATGAAATAAATAGAAATAAATTCTAAATGCTTCTGAATTATTTGATGAAGAATTTTTATGATGAGCTCATCTATGTTTATTTGATGTAAAAATATTCTATATGACTAACTTGCTTGATTGAGTATACATGTTTAGGCAAATTGGTCAAAATGATGAAAGCATTTTAATTCAATGCTTAATATTATTAAATGTGATAGGTAAGTTTTAATTCTTGTTATACTAACTTACTAAATATATAATGTTTACTAGGTTTTATTTTCTCTGTTTTATAGTGCTCGAAAGCTCACGAAGGTTGGAGATCGGTTGAAGCATCATCACACTATCATTAACTTGTTTTGTTATAAATAGTAAACGTATTTTGGTATAATGGCATGTTCAGGTAACTTGGTCTTTGTTGGCATATGAATGTAATTTGCAAACTAGCTATTAGAATGGCTAGTAATGTTTTGTTTTGATTACTTACAAGGTTATAATATGGAAAATATGTATGTGTTAAGTATAATGAATATGGTTGATCAAGTTGCGTTTAAAATATAAGTTAAACAAAGGTAAGATTATAATCATGAATGTATATGATAAAATATCATATTATATGTTAGCATTGGCTTGGAATTAATGCTTGAATTGGCCGGTATATACTTGTAAGTTTTGGTGTAGGTTATTGGTAAATTTTGGGTGAGAAATAAAGTTAGGAAATGACTTTATTTTGTCCACACGAGTAGACACACGAGACTGTTACATTTTCTCTACTTGATACTGATATTGCTACTTTGATTGATCCTGGTTCCATACATTCATATATATGCACAAATTTAGTGTCTGTTAAAAATTTACCTATTGAATTCACTAAGTTTGTGGTTAAAGTTTCAAACCCCTTGGGCCACTATGTTATGGTGGATAAAGTTTGTAAAAACTTTTTGTTGATAGTAAAGGGTTATTGCTTTTTGGCTGATTTGATGTTATTGCCATTTGATGAATTTGATGTGATTTTGGGAATGGATTGGTTAACCCAGCATGATGCAGTGGTAATTTGTAAACAAAAATACATTGTGTTGAAATGTCAGAATGGTGAGTTACTCCATGTTGAATCTGATAAATTGGATGCGTTATCTAATGTTATTTCAACAATATCAGCACAGAAGTATGTCAGAAAAGGTTATGATGCTTATCTTGCATATGAGTTGGATACTAAAGTATCTGAGTCAAAGATTCAGTCAGTGCCAGTTGTTTGTGAATTTCCTGATGTATTTTCAGAGGAATTACCTGGTTTACCACCAGTCAAAGAAGTGGAGTTCTCTATAGATCTTGTATCGAGGACAACACCCATATCTATAGCACCTTACAGAATGAATCCTACCAAATTAAAAGAGTTGAAAGCACAGCTGCAAGAACTGATTGATAGAGGTTTTGCTCGACCTAGTTTCTCACCTTGGGGTGCATTGGTTCTGTTTGTGAAGAAGAAAGATAGATCACTGAGGCTGTGCATTGATTACAGATAGCTTAACAAGGTTACAATAAAGAATAAGTATCAGTTGCCTCGAATTGATGAGCCATTTGATCAGTTGAAAGGTGTCACTATATTTTCAAAGATTGATATCTATTCTGGCTATTATCAGCTACGAGTAAAAGATTCTGATGTGCCAAAGAAAGCTTCAGAACCAGGTATGGGCATTATGAGTTTCTTGTGATGTCGTTTGGGTTAACAAATGCACCTGCTGTATTTATGTGTCTGATGAATAGAATTTTTAAGCGTATTTAGACAGGCTTGTGGTGGTATTTATTGATGATATTTTGGTTTACTCTCGAGATGAAAATAAACATGCTGATCATCTGAGAATTGTGTTGCAAACTTTACGTGAAAAACAATTGTATGCCAAATTTAGTAAATGTGAATTTTGGCTGTGGGAAGTTGGTTTTCTTGGACATATTATATATGTTGAAGTTATCAGGATGGATTCGAATAAAACTTTAGTCATTATTAATTGGAAACCACCGAAAAATGTGTCCAAAGTCTGAAGTTTTTTGGAACAGGCTGGATATTATTGGAGATTTGTCAAAGGGTTCTCGATGATGGTTTCTCTGATGACTCGTTTGTTGCAGAAAGATGTGAAATTTGAGTGGTCTAATAAATTCCAGCAGAGTTTTGATAGTTTGAAAGCCTTATTGGCAGAAGCACCTGTGTTAGTTTAGCCTGAATTGGGTAAGGAATTTGTAATTTACATTGATGCATCGTTAAATGGTTTAGGTTGTGTTTTGATACAAGAAGGTAAAGTAATAGTCTATGCTTCAAGACAGCTAAAACCACATGAAAGAAATTACCTGATACATGATCTTGAATTGGTTGCAAATTTTGTTTGCACTGAAAATTTGGCTACATTATCTGTTTGGTGAAAAATGTCACATATTCACTAATCATAAAAGTTTGAATTATTTGATGTCACAGAAAGATTTGAATTTGATATAACGTAGGTGGCTTGAGTTATTGAAAGATTACGATCTAGTTATTGACTATCATCTGGGAAAAGGTAATGTTGTTGCAAATGCTCTGAGCAGAAAATCCGTGTTTTCTTTGCGAGCATTGAAAACTTGTTGTCAATATCTAATGATGGTTCAATCATAGCTGAGTTAAAAGTTAGATCGACGTTTTTGCAGCAGATTTCTGAAGCTCAGAAAGATGATAGTAAGTTACAAGCAAAGCAGATTGAGTGTGAATTAACTTCTGATTCAGAATTTCAGATCGGGACTGATGGTTGTTTGTTATTCAGAGGCAGAATATGTGTACCGAATAATTCAGAACTAGTACAGAAGATTTTGAATGAAACTCATAATGGTAACATGTCTATTCATCCTGGTAGTAATAAAATGTACAATGATCTGATGGTCGAGAATGAAACGAGATATTTCTAAGTTTGTATCAAAATGTTTGATATATCAGCAAGTAAAAGCTGAACATCCGTTGCTTTCAGGACTATTACAGCCAGTTACAATACTAGAATGGAAATGGGAAAGGATTACCATGGATTTTGTATCGGGATTTTCCCTATCTCCAAAGAAAAAAGATGTTATTTGGGTAATTGTTGATCTATTGACAAATTTTGGACACTTTATTCCGGTACGTATGGATTTTTCCTTGGATAGCTTGGCTGAACTATATGTCTCTGAGATTGTTAGATTGCATGGAGTACCTGTCAACATAATTTCAGATAGAGATCATTGATTTACATCTCGATTCTAGACCAAATTGCAAGAAGCTCTGGGTACACAGTTACATTTCAGTACTGCATTCCATCCCCGGACTGATGATCAATCTGAACATGTAATACAGATTTTGGAAGACATGCTTCGGTGTTGTATTTTGGAATTTAAAGGTAACTGGGAAAATATCTTCCTTTAGTTGAATTCGCTTACAATAATAGTTATCAACCCAGTATCAAAATGGCACCATACGAAGCTCTGTATGGCCGAAAATGTAGAACACCATTGTATTGGACAAAGCTTAGTGAGAAAGAGATACACGGAGTTGACTTAGTCCGTGAAACTGAAGAAAAGGTGAAATTAGTTCAAGATAGTTTGAAAACAGCCTCTGATCGTCAAAATTCCTATGCTGATCTCAAACGAAAAGCAATAGAATTTCATGTTGTTTGACAAGGTACTTTTGAAAGTATCACCTTGGAAGAAAATTCTTCAGTTTGGCCGTAAAGGAAAATTGAGTCCACGGTTTATTGGACCATATGAAATCATAGAAAGAATTGGACCTGTTGCATATCGGTTAGCTTTACCACTAGAACTTTATCGGATTCATAATGTTTTTCATGTGCCTATGTTATGACGGTACCGATTGGATCCTTCACATGTTATTTCTCCGTCAGAGGTAGAGATTTAGCCTGATATGACATACTATAATGACCTAAAATTCACGGGCATCAGAAAAGTACATTATCGGGCCTCCGTCTTAGTGAAACGGGTTCGTAAATAATAATTAGGAATAATTATAAGTCTAGTAGTGTGTTTAATTAGGTTTTAATTAAGTGAAATTAGCTCAATTTAGAGTTATTAGTAAAAAGGATTAAATTAAATAAGGAGTAAAAGTTGAATTATAGAGTAATAAAAAATAAAAAAGGACTAAAATGGCAATTAAGCCATTTATATGAAATGAGGCAACAAATATGTATTAAAATCAAAGATTTTATTTAAGTTATATATAAATATTATATATAATTATTATAATTATTAACCATTATTATGGTTTTATCTTATTATTATTATTAAATAAAGTAAATAGTAGACAATTGTATGGTAATAAAATATACATGTGTAAAAATTATATTTGCACATTTGTAAACTAAACACCTAAATTACTTATAATTTAAATATGAAGATATTTTGTAATTATTAATTCTATTAATTATATTGTGAGATTTTTATATAATAAATAAATTAAAGACATGACAAGTGTACGATGATGATAAGGTACAAATGTAATAATATTTATGTGTACAATTGTAATAAATGTAAATGATATTAAAATAGATATTTACTAATTATTATTATTAAGTTAAAGATAATTATTAAATTAAATAATTAAACTATAAGATTTTTGTTTGATAAACAAATTAAATAATGAAACTTGTAATAAAATTATTGGTACAAATGTAGAAATATATGTGTGACCAAATGTAAAATGAATATTGTTATTAAAATAGATATTTATTATATTCATTATATTATGTTAATAAAGTAAATAAAATATAAACGAAACAAAAACAAAGAATTGAAACAGAATTGAAATGAGAAGCAGGGGAGAAAAAGAGTGTAACACCCCTTACCCGAAACCGTCGTCGGAGTCGAGCACCAGGTGTTACCAGACTTAGCTTACTAATTCAGGGAATAAAAATTTACTTTTAAAATTAATATAGTTTCATTCATTCATTATGTCCCTAAAAAGGGTCCTCGGGACCCTAAAACATGAAATTGAAACGGTTTGGGAACAAATTGGAATCAATAAAAATATTCAGATCACTTAAATAAATCAAAACAATTTATTTCATCTTTCATAAATAAATTGTCCATCTGCATCATAGTCACTAAATAAATCATAACTCGAGTTAAGAAACTCAAAATTCAAATCCATTAATTTTATCTGAAACTAGACTCGTATATCTTCTTACTAAATTTTTTTCATAATTTTTGGTCTAGCCAATTAGTACAGTTTATTAGTTAAAGTTTCCCCTATTTCAGTGTTTGGCTGCTCTGACCTCTGTTCACTACGAATTAATTTTCTCCCTATACAGAATTCAAATAACCATGCCGTTTATTTCGCTTAAAAGTAGACTCAATAAGGAATATATACATATAAATTATAACTCCTAATTATTTTTTAAAACTTTGTAGTGAATTTCTAAAGTTAAAACAGGGGATTCAGAAATCACTTTGACCCTGTCTTACCAAAATTTAAATATCTCATAAAATAAAACTCCTTTATTTACTCTATTTCTTTCATATGAAAATAGACTCAATAATATTTAATCTAAATCCATTTATACTATTTTTAGTGATTTTTCAAATTCACATCATTACTGCTGCCTGATACTATTTTAAAGCTAATTTCACCTTTTTCATGATTTCCATGGAATAACTAGCATTTAGGCATACATAACACCAAACATGTCCTTGATTAGCCATTCCAATAGCTAATCATTATCAAGCATTTACATACCATTCATTAGCCATATCATAAGATCATACACACAAAATGGCTATGATGTTATACATGCCATACTCAAACTGAAACGTCTAGCTATACAAAAATAATCCTTGTGATAGTGTGCCCAGACCTCCGACGTACTTTACGATCCCCGAGTTAGCTTGAAAAAACTATAAAAAGAATGAAAATAAAAGGGATAAGCATTAAGCTTAGTAAGTTTGCATGCAAATAAATAACAACATTGATAAGAATTATCTTACTACTTGGCATGATACTACTTAATGTAACTTCATTAATTGTCATAGACATATTTTAAACTTCTTCACTTACTCACTTACTTAAATACTTACTTACTTAATCAAATTTATTAATACATTTTACTTACCTTTTTTCTTATCAAGCATACATGAACATTATATACTTACCTTTGCTCTTCTAGCATGAACTTGTCTTACCCTTTTTAGTATAACTCGTCTTACCTTACCTTACCTTGATATTCTCTTTAAATTTTCCCGTTGAACCACTTGGAATTTAAGGATACACGGGTACCTTACCATTTCCATGACTTGTCATGGTCTTACGTGGTATCCTTTTGAAACTTACCATTACCCTGTCTCGACATGGTCTTACATGGTATACTTGCCTTATGAACTCACCAATGCCATGCCTTGGCATGGTCTTACATGGGACCATTGCCTTATAGAAACTTATCAATGCCCTATCTTGACATGGTCTTAAATGATATCCTTGCCTTAGAAACCTTACCAATTTCCATGCCTTGGCATGGTCTTACATGGTATCCTTAAACCCTAATGTCATGACATTTGTATCCTACACATTCCTAAAGTTCAACAGGGACTTTCTGAAATTACTTCTCAGTCAATTCATGCTTGAGTCTTCTTTGAATAATTTCATAAAATAAATTTACACATGCTGGAAATTAACAACATTAACATAAAATAATAGAATATTGCATTTATTTACCGCAAACTTACCTCGAAACAAAATACGATCAACTATATCGATTTAGTCCACTATCTTTTTCTTTCCCTGGTCTAACTCTGAATTTTGTTCTTCTTGATATATAATAACAAATTTAGCTTACTTAATACTGACATTTATTAAAACAGTCCTTGACTCAAACTTTGGAAAAATTACATTTTTGCCCTTAAACTTTTACATATTTACACTTTTTCCCCAAGGCTCGGAAATTAAACTTCATCCTATTTTCTTATGTTTTATGACATGCTGATCATTTTTCCCTTCTATTGCAACATCAAATTCTTACTCTAACATGTACTTAAGAACATTAGGTATTTTTACTGATTATGTCGTATTACTCGTTTTCACGTAAAATCGCTTAGCAAAAGTTCCTTAAAACAATTTCAAACTTCATATTCTACCATAAAACATCAAAATAAACACATTTCACCTTTGGATATTTTTCCAAATATAAACCCTAGGTTAAATTATTGCTAGAATAAGCTTAATCAAGTTACCGGGACTCTAAAAACATAAAGAACATTAAAAACGGGGCTAAAACGGACTTACAATCGAGCTTGGAAGCTTGAAAAACCCTAGCTATGTCTTCCTCGTGTGAAATTCGGCCAAGGGGTTGAAGATGGACAAAAATTGGCTTTTAATTCATTTTAATAACTAAATGACCAAAATGCCCTTAATTAAAAACTATGGTGTTTTATCTTCCTTTAGGCATTTTTGTCCAAACTGGTATAATGGTCTAATTACTATCCAAGGACCTCCACTTTAAAAACCCATTACTCACAAGTACTTAGTACCTTTGTGAACTAGAACACACATTTTACAACTTTTGCAATTTAGTCCTAAATATCAAATTGGATCCTCTATCAATAAAATTTCTAAACGAAACTTTCATACAATCATGCCATAGACCTTAAAATGATAATAAAATAAATTTTTCTACCTCGAATTTGTGGTTTCACAACCACTGTTTCTTTTAGGCCCTATTTCGGGATGTTACAAAGAGAAAGAAAAAGGGAAAGAAAAATAAAAGAGAAAACTAGGGATTTGAAGCTTGAAACTTTGATTGGTAAGTTAATTAAGTCATTTCTAGTCAATTTTGATGTTTTAGAAGTTCTAAACAAAGTTTTATTGAAATTAAGTTGATATTTCAAGAGTTCATAGGTTTTCAAGTAGGGTTTATGTTGGACAAACTATGGAATTAGGGGTTTAATTGAATGAATTTTAAGTTAGAATTGATTAAAGGATTAAATTGTAAACTAGGCTATAAGTTTTATGTTGTAGGGACTAAATTGAAAAAATTTTGAAATTAGGAAAATATGCTGAAAAATTAATAGTTAAATGTAAGTATGGATGAAATTTGAATAGAAATAGAGTGTGAATTGAGTTAAGAAAATAAGTAAGTTTAGTTAGAATTAAATTGAAAATAGGATATAAATTGAATAGAATTTAATTATTTATTTTAAACTAATGTTGTAATTAATAGTGTAAATTATTTTAATTTTTTGTAGCTAATAAAGAAATCGAGGCGTCAACGCAAAAGGGGAAGGAAAAGATAGTCGAGGAGTAGCTCGAGAAAATTTACGGTTTGTATTACTATAACTCAAACTATTATTTATTAAATGTTATATTTAAATTTATATGTAAGGTAAGTACATTATAAGGTAAGTTTTAATATTTGAAATGAAGTATCGATAAGTATGAGTATTGAATTACATGTGGATTGAGATTGGAAGTATATTGAATGGATTGTATATTGAAATGGAATTGAAATTGATAGGAAAATGAAATTAAAAAAAACCTATTAACTAGTCGGACTGTGTCAGATATAATTGGCATGCCATAGGATTTTGAGAAGGGATTTGGAGATGTGATTTGGAGATGCTGATGTTTATATCCTTCGGATTTATCCGAAGAGGCACTCTGTGCTATTCTGGTGTGTTTTGGATGGATTATATTATTCTGGTGTGTTTGGGAGGATTATATGATACTGGCGTGTTTTGGAGGATTATACTAGTGTGTTTTGGTTGGACATTTCTAGTGTGTTTGGATGGAATCCATGTATCTGTCATAGTCTGATTTATGTTAATAGGGTGACAAATGAAATGAGTAAATTGAATGAATTTGATTATTTGAATAATTGAAAATATGAGAAGGAGGTCTAAGTTGATTTATGAATCATTGTGATATATGTGATATGATAATATGTAATTAAAGCTTATGAATTGATGGATGAACAGATTGTAAAATGTAATATTGTTGATGAAATGATATAATTGTTATATGATATTAAATGGAAATTAATATTTATGATTTATAATGTTTATGATAAATACAATTTAAATTATTTGAATTATATAGTTTGAGTTATGGTAATACAACTGAGTATAAAATACTCAGCGTACGGTTGTTTCCGTGCGCAGGTTAATAGAAGTCTAGAGTCCTGGTTCAGCATCCAAACGGTCCCGACTTCAACGTAAAATATTTTTGGTGATGTTTTCTTACTTAAATGAAAGTGGCATGGACATAGGTATTATAATAGTTATTTTTTATGTTATATGATTATGTTGTAAATAAAAGTATTTGGTGTTTTGATGTTTTAAACTAGTGAAATGGTAGAAAATTGTTTATGGTATTAGTATGAATTAAAATGGTTTGAATGATTTTATCAATTAATTAGAAATGGTAATTAAGTTATCAAGTCAATATGTTAAGTATAATTGAGGTAAATTTGAGTATGTAAATGCATTGGTTGAATTACTGGAATTGGTATTGGTTGCTGTTTGAAAATATGCAGGGTAGGTTAGATATTTATAAAGGGGATATATTGAGTTTTTTTAAATAATAATAAAAAAAATTTGAAAAATTTTGGAGTACTTGAAGAAGTCTCGTTCCATTTTTACTATACGATTTGGGCCTTGAGGGTCCTTTAAAGGGACTTTATGATTTAATTTTAATATGTTTGTTATTTATTTATGAATTGTACATAAATTGATCGATATGTTCAGTAATGCCTCGTAACGCTGTTCCGGTGATGGTTTGGGGTTAAGGGGTGTTACACATATAGTGAAGAACCGATCAAAATTTTGGCTCGTGAAACAAAGAAATTAAGGAACAAAAAAGTGGCTTTGGTAAAAGCTCTATGGAAAAAACATTGAATTGAAGAAGCTACCTGGGAATCAGAGGATACCATGAGAAAGCAATACCCGAATCTTTTTACTGGTAAGATTCCGAGGACAAAAATTCTTAAGGGGGAGAGTTGTAACAGCCCATTTTCAGTGAAATCAGAAAAGTGGTTTCGGGACCACAAATCCGAGCCGAAAGTAAAATTTATTTTAATATTATTGCATGGTCTGTATTACAATAGGAACTTTATATGATAATTCTAATAAGAAAATTTTACCGATTATGTGCTTAATTACAGAAAGGACCAAATTGCATAAAATGTAAAAGTTGAATTCTAGTAGCTAAAAGGATTAAATAGCTATGGAGTTCAAAACTTGAGGTCCTTATATAGTAATTAGACCATTAAAGAATAGTTAGTAGATATTTTTGATGATTCATCCATGTAAAATTTAGAAAAAGGCAAGGACTAAGTTGGAAATGAGAAAAATTAAAGGATGATAAATAATTAATAAGAAATAAAATCATTTTATATCATCTTCTTCCCCAAATATTCCATGGAAACCCTAGGAAAGAGAAAGCAAGCTTTCTTAGCTTAATTGGGTAAGTATTCAAGTCCCTTTTTAGTAATTTTTATATTTTTGAAATCAGGATAGTCTAATCTATCTATTTGGGGGATTAATTTGAAAAGTTATCAAAGTAAAGAAATTTTTCCATGGATGAATATGCTGAAATTTTGAAATTTATGGTAGTAAATGAAAGGTTGTTGATAGATAAACAACTTTTACAAAGTGAATTATGATGAAAAAGTGATTTAGGAATTAAATTGTAAAGTTATGAAAATTAAAGAAAAATTCTGAATGTTATAGAATACATGTGCTGTAAATTTTATATTGAAATTTTGGTTAGGCTTGGAATAATGAGTTAATTGCATGAATTTCATTTTCCAAGCCTAGGGACGAAATTGGAATTTATGAAAAATTTAGGGGTAAAATGGTAATTTTTCCTAGGGTGTAAATTGAATTAAATTGAATATGAAATGTGAGAAATTAATGATTACATTCATTAATATAGATATGGAAAACGCAAATTCAAAGCTAGATTGAGGAAAACAGAAAGTTTTGAATTAGTAGATTTTCTTGTACGAATTATTATCAAGGTAAGTTCGTGTAACTTATTTTTGCATATTATCATGTTTGAATTGAATGTTATATTTAATTTGAATGAAATAAATGTTTATGTGATTTATATGGATGTTATAGATATATAAATGATCATATGATAGAAAAGGTCATAAAGATGTTCAGTTCCGTTTGAATAATGAAAATTAATGGATACGCATGATTTTCCGTATATGAATATGATTCTGCCTATGTTGCAGACGGGGTTTAGCTCGGACAAGTAATCCCGATATAATCTCTTGAGCATATCGATGAATAGTTCCTACGAGCATCCTGATCGATAGTGATCTTGCATTTGTTGCACATTACCGCCGCTCTTTGTGAGCGTCCTAATACATGTTTCGATCGGTTGTGATCAAGCATATATTGCAGACACAAACGCAGCTCTTCATGAGCGTCCCGTTAAGCTCGCTTGAACTCCCTGTTACCTTATTCGATGCTTTCTGATAGTTTCTCTTCAAAGATATCTGATAAGCTCTATGAGCTCCTTGAATAGAACTCTTATGAGTTTCCTAATATCCCGGTTAAGTGTCCTGTTACATGATTACATGACTCAATTGAGCATTCTAATACGTGGCTCGAGAGTGTGCTTTCTGAATAAGTGCCCTACTGGGTACCCCTGATTATGAATTGACGAATTACAGATTTGTACACCTTGAGTGTACTATTTTAGTACCCATCGATATTTCAATAATTCAACGGATAGAACTCTTGACATGAGAAAATGATGAAATAAATAGAAATATATTCTGAATGCTTCTGAATTATTTGATGAAGAATTTATATGATGAGCTCATCTATGTTTATTTGATGTAAAAATATTCTATATGACTAACTTGCTTGATTGAGTATATATGTTTAGGTAAATTTGTCAAAATGATGAAAGCATGTTAATTCTATGCTTAATATTATTAAATGTGATAGGTAAGTTTTAATTATTATTATACGAACTTACTAGGCATATAATTCTTACTAGGTTTTATTTTCTCTGTTTTATAGTGCTCGGAAGCTCTTGAAGGTTGGAGATCGGTTGGAGCATCATCACACTATCCACTAACTTGTTTTGGTATAAATAGGAAATTTATTTTGGTATAATGGCATGTACAGGTAACTTGGTCTTTGTTGGCATATGAATGTAGTTTGTAAACTAGCTATTAGAATGGCTAGTAATGTCTTGTTTTGATATACTTACAAGGTTATAATATGGAAAATATGTATGTGTTAAGTATAATGAATATGGTTGATCAAGTTGTGCTTAATATATAAGTTAAACAAAGGTAAGATTATAATCATTAATGTATATGATAAAATATCGTATTAGATGTTAGAATTGGCTTGGAATTAATGCTTAAGTTGGCTGGTATATACTTGTAAGTTTTGGTGTAGGCTATTGGCAAATTTTGGGTGAGAAATAAAGCTAGGAAATGACTTTATTTTGTCCACATGAGTAGACACACGGTGTGTGTCATGACCGTGTATGACACACGGCCTGGCACATGGGCATGTGATTTGGACATGTGTCCCCTGTATCTTAAATTTGATAAACAGAACACTCAGAATTGAGCACACGGGTAGAGACACGGGCATGTGTCTTAGCCGTGTGTGCTACACGGCCCAGAACATAGGCGTGTGTGTTGACCATGTGAAACTTGCACTTAATTTTGAAAATTTAAATTAACCACACGGCCTAGCACACGGGCATGTGGCTGGTCATGTGGCACAAGTTAGAGAGCTATACAAGGTCAGACACGGCTTGCGACATTGGCATGTCCTATGGTCACACGGGCGTGTGTCTTAACCACACGGGCATGTGAGCCCTGTAACTAGGACAAATTTTAACATTTCGCGAAAAATTCTATGAGATCCCGATTTAGTCCCGATTCGATTCCAATGTTTATATTGGGCCTCGAGGCCCCATGCAAGGGACAATAAGACCATTTACAGAAATTGAATAGTAATTAACCTGAAATATTTGTAACTGTTTTGTAAACTCTAGTAATATTTTGAAACCCTATTCTAGCGACGGATACCGACCAAAGGTGTTACAGCTTAGGTTGTGTCCTGATGCAAGATGATAAAGTAATTGGATAAACATCCCAATAGTTAAAATTGCATTAACACAATTGCCCAACGTGCGATTTAGAGTTAGCCGCTGTGGTGTTTGCTCTAAAGATCTTAAGGCACTACTTGTATGGTGAAAAGTGTCATATTTATATGGATCACAAAAGTCTTAAGTATCATCTCTTCTAAAATGAACTATATCTGAGGTAACGTCACTGGAATAAGTTGATGAAAGATTATGATTGCATAATTGACTACCATTTTGGGAAAATGAATGTTGTGATTGATGCTTTGAGCTGGAAATCAATGTTAGGATTAAGAGCAATGTTCACTCAGCTAAGTATTTACGAAGATGGCAGCTTGTTAGTTAAGTTAAAGATTAAACCTGTGTTCTTTGATCAAATAAAATAGGCGCAATATGTTAATGCCAAGTTAGTAAAGAAAATAAAGTTTTCTCAGCAAGGTGATATTAAAAATTTCAGAATTGATAAGGATGGTGGTCTTCGATTCCATAATTGAATTTGTGTTCCTGATAATATTGATTTGAATAAATTGATTCTACGCGAGGCTCACGATGGTTCTTTTGCTATGCACCCTAGTGGTGTGAAAATGTAACCTGACTTACGAGTATCTTATTAGTGGCCCGGAATGAAAAGAGAGATTGTTGAATATGTCTTTAAATGTTTGACTTGTAGCAAGTAAAAGACGAGCACCAAGTTCCCATTAGGTTGTTACAGCCTATTTCTGTTCTAGAATAAAAATGGGAACGAATTGTAATAGATTTCGTAGTTGGTCTGCCAACTTCACTGAATAAAAAAAATGAGATCTGGATGATAGTGGATCAATTGACAAAGTCTGCTCATTTTCTGGCAATGAGAACTTATTGGCCATTTTCGAAGTTGGCCAAGGTATATATTCACGAGATAATTAGACTTCACGGTGTGTTTGTGTCTATTATCTTCGATGAAGGCCCTTGTTTCACCTCGAGATTTTGGTTGGGTACAAGGTTAAATTTCAACATAGCTTTCCATCCTCAGTCTGATGGCTAGTCAAAGCGAGTTATTCAAGTGCTGAAAGATATGTTGCAAGCCTATGTTATTGAATTCGAATTTGGTTGGGAACGTTATTTACCTTTAGTCAAATTTTTCTTTAATAATAGTTTCCAATCGAGTATTCAAATAGCTTTGTATGAAGCATTATATGGCTGACGGTGTAGAACACCCTTATGTTGGTTAGAGTTGAGTAAGAAAAAAATCAATGGGCCAAAATTGATTCGGGACATAGAAGATTAAAGCTAACCAAAGGCAGATTGAAAGCAGCCTCAAATAGGCAAGAACCTTATGATGACCCAAAATGGAAGGATATTGAATATGAAGTGGGTGACAAGGTATTTTTGAAAGTCTCTCCGTGGAAAAATATCTTGTGTTTTGGTAGTAAGGGAAAGTTGAGTAACAGGTATATTGGGCTATATGAGATCATTAAGAGAGCTGGACCAATTTCTTATCGTCTAGCCCTACCATTAGAATTACAAAATATTCACAGTGTGTTCCATGTATCTATGCTCCGACGATATCGGTCCAATCCCTTTCATGTTATACCGGTGGAAGCAATTAAAGTTCAATATGATCTGTCATATGAAGAACCATTAGAGATTTTAACTTGAGAAGTGAAAGAGCTAAAAAATAAGCACGTGCCATTGGCAAAAATCCTATGGCGAAGTCATAGCGCGGAGGAAGCAACCTGGAACCAGAAGAGACAACAATATTTCAGTATCTCCACCTCTTTCCAGGTAAATTTTAGGAACAAATTTTCTTAAGGGTGAAAATTGTAACGACTTGGTTTCCAAAAATCTTCATTTTTAACTACAAACGTATGGTATCAAATTGTATTATAGTTTTTTTTATTACAATGAAATACAAAAGTATTCTGAGGATTGAATCCAAGGGGTTGCCAAAAATCGGTAAACGTGTTATTATTAATCTAATCAAGTCAAAAATTAGTAGTGCAAATTAAAAATCAAATTGAGATTAAACTAATCCTAAATTTTATAGCGGTTAGGAATTAAGAAATTTCCTATTTCTCAATTAAACAATACAATTTCATTAATCTAAAATCAATCAATTAATTAATTAATTAAGCTAATATCCTAACACGATTGACTTGTTTACTGCCCTTAATTAGGATATCCTTTTGGTCTCTTCCTACTTAAGGATTACTGTCTAAGCTATCCTTTCAGTCTCACTTAGATATACATTTACCAAATCAATATGCAAAAAAAGTTTCCTATCGATCTCTTTTGTCTAGGTATTCTACTAAAGGCATCCATTATAGTACTTTGAGCAATTTGACAAATTTAGGCAAAATACCTAATTGAATAAAGGTAATAATCAATCAAACAATCAATTAATATATACAAAATATTCATAAAAGCACATATATCATGCGCATTATTATAAAGTATTTGATCAAATAAACGACAAAAAATATATAAAATGAGAATGAGTGGAGGAAATTCTCAATGATAAAATCCAGGTGATTGCAGAGTCTTGAATCGCCTCCAATCAGGAGTGTAGCTAAGGCTGACAGGAGCCCCAACCCCTCTTAAAATGAAAAACTTTCCATTTAGGCCCTTTAAAATTTTTTAAATTTAAAATTAATAAAGGTAAAATTACACTTTGCCCCCTAAAAATGATAAAAAAAAATTGATTTAATTCTTTAAAATTTATAAAGATATAAACTATTAAAATAGTAAAATTGTATTTTTACTATCATAAAAATTACAATTTAATTTCTGCCCTAAAAAAAATATTAGCTTTGCCCTTGTCTCCAATTGCAAAGCTTAATAAAATTAGTGATTCCATACATAAAGTGAAAATAAAAGATAAAAATAAAAATCTAATATATGACAATGTCATAAGAGAAAACTTAAAACTAAAAACTACTGAAAAAAAAATCCCTCTAACTCTAACACTCTAACTCACTCCCCATTAATCTAATTAAAATGTTGTTTATATAAGAAATTTTTCAAAAACCAAAATGTCCTTCCTATTACTACAACACTTAGGCTTTTTAATTAGAAAATGACCTAGAAATGCTCTTAAAATGCAAGTCAACACCTGCAAGAATAGTCGCGACGATAGTTACCTCAATGTCGCGAGATGTCATGACATGGAGCTTGTTTTGGTCTCTCCTTGCGTCTGTTTTTGGTGTCATTACTTCCATGAGTCATGGTCGTGACCTCGGCTATAGATTCATCTCGGAAGTGCATCTTCAACTCCCAATTAGTCCTATATAACCACACAATCTTATTTAAAAATAAAATAACATAAAAACTACTAAAAATCATACTTTTAATACTTAAACTCCTAAAAATACAATTTATCATTAAAATGATTTAATTCTACCTAAAAACACGTTGAAATATATACAAATGACAACAAATAAACATGACAATTTGTGACAGAGCAAATCTCCCACACACCAAATGATGTTGACGAAATTATTAATAAATTTAACAAATCCTTCAATAAAGATCCAAATTTTACGAAATCCCCAATTTTCTCAACCTTTAAACCTTAAAATTCTCGCTCACTAACTTCTCCATATGCTCCAACAAATGGGATAGTTTTTACTTGAGTAGATTTAATTTTTTGAAATTTTTATTACATATTATTAAGTACAAAAATTTCATAATGTTATTTTCCAAATTAAAATGATGTGTATAACACCCTAAACCCGGCCTAAACGTTATGGCCGAATCTGTAATGACTCAAAATTCACGGGCACCGGAAAAGTAAGTTATAGGGCCTCCGTCTTAGTAAAATAAGTTCGAAAATAATTATTAAAAATATTTATGAGCCTAGTGGTGTGTCTAATTAGAATTTAATTAGGTGAAATTATCTTAATTTAGAATAATTAGCAAAAAGAACTAAATTGAAAAAGAGGTAAAAGTTTAATTCTAAAGTAATAGAAAATAAAAAGGATCAAAATGGCAATTAAGCCATTTACATAAATTGAGGCGGCAAATGGAAGAAAAATTAAGATTTTTCTTGAATGTATGTATTATATATATTAAAATTAGTATTTTGGTTTTATAATTATTATGATTATTTAATGAATATTATATTTTAAATAAATTAAATAGTTGATAAATATATGGTAATAAAATATACATGTGTAAAAAAATTATATTGGTACATTTGTAATTTAAATACTAAATTATTTATTATTTAAGTAAAAAGATATTTGTTAATTAAATAATTAATTTATTAATTTATGAAATTTTTGCTTGACAAACAAATTGAATAATGACAATTGTAATAAAAATATTGGTACATTTGTAATAAATAGATACATGTACACTTGTAATAAAATAATTAAGTTACTTTAAAGTAAAAGATATTTGTTAATTAAATTATTAAATTATTAAATAATTGTGTGAAAAAAATAAAATAAAATAAATGGTGACAAATGTATGGTATTGATGGTGTACACTTGTGTGTATATAATTAAATGCTTAATAGATATTTAAAATAAATATATTATAATATATGTTAATTAAATAAATAAAGTAAATAAAAGAATAAAATAATGAAATAAAAAGAAACAAACAGAATAAGAAACAGAGAGCATTCGAAAAACAGGGGAAGAAAAGGGAAAGAAAAGAAAAAAGGAAAATTGGATTTTGAAGCTTCTAACTTGTTTGGTAAGCTAAATTTAGTCCTTTTCTCTTAAATTTGATGTTTTAGAAGTCTTAAAACAAGGTTTTGATGAAATTAATTTGATAGTTTGAAAGTTTAAAAGCTTTTAAACAAAGTTCATGTTGAAGAAAAAGAAGAATTAGGGATTTAATTGAATGAATTTTAAGTTAGAAATTGAAAAAGGGATTAAATTGTAAAAGAAGCTATAAGTTTTGTGTTTTAGGAAATTAAATTGAAATAAAATTTAAATTGGGGTTTTATAATGAACATTAGATTGTTAGGGTGAAATGGAAGGAAATTGAGTAGAAATGAAGTATAAATTAAGTTAAACAAATAAAAGAGTTAATTAGGATTAAATGAGAATTAGGGAATAAATTGAATAAAAATTCAATTAATTATTAAATTAATGCTGTAATTAATAATGTAAATTGTTATTATTATTATTATTTTTTGTAGCTAACAAGGAAAACGAGGCATCGGCATCCAAAGGAAAAGAAAAGATCGTTGAGGAGTAAACTCGTGTTTCAGGTTTGTATTACTATAACTCAAACTATTTATTAAATGTATATTGAATTTATAGTTATGGAATAATTAAGATAAGGTAAGTATTATATTTAAATTTAAATATAAGTATGTGTGAAAATTAATTTGTATATGAATTAAGATAATAGATATTTGAATTGATTGAGTATTGAAAATTTTTATGTAAATGAAATTGAAATTAGAAAAAGTAAAATAATACTCTATTAACTTGTCGGACTAGATTTGATACAAATGACATGCCATTGGATTTGTGATGTGATGAGGAGATTGTAGTTTAGCCGAAAAGATGTTTTTGTTATTATATACTTCGGTTTATCCGAAGAGGCACTTAATGCCTTACTGGTGTGTTATGGAGGATTTATAATATTCAGGGTGTGTTTGGGTTGGACATTCTGGTGTGTTTGGGTGGAATCCGCGTATCTGTCAGAGTCCGAGCCTTCTTAATAGGGTAAATAATTGAAATGAAATTTTGAAAATAAGATTATTTGTTTTGGCACTATTGAAAAGTATGAGAAAGAATGTATGAACTAAAATATGAATTGAGTTGGTATGAGAAAAATGAATTTTGAATTTAAGATTTATGAAGTAAAATAATTATATATAAAATTAGTTTAAATAATTATAAAATTTATGGTTGATGTTTGTAATTTATTAATGTTAAATAGTCTTGATTTATAGTAATACCACTGAGTATGAAATACTCAGCGTACGGTTGTTTCCGTGCGCAGGTTATTAGAGTTTCGGATCCGGTCTAGCATCCAAAACAAACCCGACTCCAACAAAAAGATTTTGGTGATGTATTTCTTCCTTTGGTTAAGTGGCATGTACTAGGTAGTTGCATATAAATCATATGTATACATTAAGTTAAAAATTATGTTAATGATATAAATATTAGTTATATGAATGTGAAACATTGGTGTTGGTTGTTTTGGTTTGAATTTGCAGGGGCTTTTAGGTAAAAAAAGCAGAAATGCTGCCGAAATTTTTATAAAAAAAAATTCGGAACACTCGAACAAGTCCCGGTTTACTTTTAATACGTGTTTGAACTTCGAGAGTCCAATATAGGGACTTAATTATTATCTTATACTATGAAAGTTATATTAATTGTAAATTATTCGTAAGTTGTCTGATATGTCCGGTAATGCCTCATAACCTCGTTCGGCGACGATTTGGGGTTAGGGGGTGTTACAGAATCGGAGATGTCACAAAGAATGGATTTTAATATCGAACTCTACATGTTAAAACCATTTCAATTTTAAAACTCGTACTTTCCTTTATCCATTGTCAAAATGTTTATTCAATTAATTAATTAGCCTTAAAACGTGTTTAATAGCGGAAGCTTACAAAAATGCTGTATTTCAAGAAATCAGTTCGTATTTTTAGAAAAACTTTTGTTTTAGTATAAATCATAGTTTTTAGATATCAATCACAAGTTAAATACTAAAAAAAATCCAAATCGAAAAGAAAATCGGCCAAAAAGTCCGGAGAGTCCAATTGTTCCAAAAATCCAGAAATAATCTTTAAAATAAAAATCATAAACATAACCAGTCTATGAACTCGTGGTCACTAAGAGGCTCCGTCGCAATGATTCGCCTAAGTCTGTGGATTACCTGACAAAACAGACAACAGATGTGAGTCTACGAAAACTTAGTGTGTAGCCCAACAGAATTAAGCATGCAAACACACAACATAACATGCACAGCCAGACACAGATACAGATTTAGTTTCAGACAGATTCAGATAACAGTTTCAGTTTTAGATATGTAGAACCCTATCCCCCATCCACTACACACCAACTCCGACCATCTCATCATATCATATGGGGTTAAAAACACCTACCCATCCCTACACAACACGATGTGCCATTAAGACACATATCAGATAGTATGCAGCCAAGCTGCCAGAACAAAGGCGATTAACGCCAAACAGAATACTTCCTCCTCATATACAAATCCCACCCCAAATCAGATACAGAAAATCACATATAGATTTATCAGATTTAACATGCTCGATATGTTTTTATACAAATAACAGATATACATATGGCAGTACAGTCAGGCATACATTTAGTATCCTACTCGGATCAGTCCACCAGAATATCATAGCATTCAAAATAGGGTTTAAATAGCCCTTACCGACCCTACAGTAAGCCCACAGTCAATCGGAGCCACCCGTTTGACCTTAGGAAAAATTTCAGAATTTTGGGCCCATATGTCATTGTGGCCTGCCCGTGTAGCCCACACGCCCAGATTTAGCCTTACCTTTGTGGCCCACACAACCTGGCCCAAAACCCACACGCCCATGTAGCATGCCCGTGTGGCCCACACGACTCGACCACATAACCGTGTCTCGCACACGGCCAGCCACACGCCTGTGTAGTGTCAACAGAACAGTTTTTCGGCCTTCGCCAAAACTCATTTTTCTGTGTTTCGAGAACATACCTGATTCATTTTTGCCGCAAAACCACTCCCGAGACCTCCAGTACCTAAAACAGGATGTTCAACACTTTTTAGTAACCAAAAACGAGTGTAATACGATTCGTCCAATTATGCAAAACTGACTTACCACTTAAACAAAAATGACCACCACCTAGAATCAAGCCACCGAAAAGTAATTTCTTGCCTCACAATCTTCTCCTACACCACAGAATTCGTCGATTACTTCCACTTATCGACTAATCATTAAGATTGCCCAGAATTCAAAGAAACCCAAACGATAACAATCGCCCAACTACTTACCAAACAGATTAACAATTCCAAAAACCTTAGTAACGATCAATTGAACAAGAGAACAACAGAAACCCAAAGAAGAATAGAAAAAATGAAAGTGAAAGATAGGAGAAGAGAGAAAAAAAATCAGGGACAAAAATTTTTGGAAAAAGAATTCAAACTGGACAGAATCAGAAATCTGATAGCCTCCCTAATTTTCTACCCACTAACCCACTAACTCACAACCTCCTTAGACTTTTAACTCCACTTAAACACAATCAAACAATCGAGCAAAAATATATTATCTACTTAAACACAAACACAACTCCGAAGCATATCCTCCAGTATCTGAATCACCCTCTCAGATTGACCATCGGTCTAAGGATGGAACGTAGTTCTGAAGTCCAATCTCGAATCCAGAGCCTCATGTAATTTCTTTCAGAATTGAAAAGTGAAATGAGGATCTCTATCAGAAATAATCGGAACAGGAACCCCATACAGTCTTACAATTTCAGAATTGTAGAGTTTCGCTAACTTCTGCAAAGAATAGTCCGTCCGGATAGGAATAAAATGAGTAGACTTGGTCAATCGATCCACGATGACCCAAACAGAATCTTTGCTAATGGGTGTTAAGGGCAACCCACTAACGAAGTTCATCGTCACTTGTTCCCATTTCATAAGAGAATCTTAACTGGTTGTAACAAACCCGAAGGCAACTGGTGCTCAGTCTTAACTTGCTGGCACATCAAACAACGAACAATGAAATTAGTAACCTCACGCTTCAAACCCAGCCACTAGTATAACTCACGAAGATCACGATGCATCTTATTACCATGGAATGCATAGCATAAGGGCTACTATATGTCACCTTCAAAATTGACTGCCTCAACTCAAAATCATTCGGTACATAGATCTGTCCTAAAAAATATAGCAGACCATCATTATTCAACCCAAAATCTAAAGTACTGCCACTCTCAACCTGACGAAACTGCAAACCCAAAGACTCATCCCCCAACTGCTTAACTCGAATCTGATCAACCCAAGTCAGCTTAACTTGCAACTCAGCTAACAAACTCCCATCACCAAACAGACTAAGTTGAGCGAACATTGCTCTTAAATCAGACATCACCCTACAACTTAGAGCATCGGCACCATATTGGCCTTACTAGGATGGTAATCTATCATGCAGTCATAATCCTTGAGCAATTCAATCCATCGGCACTGCCTAAGATTCAACTCCTTCTGAGTAAGGAGGTACTTGAGACTCTTGTGATCGGTGTAGATGATACACCTCTCACCATATAGATAGTGCTTCCAGATTTTTAACACAAAAACCATAACAGCTAACTCAAGATCATGCGTCGAATAGTTCCCTTCATGTGCCTTAAGCTAACGGGATGCATAAGCCACAACCTTTCCATCTTGCATCAACACACATCCCAAGCCGACATGCGATGCATCACCATAAACCATAAACTCCTTACTAGATTCGAGATGTATTAGAACAGGAGCCTGATTCAGAATAGACTTGAGCTTCTCGAAGCTTGATTGTTGCGCATCAGTTCAGACAAATGAATACCCTTACGCAGAAGCTTTGTTAAAGGAGCTACAATAAGAGAGAACCCCTCGACAAATCGCCGATAATATCCCTCCAAACCCAAAAAACTATAGATCTCAGATATGTTCTTAGGCTATTTCCAATCCAACACAGCCTCAATCTTCCTATGATCCACTCGAATTCCCTAAACAGACACTACATGCCCCAGAAAAGTTACTTCACACAACTAAAACTCACACTTGCTCAACTTTGCGTAGAGCTGTTTCTCACGTAGAATCTAAAGCACTACTCTAAGATGCTCATCATGTTCATCCTCGGTATTAGAGTACACCAGAATATCATCGATGAAGACCACGATAAACTGGTCTAGGTACAGCTGAAAGACTCGATTCACCAGATCCATGAATGCAGTCGGAGCATTCGTCAGACCAAAAGGCATAATTAAGAACTCGTAATGTCTATAACAAGTCCTAAATGCAGTCTTATGAACGTCAATTTCCTTAACCCTCAACTGATGATACCCAGAACGAAGATCTATCTTAGAGAACACTGAAGCCCCTCAGAACTGATCAAACAAGTCATCAATCCTAGGAAGTGAATACTTATTCTTCACAGTCAACTTGTTCAACTGCTGAGAATCGATGCACATCCTCATGATCTCATCCTTCTTCTTAACAAATAGAACTGGTGCTCTTCATGAAGACACACTAGGACGGATGAAACCACGATCCAGAAGCTCTTACAGTTAAGCCTTAAACTCAGTAAGCTCCTTCGGTCCATACAGTATGGAGCAATAGACACCGGAGCTATACCAGGTAGAAGCTCAATTCTGAATTCAACTTCCCGATTCAAAGGTAAACCCAGTAACTACTCACGAAAGACATTCAGAAAGTTCTTTACTGTTCTGATATCCACATCAAAAGAGTCCTTAGAAATGGAATTACTGACATAAGCCAAATACGCTTCACATCATTTTTGGACCAATTTTTTAACCACGAGCGCGAAGATCAAATTGGACAGATAATCTCAGCGCTCATAGATCACAACCACCTCATTCTCATCCTCAGTTCTCAGAACGACCCTCTTGTCGCGCAATCCAAACTAGTTCAATACTTAACCAACCAATCCATACCCAGAATTAAATCTAACTCCTCAAACGAAAGCTCCATTAGATCTGCCAAAAATACCGCCCCTTGCACCTCTAATGGAACGTCCCCATACAGTTTACTAACCCAAATAGACTGCCTCGATAGACTCAGTATAGTAACCTCACTAGTAGCACTCTCAACAGAAATCTCCAGGTTTTTAGATCCAGTTCTAGCTACATAGGAGTGAGTAGAACCTATGTCTATCAAGTAGTATAAGGCACATCAAATATAAGGAACGTACCGGTGATGACATCAAGAGCATCTCTATCCTCTCGGTGTCGTACAACATAAACCAGTGCAGGCTATCTCACCTCAATCTAACTAGCACCCCTACCCAGTGCTCTCTGCCAATGACCTATACCATTACTACCCCCAACCTGTCCACAGCCCCTAGATGGTTGCTGAACTACCCTCTGAGGCAGTGCAGAACCTGATCCTGAAGCTTGCATCTGATTAGCCCTCTGTGAATAGTCTCAAATAGGGTGCTCTAATGACCCATACCTAAAACAAGCCCTTATCCTCCTCCAACACTCGTCTAGATGGCGCCTACCACAATCATCGCACAACTGAATCCTAGTAGGAGCAACAGGAGCCCCAACTCTAACTGGCCCATCAAGTCTGGACTTTTTTTTAGTCCTCTGAATAGAACTAAAGGGCTCTGATTCCCTCTTATTCTTACCATTCTCTTGATCCCTATTCTGGAGCTCCACGCGCTTTACATCCTCGGCAATCTTTGCATTCTCAACTAAAACCGCAAACTCCCGCTTCCTCTGTGGAGCAATCAAAACCCTCAAGTTATCCCTCAGACTGTCTTCAAAGCGGAAGCACCTCTCATACTCAGGCACCACCATGCCTCGAGCATAGCGGCTCAGCCTCAGAAACTCAGCTTCATACTCAGCCATAGATCTATCGCCTTGCATGAGATTCATGAAATCACGCCTACGAGTATCCACATAGCTCGCCCCCACGTACTTACTCTGGAAGGTGGTCTTAAAGAAATCCTAGTTCAGACAATCAGGCTGAGTACCCTCCTCAACTATTAACTACTACTGGTATGCCTCGTCACGAAGTAAGAAAACTGCACCTTTAAATTTTTGCTCAGGAGTACAGTCTAAATCGTTCATGATCCTCTTGGTGGCCTCCAACCAATACTCGGCCACATTAGGGGTGACTCTAGTGACACCCTTAAACAATTCAACACCATTAGACCGAAGTCGTTCAATTATCGAACCTCGGCCCCCAGCTCCATAATGAGGTCCAGCGACCCTCTCAAAATCCTCAACATGGCTTAGGACAGTGCGTCATCCCCATCCGAGCAATTTTGAGACCCAATCTCAGTAGCAAGCGAAACTAGTGTCTCACTCATATCTAAGTTCGGCATACTACCCAGAGAAGAAAACTTAGCTTGAGCCCCCTACGGCCTCGAATGTCAAGTCCGCGAGTTCTACGAGCGCTCATTATATATTTTGAGTTTTATCTATATTAAAAATTTTATGCATCAGTTCCAGTATTATTAGCAGACCTTTTATGCATAAATTATCAGAAGTTCAGAATTGTTTCCAAAGGTTTCCATCTTTAACTACTCAGTACAGTTTCAGAATGTACTATCTACAGTGTTTTAGAAAAGTTTTAACTAAGTTTCAGAAATACTTACAGGATCGACGCCGGAGACTCAGTGTACCATATACTTTCTCAAATTGTTCAAATTATTTAAATTATTTCAAAATCAATTCTTTTTGAAATATAATTTTGGAGCCCAAAATTCACAGTCAAGTTTTACAACCTAACTCTGATACCACTAAATGTAACACCCCAAACCTGACCTAGACGATATGGTCGAATCCGGAAATGTCATAAAGAATGGGTTTTAATATCGAACACTACACGTTAAAACCATTTCAGTTTTAAAACTCATATTTTCCTTTATCCATTGTCAAAATGTTTATTCAATTAATTAATTAGCCTTAAAACATGTTTAATAGCAGAAGCTTACAAAAACGATATATTTCAAGAAATCAGTTCATATTTTTAGAAAAACCTTTGTTTTAGTATAAATCATAGTTTTTAGATATCAGTCGCAAGTTAAATCCTAAAACGAAAATCCAAACCCAAAAGTAAATCAGTCAAAAAGTCTGAAGAGTCCAATTATTACAAAAATCCAGAAATAATCTTTAAAATAAAAATCATAAACATAACCAATCTATGAACTCGTGGTCACCAAGAGGCTCCGTCGCAACAATCCGCCTAAGTCTGTGGATTACCTGACAAAAAAGACAACAGATGTGAGTTTACAAAAACTCAGTGTATAACCCAACAGAATTAAGCATGCAAACACACAGAATAACATGCACAGTCAGATACAGATACAGATTTAGTTTCAGATTTAGATTCAGATAACAGTTTTAGTTTTAGATATGCAGAATTCTAACCTCATCCTCTACACACCAACTCCGACCATCCCATTACACCATGTGGGGTTAAAAATACCTATCCATCCCTACACACCACGATGTGCCATTAAGACACATATCAGATAGTATGCAGCCAAGCTGCCAGAATAAATGCGATTAACACCGAACAAAATACATCCTCCTCATATACAAATCCTACCCCAAATCAGATACAGAAAATCACATACAGATTTATCAGATTAAACATGCTCGACTTACTTTTATACAAATAACAGATATACCTATGGCAGTACAGTCAGGCATACATTTAGTATCCTACTCGGATCAGTCTATCAGAATATCATAACATTCAAAATAGGGTTTAAATAGCCCTTATTGACCCTACAATAGGCCTACGGTCGATTGGAACAACCCGTGCAACCGTAGGAAAAATTTCAGAATTTTGGGTCCACACGCCCATACTTGGCCTTACTCGTGTGGGCCCACACGCCTAACTTGGCCAAGCCAGTATGGCCCACACGGTAGTGTCTCGTACACGGCCATCCACACGGTCAGCCACTCGCCCGTGCGGTGTCAACAGAACAATTTTTTAGCTTTCGTCGAAACTCATTTTTCTGCGTTTCAGGAACACAACTGATTCGTTTTTGCTGCAAAACCACTCTTGAGACCACCACTACCTAAAATAGGATGTTCAACACCTTTTAGTAACAAAAAATAAGCCTAACACGATTCATCCAATTATGCAAAACCGACTTACAGCTTAAACAAAAATGACCACCGCCTCAAATCAAGCCGTCAAAAAGCAATTTCCTGCCTCACAATCTTCTCCTACACCACAGAATTCATCGAGTACTTCTACTTATCGGCTAATCATTAAGATTGACCACAATTCAAAGAAAACCTAAATGATAACAATCGCCCAACTACTTACCAAACTGATTAACGATTCCAAAAACCTTAGTCACAATCAGACGAACAAGAGAACAGCAGAAACCTAAAGAAGAGGAAAAAAAAGAAAGTGAGAGATAGGGGAAGAGAGAAAAAATGTTAGGGACAAAAATTTTGGGAAAAAGAATTAAAACTGGACAGAATCAGCAATCTGATAACCTCCTTAATTTTACACCATCAGACAATCGAGCAAAAATATATTATCCACGCTCACACAGAGATTCAAACTTAAGACCCCCCAACACACAAACTTCCTTACCACTTAAACCAGTAGGCTTATTCTGATATAAATTTACAAGCAATTTAATATAAGCCCACTGAATAAGGATAAGGCTTGGATCCAAAGATAACAAAGATTACCAAATGTGAGACTTGAACCCAAGACCTCTCACGCACACTCAAAACATTTAGCCACTGAAGCAGACAGATGCTTGTATAAAAATTTACAGAAACCGAAATAATAAAAAAATTTAGGGCATTACAATGTGGATATGCTTCCACATGTTAACTTCCAATTGGCTAAAATGGTAAATATTTTATGTGAAATTATAACTATTTTTAGAGTAAATAAAAGTATCACAAGTTATTTATTGTTAAAAAGTATAGTAGTAATAATTTTAAATATTAATTTAAAAATATAATTGAAACTAAAGAATATTGTCGTTAGTTCAAAAAAGTTTTTAAATTTGTGCTTTTACATATGTTACAGATTACAGAATAGAGTAAGATAACTCATTTCATTGTTTAAAATAAGTTTAAATGTCAAAAAAGTGATCGTAAAATAATTAAAAATTATTAATCTGTTAATAAAGAACTACAATCAATTGAGTTCCAAATCAAAAATTAGCAATCAGTTGAACACTTAGAATTTAGTTTCTGTCAAAGCCTTTGATAAACAGTTAAGGATGATGTGGTGGCTACCAGCCAACATGTGATATGGAAAAATGATTATGTGACAGTTGACATTGCTTTTAATATATAAAAAAAATCTAATGTGAAGATTTAATTAATTTTTGTAATTATTTAAGTCTAAAAATTATTAAAATATTATAAGAATTATTAAAAACTATAAAAATTAAAAAATTATAATTTTTGTATAATTTTAATATATTATGAAAAATAATAAAACATTATAAATATTAGAAATTGTAAAAAATTATAAAAAAATAGAAAATTTAAAAAAATAATTAAATTTATAATTATTATTAATATATTACGAAAAAACTATGCAAGAATCATAGAAATATTATAAAACTTTTAGAAATTATAGATAATTTATTAAAAATTTATAGAAAACTATGAAATAAGTTATAAAATTTATTAATATGATAAAAATATATTAAATTTAGTAAAATTATAAATATATTAAATATATGGTAAATTATTTAAAATTAAATAATAATTTTGTTATTTTGAAGGTTGGAGCCTTTGGTTTTGGTAATAAAAAAATAGGAAGCTTGATGTGTGATAGTGATGGGGATTGTGTGAGGTGCTGAGTGAGGGATTCTAGTAGTTTGGAAGTTTAAAGTGAGTGATGAGTAATAGTTTTAATTGATGAGAAGTGATGTGAGGGAAGTTGAGAAGGATAGGTTGGGGTATAATGTAGGGCAATGTGTGAAAGAAAACAAAAATGAGAATCAATTTGTTTATAAATTTTTTTTAAACTTATTAAAATATTATAGAATTATTAAAAAAATTGAAACTTATAGGAAAAATTATATAAATTATTAAAAAATTTAAAATTACTTCTCCTTTTATAAATTTTGTATTTTTAATAAATTATATTTCTTTTATCATTTTATTATTTTTATATAATTTCTTTTTATAATTTTTTAATAATTTTTCTACATTTTCTAAAAACTAATTAAGCCTTCGTAAAATAATTTAAAAAATTAATTAAGCCCCTGCATTAGCATTTTTCCATGTCAAACACCACAATAACCTCCACATCATTATTTTATCCACGTTAGCTGCCATTTCTACATTTAACAATTCGTTATGTGTTTCAACAAAAAAATATATATTTTAAGAGCTTAATTGATTGTTAACTTTCGATTAATGGCTTAATTGATTCTAAGAGAAGATTAAATTATTTCTTAATTATTTTGTGATTTTTTTTCCTTTAGGCCTTTAAAACAATATGAATAATATTTTATTATTAAATATGAATTCGAATAAGATTGAAACTTAGATTAACAAAATTTACTATTCAAGACTCGATTGAGATGAATCAAGACTCTTGAATAAGGGAGATTAAAGGTGTCAACGGATTAAGTTCATGTATGATATCAATATCATAGATAGTTGATCAAATCCAACCGTGATTAATATGAGTGTCAAATTTTGCACAAATCTATCTAAATTTATAAATGATTAATCTGAGTCCGTTTAAGCATGCACATATACATTATTTTTATTTAATAGTTAGTAATTATATATTTCTTGTATTACCATTATATAGTTTTTTTTAATATTTACATTATAATATAAAATTTTAATTTTCATATAATTAGAATAACATAATTCGTAAAAGAAAATAAAAATATAACATTTTATAATCTTAAATTAAAGTCTAAGCTGAACCCATTATTTTAACATTATAGATTATTATCTTATGATATTTGTTATTTTTGATACGATATAATTAGAATTACCCATAGTCCCTCCCCAATTCTTAAATAGGAGGATAATGCGCTTCAATGGAATCGAACCCATATCCTCCTACATTAATAATAATACCAATACCAATCGAATTAAAACTCAAACATTAAATTCAACAATTTTTAAACAAGATACTTTTGTTTAAACCCATATGGATGAATTTTCAAACTTCAACGAGCAAGTCCATCTTTGATGAGAACTTTGAAACCTCTAGTTTTCTTTAATCGGTTTAATCAGTTAGTTTAATTATATGCTGGCCATTTTTGTCTATAATATCCAAATCGGAGTACCGCTATAAATCTTATTCTTTAAATTATAAGTAGCAAAATATGTGAATGTATGTCCACAAAATCATTATCAAAATTTGATACCATAAAATAGCGATTATATTTATTCTTAAAATGTTGGAACAATTACAAACAAGAATTATTAATATGTTAGTTATATTACATGAAAAGAATTCAAATTCAAATTTAAGAGATAATATATTAAAAGAGATAATTATAAAAATTAATTTTTATGTATTATAAAATATATACATAAAAATACCTTAATTATAAAATAAAATATTTTGGCCATTTTACTCAAAAAGGCCCTTTTCAAAATTTAATTACAGAAATGAGTCAATTTTTTTATTATTTACCGAAAAAAGTCAAATTTTGCAAAAACACATCCACGTCAGCGCGATTTCAGGGGATATGCCAGCAAAATGCTTCCCTAGGGGAGCGTTTTTGCCATGTTAGCAAAACTCGCACCCTCATGGACGTGCTTTGCTGATGTGGCAAAAACGCTCCCCCAAGGACGCGTTTTAGCCCGAGTTTAAATTTTCAAAAAAGGTCATTTTTAAATATTATAAAAATAGACCAATTTTTTTTAAAAATTTATAAGAATAGACCTTAAAAAAGGCTTAAAGTGACAACACCATTTTTTTTAAGGTTTCACCAATTAATATGGAAATAAAACTTACAAGCAAATCTTTATATAGACTGAAAGTCCCATTTCTGTTGTTTTCTTAAGCAATGTGAGATATGAGATATGTGTATATATAGACTCATGAATAAGTTTGCAGCTTGTTCCTAAACAATGTGGGATTCCTTCCTCTTTTAACTAACAACATGGACTAAATGCCACACTATATTTTATAATATTTTTACAAAACAATTTCTATTTTTTATATTTTGTTAACATTTTCTCATATTATAAAATTATCCAACATAGCCTCAATCTTTCGAGGATCAACACAAATCACCTCAGTGGAAACCACGTGCCCCAGAAAAGTTACTTCACCCAACCAAAACTCACACTTGCTTAGCTTATCGTAAAGCTACTTCTCACGCAGAATCTGAAGCGCTACTCTAAGATGCTCATCATGCTCATCCTCAGTCTTAGAGTAAACCAAAATGTCGTTGATGAAGACTACGACGAACTAATCCAAATAGGGCTGAAACACTCGGTTTATCAAATCCATGAATGTGGCCAGAGTATTTGTCAGACCAAAAGGCATAACTAGGAACTCTTAATGTCCATAACAAGTCCTAAATGCAGCCTTATATACATCAGTCTCCTTAACCCTCAACTAATGATACCTAGAATGAAGATCAATCTTTGAGGACACGGAAGCCCCTCTGAACTGATCAAACAAGTTATCAATCCTTGGAAGCGGATACTTATTATTCATAGTCAGCTTGTTCAACTGTCGATAGTCGATGCACATTCTCATGGTTTCATCCTTTTTCTTAACAAACAGAACTGGTGCTCCCCATAGAGACATACTAGGACGGATGAAACCATGGTCCAGAAGCTTTTGTAGTTGAGCCTTAAGCTCGATAAGTTTTTTTCGGTGCCATACGGTAGGGGGCAATGGACACCGGAGCTGTATCCGGAAGAAGCTCAACCTCAAACTCTACTTCTCGGTTAGGAGGTAATCTCAGTAACTCCTCAGGAAAAACATCTGAAAAATTCTTTACTATTCTGATGTTCCCCATAGAAGAGTCTCTAAAATTAGAAAAACTTAAGTAGACCAATTACACCTCACACCCTTTTTGGACCAGTTTCTCAGCTACTAGTGTGGAGATCACATGTGACAGATAGTCTCGACACTAACCAATCATAGCCACCTTCACATTATGCTTGGTCCTCAAAATGACCTCTTAGATGTGCAGCCCAAACTAACTCGGTGCTCTACCAACCTGTCCATAACTAGAATTAGATCGAACTTCCCAAACAGAAGCTCCATCAGATTAGCCAGAAAAATATTCCCATGCACCTCTAATGGAACATCCCTATAGAGTTTACTAACCCGAACAGACTGCCCCAACGGACTCAATATAGTAACCTCACTAGTAGTGCTCTCCACAGAATCCCTAAAGTTCTAAATGCAGAACTAGCTATGTATGAGTGAGTAAACCCTATGTCTATGAAAGCCACGTAAGGTCCATCAAATATAAAGAACATACCGGTGATAACGTCAAGAGCATCTCTGTCATTTCAGCGATGTGTAGCATAAACCAAAGCAGGATGCCTCGTCTCAGTCTGACTAGCACCTCTGCCCGGTGCTCTCTATCTACGACCAACACCGTTACCACCCCTAGCCTATCCATGGCCCCTAGGTGGCTACTGAATTGCTCTCTGAGGCTGTACAGTACTCGGAGCTGAAGCTTGTATTTGATCTACCCGCTATGGACACTCTCTAATACGGTGCTCAAGAGACCCACACCTCAAACAAGCCCTAATCCTCCTCCAGCACTCGTCCTTATGGTGTCTCCTACAATCTCCACAAGGCAGCATCCCAGTAGAAGCAACAGGGCCTCTCACTCTAACTGGCCCATAAGATCTAGCCCTTTTCTTAGGCCTCTGCACAGAACTCGAGGGCTCCAAATCCCTCTTATTCTTACCTCTCTCCCTATCTCTATTCTGGCGCTCCGCGCGCTTAACATTCTCGGCGATCTTCACCTTCTCTACTAGAACAGAAAACTCACACTCCCTTTGCGGAGCAATCAGAACCTTTAGATTATCCCTTGTTCTTATATGATTTAACTGCAGGATATACTTGTTCTTATATGATGGAATGATATTTAGTTGAGTTTTTTTATCTGTAATTAAATGTAATTGTTTGGTATTTGTTCGTAACATCCTATTGTTCGAGCTCGGTGACTGGACCGGGTAAAGATGTTACATAGGGTTTGCATGTTTAGCACATGTAAGGTTCGCTTAAATAATATATATGGTTTGCATGATATTCATATGGGGTTCACATAAATATAAAAATGGACCGCATATTGATTTTTATAAGGTTTTGCATATAGGTTCACGATAGGGTTGGCGCATATCTACTACAATTTCCCTAGTGGAGTTCGCATATATAACAATTTACATAAGGGCTCGCACCAAGGGCTCTCATTCATAGGGTTTGCACCTATAGGTTCACATTCAAGGTTCACTTATAGGTGTTTGAATACAGGGGCTCACCTATAGGGGGTTCGCCTATAGGTGCATACAGACTACCTACTTTCTAACACTTTAATTAATTATACACAATGATTTAGGTTTAAATCCCATAGCTGATTTGAAAATACCCAAAAAAAACCTTAATTTAGATGAGGAGATCGACAATCTACAGGGAGGAAGGGACGATTTTAAAAATATTTGAAATCCTTGGTTGAAAATTGGTTCATCAATAAAAGAGAAAAGAAAGAACTTTAGGAATTTTTCTTGAAAATTTCTTTAGATAAAAATTCTAGGGTTTGAAAAGATTGGTTATAAAACTCTTTTTCCTTAATTGAAATAGGTTTTAGGAATTCATGTAGAATTAGGACTCTTTTAATTTAAGGAATAAATTAAAAAATAGTTTTTGGCTGGGCTATTTTGAAAATTTGACACTTTTATGGGGTAAAAATAAGAAAATAAAATTTTTTGGCTGAAATGTAAACAGGGGTTTCAAACCTAGGACTTAAGGGTAAGCTAAAATTTTACAACTAAACCAACGCTCATTCTTGTTAATTCCTTAACAAAAAATAATTTTTAAGGCATACTAAATTCTCTTACCTTATGCTTAAAAAATAAAAATCTAAATTTTATCTCTATTTTTTCTTGCCCTATTTTTGGGATGTGAGAAAGAGTTCTTATTTTCATAATTTTTTATTTTTAAAAATTATGATTTTAAAACTTTTACCTGTTTTTAATGTGAAAAAGTTTTTGGACTTCCCAAAACCCAAATTGGCACCAATTGGACTGGGTAAGGGTGTTACATAGGGTTCCCATGTTTAGCACATGTAGGGTTCGAATAAATAACATATTGGGTTTGCATGATATTCATATGGGGTTTGCATAAATATAATAAGGGATCACATATTGATTCCTATAAGGTTTTGCATATAATATCTGCTACAGTGTTCCTAGTGGAGTTCACATATATAACATAAGGGCTCTCACCTAGGGTTCTCATTCATAGAGGTTCGCACCTATGGGTTCGCATTCAAGGTTCACCTATAGGTGTTTGAATACAGGGACTCACTTATAGAGGTTCGCAACAGGGGCTCACCTATAGGGGGTTCGCATTCAAGGGAGTTCGCCTATAGGTGGCTGCATACAGACTACCTACTTTCTAACATTTTAATTAATTATACATAATGATTTCGGTTTAGATCCCACACCTGATTTGAAAATGCAAAAAAAAAAAAACTTAATTTGGATAAGGAGATCGACAATCTACTGGGAGGAGAGGGACGATTTTGAAAATATTTGAAATCCTCGATTGAAAATTGGTTTGTCAATGGATGAGAAAAGAAAGAACCTTAGGAATTTTTCTTGAAAAATTCTTTAGATAAAAATTCTAGAGTTTCACAAGATTGGTTATTTATAAAACTCTTTTTCCCTAATTGAAATAGTTTTTAGGAATTCATGTAGAATTAGGACTCTTTTAAATTAAGAACTAAATTAAAAAACAGTTTTGGGCTAGGCTAATTTGAAAATTTGACACTTTTATAGGGTAAAAATAAGAAAATAAAATATTTTGGCTGAAATGTATACAGGGGGTTTCAAACCTAGGACTTAAGGGTAAGCTAAAATTTTTTCACTTAACCAACAATCTCATTCTTGTTAATTCCTTAATAAAAATAATTGTTAAGGCATACTAAATTTTCTTACCTTATGCTTAAAAAATAAAAATCTAAATTTTATTCCTATTTCTTCTAGCCCTGTTTTTAATATGAAAAAAACTTTTACCTGTTTTTAATATGAAAAAAATTTTGGACTTCTCGATGCCCCCAATTGGCACCAATTGTGTCGATTTGAGCATAAGAAAATCTAATTTCTTTTTTACTATTCAAAACATATCATTTGAGTAAATAAAAGTGGGTGTATATTATTTAGGTAATAAAATATTATTTTAATATTATGTGGCGTTGTATGAGGGGTTCGTTCCTTGTTATAGTAAGCTTCTTCAATGGGGAGTTTCCATTGATCCGAGATGTTTTCATTGTCAACAAGCGGTGGAGGATATTAAGCATGCTCTCTTTCACTGCACATATTCTAGGGATGTTTGGAGGTTGATTGGAATTGATAGTCATTCTCTTTCAGTTATGGAGTTCATTAATATGATTTGAACCGATCATTAAGTGGTGTGTCAAGGGAGAATACTTTTCACCATATGAAGTATATGGCTCCACAGAAATTTCGCACTTTGGAAACGAACAGAGTGCATTGACTAGCATGCGAATGGGTATCTTCATGGTTGGCTGGCAGCTAGTGTCATTCATGAGGCTTGGGTTTTTTCCCAACAATTGAGCAAGGGTGGTAATGGTAGATGGCGTAAACCACCTTTGGGTAAGATTAAATGTAATATAGATGGGTTGTTTTCACTGGTAGATCTAAAAATACGACTTAGGGTTGTAAACTTATATTAGAATTGTTAAGGGCGAAGCTAGGAAATTTTTTGGGGGGCAAAATTAAATTGTATATTTTTACGACAGTAAAAATGTAATTTCACCATTTTAATAACTTATTTTTATAATTTTTAGTGGATTAAATCAAATTTTTATCATTTTGAGGGGCCAAAGTGCAATTTCATCATTAGTAAATTAAAATTTTATAAATTATAAAGAGTATAAATAGAAAATTTTTCCATTTTAGGAGGGTCAGGCCCTGTTAGCCCCCTTAAATTCGCCCTTAGTTGTTTTTATGAACAATAGAGTTGTTGGTTGGGTAGCCATCATGAGGAGTTATTCGGGTCATTTTGTATGTTGCATAACTAGGTTTAAGTTGAATATTTTGTACCCATTTATGGCTGAAGTTATTGCTGCTTGTTAGACTCTCTCATGGCTTCGATCTTGGCATGCGAAGGATGTCCTTCTGGAAATTGATAATCGTCGTTTTTGGACAGCCCTATCTCATGGCTCTTTTGTTTCTTCAAATTCAAAGCTACTGATTTAAGATTGTATCCACCTTAGTACTTATTTTAATTCTTTGTCTTTCTGTTGGACTAGCAGAAACACTAATAAAGTTGTTCATCCTCTAGCAAGGACGGCTTTAATTCAAATGGACTACTCTGAATTTGTCATTTCTCTTCCTTCTATTGTGGATATTTTAATTTTGGATTGTAATGGTGATAATGAGGAACGCCAAGATTGGGTACATTGGGTAAGTTTATTGAGTTAGGGTTAATTTTTTTGTCTCATTGTCTCCAATTTTTCAGATTATTGTAATGCTATGATAATTTTGTAAAAGGAATGATAAATTAACATGCGGTTGACTTGAGTTTGAAAATTGGCTAATCATTAGGAAACCCTAGGAATAATACCGAACACAAGTTCATGGATGTCTTTGATGATACCTATAATTTATAGCTATTGGAAACCCCTTTTTATTTATATATTTTTTCTTTCCTTATTTGTTTCTTGGTGACCTTAATCTAGTCCATATTTCATTAAGTATATTCAATAATTGAGCAAAAGTTCATACCGAGTATTTGGGACCTTAATAAGAGCACCATAATTGAGATATATATACTAAGTCGGCCATATGGCATTATGCAGCACGTGAATTTTCATTGAAAAAAAAAAGAAAATAAATCATAACCAAATGAAATTAATGGGAAAAAAAATGTTTGAAAGATTGTTCCGCTTGTGGCAATTGATTGGGTATACGATGTGATTACAAGCACCAATGTAGATAAGTAGTAGTGGTTTTGGTCTCTCAAAAAATAGTAAATTTATTTTTTAATTTTTTAAAATTTATAGATTTTTAAGTTAATATAATAATAATAAATTACATTTTAACTTCAATTTATGATTGATTTTTGGTCTTCTCTAGAATAATTTTATAACTTTATCCTTGGTTACAGATTTTGACATAAGTGAAATTAATGATAAAGTAAAATACATGAAAAGTAAATAATGTTTACATAGTTTGGATTTAACTTACGTCTATGGGATCTTGTCCAGAGAAAAAATCAGTACTAAACTCAGGATACAAACAATGATTCAAACTCAATCTATCCTAAACCTTATATAATTGCGACCTCACCCTAATACATTTAGTATGAATTTTCCCCAATCATCCAACTAAAAGATGTTAAATTAACCACTCAAAGGTGAAAAACAATAAATTACCAAAATTTCTTACAATGAACCAATCAACTCTCTCATGGTACACCACCCTTAAATCTTACGAATCATTCATATATAAATGCTACAATGTTATCTCCATGTAAAATGGGACAAAAACCATTTAAATTCAAAAGCTTTATGTTGATTTTTTTTATCTTAAAGGCTTTTCAAAAATGATAACAAGGCAGCATCTACACAAGTCTCAAATTAATATGGAGTTGTTTCAAAGGAGAAGACTCGATTTTAACTCGATAACTCTAGATCGAATCCTAGTATTTTAGATAGCAAGTAAGGTGAGTTTTTAAACTTTGGAAGATGCTTTCTTGATACCTAAGAACACAAAAACAACAAGTATAATAATTAAAACAAAACTAAATAACAAGATAAAAAAAAAGAAAAAACAAAAACAAAAACAAAAGGTGGGAGATGGAATAGATAAGCCAATGGAGATGAACAGAAGAATAAGTCTCCGATTGAATCCTTCGAAAAAGATTTTTTGACAAACTCAATCAATGGCTTTAACTAACCTTCCAAAAACGAATTCTTAATAATCTAGAGCTTGAAAAACTTTTCCAAAATCTTGAACAAGATTAAGCAAAAAGAATCTTTTTAAATAGAAACTATGAAATGACCTAAAAGACAAAGACACAATCAATAGAGTCGTTATTCTATAAAAAAATAGTGACAAATTATTTATAAGAATAAATTTTATTTTCTGAAAAGTTTAAAGTTTTTTGTTCCCATACAGAAAAATTAACTTTCTCACTGAAAGTTAATAAAACTTTTCATTTTGTGTGTTTAGTTCATTTTGATTGAGCCTACACTCAAAGCAATTCGAGATTTAAAGATAGCGTAGAAGATCATTTGGTAAAAAGTTGGGAAATGACTTAGACCGCTTCGCACGAAGCACATGTAATTAATAATTTGGTTTATGGTTTATTACTATAAATAACACCAAAAATTTTGAACTTTCAATCTAAAAACACTGTTCAACATTCTCTAGCTCTTTTAGTGCTAATATGGCTACACATCAAATTTCTTCATCAGTTCAAAGTCAGGTGCATACTCACTCTCAAAAACTTGTAGCTCTCCATCCCAGACAGTTCTAGATGTCTAGTGGTTCTTAGTTTGCCAAAACAGTTCTCATGAGGCTAACGCATGTCTATATCAGCCTACATCCTTTAATCAGTTCTTGATGCATGACATTAACATGTGTGACAATCAAAAGATGACAGTTTCTTCTTCTTGCCAACTCATGGTTGTCACTCCATTTGGTATCTGGATTCAAAAGCTACAGCTCATCTTACAAGTGATGCAACCAAACTGCTAGCACTCAGTATAATAGTACAGGTAAAGTTGTGGTAGCAAATGGTTCTCCCTTCTGTATTTCTAGCCCTGGTCAAAGTTCTTTAATCTCGAAGTCTAGATTGTTGCTTTTGAAGAATTTATTTGTACCAGGAATAACTAAGAATCTAATTTTTGTTTCTAAATTCACTAAGGGTATGGTGTTTACTTGGAGTTTCACCCCACAAGGTGTTTTGTTAAAGATTCCCAATCTCATCGGGTTCTCTTACAAGGCGTTGAATAGGGAGGCCTTTACAATCTAGCTGCTGATTCTTAAGTTTTGGCAAGGAAAAAATTTCAGTGTTGCACAATAACAGTTCAGCCCGAGAATGTTTCTAATTCTAGTGTAGTCAAGTCAGAAGTTTGTTTACATGATCTTTTGCACTGGAGACTTGGACACCCCTCTTTTGATGTAATGTCCAAAGTCTTGCAATCATGTAATCTCAATATTCCAAAGAATAAAAATCTCTCCGTTTCTGCTGCTTGTCAAATGGGAAAGAGCCATAGGTTGCCCTTTCAAACATTTGATACTATATACACTGCTCCTTTGCATTTGGTTGAGTCTGACCTTTGGGGCCCTGCACCAATTTTCTCCAATGGGTGTCGATATTATATCTCATTCGTTGATGCGTATTCGAGGTATACTTCAATTTATCTACTTAAGGAAAAGTCTGATGCCATTCTTGCTTTTCAACTTTTTTTAAGAACAAGCTGAGTTGAAATTTGACACTAAACTTAAGGGGCTTCAGACAGATTGGGGTGAGAATTTAGAAATTGTTCTCAGTTGCTGGTGAATCAAGGCATTAAACATAGGCTGACATGTCCTCACACCTCTTAGCAGAGTGATTTGGTTGAAAGAAAACATCTTCAAATGGTAGAACTTGGTCTCACCTCGTTAGCTCAGGCTTCTCTTCCACTTGTTTACTTTGTCAGTTCACCAGCACCGTAATATCCTGCTACGGTTGCTGCTCCATGAAGTTCAGTGGCTTCTACGCCAGTTTTTGTAAATAATCATCTCATGGTTTCAAGGGGAAAGGAAGGTATTTTCAAACCATAGGCGTACTTGACAAAGGGTCTTGGTGACCAGGTGCCCAAGGATGTTCATGAGGCCTTACTACACACACCCTCATTGGAAGAAAGCTGTTGAAGAAGAAATTTCAGCTTTAATTAATCAAGGCATATCGAGCTTAATTGATTTACCTATTCATCGAATTCCAATTGGATGTAAATGGGTGTTTAAGGTAAAAAAGAATGTTGATGGTAATGTAGCTCATTACAGGGCTCCACTAGTTGCCAAGGGGTACTCTCAAACCCCTGGGCTGGATTTCAAAGAAATTTAGTCTTGTTGTTAAAGATACTACGTGCTCGCACTTGCTTTGACAAATCATTGAAGATTAAGACAAGTGGACTTCAATAATGCCTTTCTCAATGGAGATTTGAAGGAGGAAGTCTACATGAATCAGCCTCCTAGTTTTGAACAGGTTGGTGAAGGTCACAATCAGCCGGTGTTCAGGTTTCATAAAGAACTATATGGTCTCAAACAAGCCCTCGGGCTTCGTTTGAGAAATTGAAAATTTACTTGAGGGAACTTGGGTTTTGTGTATTCTAAAGCTGATGTAGCCTTGTTCATTCGTGTAGTAGAGGGTAAAATGATCTATTTATTGGTCTATGTAGATGACATAGTGACAATGGGAGATGACATAACTGAAGTTGATAAATTGGTCGTATAGCTAAACAAAAGGTTTTCATTAAAGGACCTGGGGGACTTGAATTTTAATCTTAGTGTAGAGACTCACAAGGTTGGTGAAAATGTTATTTTGAACCAAAAGAAGTATATCCAAGAGGTAACACAAGTTGTTGCGATGGCAGATTGCAAACCTTTAGCCACACCTACGGTTGGCTCACCTAAGTTAGAAGCATCCGCAAGCTATTTTCTTCTTAAACCTTCTCAGTACGGGAGCGTAGTTGGCAAGCTTCAGTATCTTTGTGCCACAAGGCCAGACATTATGTTTGCGGTGAGCAAAGCAAGTTAGTTTATGCATCAGCTTATGGATGGTCATTGGCATGCACTGTAGAGGATACTTAGATATTTCAGAGGCACAATTAACTAGAGGATTCTATTCAAAGCAACAAAAAACATGAGTCTTGTTGCCTTTGTTGATGGGGACTGGGGGAGCAGTCTCGAAGACAGGCGCTCAACCTTGGGTCATGTGGTATTCTTGGTGGAAATCCAATCTCTTGGAGCTCCAAAAAGCAACCGGATGCTGCTTCGTCTACAGCAGAAGCTGAATACAAGAGCGTAGCCAGCACAATGTCAAAGCTTATGTGGGTTAGATTCTTGTTGGAAGAGTTGGCAATTAAAATTCCCTACCTGCCAGTTGTCTGGTGTGACAAAACCAGTGCAGTAGCGATGTCTGAAATCCAGTTCTTCATGCCAAGTCCAAGCATGTGGAGCTTCATTGGCATTTTATGTGAAAACATGTAGCAACTCACAAAATGGAAGTGAATGACGTACCTACGCAGGAGCAAGTGGCTAACATCTTTGACCCAGCCTTTGATTGGTAGATCTTTTGTGTATTTCAAGAGGAAACATGGTGTTTGTTTCAGTTAGTTTTTTTAAGACCAATGGGGAATGTTAGTGTAAGCCGGTTCAATCAATATCAGTTGGGTTAGTTATACAATATTAATCAGCTGAGCGTTTGTTGAAAGGAGTTAATTTCACAGTTGCATTATTTTCTCTGAATATTTTATCGAGTTTTTCATAGTTTGATCCATCCCATCTGAGGTGATAGGGAAGGTTTATTTAATCATTTCTCGTCAGGAAGACCCGCGAGTGGCAAGAAGCAGAGACCAATAGAGAGAAAAAAGCAATCAATGTTCTTTTAGGGCTTCTCGTGCAAAAAACAATCATGATATGATGAATTATATAAATATTTAAAGCACAAATACAGAAACACAAGGTCTAACAATTCTGTAAAAGAGAAACTAAGACTCTTATTGAATATCAATGGATTACAATTTTTCTTTTTTCTCAAACTTGTTTTTAATTACAAAAAAGGATTTGTTGCCATTGCCCCCTATTCTTAATCCCGTCTTCCCCACAAAATACTAGACTGTCCTCAAATCGTCCTTTTCAGTATGGGCCTCCCGACTTCCTCAACTTACTATTCAAATACTGCTTCACGCATGTTTGATTTGTCTCGAAGATGAATGGCATTCCCCTTATCTGCAAATAAAAACCACCATTTACAGCTTAAAACTTCTCAAAAAGTTCATATCCCAACCCGAATATGAAAACAACTGCATGCATGTCACTGTCCAATACCCATTACCACATAATTCATGAAAAACAATATCATCATAACAGTACCTCAATCAAACAACCCGAATCAAGGCTCAGGCTTTGTCCAGGACCTACTTCGTTGTTATTTATCGATACCGAACACTTGCCGAGATTTTTAAGATGGAATGATCCATCGTCTTCCAAGTTGAAAATTGCCTAAACACATGAGAGGAACCATAGAAAATTAGTATGGCAGCTTATTATACAACAACGAATTACTATTCTCATGTATTACTACTATCTTCTCTATAATCCATGAATTTATCAAGTCATGGCATATTGCACCTGCCGCCTTGACACTTTATTAGCACACCCTTCTCTTCCCAAGTCGATGTCAACAACAAAATCTTCCGTTGTTCTACCCAGTAATATCTGCGAAATCAAAATTATAATGTATTACTGAAATTTTCTTTCATCAATTTTCATTTATTCGCCTAAGAACAAAAACCCTAAAACTGCTACTAGCTTCAGATACTGATAAGCAGTTCAGAAAGCATGGTTTTCTTACTGGACTTTATTATGTGTACAATTGAGAAACCATTTACTTCAAAGATTAACAAAATATCATTCAAATCATAAAGGCAACATTGAGTAGAACGGTAAAAAAGTATGGATATGGTACAAAAGCTTAAAAATAAGGACTTAGTTGTAGAATACCTCAGGTTTCTTAATATAATGTTTGGAATGGCGGCCATACAAAATGGCAAAAGCTCCATGGGATGCAATGGCCCTTTGCATGTAAGAATGGGAAACCTGCTCCAGCCTAATAATTGCTTTTTTATAGTCCTCATGCTGATATCTAGCAACTGCACAGAAAGTAAAAATTATCTTGCAATTCTAGAAAACAGATTCAAATACAAAAAATTAGAACCCACAAGAGGTGGAGACGGGGAAGAAAAATAACACTTTTTTCTCTCTCTTCAGTAACTGCAGATATTACCAAACTACTACAGCAGGGCTTAATGGATAAAAGTTAGCAATTTAAAATTTATTCGGTCAACATACTACCTTCCTTATCCCACAACTCTTGGTCATCAGGATCCAAGTCCATATCAAGGATCTGTTCATAAAGCATAAAAGAACATGAATAGCAGACAATAATGATGACTATAATAAAAGTGACGACCAGCAGTAGTTCAAGACATACCATTGCCTCAATATCTGAGAAATAAGGAACATCATCATCACTTTCAATCATTAACTCTTCAAGATCTGGAGGTGGATGATCAATAACTGGTTCTGGAGAAATAATATCCATGGGCCCCACCTCTGCACTTGTGGCTTGGTGATCTTTAATCTTTTCTAGAGCATCCACTTCTTGTTTAATGGCAAAAGAATTCAAACTATTGTGGTCATCAGAACAAAGAGCAGGTTTCTCTCGTAAAGAATCAACAGAAGTATGACCTAAATGCTTTCCCGATATTATACTTTCACTCCTTTCCTTCAGCAGTGTCGGTTGGAGAGTGCCTTCAGTAATATTTTTGGAATTAGTTTCAGCTGAAACATTGGCCAGAAAACCATCGGTTTTAGGTGCTGCACATGAAGAATCCTCGCACTTAACTCTGCAATTGTTAACTGGATGAAGTTGACCCATTTCTGGTACCATTTGTGATTCTTTCATTTGAAAGGCTCCAATAGATTGCCCAGGATCTCTTTGATCTCTCTGAACCAGAAGGGGACCTCCATCAGTTTTCTGACCCCCAGAAAAATCTTTAAAAGATGCAGAAAATGGATTGCCAGCTTCTTTGAAAACGTATTGTGTTGAGGAAACAACTGACGGGCACAGCTGTTTGGAGAACACATCTTCATTGCAAGGAATTTCTGGGTCCTCAGTATTTAATGTGCAACAAACGATACCATTAGTCAGTTCAGGGAACTGACAATTTGAAGTTAATACAGAAGAAAGCATCAATGCCTCTGAATCACAAGAAACAGGCCCATCTGCTGCAGAAGATCCTGCAACTTCATCCAATTCACCAAGACATGAAGACACATTTGCGAGATTATCTTGAGCTTCCGATGCCATAGCTTCAGTTACATCAGGCATTTGATCTTGATCACAGTTATTAGGTGAACTTGCCAAAAATGAGCTCAGGCCATCAAAGTAAGACTTATCAATCACATCTTTCGCATCAACATCCATGAAAAATGGTTCATCATTCATAAGGGTGTTAGTAATTTCCACCAAATAACCTTCTGTATCAGCTGTTTGATGTCCCATTTCTGCACATGGCATGTCAGGTTCCAACTTAGAATCAGTAGCAACACCATGCTCTACTGCATGATCACTCTTAGTATCGATGTCACCAGGAAGTGCATATACATCTCCCTGGATATCTTTTTCCTCATGACCGTCAGTGGGAATAGCAGATGCAGACAGGCCTTCATCAGTTCCCCATATAGACAATCCACAATCCATAACTGGTGAGTTTAAGACCTGGTTGTCCTCAAACTCAGAGCAGATATTCTCTGGATCATTGTTAATTTGATCAAAAGTAGATGAAGGTTTTACCATTAAATCATTAGCAGAAAACAAGCTGCTTACAGGAAATTCCTTAGATTCATGCAATTCCTCAATGCCAGACCCACTCTCTAGAAGAAACTGATTCTCTCTGAGCATATGAGGAATTTCCTTATGTAGATTAACTGACTCTACAGGAAAACTACTATTATCTGGATTATGATTAGTAGTCTGAAAGCCATCTGTTGTGCACTCATCCCCCACTCCAGCACCATCATCAGCTAACATTTGCGGAAAAGAACAACTCATTATATTCATATTTGTTTCTTGAACTCCAAACTGATCTGAAATTGGATTGCCAAGCATGCAGTTTCCAGGTAGAGGCTCATCTTCAAGCCCAACATAGTTGCCATCATTAGGTGCGATAAGGAAACTCAGGTCCATCGTGTTAAAAGGCTCATTGCAAATTCTTTTGCGCAATGCATAGTAACAGCTACGCACACTCTCAGACTTTCTCTTTCCACCCAAACTTTTGCCATCTTTTGAATTTCCTGTTCTGCCAAATTTCGAAGACAAGGAAGAAGCAGAACGCTCAAACTCAATTATGCGAGAAGAAGCCTCCTCGGAAACAACTGGATCATAAAGGAGAGAATGCCATCGATCTTGCAGTTCTCTAACCGAGAATTTCCTAGAGAACTGCACTGCACCCTTAGCAAGAGATTCCAAAGAAGCACCAGCCTGCAAAAGGATACAAAGAAATAGACTGAAACAGGGTTCAATAAAGTAGAGACACAATTCATAGGACGATAAGAAAAACAAAACAAGGTGATAATGTCATGCTAAATGCACAATTTGGATCCTTTTTCCTGTTGATGTTCATGCACTCTTTGCAAATAAGGGCACTACCAGACCAACCATAGTAATGTCATTTCATGTTTTAGAAAAACTATTTGCATCCATGAATAGAAACACTTTGGCACAGCGCAAACCATGTTTATTAGTAATATTTCTACATCGCATTCTCACAAGCAATCTATCTACTGACAAATTTTGGCATTATGCAATAGTATTCCTCTGAAACAACAACAACAACAGGAGGATAATCTTATGAATATCCTAACTGTATAAACATAATGCAAGAATCGTATAATTTTTTTTTAATACAGCCAACTTATATTGCAATGAATCCACGCTTTAACACAATAAACCCAGAATTTGAAGACTAGAACAGGACCAGTGCCATACATCCAAAAGACTAAGACGGACGCGTAAATAAGCTCTGCAACTCTAATAAATAAAACAATGAAATAGAAGGGGCGAGAAATTTAAAAGAAAAAAAAAGGCATTATTTTCTAGCTACTAGAAAAACAAAGAAGACTTCAAGCTGACAGCAAATACGAACAGAAGAAAAGTCGAATTGAGACCACAAGTAAAACCAATTCCTGAAACAAGTATGAAAAAGACCCAATCTTTATTTTATTCATTTTCTTAAAAACCAATGAAGGAGAAAAGAAAAGGCAAGTACCTCAATAGCGTTCTTCAAAAGAAGGTCATCTTCAGGTATCCAAGTGGAAAGGACTGGAGCCAAAGCCCCCATCTATTTTGGAGCACAACCAAGCAAGAAGGAGCCGCCTTTCAACCCCTCCCCCCTTTTATTTATATTCGTTTTACAACTTTGTCTTCCCACGATTTCTGTCTGGCGAAGCGTCGCTTTGGGTCTCTCCAACTGTATAAAACATGAAAACGAAAAACAAAAGTACAAAAAAGAGTGTGTGGGAGGGAATTTTAAGAGGAAACCTAGAACTAAAAACTGAAAGCAGGGGGATGGTGGGGTTTTACTGTCGAAAATGGGGACAAATTAGATTTGATGATTTCACGGATTTTCAATCAAATCGGAGTGTGGTAATGCCAACCAAAAGTTAACTACAAATAAAAGCTCCCCTGTTTCTTTCTTTTGGGGGTAGAACTTGGCTTCTTTACCTTCACTAACCCTTTCTCTCGCTATCTCACGGTAATTCTTCAGGTGACTGCACCCGTATTGGCTGTTGGTTGCGGCGCCGCGTAATTGGTTTTGACCGTTGACTAAAGCGTCTATCACATACCTTCAAAGTGGTATTGATTTGATTACGGTAAATTTTAGGTTTTTTTTTTTAAATTTATTTTAGATTTAACTTAGTTTTAGGGCATACATCGTTTTTAACTATAACAGTAAATTACATTGATTGAAATTACTTCATTTATATTTGATATGAAAGTGTATATATATTGATAATCAATAATAATGATTTATCGTTTTAGGTGTAATCTGATTTCGAGTCGTACTAGTTATATTATTATTAGAATTTTGATTCTTCTTTTATAATTCACCAAAAATAAAAAAATCTTGAGATTAAGTTAAGAGAGTTATTGTCGCGGGACAAGGCGAAAAAGATTAGATCAAGATACAATCAAATATCTGTGACTACTCTCTCGCCCCTTTTTTTTAGAATTAGATAAAATAAATAAGGAAGGTAGAACGAAAACAGTGCATTCAACCTCATCGAAACTCGGGTTCAAGCTTCAATTAAATTACGAGTAGAGCGAAAAGAGAAATGTCTAGTAAAATTTTTAAAGTTTAATGAGAATTTTTTTAAAAAAATTTGGGGTCTAATTAATTTTTATGAGATTAATGTGAATTTTTTAAAAAAATTAAAGTAACATATTTAAAACTTAAAAAAAACTAAAAAAAATATAATGAGAATTTTAAAAAAATTGAGGCGGTCTAATTGAATTTTTCCAAAAACTTCAAGGAAAAATGAAATTTTTCAAAAATTTTGAGAGACTCTAATTAAAATATTTTTTTTATTTGAAGGAAAGTGATAGCGTATGATATATAGAGGTGGCTAACTAAAAATTGAAGGATTTTTTATATTGTTAAAATTTTGTAATTAATTTGAATTTAATTTCTAGTTTAAATTTGATTTTAAAATTTTTTTATTTAGTGATAATATTTTAGAAAAATTTAACTAAATTTTAGTACTAGAATTGCGTATATACCTAGTTGCTCTAGTCAATTAAACAGACACTTGACCTTTGGCATTCAATAAATTCTTTATGTTTTTTTTCCTTCCTATGTCTCTGCGTCTTCTATTCAGCTGTTTCATTTTTTTTCTTTTACTTTCAACATTTATTGGTTTAATTGCCTTCTAAGCGCCCTTCCCTTTCCACCTTCCACAATTCCATTTAAACCATTTATTTTTAAGTATGATTATTTCCATAATTAACTAAACCCCTATTTAGCTTTAGTCTAGAAATTGCTCCAACAAAACAATCGTGAGATATGAACCCGCTCAAAAAAAGATCTCAACGCAGTATTTTCTATCTCATGGTATATAGGATAGTACAAATTTGTCCCTTAAAGTTGATTCAACTTCGATTCAAAGTGTACGTTGGGTTGGATTTGTTTGGCGTATAGTTGGGAAGTCGAATCAGCCGTGTTATGTTCAAATTCCAGCAAAAAATTGACGTGTCTAGGTGGAAAAAGTCAGTTGGATTATGTCAAGGGAGATAGAGATCAGATTTAAACGACCTATGCGGTTGAGGCCGTTGATTCAAGTTGGGCTTTTCAGATCGCAAGGCTGTTGAAATCTTGAATTGCGAACACGTGTATCGCAGTTAGAAATTTGGCAAGATTTGGTTTGCAGGTCGTACTGAGATCGACTACATGAGGAAAGTTAGCGGTCAGGACGTTCTTGATCGCTGTAACCAACTTATCGCTTGGAAAGGAAAATCTATTTTAAGGATCGATTCAAGATTGGAGTACACTGAGGCTAAGGCCAAGCTTAAAAATATTTTATTTATCAATTTATTTTATTTGCTTAAATTTATTTTTGCAATTTCGAATCTATTTTTATTTTTATTTTTATTTTATTACACTACATATTTCCTTATTTTATTATCTTTATCAATTTAAACCCCCAATTTTTTATTTTTCAGCATTGCTACACATAGGTCGTGGGCACGACTGTAACCGTGACAACGATTCTGGTCATGGAAAAAGGCAAAATTAGATAGCCACTCCCTGTGGATTCGACCCTACTGCTCTATAATGCTATTTAGTGTTATCTTGTCGTAGAAATTTATATTTGGTGGTTTCTACACCCATCACTAATTTATAGAATAAAATTTTAAAGGTGCAAAATATACTTTAAATTTTTAGTCTTTATATTTTTATTTTTAATAAATTAGTTTCTCTACTTTTCAAATTTAAAAATTCAACTCCAATTGTTAGTACCATTAAAATTTTCTGTTAAATTCACTGAAAATGACCTTTAAAATTTTATTTAAAGAATACTCACATAGTAACCATGTAACCAAAAAAAAAATATTGTAATGACATGAATTTAATGGATAATTTTAATGTTGTTAGCAACTCTTAAAATTTGTATCATCATTTCAATCAAAATAAAGTATTTAGACTAATCAATGACAATGTAAAAGTTGAGATACTAAATTATGTCAAGAAGTTGAATTATAAAAATTAAATCTTAAATTTAGACGTCATATAGGGACCAAAATTGAAACTTGACCATTTTTATATAATCTATTGAAAAATGTCACTTTACCATGTTCGTAGTATTTTTTTTGTTGCCGAGCGCTTATAAATATTTGAAAAAATCACTTTCACCTTTCAACTACTAATAAGTTTTTTTATTCTTAGACAATTGTCAGCATAAAAAAGATATGATAGTTAAATAATAGTCGAAACCACCAAATATAAATTTTCTATGCTCTAACTTAATTAAACAGTAGTATAGAGAAGTAGGGTCGATCCCATGGGGACTGGGGCTCCTAATATCGTTTTTACGTTACTAGATTCCAAAGTCATGGTAGTTGTCATGCCACGATTTGTCGCATGCTAAACTAAAGAATAAATAAAAGGGGATTTTAGTTGATAAGGGTTAAAATAATAAAATGAATAGAATGAAATAATAACAAAACGATAATTGCAAATTAAAATTAAATAACTGAAATTAAATTGGTAAATCAAATACGTGAGTTTTTAGCCTTAGACTCGGTAAATTCCAATCTTGAATCGATCCTTGACAGTGGATTTTTCTTTCCAAATAATAAGCTGGTTATATCAACTAAGGATGTTTTAACCATCAACTCTTCCTTGTGTAGTTGATTTTGGTACAACCTACAAACCAAACCTTGCTGACTATCTAACCACGTAACACGCGTCTGAAATTTAAGATCTCGGTAGCCTTGCGATCTAGAAGAGCCCAACTCGAATTAACGGCCTCAACCATGTAAGTAGTTTAAATCCGATCACTATCTCCCTTGTCGGAGGTTTAACTTCCCCCTTACCCACTTGGACACGCCAATTTGTTTGTGAGAACCTAAATGCAATAGACAATCGACTCATTTTCCCAACTATATGCCAAACAACTCTAACCTAATGCATGCTTTTTGAATTGAAATTGAATTAACTTTAATGGACGATTGTGACTATCTCATATTCCAGAGAGATAATGAATATTATATTATAAGGTTTTAACGCAGTTCATATCTTATGATTCTCAATCGAAATGATAACCAATCTAAGGTTAAATGAAGATTAGTTGAACATGAAATTAATCATACTCGATTGGTGTTTAAGAGTGAGAAAGGCAATTGTACCAAAATATAAAAAGAAGAAAGAAATGACAGAAAGCTTGAACAAGAATATGCTTAATTGCTTTCTAAATTCAAGTGTAAAATCAAATGTGTTTTCAAGTCACAATTACAAGTCTTTATATAGGCCTTTCAAAGAGATAATTTAGCATGGTTTTCTCCTAAAATCATGTTTAACAACCAACACAAAGTCAAAATTTTTTCTAAATATAAGATTTGACCAAGTCAAAAATATGATTTTTTTTATCAACCCAAAAATAATCTTGCAAATTTCAACTCAGCCCCTTGTCTTGCTTTTTGTTCCAATTTAGCTTGATTTTGCTTGTTTTTGAACTTTAGCACTCCAATTGTATCCCTGACATTTAAGCAAGAAATCACGAGTTTAGTAGTATTATATTCAAAAATTTCCTAAAAATAGGTACATTAAACATATGAAATTAGTTTGCTATCAAATTCCCCCTACTTAGCCGATCCTTGTCCTCAAACATATTGTGAATTCCCATACTAGAAACTATTCAATAATTTTGTTCCAAAATCAAGTCTCATTCAACAGCCATGTACAATGCAAATAATTTAGGTGTTAGCATGAATAAGAACTTACTCATTTTTAACTAATCAAGTGTTTATAAAATTTTAACAATGTCCAAAATCAACCATTTCACTAAATTGAAGCTCAATCAAACTTGCAAGACAATTGTTCTCGATCAAATTATTCAACAAATTTGGGACATAGTCAAATCTTTTTACGCGATATGAGATTACGACTCAAGCACTTCACCTCAGTTACTTAATTTGATATGTTTCCAAATAGATTAATTTTCCCTACTCATGGCAGCCTGATTAGTGGAGTGTTTGCAAGTTTCAATTCGTCACTTAAATCTTTTGACGCAAGGTGAGATGACAACCCAAACACCTCATCCTGGTTACTCAATTTGGTCACATTTTTTAAATCTTCACTCATAACAAAGCCATCAGCGGAGTAGTATATACATGCAATTTTTATTTATATATATATTTTTCTATATATATAGTCTCTCTCTCTCTCTTTTACTTATTTTTTATTTTTATTTATTTTTTATAGTAACATAAAATAAAATGACCAAAACGATATAAGAGTACTTTTATTAAGCAAGTTTAAAGAACTAACAATTTTCATGAGATGTTGATTTTACCACAATATTTTCAATTCTATAAAACACTTGTCAATCAAACTAAGCAATAAACAATTATTCATGAATCACCCAACCATTTGAATTAACTAAGCATAGGAATTAAAGGCTCAATTTCAATCAAATTAAGGGATAATCTTAGTATAAGAATTAACACATGCAACGAATAGTAAACAATAGCATGACATGTCCTACGATTTCCCCTACTTAGCCCACATTTCCTTCAATATGCAATAATAAAAGCATAAGAAAGAGAAGGGTCAAGTATGCTCCCTGTGTATGTTTAAATTGGCGGGTTGGTTCGATCGGGTTGGGTCGGTTTGGTTTGGTTTGATTAGGTGTTTGTTTCAACAAATGGTAACACTGAAATTTGACATGGCGTGCCCCCACCATAGAAGATATTCATTTCTAATTTTTAATGAGCTTCCATAAGCCTCAACCACGTAATTAACTTATCACATGGGCACGTCTTAGAAGCATTTTTCGCATTTTTAGGTTGTCGCCTTCACCATGGTTCCTAGAAAACAACACATTAAAATAGCTTAAATAATAATCATATTATATTTTTTTTCAACATAAATTAAACCAAATTCAAAATTAAATAAATTAAAATAAATAAATATGGGTTGCCTTCTATAAAGCATTTTTGTTTAACATCGTTAGCTCTACAACCTGAAAATGTTGTCCGTTTGGTTACTTGAGAATTAACTTTGCCTCTACGTTTACTTGGAAGTTCAAAGGTTTCAACCTTTGTCCATCGACCTTGAAACTCTTTCCGAATTTCTCACTCTTAATTTCAACTGCACCGTGATGAAATGATTGAGTAATAACGAAAGGACCTAGCCATTTGGTTCAAAGTTTACCTGTAAAGATCTTTAATGTGGGATCATAAAGCAACACTTTTTGTCCTACTAAAAATCATTTACGAGATATCTTCTAATCATAAAACACATTGGTTTTATCTTTATAAATTCGGGCATTTTTATATGTATCATGTCAGATTTCTTCGAGCTCTTGAATGTTTAATTTTTTATATTTTCCTACTAAATTTTTAATTATAGTCACGCCAGTTTTCTTAGGTACTACGTGAACTAAGCTAACCCAACTACTGTTTGAAATTTGGTATATCCTTTTGGCCTTTAGTAATTTCTGAATTTCCTCTAATCATCGATGGATTGAGGTGTCTTTGAGCCTCTCCATTCAAGGTCGCCTTTTCCTCTATCGAAATCCTTAAATGTTCCAGTAATGGTTTAAGCTTCAATTTTGGGTTTTACGAAATGGAAGGCAAGAGTTTAGTTTACGAATGAGTTAATTCAAAATTTTTACCTAAACTTCTGGGAAACTATGGTGCCTCTATGTGAATGACAGCTTAATGTATTGTTTTTTTACTGTCAATAATTCTTCTTGTTTTTCCTTAACATCGAGATTTACGCTCTTGCAAAGAAAAGTTTGTAACTTATCCTTTTCAAAATGTAAGTTTTTCAATGGTTCAATTACATCGACGTTAGGGACATTTTTTATTGCACTAGGGTGACCCATATCCCCATAAAAATTAAACTTGACCACTTCATCGTCAAATTTCATATTGAGTGTTCCACTCTGAACATCAATTTTCGTTCTTTGGTCAGCTGTTTAACGTCAGAGCAATAATGTGCAAGCGTACATTGTCGATGTAAGTATAGTAGATAGATATGAGTCTTTCGGATATCGATCCCACGAAGATAGTTGTCTTTTGCTTATCAATATTAGTGCATTAAATGGACGGAAACGAATAAATTTTGAGAGTAGGTGTCGAAGCAATAACTTCAAAACAAGAAGATAAAAATGATAAACTAGGATCCCCAACGTGAATATTCAATAGAATACTAAGTGCTCACAAGGTATAAAAGGATAGGTGGTTGTCGATACTTTAAATTGCAATGAATATCTTACCAAGCTTAACTTCTATATGTAATCCAAGACTTAAACATGCACATTAACCCCACCTTCCGCTGCTGGCAATGGAACACTATTAAGAATAAGTGGAACCCTTAAGCAATTTTCGTTGTCATGCTTGTTAGCTTGAACTGTCACTGCACCTTCTAGTGTCAGTGATCGCAATAACACTTCCGTGCTAAAAACATTCAAACCCAAAGATTAAATAGTAGAAGCAAGATTGAATAAAATAACATTTAGCCTAAAAATCATGTGTACATCCATACTAACATGAAATAGAAAATAGTCACCAGTGCTTAGAAAAGAAAAATAAAAGAAACAAGTGGAGAATACTATTCCGAGACAACTCGACTTGAATATCTCTATTCCCTCTTGTGTTACACTTAAGGCTCATCGTTAGAAGCTGGTCTGCATCCCTTTCACGTTGATTCACCTGTAGGAGACTTAAGCTGCCATAACCAAAAGCTTCCAAGATAGGTTGAAGAAGATAATTCTCTCAAAGGCTCTTATTTTTTTTCCTTTTTATGTGAATATTTTTTATTTTTCCCAAATAGCCCAAGTGTCCTTTCATCAGAATCATGCTGCTTCTGTACGTACAAGTTAGTTGCACAAGACTGGACAGTTCATGCATTTTTGTTCCTATCCGAACAGTTGTTAGATGTGGCTACAATTTTAGGCACAATCTAAAAATACTAATGCAGCGACATTAATACCAAAACATGACAAAATTAAGGATAACTAAGTTAAGATCCACTAAGTTATAAAATGTAAATTACTAAACTGAAAATGCTAAAATATGTGCTAAAGATAACTAAATGGGGAAAAATTAACCAATAAGTAGGGAGAAAACATATGTTGTTTCTAGTATTATCACTCGTGTGGTGCTTAAAAATGGTTTCCCGATTAGAATATCAAAAGAATTTGTTGAGTTGTCATCCTCCATGTCAACGATGTAAAAATTTGCAAGAAAGATTAGCTCATTTACTTTGATGAGGACATTTTGCAACATCCCTTCCAAATACACAACTGACCTATCTACTAATCGAATGATCACCCCTATCTCTTTCAAAGGACCTGTGTTTAGTAATTTGAAAATAGATAAAGGCATAATGTTAATAGATGCACCTAAATCAAACATGACCTTTTTAATGTTAACATTATCTATTTTCCAATATATATAAAACATACCTTGGTCCTTACACTTAGGTAGAATTTTCTTTTGTAAAATTGTGGAGACACTTTCTCCTACACTTACCCTTTCATTACCTAAGAGTTTCTTCTTGCCAGTGCTTACACTTTATTGTATCAAGCAGAGGTATGTTAATTTCAAATTTCTGAAACGTCTCTAGGATTTCTCTCCCTTCTCGCTCCTTTTTACATTGGGCGAGCCTTTTAGGGAACGAGGGTGGTGCCACGATCGATTTCTGTAGAGTCGACTTCATAGTAACTGCTGGATCATGTTTCTATTTTTCCTATCTGGTTTTATAGTCATGATTTGTGTCAAGTTTTGGCCCCAAAATCATTTCACTTTTTAATGTCATAGCACTTACATGTTGTCGTGGATTTGGCTCTATTTGAGACAACAACTTTCCTTGGGATTCCAAACGACTAACCATAAGTACAAGTTTATTCATTTGCTAATTTAATTCTTGTAGGTGCACTTCTGTATTTTGTTGGAACTTTTTGGTACTAGTAGCTAATCTCTCTATTATAGCCTCAAGAGATGTCTTAGGGGGTTGAAATTGTTAAGTTAGAGGTGGCATTGGTTAATACAGTTGGTTGTATGGAGGATTCAATCCAAAGATTAGATTTGGGTGATCATTTCACCTCGTATTATAAGTATGTGGATCATATTACCTTTGGGATGGCCTTGGGAAGTTCCCAATGGCATCTACTCGTGTTGTTGTATCCTCGTATAAAATCAAACATGAGTCTGTCGGATGATCAGGCAAGACACAAATTTCACACAACTGAGCTGGGTTCATTTTTCCTGCAAGTAAATTTTGAACTATATTAGTGAGCTTGTTAATTTTATCTTCTAAGGATGAAATACTTAGCCCATGAACCCATTGGTCAAAATTGTTGGGAACTCGTAGCCATAGTTGAAATCAATTCCCTTTCTTTTTGAGGAGTCATGTTAACAAGTGCCCCTTCACTGGTGGCATCAATCATCTTTTTTTCCATAGGGAGTAACCCCTTATAAAAATATTGAAAAAGCGATTGTTCAGTTAGGCCATATTTTTGGCAACTTGCACACAATTTCTTGTATCGTTCCTAGTAGTCATAGAGTGATTTGATCTTCTATTTTTGTATTCTAACAATATCTCTCCATAATTTGGCTGCTCGAGCTGCTGGAAATAACCTATCAAGAAACAAGGAAGACATGTCAGACCATGTATTAACTGAACCTACAGGTAAATAAAACAACCACTCCCTAACAAAGTCGGCTAACTAGAAAGGAAAAGCTCAAAGTTTAATTTGATCTTTGGTTACTCCCTGATGTTCCATGCTTAAGTAAACCATGTGGAACTTTTATTGATGAGTGTGGGGGTTCTCATTTGCAAACCGTGAAAAGTGGAAAATAGATGAATTAAGTTCAATTTTAACTCAAACGATGTTCCTCCTATCGGATAAGTTATGCACAATGGCTGTTGCTCATATGGTGCCACAACAAGTTGTCAAATGGTTTGATTCACCATTTCTTCTAGCTCGTTGAGTGTATCATAAATGTTTTATGTGCAAGATAGTGTTTCGTATTCGGATACTTTCGCTTGCGGTTGTTTTCCGCGTCAAATAGCTTATTTCGTAGTGATCAAGCTAACTTTTTAATTTTCGATTCAAATTCTAAGCTTCTCGGTTCTAACCTAGTCATTAGTAAAAAAAAATTAGAATTATTTTCCAAATAGCAAGGGCACAAAATTTAACGACTGTTGAAACCACCAAATATAAATTTTGCTACGCTCTAACTAAATTAAACAGTAGTATAGAGAAGTAGGGTCGATCCTTCAAGTACTAAGACTCCTAATATCATTTTTACATGACTAGATTCCAAAGTCGTGGTAATTTTTGTGCCTACGACTTGTCGAGTGCTAAACTAAAAAATAAATAAAAGGGTATTTTGACTTTATAAAGGCTAAAATAATAAAATGAAATAATGATAGAACGATAATTGCAAGTTAAAATTAAATAATTAAAATTAAATTGGTAAATCAAATATGCAAATTTTTAGCCTTATACTCGGTAAATTCAAATCTTAAATCTATCCTTGAAAATGGATTTTTCCTTTCAAATGATTAGCTCGTTATAGCGACCAAGGGCGTTTTAATCACCAACTCTTCCTTGTGTAGTTGATTCTAGAATGACCTACAAACCAACCTTTACCGACTATCTAACCATGTAACATGCGTCCATAATTTAAGATCTCGGCAGCCTTGCGATCTAGAAAAGCCCAACTGAAATTAACGACATCAACCGCGTAGGTCGTTTAAATCCTATCACTATCTCCCTTGACGGAGGTCTAATTGACCCTTACCCACCTGGACACGCCAATTTGTTCATGGGAACCCGAATGTGATAGACAACCGACTTATGTTCCTAATTATACGCTAAACAACTCCAACCCAACATGCGCTTTTTGAATTAAAATTGAATTAACTTTAAGGGACAATTGTGACTTTCCTATATTTCAGAGAGATAATGAATATCATATTGTATGCTTTTAACGCAGGTTCATATCTCATGATTCTCGATCGGAATGATGACCGGCCTAAGGCTAAATGAAGATTAGTTGAGCATGAAATTAATCATACTCGATTGGGGTTTAAGAGTGGAAAGGCAATTGTACCAAAATATAAAAAGAAGAAAGAAATGACAGAAAGCTTGAACAAGAATATGCTTGGTTGCTTTCTAAATTCAAGTCTAAAATCAAGTGTGCTTTCAAGTCAACATTACAAGCCTTTATATAGGTCTTTCAAAGAGCTAATTTAGCATAATTTCTCCTAAAATCATGTTTAACAACTAACACAAAATCAATTTTTTTTCTAAATATAGGATTTACCAAGTCAAAAATCAGATTTTTTTATCAGCCCAAAAATAATCTTGCAAATTTTAACTCAGGCCCTTGTCTTATTTTTTGTTCCAATTTAGTCCAATTTTGCTTATTTTTGAACTTCGACACTCCAATTGCGTCGCTGATAAAATTTAATTGAAATCACAAGTTTAGTAGCATTCTATTCAAAAATTTTCCAAAAATAGGTATATTAAACATACGAAATTAGCTTGATATCAGTATCACATATAAGTATGTAAATTATTTGAATGAACTAATGCCATTATAAAAGTAAAGGACCAAAATAAAGTTAAAATATAAAGATTAAATATCAAAAGTGAGCATAGTAGAGAAATCAAAATTGCAATTTTACCACTATCTTATAATGATTAAAAAGGGAAAAAATCCATGTAATTAGTTAATCTAAACAATAAGGACTGTAAATAATTTTGGTAGCTAATGTAGGTTTTTTAATAAAACTTATTTCAACTCATTACGCTAAAATAAATTTTTTTTGTTAGAATCGTATTTTTTTTTAAAAATTAATGTCTAAAATTTTATCAAAGTAATCAACAATATTAAGTATCTGGACTAAATATTATAAAAATTTGGGACCAAATTATTGTAGAACTTTAAGTATAAAGATTAAATCTTAGTTTTAGGCCTAGTTGAGGGACCAAAATTTATATTTGACCATTTTTCTATAAAACGCAAAAAAGGAAAAAGAAAAGAGAAAGATGTGAACATGTGTCAAGTAGAAGGACCAAAAATGATATTTGACCAATATTCTATAAAGTGTAAAAAAAGGAAAAAGAAAAAGGAAAAGAAAAAAGAAATATTGAACACTTTGTGAAGTATGAAGGTCCTTTGAAGCTTTCTTTTATATAACACGTATGAGTACGATTATTGTTTGTGTCAAATTATAAAGGAATGTTAAAATATGCTCTAGGTCTTTGTACATTTCGTGTATTTAGAATTTAGTTTCCCTACATTTATATTAAAAAATTAATGCCTCTAGTTTTCGTATTAAAAAATTCAAGTCTAATTATCACCATTGTTAAAATTCTTTTATTAAATTTTCTAGTGTCACATTTTCAAATTAAAAAGAAAAACTTGATAGCCAACAATAAAAATAACTTTGAGAATATTGGTGAAGATTTTTTTTTTTAAAAAAAACACTCATTCAAACTTGTTATAATAGAATAATTATTTCATGTTGGAAAAGTATTCTTAAGAAAAATTGAAGTCATTATTTTAATTGAAATAGTTAACAATAGTAACTATTTACATTAATTAATGATTTTATAAAAATAGAGAGGTCAAATTATGTCAAAATGAAAAGTATATAGATTAAATCTCAAACTTCAACATGATCTAGGGGCCAAAATTAAAATTTGACCATTGTCTTATAATGGGAAAAATGCGACGTAAGCCTAAAAGAAATGGGGAGTCACATGTCAGTCTCTAGGACTTTTATGACATTCAAATTATATATAATCATGTAGTATTTTAATTGAAAAGTTAAAAATATTAATTATTTGGACATAATTAAAGATTAGATCACAAATTTAAACATAATAGATGGACTAAAATTAAAATTTAATCATTTCTCTAAAATATAAAAGGAAAACTTTTTTTTGAAAATTAAATCAGCTGATGCATTAAATAAGGGAAAAGAAAATAAATTACAAAAGCTTAAAATCAGCTTAGCCAGCTATCCTAACCTAAGGAATTCTTGTGGGTGATGCCTTGAAACAACGCAACTGCCAAAATATCACAAGGCTTAATAAAGATGATAACGAAAACCACACATTTCCTAAACCAAGGCTCCGTTTGTTTGACAGTAATGTTTTCTGGAAAATGATTTCTGGAAAATGATTTACTTTTTTGGTGTTTGGATAAATCTGTTTAAAATATTTTCTGTTGTTTGGCAGATTTCCTGAAAATATTTTCAAGAAAAGCTGTTTTCACATATATTAATAAATTTATATTTTAAATTTTTTATATATATTGCAATGATTTATTTCTAAATAAATAAATCAAATTAAATATATAATAATACTAAATTATTAAGCTAGAATATTAACCGTCATAAATTGAAAACAACCAAAGTCAAATAAATTATTTGTAATTATGTTATAAAAAATAAAAAACAAGGATTGAATAATTATAAATTAGCCTCTAAACCACAATTAATACTAGAAATTAATAATATTATCCAAATGCATAATTAGTAGTACACCACATAATAACAACAACATTGTCTAAGTGCATAACTAATATTACACCACATTAAAAGTATCAATATCTTCAACCTTGAGAAAATTTTTGAAGCCAATTTTTTCTATGCTTATTACTTTTAACTAAAAAAGCTTTGGCCTCGGATTCATGACTCATTAGATAATCAAACACAGAACACAGGAAGTCATCATCAAATCCTTCTTCCTTCATCGACATCACTTCTTCGTAAAGATGTGGTGTCTTATTCGCAGTAAATTGTTCCAAAGCATTAGCAATTTGGCCAAGTTGTTCACCCACAAAATGAATTTGTTCATCAACGACACTTTTTTGAACATTTTTTCTTTTACGTTTGGATGTGCTAGATGAAGATACTTTTGTTCTTACTTCTTTAGTCTCTTCATTGTCGCAGTTTATAGGCACTGAATCTTGGTTACCATCATCCAAATTTATGTCAACAAATGTTCTGGCAAAACTCCCTGTTGCTATATCTTTTCCAACAACCAAAGCCATTTTATCATAATGATCAATGCTTTTATTCAAAAATGGTTCATACTTCTTGTGTGCCTGTTGGATATTATACACAATTAGAATAACAAGTAAAAAACAATTGAAATATACTTAACATATATATATTACCATCACTGTTGCATCATATATCGCTCTATCACATGTGATCATTTTCAAGTTATCATCCCATCCAAAACCACTTTCACCTCGAATTGTGCATATAATTTGCCACTGGTCTTTTACAGTCCTCAAATGATTTTCCACATGCTTCACATCGCATTGGACTTGAAATCCTTCAGAAATGGCTTCGGCAACTCGATTAATAGAAACTGCTTTGAAAGTATTAGGAGGCTTATTTCCTCTCTAGGCCTTCTCTGCTAGCATTTTAAGAAAAATATGTTCCATAGGTTTTGTCCACTTGAATTGCTTGGAGGTCCCTTCTTTGTTGCCCTTACCCATTCTACATTAATAATTGTCATTGTCAATCATTTCAATATCCAACAAGCTTAAAACATAATAAAGTCAATATCCAACAAGCTTAAAACATAATAAATTCAATATCTAACAAGCTTAAAACATAATCAATATCTAACAAATTCAAGACATAATAATTTCAAAATCCAAAAACTAAAATTTCAATATCATTATCCAACCAACATTAACAAAAAAAAACAATTTTAATACTAAAACATACATAACATAGAAACAATAACCCTAAGCCCTAAACTTAGCTAATATTTCTAGCCATATAATCAGTCCACATAGTTTGTGCAATTCCGTCTCTTTTAGCAGACTCTCTTACTTCTTCTCTTTCTTCTCGCTTCGTAAGAGTTGGTATTATCAAATCAGACTCAGGCTCCTTGTATAATCATTGATTAAGTAAATCACTAGGATCAACTCCCATTATATGATTATGAATGATACAACAAGCCAAAACTATATCTACTTGAGTTTGAAAATTCCAAAATGATTCAGCATCTAATACATGAAATCGTTTCTTCAAAATCCCAAAAACACGTTCAATAGTGATTCGTAATGATGAATGATGAAGATTAAAGAGTTCCTTTGCATTTTCAGGCCCCTGAGCACTAAACTCTTTTAAATGATATCGAACACCACGATATGGGGTAATATATCCATTTCGGATGCCATATCCAACATCATCAAGATAATATTTACCTACAATTTTACAAAACATAATTAATACTAATAAATTATGAGCTTATTAGAACTATTTGGTATTTAATGATAATTATTACCTTCCGGAATTCTTAATCCTCTTGGGCGTGAAAGTACATCACTTAAAATACGAGAATCATGTGCACTACCTTCCCAACCAGGTAGAACATAGGAAAATTTCAAATCAAATGTAATGGCAGCCAATACATTTTGTCGTCCCCCTTTACGACTACGAAATCTTCTTTAAATGCTAAGTGGAACGGATGCACGAACATGAGTTCCATCTAATGCTCCAATACAATCTTTAAAATAAGGATAAACCTTGGATTGTTTTTAATTTCACTAGGAGTTGATTCATCAGGTAATCTAATAACTAGTTTATACAATTTCAAAATAGCTCTCAATACAACCCTAAAGTAACGGCGAATTGTCTCAGTTGATCTATAATATCTAGATCCAATCACTCGAAACCTTACATTATGAGCAATTATATGTAAAAATATAACTACTTGCTCCCTAATATTCACAAATATAGTTGATTGTAACAAATTATTCCTACTAAGAATATCATACAAATTAAAAAAGGCAATCGATATCATCCTTATCACATCAATACAATGCTGGTCACCACTATATAAAATACTATTAATATAATTTTCTCTTTCATAATCCCGATTCACACGAGGGTGAGAAGCAGTTTCCTTCCTAGTTTTTAATTTTTTAATTCAAAGAGCCCTAAAAGCTAAAACTGAAGCCACAACTCCGACAATTGTATTTTGATCTTGATTACGATCCATCTACACAAAATAATGCCACACAAATATTTGATCACTACAAAAAAGATGCAAGATTTTTCATAAGATCACATATATGACTAAAGTTACCATGACTAAAGTGCATACATACATATTAAGCTAATTATAATTGTATTAATAATTTTTTGAGAAATTAAGCTACTTTCTTTGTACCTATTTAGTGACACAACTAAAATTAGATATGATTCAATTTGAGAATAAACCAATGATTGGTCATAATATAATGTACATATGTAATGTTGAAAATGGACACCATACCTATACTTATTCATCATTTCATATCGTTATTCTATTCTTAAATAAATATTGCAACCACTTCCCTCTTCTTTTTTTAAGTTATTTGTAGATGACATGATGTATAGTGGCAGTAGTAGAAATGTTATTTTATTTAATATTTTATTCTTCTATTTAATATTTTTTATTAAACTTTCTCTTTTGAATGTACATATGATTTAATTAGATTTTTTTTTACTTCAAAATTTTTGGACTTAATTATTCTAAATTTTATATCAAAATAATTTTTAAAATTAAATATTTAAATTGTAAAAAAATATTTTATTATATTAAATTTTAATTTATTTTAATGGTGGTATTATTTCATTACATTTTTTTATTAATGTGAAATTCTTCTAATTAATGTTTTTAATTGTATCTTTTTGGCTAAACATTGAAGATAGGCATAATATCAAATTTAGCCTTTAATGTTTATATTTTGTATCAATTTGGCTCTTCCAATTAAAATCTCAGTTGTAGATACAATTGGATACAAAAGTCAACCTTTGTATTATCATATGAATTCACAAGAAGAAACATAATATCAAAATTCACATAAAGCAGAGGATAAGGTTAAGAGTTAACAAAAGGATGATTGTGGATAAAAACACCGCGTTAATGATGTATGATAATATATTATTGACAGATAAAATTTTTTAATCCATAATGAAAGCTGAAATTGAAAAAAAAAAAGTAGGCTAGCATATACTTAAAACTCAAAACAATACAAGAAATGCATTAACAGTGGCAGTAGTAAAATTATCTGAGTGTTTTTTCTTCTCTCTCTTAATTTAGTCAATCATTGTTTCCTATATATAACATCACTCATGAGTCATGCCTCAAACTCATAAAAAAGAAACTTGACCAACATTGGTACATGCCCCTATATAAGTTATAGAAAACTATATATATAGCTCAAATAATGAAGGAAGCTAGAAATGGAGTTGGTTATAATCTTTAAAAAAACCATTAGTCCCACAGAATATGTGCAGTGGGAGGGCTCTACCTTTCAAGCTAGAAAAAAGAAAAAAAAGATTGCATTAAGGGAGTATACAAATATAAATATATGTAATAATGATGTAAAAATTAACAAAGCAAAGTGGGCTAAATATTGAAGTGCAGCAAGCTGAACTTTTGAAGAATGATGAGTAGATCATCAAACAAACAAAAAACACATCACACATTGATTTTTGTGTATATTAATTCTATGCTTTTAGGATATTATATCAAGAACAGCATTTGGAACCTTTTTTGAACAAGGAAAACTGATCTTTTTTGTTATAAGAACAGCAAATGCAGTTTTTCTCTCTTGTAGTTGAAAGCCTAAATATCCCAGGCTTGAGGTAGTGGTGATTACCCTCTTCATTTTTCCTTTAAAATATACCTCTATCTAACACATCATCCCTACCAGGTTTTTGCCTACTAAAAATAATAGAGAGATATGGAGACTAGATAAGGAAACTAATGAATCAATTCAAGCACTGATCTGAGCAAAAAATGAAACAAGAGAAGAATATTCAAGTTTCCTTATTCTTTTCTAAGAATGCTGAAACTATAGGATATTGGACTCACTACTTGTGGCAGTTAGCTGAACCAGCTTTTAACTACTAAACTGATGCACATGGACATGAGAAATACATTAATTTAGTATATATTATATCTACAATATCTAACTTCACTAGGATATGAATTTCTTTGAACTTCATGGTGAGTCGAGCAGTTATTCTCTTGATTTTGATAAGTTCTGGTAGTGTGATCATGCATCATTGATTCTTTCGGCATTTCTACTAACTGAATTAGCCAATCCCTAGAAGTAGCTAGTTTTGGAAATGATTCCCTACTCAAAGAAAATTGTGGTGAGGCTTGTCTTTTATAGCTTATAGATAAACCCATTGATGTGGAAATTGCTTTTGGCTTAGCAAGGATTGATTTTAGCCCAACGTGGAAACTGTAGTGTTATATTTTTTGTTAACACTTACTGAGGGTAATGTAACTTTATAAAGAGGAACTGAGAAAAAGAAAATCAGAAAGAAAACCATTTGTTTGACTATATAGAGTTAATAACTTATGCATGAACTCGAATGTTGGATCACATGAGAAATGAGTTCAAGTCAGAGTTCAATTTTACCAGATGAAAAAAAAGGGAAATTTTACAACATCTTCTGTTCTGTTTTAAGAATCTTTGCAAACATATCAATGCATTACCAACTATAACAAGGAGAAAGTAAGTTGCCAAATATCTATTACTTCAGAAAATAAAAAAAAAAAACAAATCTAAGATAATAGAAGAGAAAGCATAAACTGAATGATGCAAAACCCAGAAACAAACAGATTTTAAATAAAGCATAGAAAAGGAAGAAGAAGAAGATTCTTCAACAGACAGATGCAAAATCCAAACAGATTAAACAAACAGATGCAAAATCCAAACAGATTCTTCAACTAAAAAAAGAAGAAGAAGAAGATTTAAATGAGAGAGGCGACAAATTGAATGAAATACAGAGTGAAGCATAAAAAAGTTACCTTGAACTTTGTTTCAGGAAGGGAACTGGTCTAACTGGATGAAGAAGAAGAAGGACGGAAAGAGGAGGAAAGATGGAAAATGTCTTACAGAAATAAAATCAGTAAGATATTTTCCCTAAAATCCCTTCTCATTTTCTTGTGTTTTTAAAAACGTTTTACCAATATAAGTTATTTTCAAGCAAACAAACACTGGAAAACTAGGAAAACATTTTCCGGAAAATGTTTTCCTGGTAAGCAAATAGACCTTAAAAGAACAACTCTAAACCCTAAACTCTTCCCCTTCTTTCCTTTCTCTATTGCTCCGGTATTGCCGATGTTCTATATATAAAAACCTAGTTCTCATCACGTCGTTTGCATGAATGTCTTCAACTAAACCCAGTCTCTATGTTTTGAGTTCATTGAGTCTCCGGTCGCCATTAACTGCTCACCCCAGACTTAGATTTTAAACACTTTCAGATTTTAAAACTGTACTCTTATATCCTTTATTACCGTGAAATCAATCTTTGGTGGAACCTCCTCTACCTAATAAATCAGTGACTCGTACTCTCGACCCCAATTGACCAGTTCATGTGCTACCTTGTTTGCTGAGTAATGAACGAACCGAAAAGATGAGCTCCTAAACTTCACAACTTTAAGTTTTATTTCTTTTAAAATATTGCATATCACAGACCTATCATCTTCCTGATTGTTAAGTTTTTTTTTATAACAGTGAGAGAGTCTCCTTCTACCACAATGTCTCCAAATCCCATTCCCTCTTTGAATGTTATTGCTTGAAGGCATGCAACTGCTTCAACAGTGGTTGGATCTCGAATGTTGATAACCGGGTACACACATGCTCCCATAACTAAGCCCATATTATTTCTTACAATGATGCCTAAACTTGCACTACATTTTGACTGCTAATAAGAAGAGTCGAAGTTAACTTCGACTCATTCTTCACTTGGGGGCTCCTAACTTTTTATTTGTCTACTGGATCTATGAATAGATAGACTCTCAAGATAGCCTAGATCAGCTATATATGCTTTATTGAATCCCACCACATCACACACTCTTTCCCTCAACCTTTAATGATAGATCTTGTTTCTATTATGCCAAATAGCCCAATATGCTATTGCTATGCTAACACATTGTTGACTACCGTTGTTGTCAAAAAGTTGTACTAACCACTGTAACCACTCCTGGTTTTCATTTGTGGACAAGGTTAACACTCCTACTTCTTGAAACACGACCTTCGTAAATAAACAGTCATGAAATAAGTGGGCAATCATTTCATCATCTTCTCCACAAACTAGGAAGAGAGCGTTGGTCCTCAGCTTTGCTTAGCTTTAGATTACACATTGTAGGAAAATAGTTTTTAGTGATTCTCCATAGATTTATTTTAATTTTACTGAAGATATTAAGGATTCAAAGTTTTGAATAATAAGTTTTTGTAGCATTTATATGTGATATGTGTTCATTCTCCAGCAGGATCTACTTTTCTGTAATGCTCCATCTATAGCCATTTTTTGCTGTATAAATTCGAAATTTATCACCTTGCCATGCTAGAATGCCTAGTTGAGATGTATTTACCAGCGATATGGAAACTATTCGTTGGACTTGATCCTTGCTAAACAAAGAGTCTAAGGTACTAACATTCTAGCTCTTTAAGTCTTCATCAATCAGATCTGCTACCATTGTATATCTCCAATTCATGTTTTGACCTTTTATTCTTCTTCAATAGGGTAGGGTAGCCATGGGTCATTCCAAATGTTGATTGTTTTTCCATCTCCAATTTGCCAACCTATGCCCTTTTTCAGAATGTTACAAGCACCCCAAATGCTTTTTCAGGTAAAGGAAAGGTAAAAACCTAAACCTGCCTTATGAAATCGCATCTCGGATAGTACTTGTTTTTCATTACTTGAGCCAATAGATTGGTGGGTTTGGTTATTAGCTTCCACCCTTGCTTAGCAAACAAGACTTTTATAAAAATTGAAAGATCTTTAAAACCAACACCTCTTTACGCCTTTGGGGTACATAATGATTTCCGCGATTAGTTCTTAGGTTGCGCCACCAAAATCTACATAATAATGCTTCTAATTCACGATATAAGGAAATTGGCAAATTAAAGCATTACATAGCGTAGATTGGGATAGCCTGTAAAATAGATTTAATAAAAACCTCCTTGCCTCCTATTAATAGATTACAAATACTCCAGCTTTTTATTTTTGTCAAGAATTGTTATTTGATTTCAACAAAAGAATTTTTCTTACGTCATCCTACCATTGTTTGTAACCCTAGGTATTTCTCAAGGTTATTGGCAATTCTGACACTCAACTCCCTACCTCATTACAACTTTGATTCTTCTAAATTGTTGCTAAAATATAACAATGATTTATTGAAATTTACCATTTGTCATGAAATTCTCTCATATTCATTTACCACTGCCTTTGTTGCCATAATTCCTTCTTTTGTTGCCCTCCCAAATAAGAAGCTATCATCTGCAAAAAAATAAGTGAGTTATTGATAAGCCTCATTTCCTTACCTTTGCTCATTCATTTTTCTTTTCTCTTTTAGCTATGTTGAGCAATTTTGAAAAGCCCTTTGCACAAATGATAAATAAATAAGGGCTTAAAGGGTCTTCTTACCTTAAACCTCTTGAAGGTCTAAACTTGATTCCTTTTCCTCTATTGAGCACCACCGAATAAGATACATTGTTAACACATCTCATGATCAAAGTTATCGATGCTTCACAAAATCCAAATCATCTTGTCATTTTTTCCACAAGTTTTCATTCAACTCTATCATAGGACTTGCTCATATTTAATTTTAGAGAAATGACCACTTCTTGCATATTTTTTTTTCTTAAAAGAATGTAATAATTTGTATGCCACTATAATGTTGTCAATAAGTTATCTCCATAGCATAAAATCACCTTGAGTTTCTTCAATACAATAATTTAGGGCATTCCTAAATCTGTTGGCAATTGCTTTTAAGATTACCTTAAGAGGACATTACAAAGGCTAATTGGTCGAAACTGACCCATATTTTTAGCCACAAAGACTTTAGGAATTAGAATAATATGTCTTGTTCACCTCTCCAATCTTTTTTTGATTATTTAATATTTCTAAACAAAACCTCTTTACATCTACCTTCACAATGTGCCAATGTTTTTTATAAAAGAATGTGAGAAAACCATCCTTTCCTGGTGCTTTTAGTGGTACCATAGATTTTAAAGCTTCCACCAACTCTTCTTCTTTAAAAAAGGCCAACAATTCCTCATTCAAACTACTAGGGATACTTGGATGTATTTCTGCTAGCAGGTTTTCACAATTATAGATTGTCTTAGATGTGAACAGATCCACAAAGTATCTTCTTGTTATCCCAATTAACTTCTCCTCTCCTTCGACCCACTCACTATTCTCGTTTTCAAGGCCTTTTGCAAAGTTCCTCTTCTTACATTGATTAGTAAACTTATGGAAGAAAGATTTATTACGATCACCCATCCTAAGAAAATTTGCTCGTGCTCGTTACTCCCAATAATTTTTTTCTTTCTCAGCTTCCATGTTCAGTGCTAGCTTAACTTTTGTTACCACTGCCAAGTGGTTATCATCTGGTTCTTCTTCATTAAGCTGTTGGAGTCTTTAAGTCAACTCCTCTTTTATTTTAACTTTTTCCATTCATTAGATCTGGCCTATTCTTTTAGAGATCTTCCTAGAACCTTTAAGTTTCTAGAGAGCTCCAAGTTGCTTGAATTCCAAACCATCCTAACATGCTTTTCAAAGTTTATTTCGAGGGCCCAAACGACATTAAAATGGAATGGAACATCTCTTCGTGAACTAACGACCCTTCTACTCCCTAAGGTAACTAATAGTAATGGACAATGGTCCGAAAACCTATGATTGAAATGTTGTAAGGAATAATCTAGAAACCGTGCCCACCAATCCACGTTGGCCACTCCTCTGTCCAACCTTTCCCTGATATTGTTTCCTGCCAAGCGGCCTTTCTCCCACGTGAACCAATGGCCTAAGAACTTTAAGGCACCTAAATCACTCTCCTCTAATGCATCCCTAAACGCTGCCATTTGTTTTTCCTCCTGAGGTCTACCTCCTCTCTTTTCAAATGAGTACATTACTTCATTAAAGTCCCCCATAACTAACCATGGTAACTAACTTCCTACTTTCAAATTTCGTAACCTATTCCATGAATCCATTTGTAAGTGTTCTATCGGGGAGCCATAAAACCTCGTAAACCTCCAATCTTCTCTTCCACCTTTCTCATTTATTTTTCACATCAATATGAGCATTTGAATAGCTTTTTAGATCAACTGATAAATTCTCCTTCCATCACAACGATAATCCCTTTTGAACCATTTATACTTATATCAATTCCATTCACGTACCTAGACTTCCTTCGAATATTTTCCATCTGCCAATGCCATTAGAAACAAAAGTTGGGGATGATATTGTCTCAATAGGTTCTTAAGACGTATGACCATTTGAGGTTGCCCCAACCCACGAATATTCCAACTTAAGGTTTTCATTATGACCAAACGGCTTGCTTTTCAACGACCTTCGATATAATTATGTCGAAAACTATATCCATCTGTGTTATTGAATTGTCCCCCACTTGTGACCTCCTTTGTTTTCTACCTTTCTATCAATCTAACTGGCTCGTCTTCGTGATTTACTCCCTCTACCGTCAAATTGATGCACTCAACTCTAGTATCGCTATTGAAGCAACTATTTTGCTTTCGACCCTCCTCTAATCTACCTCTCATAATTGGCGCATCATGTGTTCCTCTCTCTCACATATGTAGAGCTCTTTTCCTATCCATTGTTCACTGTTCGAACCTCCTCTAACCAAAGCTTTTGGTTCCCCCATGTAGTCATTTACTATCTACCGGTAATGATTTGTTCAGTTGTGCTTGTAAAGAGCTATCCCATTCTAGGGTTACTTATTGGTTTCCCAATGATAATCTTAGGGGCAGAAACTTTCTCCATGCCCTAATCTTCCATACAAAAAATAAAACAAGGAAAGTTTTTTGTATTGAAAAATTGCATAGGTCGATTTACCTTGACCATATATGACACGTTTCTTCCTTTTAAGGGGGCTTCGCACATCTAGTTGTACTTTTATACACGTAAACTTTTTCACAACTCTTGTTACTATTGTGGTGTCATATTCTATGAAATTTTCGATAAAATTACCCAACTGTCTTGCCATCACTTCCGACATGGACCCTACTGGGAGGTTATAAATTTGGACCCAAAAATTTGAGAATACTAGGGGGACTTGAATCAGATCTTTATGTTTTTTCCAGCTGATGAAATAGAATTAGTGTCTATTAAAAAACTAGGGAATCCTATCTAAAACTCTTTTGAGATCCAACTTATTAAAGAATCGAAACATGCTCTTCTTTTCCTCGATTTCAGTTATAGAAATGCCTTCATCGGATTCTAAAGTTCAACGAGAACATTTCTCATTAACAGAAAGTGGACTGCACTGCTCGTTAGAACCTTCCCTACCAGACACAGATTAAAATCATCTTCGTTTTCCTCTTCTTCCTCTTGATCATGGATGGGCTGTTCTTCCTCGTCGACAATATTGAAATTTGCTAATTCTTCCTCCATGGATTTTTCAATCGTATTGATCTATGGATCTTGGAAATAAAATTATGCCCTAATCAGATTAATAAAAGGAGGAGTCTCTCCAAACCTGCTATTAATGGCAGACGAAAAGAAACTTTTAGAGAAAAAAAATCCTACGACTTTCTGGTACTGTAGGCTGACTTTTTCTTCTATAAGTTTTTTATACCATGTGAAGTAAGGATTCTTTAATCACTGTTGTTTATAAAAGGAAAACTTAAAGGAAAAAGAGAATGCGTGAAAGAATGAAAACATAATGAACATTAATTTAATATATAGCTATATAGATAAGTATAGATATATGGTAAAAATATATTAAATTTAAATTACGTCTAACTGAAATAATTTTTATTTTTCCATTAAAAAATAAAATTATTATCAATGAATGATACTATTTACAGAAAGATGTTATAAACATAAATAAACTAAATAATTAGTATATATTCATCGCAAAAATTGTATCAAATTTTAAAAATATAGAGTTACGATTATGGGAAGTTAAATATGTTGTTCCAATAGGGTCGGAAGCGTGTAAATTATTGTACTAAAAAATCACACAAAGTTCAATTCCCAGGAAAGAGAGGTGGATCACATGGATCTCTTAAATACCAAGTCTTTCCTTAGACAGAATATCCCTTCTATAGTAATTTAATAGCACAATTAAATACTACTATTATACCCTCAAATATTGAAAGAAAAATAGGACAAGAAAGAACACAAGAGTTTTAACGAGGTTCGGTAAATTATACCTACGTCCTCGGGCACTAACACCAGATGATAACTTTACTATCTCCAAAATATTACAAACAAATAGAATTCCTTAAGAATTCTCAAATGGGAGAAGAGAGAAAACTAAGAGAGAAAGATTGGTTGGGATGGTTGAAATGAGAAATGGTTAGGCCTATTTATAGTTGAGGTTCAGGGACTAACTTGCAAATGGCCTAAAAAATTAGGGACCAAAATTGCAATTATCCCATTCAACTTTAAACAACTTGCCTATCACTTTTTTTCTTTCGGTGCCACTTGCACCTCCCATTTTTGACTTTTCAACAATCTCCACCTTGAAGATTTGATTAGGATAATCACATCTTCACACACTTCCTTCAACTCCCCAAATTCGATAAAGCTATCTTTTGTAGTGCCTCCAAATGCGCTCTCGAGCGCCATACACCTAAAGGTGCTCAAATTCTCAGGATGTTAATCAAGTTCAAACAATGATTAAACTTGATTGTTGTTACCACCTTGGTCATCATATCTGCGGGATTATCTACTGTCGGAATCTTCTGAAGTAGAATTTTTTCTTTTTCAAAGACTTCCCGCACAAAGTGATATCTTACGTCGATATGCTTGGTTCTTGAATGATAGACTTGATTTTTCGCTAAATGAATAGCACTCTGACTGTCACAATATAGACTAATGTGACTTTGAACAACTCCCAAGTCTTTCAATAATCCATTAAGCCAAATAGCCTCCTTAACAGCTTCTGTAACTGCCATATATTCTGCCTCTGTAGTAGACACAGCTACTGTAGACTGTAAGGTAGACTTCCAACTCACTGGGGCTTTTGCAAGAGTAAACAGATACCCCGTAGTTGAACGACGTTTATCTAAATCACCAGCAAAGTTGGAATCAACATATCCAACTACAAACTGACCAAGTGCTTCATCCTGTTCAAAAATTAAACCAACATCTACGGTTTTTCGAAGATACCGTAGAATCCATTTCACAGCTTGCCAATGTCCTTTTCCAGGATCATGCATATACCTGCTCACAACTCCAACAGCTTGTGAAATGTCAGGCCTCGTACACACCATCGCATACATCAAATCGCTTGTACCACTGCCTTGGGGATTGCTTCAATCCATATAGCGATTTGTTTAGCTTACAAACCCAATTTCTACCACCAGCATCTGTGTATCCTTCGGGCTGAGTCATATAGATCTCCTCTTCTAACTCACCATGCAAGAAAGTCGTCTTAACATCAAGTTGAGCTAGCTCCAAATTCAACTGTGCTACCAAGGCCAACAAAATTCTAATGGAGGAATGCTTCACAACAGGGGAAAATACATCATTGTAGTCAATTCCCTCCTTCTGAGCGTAGCCTTTAGCTACCAATCTTGCCTTGTAGCGAATATCCTTCTTGCTAGGAGATCCATCTTTCTTTGCGAATACCCACTTGCATCCGATTGCCCTTTTACCTTTCGGTAATTGCGCCAACTCCCAAGTATTGTTCTTTCGGAGAGACTGCATTTCTTCATCCATGGCGCTTTTCCATTTATCACTTTCTAAGCTTTGCATTGCTTCTTGATAAGTGATAGGAATATCATCAACAACGGGAAGGGCGTAGGCCACCATATCAGTAAATCGAGCAGGTTTACGAATTTCTCTCCGTGGCCTTGCAACTGCAACTGGTTCTGGTGTACTTAGTGGTTCTTGGGTCAGAACCTCTTCAACCTCTAATTCCTCCATTGTGGCTAGAGAATTAGACTTATTAACTGGGCAAATCCCCATCTGCTCAAACTCTACCTGTTTTGGAGTACACTCCACCTACTGTGGAGTATTGCTCGTCTGAATATCTTTATCTGCTACCTTTTTCAATGTGGCAGATTCATCAAAGGTAACATCTCTGCTACAGATCATTTTCTTTGTGCTTAAGCACCAAAGACGAAATCCCTTCACTCCAGAAGTGATTCCCATAAAGAGAGCTTTCTTTGCCCTCGGATCTAACTTTGACTCCTTCACATGGTAATATGCAGTGGTTCCAAACACATGTAAGGAATCATAATCTGTAGCCGGTTTTCCAGACCATACCTCCATAGGAGTTTTTCTTTCTAATGCAGATTATGGCAAACGATTAACAAGATGGCCAGCGTATGTTACAGCCTCAGCCCAAAATTGCTTGCCCAACCCAGCATTAGACAACATACATCGAACTTTCTCCAGCAATGTTCGATTCATACGCTCTGCCAATCCATTCTGCTGTGGTGTATCCCTAACTGTGAAGTGTCGAACAATACCATACTCTTGGCACACATTGAAGAACGGATCACTTTTATATTCCCCTCCATTGTCCGTCCTAAGCCGCTTGATTTTCTTGCCAGTCTGGTTTTCTATCATAGTTTTCCATTTAAGAAAAACTCTAAGCACTTCATCTTTAGTTCTCATGGTATACACCCAAACTCTTCTGGAAAAGTCATCAACAAAAGTAACAAAGTAGTGTTTTTCTCCCAATGAAGGTGTCTTGGAAGGCCCCCACACATCTGAGTGAACATATTCTAAAATACCTTTTGTATTATGGATAGCAGTACCAAATTTCACTCTCTTTTGCTTTCCCAGAACATAATGCTCGCAAAATTTTAATTTGCAAGCCTTTGCACCTTTCAACAATCCTTGCTTTGCCAGAATTTGCAAGGATTTTTCGCTGGCATGTCCCAACTTCATATGCCACAACTGCATTGAGTCCAAGTCTTTGTTACCGGAAGCTGCAGCGACTGCTCCAATAACTGTACTACCTTGGTAGTAATACAAGTTATTTTTCCTGATGCCCTTCAATATCACAAGTGCGCCAGATGTCACTTTCAAAACCCCATCTCTCATAGTAACAACTGAACCATTGGATTCCAAGGCTCCCAATGAGATGAGATTTTTCTTCAAACTGGGCACGTACCGAACATCAGTCAGAACTCTGGTTGATCCATCTTTATTCTTTAATTGGATTGAACCTATCCCAACAGTTTTACAGGCATTGTCATTGCCCATATAAACAACTCCTCCATTTAGTTCTACTAAATCAGAGAACCACTCCCGGTTAGGGGACATATGATAGGTACAACCCGAATCCAATATCCACTCATCTGAATGGAACGACGATGATGATGCAACCAGTGATAGTTCAGAGTCACTAGTATCATGCTTAGCAACACAAGCATCTACAGCAGCTTTTCCCTTATTCTTCAGCTTTGGACAATTTTTCTTCCAGTGGTCTTTCTCATGACAAAAAGCACATTCATCTTTCCCGAGTCTGGACTTTGACTTTGATCTCCCCTTTTGAGTTTTCTTCCGAGTGTATGAACGACCTCGGACTACTAAAGCTTCTGTATCTCTGATTGAGTTTTTCTGTTTGTCCTTCTTTCTCTGTTCATAACTGTATAAGGCCGCACAGACTTCGCTCAGAGATATATCACTCCTGCCATGAAGTAGAGTAGTTTCTAGGAACTCAAACTCCTCAGGAAGTGACCCCAACAGCATCAAAGCCAAATCTTCATCTTTGAATGTCTCATCCATATTCAGCAAATCAGTGACTAATTGATTAAATTTGGTGATGTGATCATTCATTGTGGTACTTGGGACGTATGTGAAGCGAAACAGTCTTTTCTTCAAGTGGAGCTTATTTTGACTGTTTTTCTTTAAAAATTTTTCTTCAAGTGCCACCCACAACTTATTTGCAGAAGTCTCCTTTAAAAAAGCATACCTCTGCTCTCGAGAAAGGCATGATCGAATTGTGCCACATGCCAACCGATTGATCGCCTTCCAATCTTTCTCCTATACATATCTAGTTTCTCTTCATCAATGGCAATGTCTAGACCCTGCTAAAAAAGGGCATCTAGAACCTCACTTTGCCACATACCAAAATGGCCCGTGCCATCAAAGATCTCCACAGCCAGTCTTGCATTTGCAATTGTCAGTCTTGTCCACATGGACGATGTTGAAGCTCCTACACCAACCGTTTTCTCTATAATCTTTCAATATACCTAAGGAAATCTTTTCTGATGTGGAAGATCAGTTTAAACTGCAACCACAGAGCATACTACGATTAACCTTCGGCTCTGATACCACTTGTTGTTCCAATAGGGTCGGAAGCGTGTAAATTATTGTACTAAAAATCACACAAAGTTCAATTTCCAGGAAAGAGAGGTGGATCACATGGATCTCTTAAATACCAAGTCTTTCCTTAGATAGAATATCCCTTCTATAGTAATTTAATAGCACAATTAAATACTACTATTATACCCTCAATATTGAAAGAAAAATAGGACAAGAAAGAACACAAGAGTTTTAACGAGGTTCGGTAAATTATACCTACGTCCTCGGGCACTAACACCAGATGATAACTTTACTATCTCCAAAATATTACAAATAAATAGAATTCCTTAAGAATTCTCAAATGGGAGAAGAGAGAAAACTAAGAGAGAAAGATTGGTTGGGATGGTTGAAATGAGAAATGGTTAGGCCTATTTATAGTTGAGGTTCAGGGACTAACTTGCAAATGGCCTAAAAAATTAGGGACCAAAATTGCAATTATCCCATTCAACTTTAAACAACTTGCCTATCACTTTTTTTCTTTCGGTGCCACTTGCACCTCCCATTTTTGACTTTTCAACAAAATATAATAATGATTTTGTCGATTGTGTCTTAGTTTAATTGGCATCGGTATTGTTGCTAGTGCAAGTAAACATGGGTTTGAGTGTGCTGAAGCTCTTCCTATTTAAGAGTTGAGAATGGGCTATGAATAGTTTTAGGTATTGTATAAAAAATAATATATAGTATAAGAATCTATAATAAGATTTAACTTCAATATATATAATATTGATTATTCATAGTAAATTTGTTTATGGAAGATAATTAAATCGTCAAATTTTTGCTGAATGACTTCTAAGTCAAACGGCCTTTGTTTGTTGACACATGCCATTTTTAGTTTTTCTTTTGGGATAAATTACACCCAAGATCATTAAATTTAACTTTTGGTCACTCATTGAAAATTATCACTTAATTATTCAAAATTTAAGTATTAAAGGATTCTAATTATTTAAAAGAACTAATGAGATTATAATAATAGTGGGAGCAAATTAGATCAAATAAAAAATACACAAATTAAATCATTAATTTTAATATGGTAGAGTGATGAATATCACAATATGACTTAAAAGACAATCTATACATATATAGCACAATCATTTTTTTTTTGTATATATAGTCATTGAATGTATAATAAAAAACTAAATATTCAACATTTTTCTATCTATTTTTTATGGATATATATATATAAATATATATATTACATATTTGGATATTAAATATATTATTTAGTATTAATTCATAGTGTCTAAGAATAATTACTTAAATTTACTTTAATTTTAATACAAAATTTTTGATATTAAAATTTGTTACTAAAAATTGAATTACTCATAAGAATGAAGAGTTTGGGTATTTAAATTGAATATTCATTTTTTTAATAATTTAAAATTAATTTAGTAAATTTTAATATTTCCAAAAATCTAATTAAAATATTTTATTTTTTATTGTAATTATATAAAAGCAAACAAAAAGAATCATCTATTCTTTTCAACTATTTTTATACTTTTTTTTAAATTTTGTATTTTTATCTTCAGAGTAAAAAGATAATGATAATGATAGAAGTAACTGGCCAACTTTCATTTCTACAAAATAAGAAAGTGAAATCTTAATAATATAAAAATGGAGCTAAATTTTAATTTTATGAATTTTTAAATTAATTTAATAATAAGTTGATGTTTTTCTTTAAAAAAATATTTTTAATTAACCTTTTGAAATTTTAATTTTTTACCTTTTCTGCCGGTCTTTTCTTTTTCCTAGAAAATTAAATAATTTCATATTTAAGGATGAATCTTTTAGGGCATGAGTAAACTTTACGTGCGAAGCAAGAGATTCACACTAGTTTTTATAATTGTAATACTATAACCTTATTTATAATATAAAAATCATATATATGTAACTATAGACAATAAAAATTAGGTCAAATTATATTATTAGTCCCTATACTTATGAATTTATCAAATTTAATCATTATACTTTTTAAAATTTGAAATTTCAATCTTGGTCCAAATGGCATCAATTAAATTTGTTTGATTAAATTCTACTACTAGTTATGTACTATGCATAAAATTGTTAATTCAATCCATGCTCTCCAATAGATCATTCTTAGTCACTATAATTTTTTGAATTTCGAAATTTTAATCTTGACACAAACAACAAGTGTTAAAATCATTAACTTTTTTTTGTGAGAAATAAGAGGAAACAATAAATTGACATAATATTACACATGCGATAACATGTTTGTTGCATCCGAATTTTTTGAAATAATAGAATTTAACTTAATGAATTTAATATTTATCATTAGATCAAGACAAAAATTTTAAAAATCAAAAAGTATAAGACTAAAAATGACCATATTGAAGTACAAGGACTAGATCTAAACCATGCCTTCCTAGTTGTTTCAACGACGACGGTGCCAACTGAACTAAAATTTAATATGCCTAAATTATATATATTGTACACATGTTATAAAAGTTTTCAGCCCATTTTTAATCGGATCTCAATTCAATTGTGAAATTGACAAAAATTCTTTTTCTTTATAAATTAAGAAATATTACAATGTGATTTTTTTATATATAAAATCTAAAGCAATAAGCGCATGAAGAAATTGAACCTAAAGCATTTTAGTCTTCAACTTCTCACCTTTACCACTCCAATAAAAGTCTCATTAGTTTTTTACATCAATTTTTTTTATAAATATATTTATTATTCAATTTAAAAATGATTAAAAACTCTCTTTAAGAAATAATAAATATTATTATGAGAATATTTTTATAAAAAAATCCAACCTTTAAAATCAAATCCTATAAAAAAATGTAAACGATCCTATATAAGACCTATAGTTTTCACAAATATTCCGTCATATATTATATCATGATTGATTCTTGCTTTAAAAAACCCCTAATCATATCATTATTATATCAATCTTTCTTTGAAAAATTTAATATTAATCTTATTTTTATATAAAAATTACAATCAAAAGAAAATTTAATAACCAAAACTGGCGTTTGACGCTATAAACAATTATACTTATACATAAATTCAATATTAAAAAAAAATAGTAACAAATTCCATAAAAAAGTTAAATTTTGCTACTACTTCGTTTGCTTTGCAAAAATAGTGGATTTAATCATTATACTTACTTTGGTCATTTTTAATCTCTACTTTTTGAATTGATTAATTTTAGTTCATGTACTTCTCAACTTTTGAAATTTTAGTCTTGACCTAAACAATAGCAGTTAAATCTATTTTGTTAAATTAAATTACTAGTCTTGTACTATGCGTACAATTGTAGATTTAGTCTACATTCTCCAATTGGATCGTTCTAAGTACCTATACTTTTTGAATTTTAAAATTTTAGTCTTATCGCAAATGAAAGTTGTTAATTCATTAACTGGACTTTTAGTGAGTAATATGTGGAATTAATAAGCTGAAATGCCATTACACATGTGCTAATATGTTTGTCGCATTATATTTTGGAAATATAATAACTTAACTTAACGGATTTAACAATTATAGTTTAGTGAGGTCTAGAGTTTTAATATTTAAAAAGTACAAGGTCTTAAAATGACCATGTCAAAACCTTTTTTTTTTAAATCGACTTTGATTTTGAAAATGAAAAAAAAAAAGAGAGTAGCCACCAATTATTTTTTTTATGAGGCGTGATCGAGTCACCTTGTAACTTAATCATTTTAATAAGAGGTTCAATTTATTAAAACAATATTTTTTCGATCTACAAAAATCCAAAAAATGGGTTCAGGAGTCGGTTACGTACGAGGAAGGATTAGCACCCTCATTACGCCCAAAATTGGTACCTAGTTGATCACTTGATGTCTTTAATGTCAAGAATTTAAAACACGATCTCACTTTGCATAATGTTATTTTAAATTAAAATCACTTGAATAAATCAAAATGTATGTAAAAGGCTCTCTTATCTCGAGGTAAAAAAAGGTCATATCCCGTAAGTTAGGACAGGACATCTCGAATCCTCAAAAATAAGCTTGCTCTTTATTTTAATTACTATTTAAATCTCATGTGTTTTAATCTTAAAAGGAATGTTCAGTTATCTAGGTTCAAAGAGAAAGTCGGACCCCGTAAGTTAGGGCACGACTTTTCGAATCTCCAAATACGGAACATTGCCTTAATTTTAAAAATTTCATTTTTATGCATCGAGTTAAAAAAAAGTTATGTAACACTTAAAAATGGTACATATATTTAGTTTATTCGAGCATCGTATGAAAAACAAACAAATGTGTTTAAACATAGCGTATAATACAATGATAATGAAATAATGTGCGGTGACTATATGGGTAGAATACTAAAATAATAAATAATAAATAAAGGAATGATATAATAATAATAAAATAGTACTAATAATAAAATACCAAATAATAACAATGGCAATAATCCTATTAATTACTATTCTAATACTAATTAAATAATAAAGGAAAAATAAACAATAGTAACAATAATAATAAGTGCAAATAAAGGAATAAATGACAATAAAAAAGGGTAAAGAAATAAATAAATGAACGAATATATAAATAAATAAATAAAACAAAATATAACAATACATATAAAAATCTATAAAAGGTTGAAATTAAATGAATAAAGGATTAAATCAAAATTTAAAATGAAATTTAGAGCCTAAATTATAACAAAATAAATGAATAAATATAAAAGGGACTGAATTGAAATTTAAATGGAATTTAGGGGCCTAAATTGTAAAAAAACTAATAAAACATAATAAAGGACCAAAATGAAATGCACGAAAAGAAATAAGAACTAAATGGGAAAATATCCTAAGGCTCCTAGACACATGTCTTTCCCTAAAGGGTTAACAGTCTGAGGACCAAATTGAAAGAGATTTAAAATTAACGGTGCAATCTAAAAAGAAAAAAAAGGAATTAGGACCTGATTGAAAAACAAAGAAAAAGCAGAAGGGCCAAAAGCATAAATAGACCCTTAAATTAAAAAACGCTCGAATCCTACGCGGTTTGGGTCTGGTAGTCGGGCTTCGCATTGAAACGACATCGTTTTGGGGCATTTGAAGCCACTTCAAATCGGCGTCGTTTTACTTAGCCTATATAAGTTAAAAATTTTCAAAAAAAATCATTTACCCTTCATTTAAAAAAAAAATCTGAAAGCCCCTCATTTTTTTATCTCAAGCTTTCTCAGGTCCAGCCTTTGAACCGCCGTGGGTCACCGTGCCAACGACAGTGGCCACCGTATGTGGTGGCCGAAAACCCCAAAAAATGCCTTTTTGACTTCGTTTAAACCGTTTTAAAATCCCTTTTTAAAACTCTTTTATCCCGATTTAAAAAATGACAAAAGGAAATGGAAATCTTTAAGAAACCTTTCGGTTTCTCCTCCAATGGCAGTACTGTCTTTCATCGAAGACAATGTCCTCAGCTTTGCACGAACGGAATAGGTAAGCAGAAATTTTTTATCTTTCGCAAAATTAAAAAAATATAATAGATAAGAACAGATTTAAAACAAAAAGATTATCTAGTTTTTTTTTAAACTTGCTGATTTTTTTTTGTATTTCTCCTTGTAAATATTACAAACTATGGTATTGGCCTTTATAGCCATGAGTTACATACTGTTTGTTATTATTTTTATTTTTTTTGTGTTTTCTCGTTGTTTCTGCTTTCTTTTTTGTCATTTTTGCAGGCGTTGGCAAGGCCAACGGAGGGGAGAAGGCAGACCTTTTGCCACATTGGTGAAATGGTTGTAGCAAGGGTGCGTCAAGCCCCGAGACTAGCCGAGGGTTGCGAGACAAAGGAGGAACGGCGCGGGGGCTCTAGGGTTTTTTGTTTTACTGAAAATGTTTAAACATTTTGGGCCATTGGACTTGTAATTTTTTTGGGTTAGGTTTTTGTTTTGGGCTTGAATGTAATTGGACTTTGGGACTATAGATTTGTATTTTTATTTTTATTTTTGGTTTTTTTGATTTCTGTTTATGTTAGGCCCGGGCAAAATAGCCCATTACAGACCAAATTAAAGTATAGGGATTTAATCCATAACTTTTCTAAAGTACATAAACTAATAGTAAAATTTAACCAAAAACAGTAACAAAGCATGGGTGGCTATAGAAATTTTAACATGAATAACATTTCAAAATTTCTTTATTTCATGTGATTTAAATATCTATTAGAAATTCTATCTCATGTGTATGTGTATAGAAACTGCATATTTAGGATACAAGTATTTATTTAAAAATAACATATAATAAATAAAAAAATATATGATTTGAAAATAATAATAATAACACATGCAAAAATAATAATAATAAAACATGCAATATCTATTAAATCAAATATCCACTATGTGTGGATGAAATTTTTTGTGTAATAGTATTAAAATGTATAAAGAGATATCAAAATGAAAGATTGGTTCTAGCGTTAAAGCTGATGTTTTATCCATATTGATAGCATTGGTTTTTTTTTTGAAAAATAAACAGAATTACAACTAAAAAACTTCTTTAAGGGGTTTAAAAGTTTTGTCTTGTTGAATAGCCTTAACCACTGAATCTATCATTTGCAAATTTTTATTGATTTTATTTAAAATGTGAAAAAGATAAAAGTACCGTTGTAAGAATATAACTTATTTCCTTAATCGAGTTGGTGTTTAGTTGATTCATTGACACCAACTTTGTTGATCCAAATCTATATTATTAATTAAATCTTTAATCGAATTAGTGTTACAAGACAACCAAATATTAACTCTATTAGAAATTTACTAAAATATCTATTTATATACAATGAAATATTTTGTTTTTTAATAATTTTATAAACTCAATAGAAATTCAATCATCACTACAAGAAAACTGCATTAGCAAGCAAAATTTTCAAAACATTTTATGTCATTCTGTAATACAACAACGACATTAAATGTGGTTATGTAAAAGTCAAATATTTGCAATGATTTTTAAATGTTGTTGCTGAATTTAATTTTTAAGATACTATTAATTGCAGTGACTAGGTTTGTCAATGCAAATTATTACAATTATGGATAACAACAAAAAAATTGTTTTTATATATTATAATATTAGCAACAACTTTACAATGTGGTTAGGCAGTTTAGTTTTCTACTTGTTAATAGTAATGTCACAATTTACCGTTAAGAATGTTGGAAAATTTGTATTTTATAGGAATTTTGAGGCATATTTTCAATTGGTAAAAGTTGAGAGTTGAATTATAAAATTATGGTTTTATATTCTACTTTATGAGACATTTACAACAGTATATCATATACTCAAAATGGTTCAGTGATGAATGAGAAATTGATGCTCAAAGTAAGCTACTTGTGAATATTTATTGAGGAAAAGAAAAGCTTAGATCCATATTGGTTAAATACTAAATGTGAGGTATGTAGATATATAAGAACCCACTTAAAAATGATTGAATGACTAAGTTTGAAATCTTGTCTTGCGTGTAGGGGGTGCAAGTCCAAACCTGTTGGGGTTGAGGTGCAGCTCTGCACGACGTGAGCGACGCAAAATGTTCAGTTCGATCAAGCCCAAACATAAATATTTTAACCCAACACGAAATTTATTTTTTCTCAACAAATATATACAAAATATGATTTATAAGGACATATATCCTGATTTTATTTTACTCTAATAAATTTGATTTGATTTTAATCAAATTGTTTTAATTGCCTATTTAATGTAGATTTTATCCTCTTATACATGGATATTTCTAAAATGCCTCCAATTTGAATGCATATAAAAGGCTAAGATTTCATTAGAAATTTTTTTCTCAATCTCAATCTCTCACACCGAGATTATTTTTCTCTCCAAAATTCTTCTGTTTTCCTCTCAATTTTTTCCTATGTTTCGGTGATAGAAAAAGGTAAAGTTTGTTCGTTGATCACTGCAGAGGTGCTACTACTTCAATTATCGTGTTGTTATATTCTGGACGACATTCGACCAACGTTTCTCCAAGTACCATAAGAGCGGCCGAATCTGTCTTAAGGAAACTATGTATAATAGGCCTCAACATCTAGTAAAACTCGTTTCTTCTTTTTGATTTTTGGTTTTTATTATGTTATTTATTGGTTTTTCATATCCGATAATTTCAATATAAATTATTCAATTTATTTTATTATATATATATTTATTTATTTATATTTATATATTTTTGTTTGCTGACGTGGTTTGTCCAATAATCTTAAGACAGATTTTATATTATTTTACAATTTTCTAATCCGAGACGAAAGAGACACCAAGGCGAAAAGAAAAAAAATGTTTTTTTAAAATAAAAATTATTCTATCTTTGAATAAAATCTGTTTCGGGATTTATTCCCAGCGATCAACAGATTTTATTCCATTTTTTATTTTGTTTCCAAATGAGAAATTAAAATTAAATAAAATTTGTTTCGAGATTTATTCACGCCGTTTAACAGATTTTATTCTATTTTAATTTTGTTTCTAAATAAAATTACATTGAATAATCTATTTTGGGATTTATTCACGCCGTTTAACAGATTTTATTCTATTTTAATTTTGTTTCCAAAATAGAATTAAATTGAATAATCTGTTTCGGGATTTATTCCAGTCATTTAACAAATTTTATTCGATTTTGATTTTGTTTCTAAACGAGAAGGCTTAATCAAATAATTATGTTTCGAGATTTATTCCCGTCGCTTAACAGATTTTATTTTGATTTTGTTTCCAAACAAGATTTAATTAAATAATTTTGTTTCGGGATTTAATCTTGTCATTCAACAAACTTGATTTTGATTTTGTTTCATAATTTTAATTTTGTCATTTAACAAATATAAGAGAAAATTTTCTGTTTATGGTGGCCTTAATTGTGGCTTTGAATTGTGAAAGCTTAAATGTAGCTTCAAAATTTTGACATCAAAGGAAAAGAAATTTATCAACAGATAATTAAAATGACAATATGAGAGTGCATCTCTTTTAGGGTTACCTACCTGATGCATTATTTCATTGTATTTTTCGATTAGACCGTATAAACTTTTGTTTCGGGTTTTATTAAATTTCTGCCATCTAACAAAAGTTGATAAGTTTTCTAATTCTAGTTTTGTTTCTTAACAGAAAATGGAAACTCCTAACAATTCAATCAATTCGCAATTTGAAGCTTTGGTTCAAGCGCAATCTTCGATCCAAAACTCAGTGTTACCGGTGGCAGCTGCTGTAAGTGTAACAACTAGTTTTCAGTTTGTGGTTCACTTTTAGAAATAGATATAAGTTTTCTAATTCTAGTTTTGTTTCTTAACAGAAAATGGAAACTCCCACCAATTCAATCAATTCGCAATTTGAAGCTTTGGTTCAAGCGCAATCTTCGATCCAAAACTTAGTGTTACCGGTGGCAGCTGCTGTAAGTGTAACAACTAGTTTTCAGTAAAATTGGATAGGGGTTTCGGGACCACAAATCCAATTTTAAAAAATAAATTATTTTAATATTATTTTATGATCTATATAATTATAGAATTATAGAATTATCGTGTGAAAATTTCGTTAAGAAATTTTACTGATTACATATCTAATTTGATGAAAGGACCAAATTGCATAAAATACAAAAGTTGAGTTCTAGTAGCTATATGTATCAAATAGCTATGAAATTCAAAATTTGAGGTCCTTATACGAAAAATAGACCATTAAGAAAAGTTAGTAGATATTTTTGATGAATCATTCATGGAAAATTAGAAAAAGAAAAGGACTAAATTGGAAAGTAGGAAAAATAAAAGATGATATAATAATTAAATGGAAATATCATATGATTATTATCATCTTGTTCCCCAAAAATACATGGAAACTCTAGGAAAGAGAAAGAAAACTTTCTTGGCTTAATTGGGTAAGTAATCCTTTCTCGTTTTTATTAATTTTTATATTTCCGAGATCAGAATAGTTTAATCTATCTATTTTGGGGATTAATTTGTAAAGATATCAAAGTATATAAAATTTTCTATGAATTTAAATGCTGAAATTTTGAAATTTATTGTAGAAAATGAAAGGTTATTGATAGATAAACAACTTTTACAAAGAGAATTTTGATGAAATTGTGATTTAGGGACTAAATTGTAAAGATGTAAAACCCACGAAAAAATTATGATTTTTGTGAAATGCATGGGTTGTTATTGCAACATGTAAAATTCGGCTAAGCTTGAAATAAAGATTAAATTGCATGAAATTCATTTTCCGAGCCTAGGGACAAAATCATCATTTATTAAAAATTTAGGGGCAAAATGATAATCTTGCCAAAGATGTGAATTGAATTGAAATGAATATGAATTGATGTTAAATTTACTCGTATAGATCCGGATAGACCAAATTTGGAGTTAGAACAAGGAGAAGAGAAAATATCGGATTAGTAGATATTATGTACACGAACATTTGTCGAGGTAAGTTCGTGTAACTAAATTATGTATATTTATATGTTTGAATTGAATGTTGTGTATAAATGAATTGTATAAATACTATGAATATATGAAATTGATCATATATCCTAAAGTGCTTGATAAAAGTTAAGTCCCGTTTGAAATAATAAAATTCGATGGATACAGGATTTCCCGTATTGGTTGTGGTTCAACATATGTTGTGAACACACCATAGATCTTATGAGCATCCTATTATTAGCCCTCTTGAGCTTCTTGTTATATAGTTTCGCGAGCATCCTGATCGTTAGTAATCCTGCATGTGTTGTGGACTACTGCAGCTCTTTGTGAGTGTCATGTTATAAGATCGATTGTGATCCTGCATATGTTGCAGACAAAAACACAGCTCTTCATGAGCGTCCTGATATGGCTCACTTGAACTCCTTGATATATAGCTATCTGGAGCTCCTGTTATATGGTTCTTTGTGAGCATTCTTGATAGGCTCTTCATGAGCTTCCCAGTTAAAAGTTCTTTGTGAAGTTCTTGTTTATGGTTCTTATGAGCATTCCTGATTTAGCCACTATAAGCTTCTCGATATGGCTCTTTGTGAGCTTCCTGTTATATGCTCGAGAGAGTGCTTCCTGATATGTGTTTCAATGAGCACCCCTGAACATGAATTGACGAATTTCTGATTTGTACACTCTAAATGTACTACCTGGGTATCCATCGATATTTTAAATGGTTCAATGGGTAAAATCTTGACATGAAAAGAATTATTACAAGCATCTACACGAATTATATAAGCATGACTTGTACATGATATTTGAACACATGATAAGGAAAGTATATGAATATGAAAATTTGATTAATGTTGAACTCATACATGTTTCTTGTTATTCATGAAAAATATATGATTAATCTGAGTTCAAAACAAACTATTATTGGTACAAGCCTGAAGTACATGGAAATGATATCACATGATATATTAAAACATGATGTATTTGAAACACGAATGTGGAATATGCTTGATGATTTTGTTCATTCATGATATATTGAAAAATGTGATGGAAGAAATATGTGTATGAATCTTGCTTGATGACTATGTACATTCGTGAATTTAAGCTATTATATGGATTATAGTGACTAACATGGTTAATTAGGATATGTGTTTAGGCATTTGGCTAACATGACTTAGGAATGAAATGTATGTTTACCTTATATTTATAAAATAGTGGTAAGTTAAATTCCCAGTTATACGAATTTACTAAGCTTAAAAGGTTACACTGTTTTTAATTTCCTTGTTTTAAAGGAATTCGAGAACTTGTTGGGTTGGAAGCTTGGCGGAGATATTTCATATTATCCATCGGCCTATTCTGTGCAAATGGTAAAAATTAATTCTGGTTATAATGGCATGTATAGGTTAATTTGACCAATGATGGCATGATAATGCTTTGGTTGTAACTGGCCATTGGAATGGCCAGTATTAAGCATATTTTGATGAAAATTGTATAAGGCTTTATTTTTGTTTGATGTGTTTGAAATGGTTGTGTGATGAAAAGCATATAAACCTAATGATAAATGGCTTTAAGTAAGCATAAATGAGAAAATATACTTATATGTATATATATATATGTGTGTGTGTGTGTGTGTATTTGGTAATTTTAAACACTTGAACATAGGAAATGATAAGTCATGCATAAGACTCGGTTTTGACTTGATTTGAGCGTTTTTTTTTTACTTGGGAATGTGTTAAAATGAAAATGTAAGTGGAAGACATATTTGGGTGAGAAATAAGGCTTAGAAATGACTTTGTTTTGTCCACATAGGCAGAGACACGACTGTATGTCTCAGTCGTGTGTGACACACGGCCATGCGCACGAGTGTGTGGTTTGGCCGTGTGTCCGTTGCATCTTAATAATATATAGAAATAGAATGCTCAGAATTGGTCACATGAACAGAGACACAGGAGTGTGTCTCAGCTATGTGAAACATATGGCCCAACACACAGGCATGTGTCTTGGCCGTGTGAATCCTGCACCTATTTTTGAAAATTATAATTTTCCACATGGCTTAACACACGGGTGTGTGGTTGGCCGTGTGACCTAAGTCAGTAGCTACCCTAATTTGAACATGGGTTGGGGTACGGCCGTGTGCCTCACATTGAATGCCCACGCGAACAGAGGCGTGTGTCCCTTGCATCTAGGAAAATTTTGTAATTTCACAAAAAAAATTTTGAGTTTCCGATTTAGTCCTGACTTACTTGTAATACATATTTTGGGCCTCGAGGGCTCTTATAAAAGACTTAATGATTGATTTCTGATATGAATACTATATAAATGTGAAATATTTTTTATTTGATATGTAATATTTGGTAATGCTCATAACCCTGTTCCGGTGACGAATTCGGGTTAAGGGTGTTACAGTAAGCCACAACGAGAAACCTAAAAAATTCACAGGACAAAATTTCAAGACTTGGCAACAAAAAATGTTGTTATTTTACCATGTTGAACTTCACCAAAATTTTGAAAGATAACCCTCCTACTGTTAAAAAGGGCGAGGTAAATGAAGTTATTGCCTTCACTGTTATTGAAGCTTGGAAACATTTTGATTTCTTGTGCCAAAACTACATCTTAAGTGGATTATTGGATGCACTGTATGAAGTGTATAGTGTTAAGAAAACAACTAAGAAATTATGGACATCATTGGACCATAAATACAAAGCCGAAGATGCTAGAGCTAAAAAGTTTTTAGTTGTTAAATTCTTGAATTTTGTAATGGGTGATTCTAACTTAGTTGTGAATCAAGTGCAAGAACTTCAACTGATCATTCACGGAATTCTTGCTGAAAGAATGATGATAAGTAAATCCTTCCAAGTGGCAGCCATTATTGAGAAGTTGCCTTGTGCTTGGAATGACTTCAAGAATTACCTAAAGCACAAAAGAAATGAAATGTTAGTAGAAGATTTAATTGTCAGACTTTGGATTGAAGAAGACAATAGAGGTACGAAAAAGAAAAGCTCAACAAAGCAGCAAATGACAATGGTGCTAGGGCATATGTCGTAGAAGTCAAGAAACACTTCGAGAAGGGAAAACAACCTCAGAATGAGTCTAAACTGGGACCAAAAGGTGGCATTTCCAATAAGCAAAAATTTCAAGGAAAATGCTTCAATTGCAACAAAAAAGGGCACAAGTCATCCAACTGTAGGATCCCAAAGAAAGTTAGAGCTAACGAGGCCAATGTTGTGGAAGAAATTTCTAAGGAAGTGTTTGGTATAGACTTATGTGCCTAACATACGCAAGAACTATGGATAAGAATGTTTCTTTCTAAAGGGGGAATGTTTGTGGGAAAGGAATATGTATTAAAGTAAATGTAATCTCTGTAAAAGTAAAACTATAAATAAGAATGTTGCTTCTTTTTCTGTTTATATGCTTAAGTCATTTAATTTATGGCATAGTAGGCTCGGACATGTTAATTATTATACTTTACGTACATTAATTAACTTAGAGAACATTCCTTCATTTCACAATCATTATAATTATAAATGTGTAACATGTGTTGATGCAAAATTAACAAGGTCAAAAACCATTTGATCTAATACATAGCAATGTTTATGACCTAAAGTTTATTCAAATGAGAGGAGGGAATAAATATTTTTATTACCTTCATTGCTACATATATTTACTTAAGAGCAAAGATGAAGCTATAGAGAAATTTATTCTTTATAAGCTGGAAGTTGAAAAACAACTTAATAAAATGATTAAGATGGTGAGAACTGATCGTGGTGGTGAAAATGTTGAATCATTTGAATACTGTACACAACCTGACATTATTCATGAAGTAACACCATCATACTTTCCTCAATGAAATGGAGTACCCGAATAGAAAAATCAAACTTTTAAGGAAATAATAAACACTTTGCTAAAAAATCTTTGGGTTATCAAAGGAAATGTGAGGTGTTTCTATGAGTTAATTACCTTTTAAATAAGGTGCCCCACAAGAAAAGGGACAAGACACCATATGAGTTATGGAAAGGTAGAAAACCATCCTACAACCACTTGAAAGTGTAAGGGTGTCTTGCTAACGTAATGTATAATGGTAATTTAAGACATATGCGTCGTCGACACAATACCTTTAAACAACTGATCTCAAACGGAGTTATCACTATTGATTTTTGTAAAATCAAAAGATAACATTGCAGATCCGCTAACTAAAGGCTTAAATCGAGATCATGTTTATAAAATACTGAAAGGAATGAGACTAAAACCCATGAAAATAAAAGGCACTATGTGAAGGAAAACCCTACATAGTTGACTGGAGATCCCAAGTTTAGGTTTAAAGGGACAACCTAATTGTATAGACCTTGTGAGGTCACTGTGGGGTACTTATCCCAAGTTCATTCCTATGATGTAAATAGTGACTAAAAATTGGATAGGTTAAATAGTGCTTTTAATGACCATTGTGTGTTTCGGTGAGCCAAACAACATAAGTCACCTATGTGAGAGTGAAGTGGGGCCATTTCGAGGAGACTATTTTGGCATAGTTCTCTCAAACTCTTGCATAACTAGGAGATGTTCATGGCTATATGAATATTCCCATGATAACTAAAACATTGCCAGGGAGGTAGTTGTGTGAGGTATATCATCGTTTACAAAAATGGCAGAACAATTCAAGGACATCACGTTTACTAGTCAGCTAGTAAAGTAAATATATTTTCACAAGGGAAGGTTCAAGGTGGATACCTACCTATCCTATGCAACTATCAATCGTAGATTCTATCACCACATCGAGTCAATTTTTCATTAAAACTATCAATTTTCATTCATGTGGGGGATTGTTGGAAAAAATTGTAATTTATGAGAACTTTGAGGCATATTCTCAATTGGTAAAGGTTGAGAGTTGAATCATGAAATTATGGTTTTATATTCTACTCCATAAGACCTTTATAATGGTATATCATATGCTCAAAATTGTTGAGTGATGAATGAGAAATTAATGCTCGAAGTAAGCTACTTGTGAATATTTGTTGAGGAAAAAAAAAGCTCAGATCCCACATTGGTTAAATACCAAGTGTGAGATGTGTATATATATGAGAACCCACTTGAAGGGTGATTGAATGACTAAGCTTGAAACCCTACCTCGTGCATAGAGGGGGTGCAGGTTCAAACCCATCGTGGTTGCGGCGCACCTGTACGACGTGGGTGATGTGAAATGTCTAGATCGATCGGGCCCAATATGGGCTTACGGTTATTTTAGCCCAACACAAAATTTATTTTTTTCTTAGCAAATATATACAAAATCTGATTTAAAAGGACATGTATCCTGATTTTATTTGATTATAATCAATTTGATTTTATTTTAATCAAATTGATTTAATTGCCCCTTTAATGCAAATTTTGTCCTCTTATACATGGATATTTCTAAAACGCCTCCACTTTGAATGCCTATAAAAGGCTAAGACTTTTTTCAGTATTTTTTGCTCGATCTCACTCTCTCACGCCGAGATTATTTTTCTCTCCAAAATTTTTCTCTTTTCCCTTCCATTTTTTCCAACGTTTTAGTGATAGAAAAAGGCAACGTTTGTTCGTTGATCACTGCAGAGGTGCTACTGCTTCGATCATCATATTGTTGTATCCTGGGAGACATTCGACTAAGGTTTCTCCAAGTACTGTAGGAATGGCTGACTCTATCTTAAGGAAACTGTGTAAAATAGGCCTTAACATCTAGTAGAACTCGTTTCTTCTTTTTGATTTCTAGTTTTTATTATGTTATTTATTGGTTTTTCATATCCGATAATTTCAATATAAATTATTTAATTTAATTTATTTTTTATATATAAATATTTGTTTATTTATATTTATATGTTTTTGTTCGCTAACGTATTTTGTCCAAAAGGGAATTCTTTATAAAATGTGTAACAACCAAATAAGTTGTTGTTAAACGTTAAAATATTAGCAACAACCTTAATATGTCATTATATAGTTCATTTATTATTTTGCTTATTAATCACAACAACATGCTTTGTCATTGCCAATTATTAATAGAATTTGTAACAATAAAACAAGTTGCAATAACCTTGAAATGTCGTTACGTAACTTATTTTTCTACTTATTAATTGCAACGGCACAATTTGTCGTTGTGAATTATAAAATTTGTAACGATAAAATTTGTCGTTGTTAAATGTTAAAATATTAGCAACAACCTTAAAATGTCATTACATAATTTGTTAAACATTAAAATATTATCAACAACCTCAAAATCCCTTTCTGTGTTTCAATTTTTTGCTTATTGATTGCAACAACACGATTTGTCATTGTGAATAAGTTTATGTGGTGAATGCGTCGTAAAAACCGTGGCTATGTCTAGTGCAAATAGGTCGGTGATTGTGCTCCTAAATTTCAGTATGCGAACTAATTGATAAATTGGTCTTTCTATTTCATCATTGGATGGTTCTAAAATTTTAACATTATTTAGATCCAACATATTTCAACCAGTATAATAAAAAATAATAAAAAATAATAATTAATATAATGTACTACTACTATATATGACTGTCATTACATTTTATATTATTATAAAAGATATAATAATATATGATATTATAATATTCAATCATTGATGCATATATATATATAAACTATTAATATATTATATATTATATGTTATGATATAACATTATATAATATAGTAAGAGGGCTAACTTTCAAATGTAAGAAAAGTATAGGAATTTAAAGCATATTTTAACCAATATAATAAATAATAATATATGATAATAATTAATATATTATGTATTACTCTACTATTATAGTATGCTATTTAATAATAATGAAATAATATATTTTATAAGTATTAATATAATAACTGTTATTATATTATATATTATAATAAAGATATAGCATCAATAGTTATGTGTAATTTAATATATTAAAATACATATTTATAATTATAACTAACCATACATAAAATTTTATTAAAAATTTAATATCTTAATAAAATATTAATTTTTAAAATTAGATTTTGAATTGGGTTTTAACTTTTACAAATTGTGTTTGGATATTAAACTTTATTTTGGACTTAAGATTTGGACTATAATTAGTTTATTTTCAGTTTGAGCAATAATAAATATATTATTTGGGTTTGGATTTAGTATAATATATTTGAGTTTTATAATAAATATTTTAGAATATAAATATTAAATTATAGATTTAATAGGAAATATAAAAATATTATTCAATTGTCAATAAAAGATATTTTCATTGATTTATATAATCTCATAGAATAATACATTTTACATATAATAAACACTTTAATTATTTTATATAAAATAATTTTATTAAATATATATAATTTATGTTATTTATAAGAAAAATTTGAATCACTTTATCATCGTATAACAGTTAAATGAATTATTATATTCAAAATTAAAATATTTATAACTTAAAAAAATTCATAATTATCGAAATCAGTTAGAGCCCACTCATTTCGTTCTAAGCCCGAATCTCAAAAAATTCAAGTCTAAAAAATCCAAACTAAAAAAATATGAACTCAAAAAAATTCAAACCCAAAAAAATTCGAGTATGTAGTAAGCCTGACTCAAACTGACCCATTTGTCAACTCTAACATTAGAACAAACCCCTACGTACAGGGGCCTTTCATGCCATTAACCCTTTTATTTATCCATTTATAGTAACCAAGAATAAAAACGGGTTCATTAATTTTTTTTTCCTCATCAAATGGAAATTTCAATAAGTGCAACAAGCATAAATGCGAATTAGTTTTTTTCTCGTCAAACGGGTTTCATTGGTTATTGTTATTCTTTGATTATTGGTTTCCATTTTTTTTCTAATATTCAGTTTAGTCTTAATGTATCTTATATAATCCATGAAGATTTAAAAAAAAAAAATTATAATTGCTCTTTCAATAATTTTAACTTCAAGATTTGAAATTGAGCTTTTTTTTAGAATGTAATGTACTTTACAATTACATCCTAAACTTGTTGGTAATTAAAATAACAGTATTAATTAATCAAAATAATATTATAAATAAACTACATAAATAATCACTTATATATGATTTAAATTACATTTTGATTACTAAACTATAATTTATTATGATGAAATAGTTACTAGTGTTTTCAATCTGTAATATTTTGATCATTGAGTTGCTAACTACTACTATTAACCCTGTAACAGTAAACTGACGTGGCATGATAAATCATAATTTTTGACAAAAAAATTTAAGTAAAATTTCACAAATATAATCCCTATACTGTTCTTTTTAAGTAATTTAATTCTTTTTCTTTTATATTCTTTTTTAAATTCCCCTTTCTTTTTCTTTTTACCTTTAATGCTTTAATCTAATCATACAGATATCTTAAACCAGGTTTTTAGTAATTAAAACACAATTATCGACATAGGCTTGGTAGCATTGTTATATGCTGATTTATGGAAACCAGAGTTTTAATATCCATTAATGTGGCAGGAAAATTGAGTTGTTAGGTCTATATGGAATTGCCATTAATATCAAGAGAAGAGAGCAGAAATTCTATTTCAACAACTTGTTTGCAAGAAAGGACAGACAATGTCATTGTTGTCATGAAAAGTCTTTCAATCACATCCTACAATTTTGGTTTATTAAAGCTTACAGGAGCTTTGCAACGTTGGCAATGGCATCGCCATGTTTGTTTCAAGTTGTTATAGTAGAAGATTAGGAAGATTGGTTGGTGCTTCAACAACTTTGCCACCAATATCATCCCTTTCTTCCAATTTCATAGTGGATGCGTCTCCCCTCAATTCATCTCCACAAATGCTTTCTAGGTACTTTTCGCAATCTTATTAACAAGTTTTTAGTTGATAAAAACTTGTTAAAAGTAGAATATATATATATATATTAAATCTCGAAAATAAAAGTACAGAGATTGTCATGCAATTTGATTTAAAATTTTTATCTGAAATTATGATTTAACATGTTACATCCATTTGTTACATTGTTAATAATAATTAATAGCTTAATGATTAAAATATTACAAATCGATAATATTAATAATCATTTCATAATAAATTAAAATCTGATGACCAAAACGTTGTTTATAATATACATAAAAGAATATTTTTATAATTTACCTTAATATTATTTCTTAAAACTTTTTTTATGCCTTAAACAAAATAATATTACATTTTCTATTTGTATAAATATATATTGCTTTTCTTAGCTTTGGATGAACGAACTTAATATCCAAAACCAAAAAAAAGAAGATGATATTGGTTTTTATTTAGGAATAATGACAAAATTAACCCCTAATATTTGGGTGTTGGGTCACTTTGACCCTTAAGGGTGTTTTTGGAGCACTTTCATACATAACATTTTTTTTGTCAAATTGGTCATTTTTTAACGGTCTTGTTGACGTGGCCGTTAAGGGACTAATGGTGCTGACGTGGAAAAAAATTTCTATCTAGGCGCCACACGTATGTAGATGCTGACATGGCATACAAGACAAAATAATGCTACGTCAGCAAATGAATTTGAACTTAAAAAATAATTAAAATTAAAAAAAATTTAAAACCCTTAACTAACACACTTGGGCAGAATTAAAAGAAATTAGCAGCTCCTAAATGAAGAACCCTAAATCTCAAATCCTCTCCCGCTCCATTGAAATTCTTTAGAAATTGAAGCTTGAAATTTAGTGGGTTCGTAAAAGAATAAAAAATATTGTTTAAAAAAAGTGATTGGAAGCCATCAATGGAGAAGTTTCCTTATTCGAAGCTAGTTTCATCACCACGAGGGAAGTTCGTTTATGATGAAGAGAAAAGAAGATGTTTTTGTAACAAGTTAGCTCTGAGAGAGACATTGTGGAGCGATTTAAACCTAGGCAGAAGGTATTATGGTTGCTCAGATTTTTGGGTAAGGATATATTTAGCTTATTTGTTTTAGGGTTCATAAAAAATTGGGGATTTTTTTATTTTTTATTATTATTGTGTCGACTAAGACTAAATTGGTACTACAATTCATCATAGCATTAGAATTAGGATTGGGGTAGTCACTGTATATTTAGCTGATTTGTTTTAGGGTTCATAAGAAATTGTGTGATTTTTTATATTTTTTAATTGAATATTGATGAAACATTTCTTTCCCATGCGTGAAATGTATTCGGATAAGCATATTTAGCCAATTTATTTTAGGGTTAATAAGAAATTAAGGATTTTTTTATTTTTTTAAATTAGATATTGATGAAATATTTCTTTTCCATGCGTGAATAATAGAGTAGTCATTGTATATGAACTCAGTTGTGGATATTTCATTTTTCTTGAATGGCATTACCAGATTACAGAGTTGACAAGTATGACATTAGAACTGCATTTGGTCATTTTAGGATAGGTGTTGAGGATGTAAGCTCAAACATTGGCCTCCATGAATTGTGTTGTTTTCCATTTTTAATAAAATGATTGTTCTTGTATTTTGGAAGTGTTGGGTAAATCTGAATTGGGGATGTAGAAATTGTGCCATCTTACAGTTTTGTATGTAGAAAGATGGATGAATTTTTTTATGTAATTATGATATGTGTAAAAGAGTAATTGAGCTTTTCTACATATACAAAATTGTATATGGGTAAATTTTATTTTTTTAATTATTGTGGGTAAATTTTATTTTATTTAATTATTGTGTTGGCTAGACTAAATTAGGGAATCATAGAGTTTATATAATAAAAAAGTTGATTTTTTTGTGTGAAATGTAGGTTGGTGGATACGAAATTTTTAAGTGTTATGATAATAAGATGTGTAACAGGGTGAATGAAGTAATACGTGAATTACGTGATAGCAAAAGAAAACTTGCAAAAGAGAAGATAAGACTTAGGAAGAAAATAATAAAGTGTGGAAGTGGTGAGATGTTTGAGAATGACAGTAGAAGCAGTAATGTTGAGATGTCTGAGAGTGGTAGTGTGCAAAATGTGGGCAAGGACAACCAGACAAAGAGGTGAATCATGATGTCGTGGATAACATTGAATTAATCACAAAGATTAAGAGCTTGAAGCAAAAATGTAAATTACTCAAGAAAGAGAAAGAGTTTTATAAGAAAATGTTTATCTGCTGTGTATTACTTATCTTATTTGTCATATTATTTAGGAATGTTATAATTTGACCCATTTATATGCACTAAATGTTCGGGGATTTCAAACATTTTTTATTTTTTTTAGGCTTTGGTAGCCTTAAGGGAACCTTTTTAATGTTGTGGATTATTGTTGGATCATTAGTTGTCTGATGAACAGTCTATCCATAATATGGATGATAGTGTTACATGAAGAAAACCATTAGATTAAAACTTCCATCTCTCCCTAAAGCAGCCAATAGCTCACCCTTAAATGGACCTTTCAAAAAGCAACCATCCAAACCTAGTATAAGTCTGCACCTTTCTTTCCAACCTCTTTTCAGAGCTTCAAAACAGACATAAAACCTCTTGAAATGTGGTGGAGATTCAGGTGTGAATCTATTCACTGCCATCTTTATAACACTTCCAGGATTCTTTAATCTTAGCTCATCAGCATAATCCCACAGCATAGAAAATTCTTGTATGGAGTTCCCTGCCAACTTATCCTTCACCATTTTCCTGGCCCTTCTACACCTTGTCATATTAACATTGATATGCATTTCTGAAGCTACCTTTATTTGTATCTCTCTTAGCTTCATTTTTGGGTGGTCTCCAATAGTAGCTTCAAAATATTTTGCAATAACTTTTACATTGACCATTTTATTTCTAAAACTAACACAACAGTTGTGCTCATCATGAAAACTTTTCACTTGCATGCATCTGGCCATGTTACTGTAACTTTCAAATATTCCCCATTTACACTTTTTTGATGCAATGCATTTAACTCTAACCTTATTTGGTTCATTCCTGATTATTTTAAATTCCCTTCTACAACACATTGAGTACTTACAAATTGCACATTTGAATTGCTCACCATATTTAAATAGCACCCCAATACAGAAGTGTGGACTTGCAGAGTTTGGATTGTATGTGGGGAACCTACTTCTTCTTCTAGAAACATCACTATTATCATCATCTTTTGACCCAAGTATGCTCCTATGATCATCACTATCAAAATAATCAGTCTCATTTCCATCTTTTTCCTTATCAACACTATCATTTAGTCCTTCATCATCGACTTCTTTAGAGACCCTAGCCTCAAACTTCTCTCTAGAGCTTTCACTTTCAGTCTCATCAAGTACTATTTCGTTACCTTTCCCACTGGTTTTCCCCTCCACTTCCCTCATATTTTGCATAGCTTTTTAAAGCTCCTCATCATCATCACAATCTGATAAATACATAACCTTCATCAAATAAGCATTCTCATACTTTGAATCACTATCACTTTTATCCCTGACCCCCTCCTCACCACTTCCATCACTTTCACCACCTTCACTAGCAGCAACATTAACCCCCTCCTTACCACCTCCATCACTCTTACCACCTTCATTGACAACCCTCTTGATAACTCTTGAAAAGAGTTATATTTAAGGCTTTTAAATAGAATTAATTGGTTGTAATTAAGTGAATACATTTGCATTTTTAGGATATTTTTAGAACATTGCATAACAAAACTTGGATTATGATATAATTGTCATTATTTGTTACTTTTATCACTTGGGGAGGAAATGTGTGGTTTTGTGTGAACACATATGTAGGAAGAGTAAGAAGATGAAGAGGGAAAATAAAAGAAGTGAAATATTGCTGTGGCAAATGGTGAAATTGATTGCCAACAGATTTGCCATGATAATGTCAAGAAGATGACTCAACACTTTATCCACGTCATTCTCAGCCAGCTGTGCATGTACCAAAAAATCCAACTTGAAGAGAGGAATTAAAAAAGTGTGCTGAGGTGGGATAGATCTACTCAATAAAAGAAAGAGAGAGAAGAAGAAGAAGAGAGAGGAGAATTTGTGTGAAAAAGAGACTAGTGACAACAATTCTCTCTTTGCACGAAGCAAAACTCCATTGGAGAATTTTAGAGAAAGAAAGGGTAGCAGCTATAGAGAGCAGAATACATACATGAAGAAGGGGAAGAGACATTTATCTTGGATTCACTACGACCAGAAGATAAAAGAGAAGTTGGAGCGTGGCGAGAAATCCTGCAATTCTGCCTTTAGTTTTCTTGATTTCTGTGATTCAAACTTCTTTAAATGTTTATGAATAATTTAAATTTAATGTTTACTTTTACACCCATGAACTAAATCTTTTCTAGGTTGGACTTATTTGGATGGATGTTTATCATATTTAATGCTCATGATTTGAGATTGCCTATATCACTATTTCATTCAATTTATTCCTATTTTAAATACATGTATGCAAGCTCTAGACATAGCTGATTGTACGCTGGTATTTTTAATTCTGAAAAAGGTCAGATATATTGGATCTAGAATTGTTTGATGTAAGCGAAGATTTAACAGAATATTCGTAGCACTCTAGACATAGATGTTGCGATTTGTACAGAGAAAAACGTTCATTGCAGTTATTAACCTAGAGTTCTGTAGACATACAATAACTTAGATTTTTAGCTTAAAATCTAGTTATCGAAAGAACCAGGTTATAGTAGTAACTCTCTGAGTAGTTAATTAGACAATATTTTGCCATGTTATTATTTTGGTACGAGCATTTCACCTAAATAATTCCAGCCCTATTCATTCAACAACAAAATTACTCTTGCTTTTCTCTGTAATTTTCCACTACATTTTAATTGTCATATCAATTCTTTGTTTTTAGCATTACATTACATTAATTCATTATACCAACATCTTATTTAATTTAAGAGTATTTCCTACTATTTAGTATAGTTAATAATATTATAATAACTTAGTCAATCTCTTACCAATTTTCGATGTGGAAACGATACTTATCACTTTATTACTTGAATGACGTGTACATTTGCACAATTGCATTCTTTATTTACATGCAACCTCACCACCCTTCCCACCTAAACCTTCAGCAAATCTTACCACCCTTCCCAACACCTTAATCCTCAACACCCTCACCACCTATACTACCAGCGACCTCACCACCCTTACCTTCACCCTCTCCCTCGCCCTCACCACTATTACTGCCAACAACCTTACCACCCCTACCCTCACCCTCACTCTTACCACATTTACTACCAACAACCTCACCACCCTCACCACCTTCATTATCATCACTACCAAATTGCAAACATGCTATAACTAACGTTGATTCATCATCAACAAAAACAACAATGTTAATCTCATGTTCTACATATAAGTCTATCTCCTTATGCTTAACCTAATAGTTTATCATGTCAATAGTGCTACTATCATTCCAGACAACCTTAAGGTTATGCTACAAAGTCCTACTTCCAGGTACATTGAAATAAATTAGTTGCACTGTATTAAACCCTAACCCATTTTTAACTATTTTACACAACTCAAAATACGATATCGTATCTGGATCCTCTTTAACCCTCACCATCTCACCACCTCAATACCTAACATGGGGATCACATACAAGTTTACCCAAATATGCAAGTTGATGTAGTATTCCTCCTCTAAATACATCTGTAGTTTAAAGAATAAAAAAGCATAAGCGTAATGACAAGCAATGTGTAGACAAAAAAGGTATATACAAATAAATTATTAAATAATATAAATCATAAACAATTCATATAAAGTTAAATGATTTAATAATTATATATATGTCATAACAGCACAACAATAAAACATGGAGGGACCACTTCCATTCCTCGTGCAGTGGAAAATCTAAAATTATTGCCCCCACCAAAAGTTATTACTAAGTTTATAGAAAATCCAAAATTATTGCCCCCACCAAAGTTATCAGCAACAACAAATAGAAACAACAACCAATAGACATATTAAACATAAAGCTTCTTCTTTGAAAAGGACATGTTGAAGGCTACATACTAGAGGTTATGATTTATAACAGTGCTCTTGAACTTAGAGTTACAAAGGATGGTAGGGAAATAATTGGTGAAGGACAAAGAAATATTTGCCAAATACATTAGCAAAGTCCTTGGAAAATCATCTGTACCAAGGATGCAAAACTCAATGAAACTACGAGTTAACATTGCAAATGCTGAACCTCCAAAAGATGGGATCTTTAGTTTGGCAAAGTAGAAAGAAAAAGTTCTTAGCAAAAGGAACTGCATATAGAATTCAATTTAAATTAAAAAAAATAAAAATTATTTACTAAACATAAAAAAATATTCTTAAACCAAACAAGTAGTAGTAATCTTTTTTATTAGCTTAACAAAACTGTAGTTATATTGGTAAAATGAGTATAAATTGACATCAGTTGTGAAGGCTCAAATACTCTTCAATTAATTACCTTTCCAAATTTTTAGTAATAATAGGAAAAAAAGAACACAATATAATATAGTTTCTTAAATTATTAAAATTATTGGAGAACCTTTTACATAGCTAAACCATTCAATTATATACCATTATAATAACTAAATTTTAGAAAGAAAAATTCAACTCCTCCAATTGTCAGTTAATGATAATTAAAAACCATGAAAAGACAGATAATATTTGAACAAATAAAGAAACTAGTACAGTACTAGGTTTTCATTTATTTAATTTTTCCCAGGACATTAGGCCATTCCCTAGTGGATTTATCCTTAAAGTTCTGCCGAGAGTGCAAACAAACTACCTCTATACACCAATCTCATTCCGCTCTACCTAAACATGGAGAGGCCTATAATTTAAACTCAATTTCAATTCCCAGAATCTTTTCAATTAATAAATAAAATTATTTTTAGTGATATTAATTTTACATTCCATGACAATTTCAACTAGTAACACAAAGCAAAATGATGGAATTTAAAGTCCGACAAAGAGGATATATCTATGTTCAAACCTAAAGGCTTCAAAAATTTTCAAACTTTAAATTTTTATTGCTTTTCCTTCTCCCTCTCTCTCACTTCAAAGATGTTTCATTGTTTCATATTAAACATATTAGCTCGAGGGGAATTTTCCTTTAGTCAGTCCTCAATGTACAAAAAGACAAGACAGAAACAAGTTTATTGGGGAGGAAAGCTTACATAAACTAATTTATCGAGGGGAATCTTCCTTTAGACAAATTTATTTAACTCTAAATACATAATAAAGTAGCAGTAAAGTAAAAAACAAAAGCAAATCCTAACAAAAAAAAAAGAAAAGAAAAGAAACAATCATACAAAACATTAAAATGAAGAATAGTTTGTTTGTTTGTACCTTTTCTTCTTTGTGTTTTGGATCATGAACCTTCACCAATCTTCACTGCAAAAAAGCTAAGAGAAAACATGTTATAAATGAACCCTAAACCCAAAATTCCCCAAAATCAACAACCCCATTACCCAAAAATCCTCAAAAATCCCCAAAATTTTGAAACATAAACCAAAATCTCCAAACTCAAGAACCCTAAACATTAACTAAAATAACATATATAATGGTTTGAAAGTGAAAATTATAAAAACATACCCTTGTTTTTTTCTTTCTCGAGTAAGGGTTCTAATATTTTGTTTTGATTAACAAATTCAAAAGTTAGGGTTTAGTTTTTTGTTGTGATAGATCATACTTCTCTTTTCTGGTTAGTGTTTAACTTGTTTTAATTTTTTAATTGTTTTAATTGTGGGTAAACCCCAAAAATTTTCTAATTGTTTTTTTTTAATTTTAATTATTTTTTAAGTTTAAATTCATTTGCTGGCGTGACATTATTTTGTCTTATATGCCATGTCAGCATCTATATACGTGTGACACCTAGGTGAATTTTTTTTCCACATTAGAGCCGTTAGTCACTTAACGGCCACGTTAGCAAGACCATTAAAAATGACCAATTTAACCAAAAAAAATGTTATGTATGAAAGTGCTACAAAAAAAAAACCTTAAAGGCCAAAGTGACCCAACACCCAAACATTAGTGGCTAATTTTGTCATTATGCCTTTTATTTATTTGTATAATCATTTATCATTTACGCAATTTAATGTATTTTATTTGATGTATTTTTAAATTTTTTAAACAAAATGTCAGTTTTCAAGAAAACCAAAACATCATAGGCACACTGTCCAAACAAAGCGTTGGAACTTACAAAACAATTAAAGAATCACAAAGGGGTCTCAACTACACAGAGACACTGAATTCATAGAGAACTCAAGTAGACAAGTAGAATAACAATGAAAAACACCTTGAGGCCAAAACAAAATGGGGAGACAAAATCTTGAAATTTCCCCAAGACAAACCTCCAAAGTTGTGCTTATAATGGATCGATCAACCGATTTTCCTCATTAGTAGCTAAAGCAACCATCCCCAAAGCTTCCTCTATGCAGAAGCCATCATCCTGAGGGAGCATGCCCTCTTGAGCCATTGTATACGCAACCCGATTCCCCGATCTTGCAAGGTAAGCAAACCAACACTCCAAAAACAGTATTGAAAGTTCCTTTTCTTCACAAATGTAAGCACTAATCTTTGATAGGTCCTTTGAAGCGGACTGGAGTTTACAAATAATCTCTTGTGTTAAACATTCAGTAAAACTTCTATATTGAATCAAAAAGTGAATTATGAGGTACAAAACTATTGTAAAAACCTTACTTCCATGTATGCAGTATATGCACGTTATATAGAGATAACTGCCAACTGCTTAACAGACTCTTAACTGCTAACTGCTATTAACTAACTTATTAGTTTTATTAGTTACTCTAACATTTCTCCTGGCTTTTCTCTTGTTCTTTGAGAGCAGATGCAGTATCGTTGGACAACACACGAAGCACTTGTCAAATAGAGACAAATGTCTTGGGCGTGATTGGTTTTGTGAGGGCATCAGTAATCTGTTTATCAGAAGGGACATAGTTGACCTGTAATGTGCCATCAAGTACTTTCTCTTAGACAAAGTCATGATCAATTTTGACATGTTTTACCTTAGCATGATGCATAGGATTGGCAGCCGTGGACATAGTGGATGTGTTATCGCACCAAGTTACAGGGGTTTGACAGGTGATCACTCCAACCTCTTCTAACAACTATTTAATCCATAAGAGGTCAGACATGAAATTGATGAGGCTTCTATATTCTGCCTCGAATGTTGATCTAGATACAACGGCCTGCTTCTTAGAGCACCATGCAACGAGATTGGATCCTAGATAAACCACATAGCCAGTTGTGGAGTGTCTATCTTTAATTGAAGAAGCCCAGTAGCATCTGAATAGCAAGTGAGCTGAAACTAACTTTTTGAGTAGAAGAGTCCATGATTAATGGTGCTACTGAGGTAGGTTAGAGCTCCCTTGACTGCTCTCCAATGAACCTCTCTTGGAGCATTCATGTATTGACTTAGTTTGTTGACACAGTAGGCTAGGTCAGGTCGAGTGATACATAGGTATTGCAGCTTGCCAATTATACTTCTATATAGAGAGCCATCAGCTAAAAGCGGACTCTCATCATCCGCCACCAATTTCGGGAAACTCACCATAGGTGTTGGTGTGGGCGCTAAAGCAGTCATGCCTGTCTGGGCTAAAATCTCACGAATAAGAAACAATCCTTTAGAGGATCGTTCAACAATGATGCCTAAGAAAAAAAGTAAGGGGTCCCATATCTTTGAGAGCAAACTTTGTATAAAGTAGTTGAACAACTCTGTCAATCTCTGAGTTAGGACTACCTATAAGAACAATATCATCGACATAGACCATGAGCAACAGAATACTGTCGGATGTAGCACGTATGAATAGCGACGGATCCGCCTTGGCAGCATGAAAACCAAGTTGATTAACGATATACTGTTTGAGTGTTTGGAACCATGAGCGAGGGGCTTAGCGCAGCCCATATAGGGCTTTGTTCAGCTTACAAACAAGCTTCTCTCTATTAGGACTGGATTCTTCAAACCCTGGTGGTTGTTCCATGTAGATATCTTCAGCCAGCTCTCTGTTAAGAAAAGCATTGTTGACATCAACTTGTCTTAAGGACCAGTTTTTCATGACTAAGATAGCAAGAACTATACGAATGGTAGTAGCACGAAGTACCGGACTGAAAGTGTCTTGGTAATCTAAGCCAGCATTCTGTGAAAACCTCTTTGCTACTAGACGTGCTTTGTATCGTTCAACGGTACCATCTGCTATTGTCTTAACCTTAAAGAGCCACTTGCAACCAACAGCTCGTCTGTTTGCTGGTAGGGAGCACAACCTCCATGTGTCATTGTTAATGAGCGCATGTAATTCACTATACACAGCAGCCTTCCAACAGTAATAGGACATTGCAGCATGAATGTTGGTGGGGACATCACCAAGGGAAGAAAGTGCGATGGTTACATAAGCTTTTGGTTTAAATACACAGGCTTTGTTACGTGTGACCATAGGATGGGTGTTACATGGAATAGGTAATGAAGGTGGATGATCAGGTATGGAGTTAACTTGTGGAGAGACGAATGGAGTAGAAGAAGAAATAGAAGGGTTTGTATATTAAGGTTGAGGGTTAAGATTAAGTGAGGATATAGGTGACATAGATCTACTGTTGTGTAAAGTGACAGGTGTGGTGGGTGAGTGATTTAATGTTTGAGCACAAGGAGTAGGTTAAGTATAGGTTGGCGATAGGACAAGAAGCTTAGAGCTGGTCTTTGGTTGTAGTAGAGAGCTAGTAGGCGTAAGCTGGTTAATGTGAAAGGGGAACACTTTTTCATTTAGAGTGACATGTTGTGTAACGTACACCTTTCCAAAAGAGTCTAGGCAGCGGTATCTTTTATGAGATGGAGAGTAGCCTAAAAAGGTGCATGGAGTGGACCTAAACTGCAACTTGTGGTTATTATAAGGCCTAAGGTTAGGAAAGCACAGACACCTAAATATACGTAGGAAGGTATAGTTTGGTGTGGTTTTGAACAACTTTTCATGTGGTGAAGCATGGTTTATAGGATGAGAGGGTAATCTATTGAGCAAGTATACTGCACTAGCAAAAGCATCACTCTAGTAGACTAGAGGCATAGAGGCATAAGCCAGCATGGAAAGCCCTATTTCGACAATTTACCTATGTTTTCGTTCAACCAAGCCATTTTCGGCTGAAGTATAGGGGCATGTGAGGCGATGCACGATCCCTTGCTGAGCAAGGTACCGTTTCAAAGCTTGAAACTCCCCGCCACCATCTGTCTGCAGTGTTTTAAGTTTATGCCCAATGACTTTTTCAGCTTGTCTTTGAAAGTGAGGGAACACATGAAGAACTTCAGACTTGTTTTTCAAGAAGTAGAGCCAAGTATACCTTGTATAGGTATCTGTAAAAGCAACATAGTAGCGAAAATTATTAAAAGCAACTGGGGCTGGTCCCCAGACATCAGCAAGTAGTAGTTGAAGTGGGGCAGTATATATAGTTGTAGATTTCAGAAATGGCTGCTTGTGTTCTTTGCCCAAGTGACATGCAATACAATGAAAGGAGCTTTTATTGACACTAAGAGGGATGTTACATTTGTGTAGAGCCTTTGTAAGTATGTTTGTACAAGGGTGACCTAGCCTACAATGCCATCATCAAAGGGTACAGTAGACGTAGCAATAAGGCCTTGAGCTGAGGTAGACGAGTTTGATGCACCAGAGTCAATCAAATGAAGTTTGTAAAAACCATGCTGCTTTGAACCTTTAAGAAGAACCTTCCCCGTATGCATGTCCCGAACCTGGCACTGTGAAGGAAGAAACTCAAATATTACCTGGTTATCTTTGGTAAACTTTGAGACAGACAATAGATTCTTTATAATGCCAAGCACAAGCAATAAAGAGCGCATGAACAATGGATGTGAACGAATGAGTAAAGAGGACTGAACAGAGGACAGGATAGAGAGAGCACTACCATTGCCAACGTATACCTTACCTGGACCTTTGTATGTAGTGCTTTCTGCTAGAGAAGTAGGCGAATGGGTGAGATGATGCGTTGCCCCAGAGTTAGGGTACCAGGCATTGTCCTCAACAGTCTCAGGTGTGGCAATGTATGCTTGAGGTTGATGTCCTGCCAGATTAGATGTATTAAATGGGGAGAAAGTAGTTGTAGCAAATGGATTTGACCAAGGCGTTGCTGGCATTGAAAGTGAATAAACCCAACTGGGTTGTGCATTGGGTGCAGGTGCTGGCAAAGTCGGCAGTCAAGGTGCCATGGGTGAACTTGCACCAAACATGCAAACATTAGCCTATGAAGGCTATGGGGGTCTATATCTAGCGCTTTTGTACGATGCATCGAATCTATAATAACAATGATCAACAAGATGACCCTGTTTGCCACACAACTGACATTGAAACCGTGAGCCAGATGCTCGACCACGCCCTCGCCCACGAGCACTAGTTGATTGGTGATATGTAGGTGTTGGTTCAAAATTAACATCTTGTCTTGTGGGCTGGTGGGTAACCATATTAGCAGAAGCAGGTGCTTCAAGAACAGAGGAGAGTTGTCGCTCCTCAGCATCCAAAAGCATCATAATGACACCTTGGACAATGTAGGGTGTGGGACTGGCTGTGATAATGGTGATCACGGATTCGTATTCTAAGGGCATCCTATTTAGGATAGCCTTGACATGCTCATGTTCACTAATAGACTCTCCACAACTGGCAAGACTAACACAGTATCCTTTAATCTTTACTAAAAAATCACGCATAGACAACTCATGTGACAGCCCTAAATTGACCCTAGTCGGAAAGTGGTTTCGGGACCACTAAACCGAGTCATAAAAATAATAAACCGTCATAGTTGATGCTTATTATATATATATGCATGTGTGAAAATTTCATGTTTGAATTTTGTTAATTGTAAGTGAATTTTATTAAATAGGACTTATGTGAGAAAATGTAGAAATGTGCTAGGCAAATGTAAAGTGGCCTATTAATGCATGTTATGAAAATGATGGGTTTGCATGTCAAATTACCCAAGATTTGAGCTAGTGGCCGGCCATGCTATGGGGTGAAACATGTTGTGAACATGTTGTGTTAGTGTTTTATGTTAGAAAGAATAAAATAAGGAGCATGGGCAATAAAATAATAATGGTTAGTAGGATGATGAAAAAAAAAGAAAAGGTTCTCATTTGTTTCTTCTTGACCGAAAAATCAAAGGAAGGAGGGGAAGAAAAGGTTGAGGAGGTTCGGCCATACTTGTATCTAGATTAAGGTATGTTTGATGATGTTCCATGAGATGCATGCATGTTTTAGTTGTTAGCTTGAGTTCTACCTAGCCCATGGTTTAAACCTTTGCTATGTGATGGAGATGATATTCGGCCATGGGTGTTGTCTTTTTGGGTGGTGTTTGATGTTGGTGATGATGCATGAAGATGAGTTAAGTTTCGGCTAAGGTGGATTTGTGTTGATGTTATTTGCATGCTAAATGTGAAGCTTTATAATGATACATGTGATGGTGGATTGATGCCTCTTGGATTTTCTTTTTAGCATTTTTTTGATATAGACATTAGGTTCTTTGTTTAACCCATGACCAAAGTTGAAATGGTATGGTGTCTTGATGCATTCGGCCATAGTAGGAAATATGGTTGTTGTTCATGTTATTTGCATGAGAAATGGTAGTAAGGTGAAGTGCAAATATTAGTATTTGATTACTAGTGTACATATGTGTATTAGCCGAGTTTTGAACTTAAAACAAAATGGTATGTAGTTAATACAAGTAACCATATTTGTAGGAAGTATTAAGCATATAATTGACCTCAACATAGACATGCATATTCGGCCACATGAGATAGATTGGTGTTGCATGTATTCGGTTAGGGGCAAGCATATTGATGCTTTTATCTTGACTTAGATAATCGTCTCAAGGAGAATTTGTTAAAGTGCTTAGTTAATTGATATTAGGTTAATGATGTGTGTATTCGGTCATGAAGGTGCACATGAGGAAATGTTAGATTAATTGTATTAAATTGCTCAATGTGATTAAAAATGCGTATGACCACTTTGTATTTGAGCTAAAGGTGGCCATATGACCTATCAACTCCTTGTCATATTCGGCCATAAGCTAGCATAATGAGACCTTAATAAGTTAAATTTGCTTGAATTAGCTCAAGAGCTTAGAGGACCAAAGTTGGACAAGGGAAAGGAAAAAGTGATCGAATAGCCGCCGAAATCGTTCGACAACATCCGAGGTAAGTTTTCGAGTAATGGAACTTAGATTACGATTCGATTAGGTCATGACATATAAGTATGACAAGTAAACGGTGATATAATGATTCTACTTGAATTATACATTGAGGTGATTAGTTTATACCTATGACGGGTAGCCGAATGTGTATAGAGATCACGTTATAAAGCAAATTAAAATCGTGCTCTTTGTATGTGGCTATTAAGCCGAAATTAGTAAGTATGATAAGTGTCTTGTGTTTGAGCTTTGGTAATGAAAATGAAATATGGATGTGTCATGATTTATTGATATATGTGCATGGTTATTCGAATGATATCCGGGCTAAGTCCCGAAGGCTTTTATGCTAGTAACTATATCAGGACTAAGATTCGAAGGCATTTGTGCGAGTTGCTATATCCGGGCTAAGACCCAAAGGCATTTGTGCTAGCGACTATATCCGGGCTAAGTCCCGAAGGCATTTATACTGGTGACCATATCCGGGCTAAGACCCGAAGGCCTTGTGCGAGTGGTTATATCCGGCTAAATTCCGAAGATGCTTGGGTTTGGAAGTGAGCGATCTTGCTGTAATAATTTCAATTAATACGCTCATAAAATCCAAATGATAAGGTATGTTTCGTACATGCATCGGAAAAGTCGATTCGTTTTAAATAGTATCTGTTAAATTGATTAACAAATTTTCGGCCTTTAGATAGGTTTGATACCTTGTGTATGAATATATTTGTTGAAGTGTAAAGTAAGTATGATTATGAAAATGTGCATATATGAAGTTATTCATTAAGCCATATGAATGTTATACCTTAGCCGAAACTAATTACATTATTCAAAAGTTACTAAGCATTAAATGCTTACTCCGTTCTGATTCTCTGTTTTATAGATTTTGGTTCGTCAGCTATCGGACTCGGGATTGTCGAAGTCGAAATCGTCCACACTATCAAAGCCCTTTTGGTACTCTTTTAGTTGAACTCTGCTAATGGCATGTATAGGACTACCCTTTTTGTTGTTGGTCATGTACCCTTTGGTTTTGTATAAATTTGGATAGCCATGCGAAAATGGCTTATATACACTTTGAGCATAGCATTATAATCGTTTTGTATGTTGTTCATTGAGAGGTATGGAAATGTTTGGTAACGATTAGCCATTGGAATGGTTACTCATGATCATTTTGGTGCTTTGTATGACAAATTCTAGTTGATTCATGGAAAACCATGAAATAGGTAAAGTTTACCTTAAAAATAGATGCTGACAGCAGCAGTGGTGTGGATTTGAAAAATCACTAAAAATAGTAGGGATGGAATTAAATAGTGAATAAATTATGTAATCTAACCTTGATGAATCTACTTTCAGATGGAAGAAACAAAACGGTCATATGAGTTGTATTTTAAGAGATATTTAAGTTTTCGTGGAATAGGGCCAGAGCGATTTCTGGATCCCCTAATCTGACTTTGGAAATTCACTATAAATTAACCAGATATAATTAGAAGTAATTCCATATATTTATAGATTAATTTTTTAGTCTAGTTTCATTAGAAATAAACGGCATAAGTATTGAAGCCCTGTACAAGGAGATATCTAGGTCGTAATGCATAAAGGTCGGAGTAGTCGAACCCTGAAATAGGGGAGACTTTAACTAATAAAATTTACTAATTGGCTTGACCAAAAATTCTAGAAAAAAATTTGTAGAAGGATATGTGAGTCTAGTTTTAGGTAAAATTTACGAAACTGGTTTTCGAGTTTTGGAACTCAAGATATGGTTTTTAAGGTGACAGTGACGCAGTTAGCCAGCTTGTCTGGAAATTTTTGAAATGGACTGTGAAAATCAATGAATTAAGTCTGTTAGCACCTCATGTTCGACTCCGTCAACGGTCTCGGATACGGGGTGTTACAACTCACCTTTTTTTGAGAGTGTAAAGCATGCCTATAGAACATCAGACGAGACGTAGTTTTGCTTCCATAGAAATCAACAATGGCATTCCAAATGTGAGCGTTGGTGTCCAAACCAATAAGGTGAGGAAGAACCCCCGGGCTTACAAAAGACAGAAGCCAAGTCGCAAGAGCACTATCTTGCTGCTCAAACTGAATAAAGCCAACATTTTCTTGAAGTACTCCATCAGCATCAGAAAGAAACTGCAGAGGAGCAACAGTTCGAGAATCTAAAAAATGCTGAAGCTTGAAAGTCTTGATCACCAAAAAAATCTGTTGATGCCATAACAGATAATTAATGTCATCAAGAAGGACACTAATCTTTTTGGTAGAGAGAAATCTACTATCGACCATACCATCAGGCAGACTGAACTACAGATGGACTGGAGGGCCGAGACATGAAAGGCACAGAAAACCAATTCACCAAGGATCAGTGGCAGTCTGATACCATGTTAAACATTCAGTACACCTTCTATATTGAATTAAGAAGTGAATTATGAGATACAAAACTATTGTAAAAACCTTACTTCCATATATGCAGTATATGTACGTTATATAGAGATAACTGCCAACTGCTTAACAAACTCTTAACTGCTAGTTGCTATTAACTAAATTATTAGTTTTATTAGTTACTCTAACATCTTGAACGTCACTTTCAAGGACAACAGAGTGGAAACCCATATCCGTAGTGAACCGTAGTCCATGGATAATAGCTAAGGCTTCCACTACGAACACGGATAGAACATGAAAGGTTAGTCGACTACATGCACCCATTATCTGGGCACGCACATTCTTGATTATAATGCTTGAACAGGTTTTTTTAGGTGCAAGGAGAAGCTAGCATTCACATTTATCTTGAAAAAAGACTCTAGAGGAGGGAACCACCTTGCTTCCTGAAACACAAATTAGCGAGCTAACCCTCTAGCAACTTTGACAATCTCAGCACAATACCCTCTAACAAAGGTAACCATTTCATTGACCCTTTGAACTAGCCCCTCATGCACTAGCTTGTTATGTGAGTACCATAGAGCCCATAATGCCACTACAATCTTAACTCTTCTACTCTCAGAGAAATGGTCAAAGGCAAGGGCACCCTAGACTGTTCTCACAAAAACACAATGACGCAAAATATGGGACACATCTTCAGCCTTTGTAAGACATCAAGGACATTTGGCATCATTTGAAACTCTTTTGTTGTATAGAAGCACTCTTGTAGGCACAAAATTCTTTAGGAATTTCAACATTTCGGTCTTGAATTTTGGAGGGCAAGCAAGGCCACAGTCTTGTAAATGTAACTGCAACTCAATAGTGGAAACAATAGAAGGACCAAGCAATAAGTGATAACCACTCCTAACACTGTAAACACCATTGCGCTCTCCCCCCACTCAACACGATCAATTTGATTAAAACTTGAAAGTTGGATAGACTTAATGAGGTCAGATTCATCAGGGGAGAAAATAGAGTCGGTAAGCTCAAAATTCCAACCCAACGGGTCCTACACCAAAAGGTTAGAAATAGTGTTAATGTGATCCAGTCAAGGACTTTGAATTTTAGCGGAACAGATCCAGACAACCAATAATCCTCCAAAATAGAGATTAAAGAACCCGAGCCTACCTTCCATCTAAGTCCCAAACCCAACAATCCCTTAGCACTCCAAACACTGTGCCAAATTAAAGATGGATGTTGACCCAAAGGTGCACTAAGAAAATATATGGTAGCATAGTACTTAGCTTTTAAAAGCCTTCCCACTAGAGAAGATAGGTTCGTTAGGAATCTCCATCCTTATTTCGAGAGCAATGCGATGTTAAATTTACCCAAGTACCTAAACCCAAGATCCCATCCCTCTTCAACTTGCATAATAAAGCCTATGTGCACCAATGCATTCCTCTTTTATCTTAAGATTTTTGCCACAAAAATCAGGCCATCAAGCTCTCCAGCTCCTTACAAAATGATTTAGGTAGAAGGAAACTCATCATCACATACATTGGTAGCACTTGTAAAATAGCTTTTATAAATGCTTTCTTACTCCCCACTGAAAGTGTCCAAGCACTCCAAGATGTAGTACCGCTATGAAACCTATCACATAACCCCGCAAATGCTCATTTTTTATGCCTACCAACCATAACCGAGAGACACAAGTATTTCTCCATATTGTCAGAAACATGGATCCCCAAAATATGAATAATATCCAAACGATTCTCCTTAGGCACATTTGAGCTAAAGAAAGCACTAAACTTTTCAAAGTTTATGAATTGACTGAGAAACTAGTATACAGGTGCAAAAGGTCCTTTAAGGCCTCTGTGGTCATAGCATCACCAAAAATAAGGCTATTGTTAGAAAAAAAGAATGTGAGTAATTAACGGTGCTCTCCAAACAACACACACTCCTTGAATTTGCCCCGCACCTGGCGTCATCTGTAACAGAGAGTAGAGCCCCTCCCCACAAACGAGAAACAAATAAAGGTTCAACGGATCCTCTTGGCTAAAATCACAAGATGAAGTAAACTGCTCCCTAATTTGACCATTCACCACAACAAAATACGTGACCAAGGAAAAAAAGCTCAAAATATCATCCATCCAGTTCAAAGAAAACCCCATATTTAGTAGTATAGACTGAATAAAAAACCACTCTACACAATCATATTCCTTGCTCATGTCAAGCTTTAGAGCAAAAGACCCCCCGTCTACCCACTTTTTTTATTCTTTAAGGAATGAAGGACTTCCTAAGTAGCAACCACATTATCTAAAATAAGACAACCCGACATAAACGCACTTTAGACCTCATCGTTGCAAAGATGGAGAACCTCTTGAAATCTATTCACTTGCATTTTTGAAGCAATCTTAAAAATTACGTTACATAAGATGGTAGGGTGAAATTGAGTCATATTCTTGGCATCACTAACTTTGGGGATTAAAACAATATGTGTATGATTAATAGAGGAAAGAGGTGCATTACCATTTAAAATGTCAATTCAAAATCAGGAGACATCCTTGCCAACAATATGCCAAAAATGTTGATAAAACACCACTGAAGCCATCCTTCCAAGTTACTTTAAAAGGGCTCATCGACTTAAGAACTACAACTGTAACTCCCCTACCCCGTATCCATCACTGGAATAGGGTTACGAGGTATTACTGATCAAAACATAACACATAGCTTACATTTATCAACCTCAAGCATTCATTCTCATACATCATTTCAAAACAATCACAATGTCCCTTATAAGGGCCTATGAGGCCTTAAACATGTTTTAGAAATGGTTTGGGACTAAACTGATAACATATGAAAATTTCAAAAAACTTAGAACTTTTCCAATCATGTAAGGGTCACACGCCCGTGTGAACAGGCCGTGTGCCTTACACGACTAGTAAACACGCCCCCGTCTTAGGTTGTGTGGAAACGGGGCAAACATACTGACTTGCATCACATGGCTAAGGACACGCCCATGTGACAGGCTGTGTGAAAACTGGAGGGTATACTGACTTGGGTCACACGGCCAACCACACGCCCATGCGTCTAGCCCGTGTGCCCTTCGAAATGGCCACACACGCCCATGTACTAGGTCATGTGCCATTTAAGGGGGTTATACTGACTTATACCACACGGCCAGTCACATGCCCATGTGTGAAACCGTGTGAAGCATACTAACTTCAATTCAAATTCAACACTAGGGGACACACGGCCATGTAACCTAACCATGTGTCGCACACGACTGAGACACACACCCGTGTCTCGGCCCATGTGGACAAAAATAGGCCATTTTCAAAGCCAATTTGTCACCCTTTAAGTACATACTTATTCAAACTCAAATGGTAGTATTTCAAGACACAATTTTTGCAGCCAAAAGTCATTAACCAATACATAATCATACCATATCCATTTCAACTAAATTCAATACTCAATTCTGTACCATTTACCTGTTCAAATACTAATCAACTTATCTTGCTTTACTAAGCATAATTCACATATATAATTCATCTAACTAAACATATCATTCCAAACATACATAATCACTTAAACTCCATTCATTCATTATAGATCAATTACCAACTCGAATAATACCATTTGCATATTTAGAAACATCATCAAGTTCACCCTTATAAGCCAACTCAAATGGCCAAAATAAATATTCATCAAACACACCAAAATGACACAAGCCTATACATGCCATATACCATATATACATGATTTCAGAAGTACCAAAATAGATGATCGATAGTGTGATGATGTTCCCGATGACTCCTAGATCAGAGCTAGTCTTGATCACTAAGAGACATGGAAAAACAAATAAAGTAAGCTTTATAGCTTAGTAAGCTCGTATGATATAAACTTAACCAATACAATTACCATTAATCAATTTAAACATAATAAATGAAATTCAAGATTTCTAACAAACCTTTCACATGCTTATTTGTAAGATTATATACAAACTTTGTAACTTCTTTGATTTAAGCTCATAACATACATGTACATACCTTTACAAATCCATAACAAGTTCATATATACACGGAATGCTGCTGCATACTCGATGTACCGCACACTAAGTGCCATAATCAATAACTCGCACACTAAGTGCCATACTCGATATCTCGCACACTAAGTCCTGTATATACCTGAAGCTATCTCGAATCGCACACTAAGTGCCAAATTTAGCCGAAGCTATCTCGAACCGTACACTAAGTGTCTAATTTAGCCGATATGTCGTCAAACATAACAATAGTCACATATATACAATTTATACGATATCAAAGCATTAAAAGCATAAATATAACAATGCTTATTATATATGAACTTACCTCTTTTTTTGAATTGATAGATCGGATCAACTATTTGACAATCTTGCTTTTCCCTCGATCTAAATCTGAATTCTTTCTTTCTTGATCTATATGAATTCAAAATTAACTTATTTATTCATCCACTCATTCAATTTAATCCAAAATTACTCATTTGGGCATTTTCATACATTAGCTCCTAAACTTTCACAGTTAATCAATTTAGTCCCTATTCTACAAATACACAAAATTCACATATTAATGAAATTCAAGACTAACCCATGCTAGCCGAATTACCATAGTGCCTCTAGCAGCCCATAATTTTCATTTATTCACACTTTTAAGCACTAAATTTCACATTTTCTCAATTTAATCCCTTTTTGACATTTTTGTCAAAAATCAGTTTATAAAAACTATTAATCTTGCATTAAACCTTCCAAATCTGTCTAAAATTCAGACCAATTCTTCATTATACGATAAATCTGGCTAAATTTCAACTTCGGTTGGGGAAATGGCATGCGAAGGGTCAGATTTGTATTATCGTAGCATCGATACATGAAATATGTTATGTTTCTTTTCTAACTCATATGGTAATGTTAACTGATATGCTACTAGTCCAACTCGCTAAATAATCTCATAAGGTCCGATGAATCTCATAAGGTCTGATGAATCTGAGGTATTTAGGGGTTTTAGTTCATAACTAAATAAGAAAACATCTCAGAAGAATAAAGAGTACAAAACATAAAGAAAACCCAAAACTCTTGAAGGGAAATTGAGGAGAGATCTTCAATCTTGATGATGAATCCGGCTTCTGAGATGGATCAATCGACTTCCTTGGAGTAATTCCTTACTCCCCCTTCTCTCCCTCTTTTTCTTCCTCCTCTAGGGTGTATTTATAGGCTTTGGAATGCCTAAAAGCCCTCAAAATTAGCCTTTTCCGAATTGGAATCAACTTGGGCTCGACAGGGGTACGCCCGTGGCACACGCCCTTGTTTGATTACTTCAGGCCGTGTACGAGCCTGCCAAATTGACACGGCCGTGTGGTCTACCCGTGTGAGGAGGTCCAGGCCATGTTGATTTCGTACTTTGGCCAATTTTCTCTATTTTTGGCCCGTTTCTCGTTCCTTTCGCTCTCCTATACTCTCCTAAGTATAAAACATGAAATTAAAGCATTAGGAGCATCAAATTCACCAATTTTAATGAGAAATCATCCATAAAATGCATTAAACATGGGGTAAAAATATATATAATTTACAGTTTATCAAATACCCCCACACTTAAGCATTTGCTTGTCCTCAAGCAAAATTCTCAACTCATAATCAAAATAAATTCTTCTCAACTTATAATTTCTATCGATAATATCTCAAAATAATCCATAGGTAATCATACATTGAGAATTCAACTAAAAGAATATAAAAGTTTCAAACATTCCAAGTTGAGCATTTTAATCATGCAAACATAGGTGTTTCCCCTCATTTAAGTCATTACCTTTGATTCAGAATGTCACACAGTTTCACATCCTCATTAAAGATTCTGTAATATCCTGAATTAGGGCTTAATCAGAATAGTGGTTTGTGACCACAAATCCGAGATAGAAATAATTATTTTATAATTATTTTGATGATTATGATATGATTGCATGATTGTGTGAAAATTTCGTGATGAAATTCTATGCCTAAAGTGCTTAAATTGAAAGTAGGGACTAAATCGAATAAGTTGCAAAATTTGCATTCTAGAAGTTTTTAGTATGAAATTGCATTGAGATATTAATTAGGAGGTCTTAAATAGCAACTTGACCAATTTTAAGTTCATGGACAAAATTAGGACATGGAAGGAACTTTTGAAAGTTTAGTAAGGAGGGGCATTTTGGTCATTTGGATATTAAATGAAATAAAATGGGAAAAATAGCACAAAATTGGTCATCATCCTCCTTAGTTGCTGCCGAATTCTCCCTCGCTCCATAGCTAGGGTTTCTTCAACTTTCAAGCTCCATAGTAAGTGATTCCAAGCCCCGTTTTTAATGTTCTTTACGTTTTTGGAATCCCGGAAGCTCGAATAAGCTTATGCTAGCAATAATTCAACCTAGGGTTTATATTTGGAAAAATACCCATAGGTGAAATTTGTGTATTTTGATGTTTTATGATAGAATATGGGGTTTTAAATTATGTTAGACAACTTGTGCTACTCGGTTTTGAGTGAAAACGAGTAAAAGGGCTTAATCGGCAAAAATACCTAATAGTCACAAGTATATGTTAGAGTGAGAATTTGATGTTGCCATAGAAGGGAAAAGTGATCAGCATGTTATAAAACATAAGAATAAGGAATAAAATTTAATTCCCGAGCCTAGGGGCAAAAGTGTAATTATGCAAAAGTTTAGGGGCAAAAGTGTAATTTTCCAAAGTTTGTATTAAATGCTGTTTTGATGAATGTATGTATTAAATAAGATTAATTTGGTATTATAGATTAAGAGAAACGAGATTCAAGTCACGATCGAGGAAAAGAAAAGATTGTGGACTAAATTGCAAAATCTTTATATTTTGGTAGCAAGGTAAGTTCATGTGTAAATAATGTAGCATAATTGTTATTTTTAAGTTATTGATGTTAATTATATGATATGCTGATTTTTAATCGTGAAATATTATGCTTTGTGGTTAATGTTGAGTAATATGCAAATTATGTTTACTAGATAAATATGAATTGCTACCGAGTATCGGTTCTAATATTCCATGGAAGACGGCAAATGTGAGATCGAGGGAAAAATCCCGTTTGAACCTTAGGAATAGATTAGGATACAAGTGACATGTCACTAGGATGGTTGAGCATCCGAACTCGTTGAGTTGAGTCCGACTTCACTTATGGATGCAAATGTCTGAGCTCGTTGAGTTGAGTCCGAGTTCGTGAGATGTAACTAGGCATCCGAACTCGTTGAGTTGAGTCCGAGTTCATTTATGGATGTGAACGACCGAGCTCGTTGAGTTGAGTCTGAGTTCACTTAGGGGCAGGTTACATGATTTATTGATTACATATGTGGCACTTATGTGCAAATTATCCATGTATCTGAGTTATATTCCGATGTGTTCAACGGGTGAAATTTCTAGTTTAATGGAAGAGCACTTAAGATATAAGTGATGTTTTGGGTAAGTGTTGTGAAATGGACACTTTGGACAGGTATGTTCTTAACCCTCAGGTTGGAAATAGATACAACAACGATAAGATCGTAAGATGAACAATGATATTTAGAAATGTGATAAATGTTTTGGTGATACCATGTTGAGGTTGCTTGGTATGATTGTATTGTTATGTTACTTGTTATTTGCATATGAAATTACTAAGCATTTATGCTTACTCATTCCTTTTCATTCACTATAGTTTTGAACAAGCCGGCTCAGGAATCGGGACAGGTCGAAAGTTTGATCACACTATCCAAAGGACTTTTATCTTGGTAAATGGCTTGTACAACTACTTAAGTATGGCATGTATAGCAATATACCTATTTTGTGTAAATAATTTTATGATATGGCCATGTTTGGTTGAGAAATTGTTTGATATTGATAAGTCATGGTGATGGCTAATTAGATCATATTTGATATCATGGAAGTTTAATAGGTTAGCTAGTTCATAAAAATTCATGGAAAGATGAAACTTGCCTTAAAACAGAATATTGCTGCAGCAATGACATGAATTTGAAAAATCACTAAAAATAGTATAAATGGAACTAAATGATGAGTAAGTTATGAAATTTAATCTTAATGAGTCTATTTTCATGTGGATTAAACAAAATAGACATATAAATTATATTTTATGAGATATTTAAACCTTTGTGAAACAGGGCCAGAGTGATTTCTGGATCCCCTGTTCTGACTTTAAAAATTCATAATAAATTTTAAAAAAATAATTAGAAGTTGTTCATTATATTTACAGATTCCTTATTGAGTCTAGTTTTAAGATAAAAATTCTGTATAGAGAGATATCTGATTCGTAATACATAGAGGTCAGAGCAGTCGAACCCTGAAACAGGCGAGACTTTAATTAATAAACTGTAATAATTGGCCCAACCAAAAATTATAAAAAAAAAATTAGTAAATATATATATGAGTCTAGATTCACAGAAAATTTACGGATCTTGATTTTGAGTTTCGTAACTCGAGATATGATTTTTCTTGTAACTGTGATGCAGGTAGCTAGAAAGCTGTGAATGTAGAAACAAATGATTTGAAGTTCTTAATTTGATAAATTATGTTCGGTAACCCCTCAAGCTCGACTCTGGCGATGGTCTCGGGTGTGAGGGCATTAAATTTAGTGGTATCAAAGCAGATTTAGTCAGTTCTCGGACTACGTGTTGTATGTACGGATTTTTGCTATACATGCCATATGTATGAATTGTGATAGTGTGACGATTTCTGACCTTTTTAAATGATTTTTATATAGTAAATGGATCTCGATCCAACTATGGCAGATGAAGTAGAGAGTAATGCGCCAGCTCCGATTGAAGGGACAGCGCCGACTGAAAACCCACCTCCTACTGTTGGTCAGGGAGGAGGAGAAAGGGATCGGGAAGCCTTTCTCCAAATGATGAGTGCATTGTACACTGAGTTCGTTCGTACGAACCCAAATGTACGACCTCCCCCACCTCCCCCAATTCCTCAACCTATGCGTCCGATGCCTCAAGGAGTGGATATGATAAAATTTCACAGAACCCCCGTTGATAGAATTCGTAAACAAGGGGCTGAAGAATTTAGAGCAAATATTGATGATGATGCAGAGAAAGCAGAGTTCTGGCTTGAAAATTCTATCCGGGTATTTGATGATTTATCTTGTACACCTAAAGAATGTTTAAAATGTGCTACATCTTTGTTGAGAGATTTAGCCTATAATTGGTGGAAGACTTTGATTTCGGTGGTACCAAAAGAGAGGGTAACCTGGGAATTCTTTCAAGAAGAGTTTCGGAAGAAATATATTAGTGAAAGATTTATTGATCAGAAATGTAAAGAGTTTCTTGAGCTGAAGCAAGGTAATATGACAGTCTCAGAATATGAAAGAGAGTTTGTTCTATTGAGTAAGTATGCCAGGGAATATGTTCCTATAGAAGCCAAGATGTGCCGACGATTTGAAGACGGGCTCAACAAAGACATTAAGGTATTTGTCGGGATCCTTGAACTGAAAGAAATGGTAGTACTGGTTGATCGAGCTTGCAAGGCTGAATAACTACTTAAAGAGAAGAGAAAGGTAGAGGCTAAGACATGAAATTGGAATAAAAGGCCAATGAGTAAGGCACCTTCACAGCAACCCGGAAAGTCAAGAAATATGAATCCTCGTTCTCAAGTTTCAGTTGGGCAATCATATGGAAATTTTAAGAAGCAGAATGTGGGTCCTAAATCTCAGAATACTTCTGCAGCTAGTGTAGGGAACTCGAGATTTGTTAAACCCGAGTGCCAGCGGTGTGGTAGAAATCATTTTGGTCCGTGCAGAGCAAATGAATGTTTTTGATGTGGTTCTCCGGATCATTTTATTAGAGACTGCCCAGAGAGAGCTGAGAAAGAAAATTTTCAGAGTGTAAAAGCTAGTGGTGCAGACTCGAGGGGAAGGTATCCGAGAAAAGCTGGAAGTGAAACAAGCAGTAAGAATGTAGCCAGAGATGCAGCAGTTAGATCTAAAGGAAAAGCTCCAGCTAGAACTTATGCTATTAAAGCGCGTGAAGATGCTTCCTCACCCGATGTGATTACCGGTACATTTTCTCTTTATGATATTAATGTTATTGCTTTGATTGATCCTGGTTCTACTCATTCATATGTATGCATGAAACTGGTGTCTAGTATGAATATACCTGTTGAGAACACAGAATTTATGATTAGAGTGTCGAACCTGTTAGGCAAATACGTGATAGTTGATAAAGTAAGCAAGAAATGCCCTTTAATGATTCGGGGTCATTACTTTCTGGCCGACTTGATGTTGTTGCCGTTTAATGAATTTGATGTTATTTTGGGTATGGATTGGTTGACATTGCATGATGCTATAGTAAATTGCAAAGAAAAGGTTATAGAATTAAAGTGTGAAAACGGTGAAACTTTGCGGGTTGAATCAGATAAATTAGAGGCATTGTCTAGTGTGATTTCTTCGATGTCGGCTCAGAGATATTTGAGAAAGGGTTATGAAGCTTATTTGGCGTATGTAATTAATACAAAAGAAGTTGAAAAGAAAGATGAATCAGTGCCGGTTGTGTGTGAATTTGCGGATGCATTTCCAGAAGAATTACCGGGTTTGCCTCCAGTCAGGGAAGTAGAATTTGGTATTGATTTGATACCGGGAACAGCTCCGATCTCGATTGCTCCATATAGAATGGCACCAACAGAGTTGAAAGAATTAAAGTCACAGTTGCAAGAGTTGACTAATAAAGGCTTTGTGAGACCGAGTTTTTCACCTTGGGGTGCTCCCGTGTTATTTGTGAAAAAGAAGGATAGTTCTATGAGATTATGTGTTGATTATCGGCAGTTAAACAAGGTGACAATCAAAAACAAGTATCCATTGCCGAGAATTGATGATTTGTTTGATCAGCTAAAAGGAGCGACATGGTTTTCAAAGATTGACTTGAGATCTGGGTATTATCAGCTGCGAGTAAAAGAGTCAGATGTGCCTAAAACTGCTTTTAGAACAAGGTACGGTCATTATGAATTTTTAGTTATGCCATTCGGGTTGACAAATGCTCCTGCTGTGTTTATGGATTTAATGAATCGTATATTTCAGCCATACTTGGACAAATTTGTTATGGTGTTTATAGATGATATTTTAATTTATTCAAAAGATGAGACAGAGCATGCTGAGCATTTGAGAATAGTTTTGCAAACTTTGAGAGATAAGTAGATGTATGCTAAGTTTAGTAAAAGTGAATTTTGGCTCCGGGAAGTTGGATTTTTGGGTCATATTGTTTCAGGTGATGGTATACGGGTTGATCCTAGTAAAATTTCAGCCATTGTTGATTGGAAACCACCAAAAAACGTAACTGAAGATAGAAGTTTCTTGGGGCTAGCTGGGTATTATCGGCGGTTTGTAAATGGATTTTCTATAATTGCTGCTCTTATGACTAGACTACTCCGAAAGAATGTTAAATTTGAATGGACGGAAGAATGTCAACAGAGTTTCGAAGAATTGAAAAAGTTATTAACTGAAGCACCAATGTTGATACAACCCGAATCAGGTAAAGAATTTGTGGTGTATAGTGATGCTTCTCTAAATGGTTTGGGGTGTGTACTCATGCAAGAAAGAAAAGTGGTGGCTTATGCTTCGAGACAGTTAAAACCTCATGAGAGGAATTATCCTACTCACGATTTGGAATTGGCTGCGGTGGTATTTGCTTTGAAGATTTGGCGACATTATTTGTATGGTGAAAAGTGCCGAGTATATACCATTCACAAAAGTCTTAAATACTTGATGTCACAAAAAGACTTGAATTTGAGACAGCGTAGATGGTTGGAGTTATTGAAAGATTATGAGCTTGTTATTGATTATCATCCGGGAAAAGCGAATGTGGTTGCTGATGCTTTAAGTAGAAAGTTGTTGTTTGCTTTGAGAGTTATGAACACTTAGTTGAAAATTTCAGATGACGGTTCGATTCTAGTAGAGTTAAGAGCAAGACCGATGTTTTTACAAGAGATTTCTGAAGCTCAGAAAAATGATCAAGATTTGCTAGCCAAAAGAAAACAGTCTGAAGCTGATACGGGATCAGATTTCAGAATCGGTTCTGATGGTTGTTTGATGTTTAAAAATCGGATTTGTGTATCGAAAAATGATGAGTTGATTCAAAAGATTTTGCATGAAGCACGTAATGGTTGTTTAGCGGTTCATCCAGGCAGTACGAAGATGTATAATGACTTGAAGAAAATGTACTGGTGGAGTGGAATGAAAAGAGATATTTCCGAGTTTCTATCAAAGTGCTTAGTTTGTCAACAAGTGAAAGCTGAACACCATGTACCTTCAGGATTACTCCAGCCTATTATGGTTCCTGAATGGAAATAGGATCGGATTACTATGGATTTTATATCAGGGTTGCCGTTAACTCCAGGGAAGAAAAATGCCATCTGGGTAATAGTTGACAGACTGACTAAATCGGCTCATTTTATTCCGGTACGTACAGATTATTCTCTTAATAAGTTGGCTGAATTGTATATTCGAGAGATTGTTAGACTTCATGGGATACCTTTTTCAATCATTTCAGATAAAGATCTGAGGTTTACCTCACGGTTTTGGCAAAAGTTGCAAGAAGCATTAGGTACAAAGTTAAATTTCAGCACTGCCTTTCATCCACAAACTGATGGACAATCAGAGAGAGTAATTCAGATTCTTGAAGACATGCTCAGATGTTGTGTATTGGAATTTCAAGGTAATTGGGAAAAGTATTTACCGTTGGTAGAATTTGCTTATAATAATAGTTATCAGACAAGTTTGAAGATGGCACCTTATGAAGCATTATATGGTCGTAAATGTCGGACGCCATTGTATTGGACTGAACTCAAGGAAAATCAGATTTATGGAGTTGATTTAATAAAAGAAACCAAAGACAAGGTGAAAGTGATTCGAGATTGTTTGAAAGCTGCTTCAGATAGACAGAAATCTTATGCGGATTTGAAATGAAAGGAAATGGAGTTTCAAATTGGTGATAAGGTATTTTTGAAAGTGTCTCCATGGAAGAAAGTCCTTAGATTTGGACGAAAGGGCAAGTTAAGTCCGCGTTTTATTGAACCGTATGAAATAATTGAAAAAGTTGGACCGGTAGCATATCTGCTAGCGTTACCACCTGAATTAGAAAAGATTCATGATGTGTTTCACGTATCTATGTTACGTCGGTATCGTTCGGATCCTTCACATATAATTTCACCGACAGAAATTGAACTACGACCGGATATGACTTATGAAAAAGAACCGATTAAGATTTTAGCTCGAGAAGTCAAACAACTAAGAAATAAAAGTGTTGCACTTGTGAAAGTGTTGTGGCAAAAGCATGGGGTAGAAGAGACTACATGGGAACCTGAAGAAACTATGAGAAACCAATACCCACACCTGTTTACCGGTAAGATTTTCGAGGACGAAAATCCTTAAAAGGGGGGAGAGCTGTAATATCCTAAATTAGGGCTTAATCGAAATAGTGGTTTTGTAACCACAAATCTGAGATAGAAATAATTATTTTATAATTATTTTGATGATTATGATATGATTGCAAGATTGTGTGAAAATTTCGTGATGAAATTCTATGCCTAAAGTGCTTAAATTGAAAGTAGGGACTAAATCGAATAAGTTGCAAAATTTGCATTCTAGAAGTTTTTAGTAGGAAATTGCATTGAAATATTAATTAGGAGGTCTTAAATAGAATTTGACCAATTTTAAGTTCATGGACAAAATTAGGACATGGAAGGAATTTTTGAAAGTTTAGTAAGGAGGGGCATTTTGGTCATTTGGATATTAAATGAAATAAAATGGGAAAAATAACACAAAATTGGTCATCATCCTCCTTAGTTGCTGCCGAATTCTCCCTCTCTCCATAGCTAGGGTTTCTTCAACTTTCAAGCTCCATAGTAAGTGATTCCAAGCCCCATTTTTAATGTTCTTTACGTTTTTGGAATCCCAGAAGCTCGAATAAGCTTATGCTAGCAATAATTCAACCTAGGGTTTATATTTGGAAAAATACCCATAGGTGAAATTTGTGTATTTTGATGTTTTATGATATAATATGGGGTTTTAAATTATGTTAGACAACTTGTGCTACTCGGTTTTGAGTGAAAACGAGTAAAAGGGCTTAATCGGCAAAAATACCTAATAGTCACAAGTATATGTTAGAGTGAGAATTTGATGTTGCCATAGAAGGGAAAAGTGATCAGCATATTATAAAACATAAGAATAAGGAATAAAGTTTAATTCCCGAGCCTAGGGGAAAAAGTTTAGGGGCAAAAGTGTAATTTTCCAAAGTTCGTATTAAATGCTATTTTGATGAATGTATGTATTAAATAAGATTAATTTGGTATTATAGATCAAGAGAAACGAGATTCAAGTCGCGATCGAGGAAAAGAAAAGATTGTGGACTAAATTGCAAAATCTTTATATTTTGGTAGCAAGGTAAGTTCATGTGTAAATAATGTAGCATAATTGTTATTTTTAAGTTATTGATGTTAATTATATGATATGCTGATTTTTAATCGTGAAATATTATGCTTTATGGTTAATGTTGAGTAATATGCAAATTATGTTTACTACTTGATAAATATGAATTGCTATTGAGTATCGGTTCTGATATTCCATGGAAGACGGCAAATGTGAGATCGAGGGAAAAAGCCCGTTTGAACCTTAGGAATAGATTAGGATACAAGTGACATGTCACTAGGATGGTTGAGCATCCGAACTCGTTGAGTTGAGTCTGACTTCACTTATGGATGCAAATGTCCGAGCTCGTTGAGTTGAGTCTGAGTTCGTGAGATGTAACTAGGCATCCGAACTCGTTGAGTTGAGTCTGAGTTCATTTATGGATGCGAATGCTCGAGCTCGTTGAGTTGATTTCGAGTTCACTTAGGGGCGGGTTACATGATTTCTTGATTACATATGTGGCACTTATGTGCAAATTATCCATGTATCCGAGTTATATTCCGATGTGTTCAACGGGTGAAATTTCTAGTTTAATGGAAGAGCACTTAAGATATAAGTGACGTTTTGGGTAAGTGTTGTGAAATGGACACTTTGGATAGGTATGTTCTTAACCCTCGGGTTGGAAATAGATACAACAACAATAAGATTGTAAGATGATGAATGATATTTAGAAATGTGATAAATGTTTTGGTGATACCATGTTAAGGTTGTTTGGTATGATTGTATTGTTATGTTACTTGTTATTTGTATATGAACTTACTAAGCATTTATGCTTACTCCTTCCTTTTCATTCACTGTAGTTTTGAACAAGCCGGCTCAGGAATCAGGATAGGTCAAAAGTTCGATCACACTATCCAAAGGACTTTTATCTTGGTAAATGGCTTGTACAACTACTTAAGTATGGCATGTATAGCAATATACCTATTTTGTGTAAATAATTTTATGATATGGCCATGTTTAGTTGAGAAATTGTTTGATATTGATAAGTCATGGTGATGGCTAATTAGATCATGTTTGATATCATGGAAGTTTAATAGGTTATCTAGTTCATAAAAATTCATGGAAAGATGAAACTTGCCTTAAAACAGAATATTGCTGCAGCAATGACATGAATTTGAAAAATCACTAAAAATAGGATAAATGGAACTAAATGATGAGTAAGTTATGAAATTTAAGCTTAATGAGTCTATTTTCATGTGTATTGAACAAAACATGAATATAAATTATATTTTATGAGATATTTAAACTTTTGTGAAACAGGGCCAGAGTGATTTCTAGATCCCCTGTTCTGAATTTAAAAATTCATAATAAATTTTAAAAAAATAATTAGAAGTTTTCATTATATTTACAGATTCCTTATTGAGTCTAGTTTTAAGAGAAACAAACCTCATAGTCTTTGAGATTCTGTATAGAGAGATATCTGATTCGTAATACACAGAGGTCAGAGCAGTCGAACCCTGAAATAGGGGAGACTTTAATTAATAAACTGTACTAATTGGCCCAACCAAAAATTCTAGAAAAACATTTTTAAATAGATATATGAGTCTAGATTTAGGGAAAATTTACGGATCTTGATTTCAAGTTTTGTAACTCGAGATATGATTTTTTTTGTAACTGTGATGCGGGTAGCTAGAAAGCTGTGAATGTAGAAACAAATGATTTGAAGTTCTTAATTTGATAAATTATGTTCGGTAACCCCTCAAGCTCGACTCCAGCGATGGTCTCGGGCGTGGGGGTGTTACAGATTCACTCAAATCACTCGAGGTGTTTAAGGACAATAAATGAAGCACTCAATAGTCAATAATGAAAAGTCATTACCATAGGCTTGTATGAAAATCAAATCTCCACCACTATAATTTAAGATGATACATCAATCAAAAGGTCTTTAGAGGGTTGTAATGAGGCTTGGTTAGGGGGTGTGGTCACAAGCTGGAAGAAAGGGTTAGAATCGAGATTGAATTGAAAAATTGCCTAACTAGAAAAAGAGTTAATCTTCACTTGCGTACAACAGAGCTTCTTCTCAGACTATGAAATTACAGATATGGATACAATTAATTTTTTTTATGAACAAGTTAAATTATATAGACTAACTATTAAGAACAAAACATAGCTAAGCAATCCATTCAACTCAAATCTTGACAAAAATAGGATTAATTTAGGGGATTTTAACAATAATAGGTTAAAGGTTAATATTGAGGTTAATACAAGGAAAGGCTTGTTAGGCTCAAACGGGTTTACTAAGGGTTCATCGTGAAGGTAGGCTTTTCATGTCATGAGTGGGTTAAATCTAAGTGCCTTAATCATTTTGAGATATCAAATCAAATGGTGTGGTCTCGACATGCATAATCAAGTAAGTTTTAGAATAACAGTTCAATACTGACGCACTCAAAGCAATAATAAAAGTGAGCATGAAAGAATTAATAGATGCTCAAAAGGCTTAAAAATCTCACAAAAATTATGGCTTTTTGATGTTTAGACTTGTGAATTCCAATTCAAAGTAATACCTAGACTTGGGGAAACAACCTATAATTTTAAATTCTTAAAAATCAACTTATCATGCTTGATTCTCTAATGTCTTAAAGTTTTAAATGATCAATGCATAAATCCCTATGTATTAATTCAAGATATGTCACTCAAAATCATAAATCAATTAAAATTTATCCTAAATATGATATGAGATCTTTTCAAGAGAACAAGGTAATCATTCAGGGATTTTTCTGATAATCAAATAAATACCCCCCACACTTAAGATGTACATTGCCCTCAATGTACAAAGATAGATATTAGAGTATAAAATAAGATAGGGAGAGAAGTGAAACTTCCTGTATGATGAATTCCTCGAACTGGAGTTCTGGAGAGGAATCGGTTCGAGAGTGGAGGAGGATACTTCGGCGGTCGTAGAGGTTCATTAGGCCATAAGTTCTGCGCCAAAAGAATATTATATCTAGTGGTAGCTATGGTCGTGGTCGATCAAGACATGGCAGTTGTGGAGAATCTTTCCCAGTGGAGTTTTAGTTCCTATGTGACGATGAGCTCAAGAGCTCTATATGACTGTGATAAAATTAGGAACTTTTTAGGGGATATTAGAGAGAATAATTATTCAAAAAGAAATAACCGAAATTAATAATTGAAGATAAAATAAAATTTCTAATGGCTAATAAGAATAAAAAGTAATTTCAATAAAAATAAAAAACGTAAAATAATAAATAAATGTTTTTAAACATCTTCATCGCTGGATGGTTCACGAGGTGAGGCTAGCGATGAGATGTGGAGGTGCTGACAAATCTACTATAGAGTGGCGTCAATGTTGTCAAATCGTTGAAAACACTGCTGCTCAAATTGGGTGAGGTGCTCAGAAATCTCAGCATATGAAGCCGCCGTATGAACTGGACAAGAGGGTGGTGGTGGCTGAGTCGGTGGGTCCTTATGCTGTGAAGGGACATCATCAGGAATGTCCTCACAGGCCTCCTCCTCGGTAGATTGGGCTAGACGATACTGGGCAGGGTAGGTTCCTCGGTGCCTCTCGATCATCCTCATGCTAAGCATACTCGAGATGCCTTGTGGAGACATCTGGCTGATGAGGGTGAGGGATGATTCTTGGGCCGCAGTGTTGAGGAGCCCGAAGTATCGCGCCAGCCGAGTCACGTAAGGGCCAATGGAGATGACCTCCTTGCGATTCAGCACCAAACAGAGTGGCATAGGAAGGGGGTCATCTCCATTTTCCCCTACGTGACTCGGCTGGCATGATACTTCAGGCTCCTCAACACCGCGGCCCAAGAATCATCCCTCACCCTCATCAGCCAGATGTCTCCACAAGGCATCTCGAGCATGCTTAGCATAAGGATGATCGAGAGGCCCCGAGGAACCTACCCTGCCCAGTATCGTCTCGCCCAATCTACCGAGGAGGAGGCCTACGAGGACATTCCTGATGATGTCCCTTCACAACATAAGGACCCACAGTCTCAGCCACCACCATCCTCTTGTCCAGTTCATGCGGCGGCTTCATATGTTGACATTTCTGAGCGCCTCACCCAATTTGAGCAGCAGTGTTTTCAATGATTTGACAACATTGATGCCACTCTACACTAGATTTGTCAGCACCTCCACATCTCATCTCTAGTCTTACCTCGCGAACCATCCAGCGATGAAGATGTTTAAAAACATTTATTTATTATTTTATGTTTTTAATTTTTATTGAAATTACTTTTTATTTTTATTAGCCATTAGAAATTTTATTTTATTTTTAATTATTAATTTCGATTATTTCTTTTTGAATAATTATTCTCTCTAATATCCCCTAAAAAGTTCTTGATTTTATCACAGTCATATAGAGCTCTTGAGCTCATCGTCACATAGGAACTAAAACTCCACTGGGAAAGATTCTCCACAACTGCCATGTCTTGATCGACCACGACCATAGCTACCACTAGATATAATATTCTTTTGGCGCAGAACTTATGGCCTAATGAACCTCTACGACCGCCGAAGTATCCTCCTCTACTATCGAACCGATTCCTCTCCAGAACTCCAGTTCGAGGAATTCATCATACAGGAAGTTTCACTTCTCTCCCTATCTTATTTTATACTCTAATATCTATCTTTGTACATTGAGGGAAATGTACATCTTAAGTGTGGGGGGTATTTATTTCATTATCAGAAAAATCCCTGAATGATTACCTTGTTCTCTTGAAAAGATCTCATATCATATTTAGGATAAATTTTAATTGATTTATGATTTTGAGTGACATATCTTGAATTAATACATAGGGATTTATGCATTGATCATTTAAAACTTTAAGACATTAGAGAATCAAGCATGATAAGTTGATTTTTAAGAATTTAAAATTATAGGTTGTTTCCCCAAGTCTAGGTATTACTTTGAATTGGAATTCACAAGTCTAAACATCAAAAAGCCATAATTTTTGTGAGATTTTTGAGCCTTTTGAGCATCTATTACTTCTTTCATGCTCACTTTTATTATTGCTTTGAGTGCGTCAGTATTGAACTGTTATTCTAGAACTTGCTTGATTATGCATGTCGAGACCACACCATTTGATTTGATATGTCAAAATGATTAAGGCACTTAGATTTAACCCACTCATGCCATGAAAAGCCTACCTTCACAATGAACCCTTAGTAAACTCGTTTGAGCCTAACAAACCTTTCCTTGTATTAACCTCAATATTAACCTTTAACCCATTATTGTTGAAATCCCCTAAATTAATCCCTATTTTTGTCAGGATTTGAGTTGAATGGATTGCTTAGCTATGTTTTGTTCTTAATAGTTAGTCTATATTATTTAACTTGTTCATAAAAAAAAAATTGTATACATATCTGTAATTTCATAGTCTGAGAAGAAGCTCTGTTGTACGCAAGTGAAGATTAACTCTTTTTTTAGCTAGGCAATTTTTCAATTCAATCTCGATTCTAACCTTTTCTTTCAGCTTGTGACCACACCCCCTAACCATGCCTCATTACAACCCTCTAAAGACCTTTTGATTGATGTATCATCTTAAATTATAGTGGTGGAGATTTGATTTTCGTATAAGCCTATGGTAATGACTTTTCATTATTGACTATTGAGTACTTCATTTATTGTCCTTAAACACCTCGAGTGATTTGAGTGAATCTTTAATGAGGATGTGAAACTCTGTGACATTCTGAATCAAAGGTAATCACTTAAATGAGGGGAAACACCTATGTTTGCATGATTAAAATGCTCAACTTGGAATGTTTGAAACTTTTATATTCTTTTAGTTGAATTCTCAATGTATGATTACCTATGGATTATTTTGAGATATTATCGATAGAAATTATAAGTTGAGAAGAATTTATTTTGATTATGAGTTGAGAATTTTGCTTGAGGACAAGCAAATGCTTAAGTGTGGGGGTATTTGATAAACCGTAAATTATACATATTTTTACCCCATGTTTAATGCATTTTATGGATGATTTCTCTTTAGAATTGGTGAATTCGATGCTCCTAATGCTTTAATTTCATGTTTTATACTTAGGAGAGTATAGGAGAGCGAAAAGAACAAGAAACGGGCCAAAAACAGAGAAAATGGGCCAAAGTACGAAATCAACACGGCCTGGACCTCCTTACACGGGTAGACCACACGGCCGTGTCAATTTGGCAGGCTCGTACACGGCCTGAAGTAATCAAACAAGGGCGTGTGCCATGGGCGTACCCCTGTCGAGCCCAAGTTGAGTCCAATTCGGAAAAGGCTAATTTTGAGGGCTTTTAGGCATTCCAAAGCCTATAAATACACCCTAGAGGAGGAAGAAAAAGAGGGGGAGAAAGGGGAGTAAGGGATTACTCCAAGGAAGCCGATTAATCCATCTCAGAAGCCGGATTCATCATCAAGACTGAAGATCTCTCCTCAATTTCCCTTAAGGAGTTTTGGGTTTTCTTTATATTTTGTATTCTTTATTCTTCTGAGATGTTTTCTTATTTAGTTATGAACTAAAACCCCTAAATACCTAAGATTCATCAGACCTTATGAGATTCATCAGACCTTATGAGATTATTTAGCGAGTTGGACTAGTAGCATATCAGTTAGCATTACCATATGAGTTAGAAAAGATACATAACATATTCATGTATCGATGCTACGATAATACAGATCTGACCCTTCGCATGTCATTTCCCCAACCAAAGTTAAAATTTAGCCAGATTTATCGTATAATGAAGAATCGATCCGAATTTTAGCCAGATTTGGAAGGTTTAATGCAAGATTAATAGTTTTTATAAATTGATTTTTGCCAAAAATGTCAAAAAGGGATTAAATTGAGAAAATGTGAAATTTAGTGCTTAAAAGTGTGAATAAATGAAAATTATGGGCTGTTAGGGGCACTATGGTAATTCGGCTAGCATGGGTTAGTCTTGAATTTCATTAATATGTGAATTTTGTGTATTTGTGAAATAGGGACTAAATTGATTAACTGTGAAAGTTTAGGAGCTAATGTATATAATAAGCATTGTTATATTTATGCTTTTAATGCTTTGATATCGTATAAATTGTATATATGTGACTACTATTATGTTTGACGACATATCGGCTAAATTAGACACTTAGTGTGCGGTTCGAGATAGCTTCGGCTAAATTTGGTGCTGAATCGCAAGGGCGATGACCCACGAAGTCTACTTCTTATGGTGCATGTCGCAAGGCCACGTCATCAGCCATTGCCGAAGTATATAAGCCTAGTGCAGCACCAAACTCTAGGACGCTTAGCTGGTACATTAATCAGCCTTGGCAAAACCCAAATCGTATCTTTCTTTCTCGAAGATAAGGGCAAAACCCGAAACAAAATCCATAGGTACTCTGTACCATTTCCACTTAGGAATTATGATAGGCTATAATAAACCTGGCAGTACTTGATGCTTAGCTTTGACTTGCTTACAAATAAAAAATTTCGAAACAAAATCTGAGATATCTCGTATCATACCATGCCACCAATAATGTTGTTTCAAATCATTATACATTTTCGTGCTTCACGGATGTTCAGATAAGCGACTACTATGTGCTTCGTTAATAATCATCTGAATCAACTTTGAATTTCTTGAAACATATATTCGATCTCTGAATCTTAAACAATCTTCGAAATCAACTTGTAACTCTAAATCAGAAATCGACTCACACTGAACCTACTTTGCTTGTAGTTCATTATCAAACTTTTGAGCTTCACATATCTATTGTGGAAATAACGGTTTCGCTTTCAACTCAGCTAATATTGAACCATCATCAGACAAAGCCAATTATGTATTCAAAGCACGTAAATCGAATAAAGACTTTCAGTTTAAAGCATTAGCAACTACGTTCGCTTTCCCTAGATGATAGTTAATTACTAATTCATAGTCTTTTAACAATTCTAACCATTTTCGCTGCCGCAAATTCAAGTTTTTTTGAGTCATAAGATATTTCAAACTTTTGTGATTAGTATAAATATGGCATTTTTTCACTGAACATGTAATGACGCCAAATTTTCAATGCTAACACTATCGCGGCTAGCTCTAGATCATGTGTCAGATAATTCTTTTCGTGCGACTTTAACTATCTCGAGACATAAGCTATAACTTTTTCTTTCTGCATCAAAACACATCTTAGGCCATTTAACAGAGCATCACTGAAAATTACAAATTCTTTGCCCGAATCAGGCTGAACTAACACTGGTGCTTCTATTAATAATGCTTTTAACTGTTCGAAACTCTACTGACACTTTTCTGACCACTCAAATTTAACATCTTTTTAGAGCAATCATTTCATCGGAGTTACAATCATCGAGAAACCTTTCACAAATCGTCTATAATAGCTAGCTAGTCCTAGAAATCTATGGACTTTAGATACATTTCTCGGAGGCTTCTAATCTATAATTGCAGAAATTTTGCTCGGGTCAACTCGGATACCCTCGGCTGAAACTATATGTCCCAAAAAACCAACCTCCTACAATCTAAATTCACATTTGCTGAATTTAGCATATAGTGGCTTATCTCTGAAGGTTTGCAATACAATCCTAAAATGCTTCGCATGTTCAGACTCATCTCGTGAATAGATTAGAATATCATCAATGAACACAACAACAAATATGTCTAAATATGGTCTAAAAATCTGATTCATCAAATCCATAAAAAAGACTTTAGAATTAGTCAAACCAAAAGGCAAAACAAGGAATTCATAATGTCCATACCTCGTTCTGAACACAGTTTTTGGCACATCTGAGTCTTTAAGTCGCAATTGATAATAACCCGATCTCAAAACAATATTTGAAAACACTGTCGTACCTTTCAACCGATCAAACAAATCATCTATTCTTGGTAACATATACTTATTCTTTATCGTAACTTTATTGAGCTGACCGTAGTCTATGCACATTCTCATTCACCCATCTTTCTTTTTAACAAATAATACTGGAGCACCTCAGGGCGAAAAACTAGGTCATTTAAAGCCTCTATCCATTAACTTTTGCAACTGAGCTTTCAACTCTGTCAGAGCCATTTTGTATGGAGCTATCGATATCGGTGTTGTACTCGGTACTAATTTAATACCAAACTCAACCTCTCTGATAGGCGGTCAACTTGGTAATTCTTTAGGAAATACACTTGATACTCACACACAACTGGTACTGATTCAATATTTGTTTCTGTCACTTTCGTATCAAGTACATAAGCAAGATAAGCTTCACACCCCGTTTTCACAAATCTCTAAGCTAACATAGACGAAATCACAATTGGCAAGCAATTCAAATCATCAGATTCAATTATAATAGTCTCATTATTCTGACATTTCAGTTTAATTATCTTTCGTCTACAATCCACTATAGCACCATGCATCGTTAGCCAATCTATACCGAAAATCACATCAAATTCGTCGAATGGCAACAACATCAGATTAGCCAGAAGACAAAAACCTCGATTCATTAAAGGACAATTCTTACAGACTTTGTCAACCAAAACACATTTGCCTAAAGGGTTCAATATTCTAATCATAATTTCAGTAGACTCTACAGGAAAAGTTTTAATAGATACTAAATTCATATATATATAAGAATGAGTTGATCCTAGATCTATCAATGCAATCACATTAGTATCATAGAGATTGAAAGTATTGGTGATAACATCTGGAGATGACGCTTCTTCTCGAGTGCGAATAGATTAGGATCTAACAGGTGCTTTGGCTCTGAACTCTTCAGCCCTGTGTTTGTGAATCCTGTCAACATGAGGCTTATTCAATCTTAATAGCTTGACTCCTTGAAAAGCTACAGGTATGGGTTGGGGATTAGGAGGGGTGGAGGTTATTGAACATCCGGGTTCGTACGAATATATTGAGTGAACCACTCATTCATCATTTGGAAGAAGGCTTATTTAGCCTCTCCTCCTTGGCTACCCATTACGGGTCTAGAATCGAACGGCGCTGTCCCTTGCACAAGAGCAAGCGCATTACTCTCAACCTCATCAGCTATAGCTCGATTGAGATCCATTACTATATAAAAACACAGTTTAAAATGTTAGGAGTCACCACACTATCACAGTTTTATATATGGCATGTATAATTAGGCTTACAAATGCTACATTAGTCCTAGAATCGACTAAATCATAGCTCTGATACCAATAAAATGTGACACCCTTAACCCGTATCCATCGTCGGAATAACATTACGAGGTATTACCAGTCAAAACATAACACATAACATTGATTCTCATACATCATTTCAAAACAATCACACTATCCCTTATAAGGGCCTATGATGCCTTAAACATGCTTTAGAAATGGTTCGGGACTAAACCAATAACATATGAAAATTTCAAAAAACTTAAAATTTTTTTAATCATATAAGGGTCACACGCCCGTGTGAATAGGCTGTGTGCCTCACACGGCTAGTAAAAACTCTCATGTCTTAGGCTGTATGGAAACAGGGCATACATACTGACTTGCATCACAAGGTTGATGACACGCCCATGTGCCAGGCCGTGTGAGAACTGGAGGATATATTGACTTAGGTCAAACGACCAACCATACACCCGTGTGTCCAGCCTGTGTGCTCTTCGGAATAGCCACATACGCCCATGTGCTAGGCCGTGTGCCATTTTGGGGGGTATACAGACTTATACCACACGGCCAGTCATACGCCCGTGTGTGAAACCTTGTGGAGCATACTAACTTCAATTCAAATTCAACACTAGGGGACACACAGCCGTGTAACCTAACCGTGTGTCGCACACAGCTGAGACACACACCCGTGTCTCTGCCCAAGTGGACAAAAATAGGCCATTTGCAAAGCCAATTGTCACCCTTTAAGCACATACCTATTCAAACTCAAATGGTACTATTTCAAGACACAATTTTTGTAGCCAAAAGTCATCAACCAATACATAATCATACCATATCCATTTCAACTAAATTCAATACTCAATTTTGTACCGTTTACCTATTCAAATACCAATCAATTTATCTTACTTTACTAAGCATAATTCACATATATAATTCATCTAACAAAACGTACCATTCCAAACATACATAATCACTTCAACTCCATTCATTCATTATAGATCAATTACCAACTAAAATAATACCATTTGCATATTTCGAAACATCATCAGGTTCACCCTCATAAGGCAACTCAAATGGCCAAAATAAATATTCATCAAACACACCAAAATAACACAAGCCTATACATGCCATATACGATATATACATGATTTTAGAAGTACCAAAATAGATGATCAATAGTGTGATGATGCTCCCAACGACTCCCAGATCTGAGCTAGTCTTGATCACTAAAAGACATAGAAAAACAAATAAAGTAAGCTTTATAGCTTAGAAAGCTCGTATGATATAAACTTAACTAATACAATTACCATTCATCAATTTAAACATAATACATGAAATTCAAGATTTCTAACAAACCTTTCACATGCTTATTCGTAAGACAATTTACAAACTTTGTAACTTCTTCGATTTTAAGCTCATAACATACATGTACATACCTATACAAATCCATAATAAGTTCATACATACACGGAATGTCGTTGCATACTCGATGTCTCACACACTAAGTGCCATAATCAATAACTCGCACACTAAGTGTCATTCTCAATGTTTCGCACTCTAAGTGTCATACTCGATATCTCGCACACTAAGTGTCGTACATAGCTGAAGCTTTCTCGAATCGCATACTAAGTGCCAAATTTAGCCGAAGCCATATTGAACCGCACACTAAGTGTCAAATTTAGCTGATATGTCGTCAAACATAACAGTAGACATGTATATACAATTTATACGATATCTAAGCATTAAAAGCATAAATATAACAATGCTTATTATATACGAACTTACCTCTTGTTCAAAATTGGCGATTGGATCAACTATTCGACAATTTTGCTTTTCCCCGATCGAAATTCGAATTCTTTCTTTCTTGATCTATATGAATTCAAAATTAACTTATTTATTCATCCACTCATTCAATTTAATCCAAAATTACTAATTTGGGCATTTTTATACATTAGCCCCTAAACTTTCACATTTACTCAATTTAGTCCCTATTTCACAAATACACAAAATTCACATATTAATGAAATTCAAAACTAACCCATGCTAGTCGAATTACCATAGTGCCCCTAGCAGCCCATAATTTTCATTTATTCACACTTTTAAGAACTACATTTCACATTTTCTCAATTTAATCCCTTTTTGACATTTTTGTCAAAAATCAGTTTATAAAAACTATTAATTTAGCATTAAACCATCCAAATCTATCATAAATCATCAAATTAATTAAACATTCAACAATAGCAACATGATAATTCTTTAACGGTTTTGAAAATTAAGGCACGGGCTAGCTAGATTTCGAAGCAACGATCTCAAAAACATAGAAATCATTAAAAACGAAACAAAATTCACTCACCAATTGAGTTACCAAGCTTAGCCGAATTAATAAGCATCCATTGAGTTCCTTTCTTCTTATTTTCAGCGGTTTCGAAACATTAGAGAAGATGATACTTTAATTTCTTTTTGTTTTATTATACATTTTAACTTAATTACTAATTTAACCTTAAGTTTTAATCATTATAAATTCATTTATAATGTCCATAAATGTCTACTTAAATAACCAATGGTATATTTACTACATAGGGACCTTTACTTTAAGATTCTATAGCTATTTAATAACTTTAACTAATAGAACATGCATTTTACACATTACGCGATTTAGTCCTTTTTACCGCATTAAGCATTCAAACAGTAAAATCTCTTTACAAAACTTTCATACAATAATTCTATCATGTTTTAAACATTTAAAATAATATTATAATAATTTTTTGATGTCAGATTTGTGGTTCTAAAACCACTGTTTTGATTTAGTTAAAACCGGGCTGTTATAACAGCCACTTCCTTATCTGTAAAATCATGATCCAACTTCTCATTCATCTCATTCGAGATTCCATCCAACCCCCGATAGAATGTGAGTAGGATTAGTACTACCCTACAAAGTAAAGAGGTCCATAAAATAATCACAAGTCATGCAACCAACTTCCTCAATTGAATCCACCATCCTACCATCACTGGCCACCAATCCCCGAATATGATTCCTGTGACACTTCTTAGTAGCCATCGATGGAAAATGGTCGAGTTTCTGTCCCTATGTTGCAACCAGTTCACCCTAGCCATATGCTCCCAATAGAGTTCCTCCATATCATAAGAAAGGTTAAACACAAGTTTCACATCAACCAAGTTACTCAAAACCTCCTCAGTTGGATCCATACCATTAAGCAAATCAAGCAAATGCTGCAATAGAATCTCATTCCTCTTTTTGTCCCACTTGATATTATGGGCCCACAAGATCAATCCTTCATCCAAACTCTTTAGCAGAACCAAAACAAAACCCATTGTACCATTCTTTAACCTCCGAACTTCATCTTCAGATGATGGTTCCAACAACTAAGCAGCTTCAAATTTAAAAAGCCACGAAGCAGACGATGAACCCATGATCATACCCGTGTTTAATAGAATGGGAAAATGGTTCAAAAAAGGTTGGGCCAGATTGACAATTTATTTTGTAGGAACGATTGAAACTGCTAAGCTATAAGAGTAACATGTTTTTAATCCCATTCTTGATGCGCTTTTGGATGATTTATTATATAAATTAGTGAATTTGATGCTCCTAATCCTTTAAATTCATGTTTCTATACTTAGCTGAGCATGGGGGAGCGAAAGGAATGAAAAAGGAGCCAAAATCAGACAAAAAAGAGTTATTTTCAGGATCCACAAAGCTTGGACATTTCCAAATATGCTGACCACAACACGCCCATGTGCCAGCCTATGTCGATTTCGAACCCTACTTCCCTTTTACTCTAAAAAAACCCAATTTTTAGGGTTTTTAAGCATTCTAAAGTTTATAAATACATATTAGAAGAAAACCTAAGGGGGCATGCGGAGAAGAATGAAGAAAATAATCAAAGAAAGCCACCGATTCAACTCAGAAGTGGATCTCCTTCAAGATTGACTCCATTCAATTTCCTTAGAAGTTTTCTTGGGTTTCTTTATGTCTTGTTGTTATCCTAACTTTGAGATGGTTTTATTCCAAATTATGAACTAAATTCCCTAGATACCTGGGGAAGATGAAACCTATCACGAATCTTATTATTTAATTTTTGAATTACATGATAAATACTTGATTCTTATTCTCAATTATGTATGCTTATTTCATGTTTTAATATTTTAGGGATATTAATTCATGTTTAATGTTCTTATTTCAGTCGAGCAAAAGTCCCTGTTTAAGAGTAAATCTAGCATAATTGAGTGCAGTTTTATGCAATCCTAGAAATAGGATGACATAAATATATCAGATTAGAGTCAAATCTAATAGGGGAATCCATAGATCGAGTTAATGCGACAATAGGGGTTTTAATTAGAAAGAGGTTTTGATTAATCAACCTAGAGATATTAACATAATTTAGGGATTTCTACGGATCGAGACACAAGTGAATAAATTATTTGATTCAAATGCATAATAATAGGTGGAGTGTAGGTGGATTCTTTCCCAGGTATTGTCTATCTCATTACGTTATATTCGATTATTTTCCCAAGTCATTCTCTATTGCGTTCTTAGTAAATTAGTTTAGTTAATTTTAGATTAAAAATAATTTCATCAATTTGACGGCTAAATAATAGAAAAATAATAATTACTAGTACTTTTAATCCTCGTGGATATGATATTCCCTACTTACCATAGCTATACTATTACTCGATATGTGGCTTGCCTTTGTCGTAATTTTAGTTAGTTTAGTGACCATCAAGTTTTTGGCGCCGTTGCCGGGAACTAAAATATTAAGAACACTTGATTTTTATTAATTTAGCCATTTTTATTTTTATTGCATTATTTTTTTAGTTTAATTTTTGTTTTCTAGTTTTCTTTTATTTTGGCAAGTTCTTTTAGTTTATGACTAGAAGAAACCCGTCGGGACCATTACTTTTTTTATAGTGAAATTGAAAGCACAGCTCGTAGAAACTGTAGAGAAGCAAAGTAGAGTCGACAAAGTATAGTAGAAGAGCAAGAAGACGTTATTATTGTTTCTGAAGAGATGGCTGATAATCAGAATAATCAGCTACCTCTCGTGGTTGCTGCGAATCCTGCAAATCCAAATCCTGATCCTTGTACTATGTACGATTATGCCAAGCCCACTCTAACTGGGGCTGACTTGATTATTGTGAGACCTACCATTGCTTTGAATAATTTTGAATTGAAGCTGAACACTATTCAGATGATTTAACAATTTGTTTAGTTCCATGGTTTGCAAGATGAAGATCTAAATACTCATTTGGCTAATTTTCTGGAATTTTGCGACACTTTCAAGATAAATGGCATTTCTAATGATGCCATTCGCCTACGATTGTTTCCCTTCTCGTTGAGGAATTAAGATAAATAGTGGTTAAACTCCTTACCATGAGGTTCTATCATTACATGGGATGAAATGAGCGAGAAATTTCTATTAAAGTACTTCCCACCGGCTAAGGCAGCTAAGTTAAGGAATGATACCTCTCCCTTTGTACAGATGGACTTAGAGACCCTATATGATGCATGGGAGAGGTATAAGGATTTATTGAGAAAGTGCCCTCACCATGGGTTACCTCTATGGCTACAGGTTCAAACTTTTTACAATGGTTTGAACCCCTCAACTAGGCAATTGATCGATGTAGCCACTAGTGGCTGTAACACCCCTTATCCGTATTCAATGCCGAAACAGGATACAAGGGACTCATATCACAAGCAAACATACAATTACAAGTCATAAATTTGCATCCAAATTAAAATCATTTGCATTCAATCATAAAGTCTCTAATATGAGCCTACAAGGCCCAAACATGCTTTAGAACTGGTGCGGGACTAAACCTGTAACTCGAGAAATTTTTACAAAACTTAAAAAATTCTTGCTATGATAGGGGTCACACGCTCGCGTCCCTAACCCGTGTAACTCTCTATTTTGCAATGCATGAACAAATTGAGGTCACACGGCCAAGTCACACGCCTGTATGCTAGGCCGTGTGGTTAATTAAATTTTCATAAAATAGCTGTAGACTTCACACGCCCAGGACACATGCCCATCCCTAAAGCCGTGTCCCTCACACGGCTGAGACACACGCCTGTGTCTTTGCCCATATGCTCAATTCTGAGAATTTTTTTTCTGAAAATTAAGGTGCAGGGGACACACGGCCAAAATAGATGCCCATGACACACAGCCTAGACAAACACCCATGTGTCTACCCGTGTGGAAAAAAATAAATTCCATTTACCAAGCCATTTGTCACCCTCATTTACACCTAGGCATGAACAAGTTCAAGGCATAATTCATAACACACTTGGACAACCAATACATCCACTAACAAGGCCAATTCATGTCATTTCATTATTACACATAACATACTTACAACATCATACTCTACCAAACCAAATCAAACCAAACTCACATCCATAATTACCCACACATACTTTTATCATGCATAATTCTTCATAAATTTCATAGCATACCAATAAGCCAACCTCAACCATTTAACAACAATCCATTAAGCCACATCCAACCATTTATCAAGCATTTATAAACCACATCACACAAGAGATTGTTGCACATGCATGCATATATATATAAGCTTACAACCAATTCAACCAAAATAAGCCAAGTTACATTGCCAGACACCATATCAAGCCTTTGACAATTACAAGCCAGTACATTTGGCCAAATTCTTAATGACACATATAACAAAATGACCAAGTCCTTATACATGCCATATACTCAAAATGCTAAATTTCATCAATACCCAAAATGATAGTTTTGATAGTGTGAGGCGAATCTCCGACGATCCCCAATCTGAGCTAGCTTGGCGGCACTATAAAACATCGAAAAATAAATAGAGTAAGCTATATAGCTTAGTAAGCCTGTATGTAAGAAATAAGCAAACCTTGCCATACAATCAACATTCAAGAAATATAATATAAGATGTAATTTACCATAAGTTTTACAATCATAATTCATTTTTCACAAACTTACTCTAAATTTATCATTTCTCAAATTCAATAAATATAAGCTTTATGTACGTAATTGTACCATCTCAAAATGAATTTACACTTATTCTCATCTTTGACTGACATACTCGTGAACCACTCGGAATAATAATGTCAGACACTCGAGAGTTTTGCACACTAAGTGCCACATATGTACCCAATGCTACCTAAATCTCATATCACATAGTTGCTCACTCTCGAGTTAACAACGAGCCTGCTCACACAAGCTGTCGGTCAAGACGTAACTACACAGTGCTCTTACACAAACTGTCAGTAACTACAACATATTCCGGTTTACTCGACCACCGGTAGGATGTACAGGACCAGCACCCGAATCACATAATCACGTAACACATGGCAACCCTAGTGACATGTCACCTATATCCTAATCTATTCCTAAGGTTCAAACGGGATTTCTTACTTGTCGAATGATCGTCGAACTCATTCGTAGAATTAAACTTGTCCACATGGTCAATTATACAGTTCACGCAATATTAAAGCATTTATATACAATTATATTAAAGCTTATTTAACATACGAACTTACTTCGGTTACAAAAATGGCTATTAGTTTGATTTAGTCCACAACTTTGTTCTATCCCCAGTTTAAACTCGAACTTTATTTTTCTTGATCTATAATATAAATTTTAACTTTTTTAATCATCACATTATTCAATTCAATCCAAAAACACATATGGAAAAAATTACATTTTTGTCCTTAAACTTTTGACATTTTATATTTTACTCTTTAGGCTCGTAAAATGATTTTCATCTGATTTCTTTATTACCCAAGCCTAGCTGAACCCTTTTTATGCTCATGATAGCCCACATTTTCCATTTATTCACATTTTACCACACATTTTACAACCTTTTACAAATATGTCCATTTTTGACATTTTCATCAAAAATCACTTTGTAAATGTTGTTTAACTAACAAAAAACATGCATATCCTACCATTAAACATCAAAATACAAGCGTATTCAACATGGGTAAAATTTTATACTTTGATTTTCTTTCAAATTAGTCCTTAGAATAGATAAATCAAGTTACAACATTCACAAAAACGTAAAAATCATTAAAAATGGGACAAAGACGGACTTACAATCGAGCTTAGAAGCTTGTTCAAATTATAGCTATGGTTTCCTCTTCAAATTTGGATAAGGGGGGACTAAATTGAGAACATGGACACTTTCATTTTGTTATTTTTGTCTTTATTTACTAGATTTCCAAAATGACCTTCACTTAAACTTTGAAAATTTTCCCTAACCATGTCCATTTTTGTCCATACTAAAGTATAATGGTCAAATTACCATTCAATGACCTCTAATTTATAATTTCATAACAATTTACTACCTTTAGCCTATAGAACTTGCAATTTAGTCCTTCTAGTCAAATTGAGCACTTAATCAATAAAATTTCTCAATGAAATTTGCGCAAAATCATTCTATCATGCTGTAGACCTTAAGGAAATAATAAAATAAATATTTTTACTTTAGATTTGTGGTCCTAAAACTACTATTTTGATTTGACCCAAAAATAGGCTGTTACAATGGTAGTCTGACTAATAAAACAGCTGAAGAGGCTTACGAGTTTATAGAAAGGATGTCACTGAGTAATTATCAGTGGCAAGTCATGAGGATGAAGCCTAATAGAGGAGTCGGTGTTTTCAATCTAGATGCATTCACCATAGTATAAATCAGGTAGTACAATTAAATAAAAAATTGATGGTTTATTTGTTTCTATGCAGGTACATCCGGTGATGCAGTGTGATACAAATGAAGGAGGAATGAACAATCCAAAATATTTACCCCACGGTCCTAGCACAGAGAACGAACAAGTCAACTATATAGGTAATAATTCTAGGCCTCAAAATAATCGTTATAGTAACACTTATTGTAACACCCTAATAATTTATTCATGTTTCTGTGAAATCTGACACAAATATCTATCTGCTTCAGTGGTTAAGTGTTCAGAGTGTGGGTGAGAGGTCCCAAATTCAAGCCTTACCTTTAGCAAATTTTGTTATTTTTATAATCCAAGCCTTATCCTTGTACAACGGGCTTATATTTAATTGCTTGTAATTTTATATCAAAATAAGCCTGTTGGGTCGAGCGGTAAAGGAGGAAAGGTGTTGAGGTCCTGTATTTGAATCCCTGTATGAGCTTGGGTATTATTTTTGCTCGGTTGACTGATAGAGTTTTGGTTGAATTTAAATTCCAAAGTGGTTGAGATTGTGTAGTTAATGGGAAGTTGGGGTATATCAAATTAATTTTTATTTTTATTTTATTTCTTTTTATAAAAATTCCCTCTGTTTGTCATTTCTATTCTCTCATTTTCCCTGTCCATTACTTTCTCTTTTCTTTTCTTTTTAGGTTTTGTTCAAAGCAGTTCCTTTTGTGCAATTTATGGCTACGTTGCTTGGTAAGTCTTGTTCTATCGATTCTTATTGCTTTTTGGCTAAAGGTTAATGTGGGGGTGTTCTTGTCACTTTCGATTTAGGGGAAGAACAAGAATTGGTTGAGGCTCCAATAGCAATTTAAAGGATTGGGGTGTCTGTTCGGTAACGGTAAGTTTTTGCGTGCGTTGATTGATAAGTGTAAGGCTTCGATTGTGAATTAAATCCAGTTGAGATTTTGTAAGTGTTACTAATCCAGGCTCTAGGATGTCGATTTTTAGGTTTTGAAGGACTCGGGATAGTTTCGCATCAAATCGATACCAGGTGTGTACCCAAAACGCAGAAGATGAGGTTTTGACAAAAGCTAAAAAATGATTCTGTCGATGCCACACGAGTGTGTGGTCACACGTATGGTAGGTCGTGTGCGAGGACAAGGCCGTGTGGTCGATGAAGGCATGACCGTACGTAGGATACGGTCATGTGGGTCGTACAGGTATCTGGGCCCATACGGGTATGACACACGGGTATGTGGACTCTTGGGCCAGGCCCTGTGGGCCACACGGGCAAGGCCAATCTGGGCATGTGGGTCCAAATTTTTAAAATTCTTCGAAGGTCTCACGGGTCGTCCTAATCAATTGTGGGCCTACCATAGGGTCGATAGAAGCCAACAAAACCCTAAAACTATGTGATCGGTTAGACTGAAATAAAGTTCTGAACATGTCTATGTTATGAATATCTGTTATTTGTTTATATAAGCATGCTAAGCATGATCTATCTGTTAATTTTGTATGTATGCTTTGTAACTGTTTGGGGGTGGGGTTAATATATGAGAAGGAAGTATTTTTTACGGTGTTAATCGCTCATTTTTTGGCAGCTTCACTGCATATTTTCTGATATATCTGTCTTCATTGAATAACGTGGTGTGTAGGGATAGGTGGGTGTTTTTACCACCACATGATGTGATGGGATGGTCGGAGATGGTGTGTAGAGGATGGGGTAGGATTTGTATATCTGAATCTGATTCTGTAATCTGATAACAAGATCTAGATTTGTATCTGTTTCTATCCGTGATTATAATTCTGTACGTTTGTATGCTTAATTCTGCTGGGTTACACACTAATTTTACGTAAACTCACGTCTGTTTGTTTATTTTGTTAGGTAATCCACAGTCTTAGGCAGACCGGTGCTGTAGGGACTCAGTGGTGACCACATATTCGTAAAACTGCTTAAAGTCATTTATTTATGGTTTATCTATGATTTGGTAATTGTTTTGAGTGTTGTAACTTTTGGGGACTCTCTGAACTGTTTGATTTTTAACTGGTTATTTTTTATTTAATTTCTTTGGTAAAACATTTTATTAAAAACAACGGTTTTATGCAAATAATGAATTTCTTAAAAACATGATTGCGTTTTCAAACATACAAAATTAAAGCATCCGTTGTAATAAGTAATTGGCGAATAAATAGTTAGAATAATTTTTTTTGTATTAAACACGAAAGAATGTTGTTTTTATAAATGATTAGTTAATTAAGTCAACCTGTTTTCAAAATCTTTCCAAGTGATATACTAAATTTGACCATAACGTCTAGGCCAGGTTTGGAATGTTACATTTAATGGTATCAGAACTAGGTTGCAAAACTTGACTGTGAATTTTAGGTTCCAAAATTTTATTTTAAAAGTATTGGATTTTAAATAATTTTAATAAAATAGGAAAGTGTGTGGTACACCAAGTCTCTGGCGTCGATCCTGTAAGTATCACTATACTTAGATTAAACCGTTCTGAAACACTGTAGTAAGTACTCTTTGGAACTGTACAGAGATAGTTAGAAGACTGAAACCTCTGAAAACACTTCTGAACTTCTAAAAAATTGTGCACAAAATATCTGCTAATAAATATTGAAATTGATGCATAAAATTTTTAATGTAGATAAAACTAGAATTAGACAATGAGTGCTCGTAAAATTTTCAGACGTAGTACTCTTGGTTGTGGAAGGGGCCGTAGGGAGGCTCGAGCTGAGTCTTTCTCATTGGGTAGTATGCCACATCTGGATACGAGTGAGACACTAGTTTCGCATGCTACTAATACTGGGTCTAAAGTCGGTCAGCTGGGGATGACACACTGTCCCAAGGCATGCTGAGGATTTTGGAGATGGTCGCTGGACCCCATTCTAGATCTGGGGGCCGAGGGCCGACAACTGAGCGACTCCAGTCTAATGGAGCTGAGCTGTTTAGGGGTGTCACTAGAGTCGCCCCTAGTGTGGCCAAGTACTGGTTAAAGGCCATAGAAAGAATTACGAATGACTTAGACTGCATTCCTGAGCAGAAATTTAAGGGTGCAGTTTCTTTGCTTCGCGACAAGCATACTAGTGGTGGTTAATGGTTGAGGAGGGTACTTAGCTAGATTGTTTGACTTGGGATTTCTTTAATACCACATTTTAGAGTAACTATGTGAGAGTGAGTTATGTGGATGCTCGTAAATGTGAGTTCATGAATCTCACGCAAGAGGACAAATCTGTGGCCAAGTATGAGGCCGAATTTCTGAGGTTGAGCCGCTACGCTTGAGGCATGGTGGTGACTGAGTATGAGAGGTGCGTTAGGTTTGAGGATGGACTGAGGGATAATCTGAGGGTACTGATTGCTCCACAAAGGGAGCATGAGTTCACAGTTCTAGTTGAGAAGGCGAAGATCACCCAGGATTTTAAGCGCGTGGAGCGCCAGAACAGAGACTGTAAGAGAGGCAAGAATAAGAGGGATTCAGAGCCCTCTAATTTTGTTTTGAGGCCTAAGAAAAAGGCTAGATCTAATGGGCCAGTTAGAGTGGGGGCTCCTGTTGCTCCAGCTGGGTTGCAGCCATACGGTGATTGTAGTTGGCGCCATCTAGGTGAGTGTTAGTGAAGGATTGAGGCTTGTTTGAGGTACGGATTTTTACAGTACCGTATTAAAGATTGTCCACAGTGGGCAGATCAGACGTAAGCTCCAGGTTTTGTGCAGTCTCAACGAGCGGTTCAGTAGCCATTTAGGGGCCATGGAGCGGCTAAGGGTGGTAATGGGTTGGGCCGTAGACAGAGAGCATCGGCCAGAACTGTTAATCAAACGGAGTTGAGACAGCTTGCACTCGTCTATGCTGCTCGACGCTGAAAAGACAGTGATGCTGCAGATGTTATCATCTGTACGTTCTTAATTTCTGATGTGCCTTATACTGCTCTTATAGACATATGTTCTACACACTCCTATGTAGCTAGCATTGTATCTGGAAACTTGGAGGTAATCATTGAGAGCACTTCTAGTGAGATCACTATACTAAGTCTATTGGGGAAGTCTGTCCGTGTTAGTAAACTTTATAGGGATGTCCCGTTAGAGGTGCAAGGCACTTGTTCTCTAGCAGATCTGATGGAGCTTTCGCTTGGAGAGTTCGACTTAATTCTAGGCACGGATTGGTTGGTTAAGCACTGGGTTAGTTTGGACTGCATGACTAAGAGGTTCGTTTTAATGACTAAAGATGATAAGAAGGTGGTTGTGATTGGTGAGCGTCAAGATTACTTGTCTAATGTGATATCTGCTTTTGTGGTTGAGAAATTGGTTCAGAAAGGGTGTGAGGCGTACTTGGCTTACGTCAATGTTTCTGGTTCTGGGGACTCTTCTGTTGGGAATATCAGAACTGTAAGGGACTTTTCGAATGTTTTTCCTGAGGAGTTACTGGGTTTACCTCCTATTCGAGAGGTTGAGTTTAGGATTGGGCTTCTTCTGGGTATGGCTCCGGTGTCCATCGCTCCCTACCATATGGCACCGAAAGAGCTTCCTAAGCTTAAGGCTCAACTGCAAGAGCTTCTAGATCATGGTTTCATCCGTTTGAGTGTGTCTTTTGTGGGAAGCAAAGGTTTTGTTTGTTAAAAAGAAGGATGGGACCATGAGGATGTGTATTGATTATCGCCAGTTAAATAAGTTAACTGTGAAGAACAAGTATCTGCTTTCGAGGATTGATGACTTGTTTGATCAGTTTCGAGGAGCTTCAGTGTTCTCTAAGATTAATCTTCGATCTAGGTATCATCAGTTGAGGGTTAAAGAAGCTAATGTTCATAAGACTGCATTTAGGGTCGATATAGACATTATGAGTTCCTAGTTATGCCTTTTTCTTTGACGAATGTTCCGACCGTATTCATGGATTTGATGAATAGAGTGTTTCAGCTTTATCTGGATCAGTTCGTCGTGGTCTTCATCAAAAATATTCTTGTATACTCTAAGACCTAGGATGAGCATGATGAACATCTTAGAGTTGTGCTTTAGATTCTACGTGAGAAACAGCTTTATGCTAAGTTAAGCAACTGTGAGTTTTGGTTGCATAAAATGAATTTTCTAAGACACGTGGTTTTTGCTGAGGGGATTCGGGTTGATCCTCGAAAGGTTGAGGCTATGCTAGATTGGAAATAGCCTAAGAACGTGTCAGAAATCCATAGTTTTTGGGTTTGGCAGGTTATTATCGATGATTTTTTGAGGGGTTTTCTCTAATTGCAGTTCCGTTGATTAAGCTTCTGCGTAAAAGTGTTTCGTTTGTCTGGACTGATACACAACAATTGAGCTTCGAGAAGTTCAAGTCTGTTCTGACTCAGGATCTTGTTCTGATACAATTGAAATCCGATAAGGATTTTGTGGTATACAGTGTTGCATCGCATGTCGATTTAGGGTGCGTTCTAATGGAGGATGGTAAGGTTGTGGCCTATACTTCCCGATAGCTTAAGACACATGAGGAAAACTATCCGACGTATGATCTCGAGTTGGATGATGTAGTCTTTGGATTGAAAATCTAGAAGCACTATCTGTATGGTGAGAGGTATATGATCTACACTAATTACAAGAGCATCAAGTATCTCCTTACTTAGAAGAAGCTGAACCTTAGGCAGCGCTGTTGGATTGAACTGCTCAAAGATTATGACTGCACTATGGGGTACCATCCCGGTAAGGCCAATGTGGTGGCCGATGCTCTCAATTGAAGAATGATACCTGATTTAAGGATGATGTTTGCTCGCTTTAGTCTATTCGATGATAGGAGTCTATTAGCCGAGTTGCAAGTTAAGCCGACTTGGGTTGAAGAGATTCGAGATAAGCAGTTAAGGGGTGAGACTTTAGGTGTGCGGTTTTGTTAGGTTGAGAGTGGTACTACTTCTAATTTTGGGTTAAATAATGATGGTATGCTATGTTTCCAAGGAAGAATCTGTGTGCCAAATGATTCTGATTTGAGACAGTTGATTCTGAGGGAGGCGTATAGTAGCCCTTGTGCTATACATCCCAGTGGTAATAAGATGTACCGAGATCTTCATGAAATTATTGGTTGTCATTTTGAAGCATGAGGTTACTGATTTTGTTACTCGATGTCTGACGTGTTAGCAAGTTAAAGCTGAGCATCAGTTTCTTTTGAATTTGTTGCAGCCAGATAAGATTCCCTTATGGAAATGAGAGCATGTGACGATGGACTTCGTTAGTGGGTTGCCTTTGACACCCACTAAGAAGGATTCTATTTGGGACATTGTAAACCGATTGACGAAGTCTGCTCACTTTAGTCCGATTTGAACGAACTATTCTCTGCGGAAGCTAGTGAAGCTCTACATTTCGGAGATTGTGAGATTGCATGGGGTACCAGTGTCGATCATTTTTGATAGAGATCCTTGCCTCACATCTCGGTTCTGAGAAAAGGTGCATGAGGTTCTGGGTTTGAGATTGGACTCCAGTACTGCATTCTATTCTCAAACCGATGGTCAATCTGAGAGGGTGATTAAGATATTGGAGGATATGCTTCGGAGGTGTGTGATTGACTTACGAGGTAGTTTGGAGGATTATCTACTGCTAGTTGAGTTCGCCTACAATAATAGCTTTCAGTCTAGCATTCAGATGGCACCTTACGAGGCGTTATACGGTCATAAGTGTCGTACTCCTCTATGTTAGACTGAGTTGGGTGAATGTCGAGTTTTGGGTTCGGAGTTGGTTTCTGAAACTGAGGATAAGGTTAGACTGATTCGAGATAGTCTACAGGCAACTTCCGGTAAATAGAAATCTTATGCGGATTTGAAGATGAGAGATGTTGAGTATTCCATAGGGGACTTAGTTTTTCTTAAGGTTTCTCCGTGGAAGAAGGTTTTGAGATTCGATCGTAAGGGCAAGTTGAGCCCTAGGTTCATTAGACTGTATCAGATTCTGAAGCGTATGGGACCTGTTGCTTATCAGTTGGAGCTACCTCCTGAGTTGGACCATATCCACGATGTCTTCCATGTTTTGATGTTGAGGCGGTATCGGTTTGACCTTTCTCATGTTGTCTCTGTTGAGGAGATCGAGATTAGGCCGGATTTGATCTTTGAAGAGGAGCCGGTTTAGATTCTGGATCGTGACATCAAGGTTTTGATGAGGAAGTCTGTTCTTTTAGTAAATGTTCTGTGGCGGAATCATGGCTCTAAGAAGGCTACGTGGGAGCCTGAGGATTTGATGCATCAACAGTATCCTTATTTGTTTTGATCAGGTAAATTTTGAGGTCTAAATTTCTTTTAGGGAGTAGAGTTGTAACACCCTAATAATTTATTCTTGTTTCTGTGAAATCTGACACAAGTATTTGTTTCTTTCAGTGGTTAAGTGTTTAGGTTGTGGGTGAGAGGTCCCAAGTTCAAGTCTTACCTTTAGCAAATTTTGTCATTTTTATAGTCCAAGCCTTATCCTTGTACAATGGGCTAATATTTAATCGCTTCTAATTTCATATCAGAATGAGCCTGCTGGATTGAGTGGTAAGGGAGTTAAGGTGTTGGAGGTCTTGTATTCGAATCCCTACGTGAGCGTGGGTATTATTTTTGCTCAGTTGACTGATAAAGTTTCGGTTGAATTTAAATTCCGAAGTGGTTGAGATTGTGTAGTTAGTGGGAAGTTGGGTATATCAAATTAATTTTTATTTTTATTTTATTTCTTTTTATAAAAATTCCCTCTGTTTGTCGTTTCTTTTTATAAAAATTCCCTCTGTTTGTCGTTTCTATTCTCTCGTTTTCCCTGTCCATTGCTTTCTCTTTTCTTTTTTTTTAGGTTTTGTTCAAAGCGGTTCCTTTTGTGTAATTTTCGACTACGTTGCTTGGTAAGTCTTGTTCTATCGATTCTTATTGCTTTTTGGCTAAGTGGTTAATGAGGAGGTATTCTTGTCACTTTCGGTTTTGGGGAAGAATAAGAATTGGTTGAGGCTTCAGCAGTGATTTAAAGGATCGGAGTGTCTGTTCGATAACGGCGCTGCAAGGACTCAGCGGTGACCACATATTCGTAAAACTACTTAAATTCATTTATTTATAGTTTATCTATGATTTGGTAATTGTTTTGAGAGTTGTAATTTTTGGGGACTCTCTGATTTATTTGATTTTTAACTGGTTATTTTTGATTTAATTACTTTGGTAAAACGTTTTATTAAAAACAGCAGTTTTATGAAAACAAAGGATTTCTTAAAAACATGACTGCGTTTTCAAACATAAACGATTAAAGCATCATCTGTAATAAGTAATTGGCTAATAAACTGTTAGAATAATGTTTTCTATACTAAATACGAAGGAATGTGGGTTTTGTAAATGATTAGTTAATTAAGTCAACCTATTTTCAAAATCTTTCCATGTGACATCACCAAATTCAGCTATAACGTCTAGGCCGGGTTTGGGGTGTTACACTTATAATGCAGGTTGAGGAACCATCCTAATTTCTCTTAGGGTGGTCAAGGAAACCAAATACCACAACTTCCACTACGCTTTCAATAACCTTACCAGGAAGAGAAAAAGTAGAACCTTAAGGAGATGTTGATGAAGTTTATTTCGGTGTCAGAAACCCATTTCCAAAACATCAAAACAACACTTAAAAATCAACAAGCATCGATTCAAGGGCTCAAGAACCAAATAGGTTAACTTGCCGAGCTAATCTCAGAAAAGTCGCAAGGTAACTTGCCTAGTAATACCGAAACTAACCCAGGGGAGCAACTTCAGGCAATCACTGTGTAAGATGAAGAAGGGTTAGTTGAATCCGAACCAGAATCGAGGCAAGACAGTATGGTAAGTAAAGGTAAGGTTGAGGTAAGCCAGAATGAGCAAAAACCGATTGGTAAGGAATATAAACCTCGTGTGCCATATCCCAAAGCAATAAAGAAAGACCACACAAATGAAAAATTTGGTAAATTTTTTAAACTTTTGAAAAAGTTGCATATTAACTTATTTTTTATTGAAGCTCTTTCGTAGATGCCCAATTTAGTTAAATTTTTAAAGGAGCTTTTGGGAAACAAACGGAAGTTAGATGATTAGTCGCATGTGGAGCTAAATGCAGTTTGCTTAGCTATCTTGCAAATAAACTACCCAACAAATTGAAAGATCTTGGGAGTTGTACTATTCCTTGTTTAATTGGTAGTTTACATGTTAATAATGCTTTGGCTGATTTAGGGGTGAGTATTAATGTCATGCCTTATAAAATGTTTAGGCAATTAGGTTTTGGGAAACCCAAACAAACTAGGATGAGCATTCAATTAGCTAATAGGACTATTAGATTTCCTAGGGGTATTACTGAAGACGTACTTGTAAAAATTGATAAATTCATATTTCCAGTTGATTTTGTTGTTTTAGACATGGATGATGATAGTGACATACCTTTAATATTAGGACAACTCTTTTTAACAACTGCCAGAACTATTATCGATGTTGATACAAGTGAATTAATACTTCGTGTAGGCAATGAAATGATTAAACTCAAAGCTTGTGATTCTGTTAAGACATCTAGTGATCGAGATGATTATATGAGTTTTGTTAATATGAGTAACATTGTGGCTAAAACTTCTTTACAGGAAACCCATCGGAAAAATGTGATGGAGCCACGTTCTAGTCCATACAACAAAAATAGAACGACTCATGAAGAACGAATACTACAGATTGATGAACTAGACGAATGGCAAACACATGTCAAGGAGAAACCGAGAATACACGATGCAGAACCAAAGCAACGCCATGATAAGCTTGTGGATGGAGCACACTAAATTAAGGTTGGGGATAATGTGCTACTAGATAATATAGATCCACATATTGCCACTTCAAAGGTTAATGCAAACGGAGCAACTCCTTTTATGGCACTAAATGTCTTCCCATATGGTACAGTTGAGGTAAATCATTCTGAATTCAACACTTTTAAAGTAAATTGTACTCGACTCAAACCTTATTTTGATATTCGAATTGATAGCGTGAAAGAGGAGTTTCAACTTCGTAAACCACCATAACTATGCGAATTTGAGGTAAGTTGAGCTTAGACTTTAAATAAGTGCTTCTCGAGAGGCAACTCGATTGTTAACACTGCTAATTTTCTTAATTTTATCTCAAGATATTTTTCAAGATTAATTAAATTTCAAAATATAAAAAAATGTGTGTTTTTAACCTACACGGCCTGGACACACGGGCATGTCCTTGGCTGTGTGGAATTTTAAGACTTAATTTTTAAATTTTAAAGAAATCAATAGTGAGTTACATAGCCTGGACACACGGGCGTGTCCTTGACCGTGTGGATCTTGGGACTTAATTTTTCAAAGACACGGCCTAACATAGTCCATAGGGCATGTGACACAAGTGGGTAGACCACATGGCCTAGACACATGGGCGTGTCCTAGGCTGTGTGAAACCTGGAGCTAAAATTTTCCATTTTAAAACAAGTTAGAGAGTTACATGGGCAAGGCACATGACCATGTGCGAGACATGGCTAAGCCACAAGGGCGTGTGGGAGGTCACACAGGTATGGGAAAAGCGAAGGATGTTGTACACGGCCTGGACACACGGGCATGTATGAGGCCGTGTGAAGACTGGGTTAAAAATTTTATCGTACATAGGCTAAACAGGGAGCACACGGGTATGTGACACGACTCTGTGGCCCAACACGAGCCTTTACACGACTGTGTCACACTTAAAAACCCCTAACCTTAATTAATTTTTCTAAGATTTGTCTTCTTCTTCATCTGGCCACCCTAGCTGCCACTCCCATTCTTTCCCAATTCCTACCGCCGTCGACAGCTTTTCACCTCGCCAACCATTCCCTCAGCCTTCTTCTTCCTTGCTAGCATAGACCACCTTCGCCACCCTCTCATCTTCTTTTTCCCTCTCCCTTTCCCTTCCTCCTTCTCCCTATTTTTCCACTTACCCTTTCCAACCCTAGCCGCACGCCCCACTTAACCTTATCACACAGACCACCCCTCCTAGTCCTAGCCCTTTTCCCTTGCACTGACCACCAGCCGCCACGTGACCCTCCGGCCAACCACCTTTTGTTACATTTTCTTTTCATTTTATTATTATTATTAAATCTTTATTTATTTATTATTTTATTATTAGTTTTATTGATTTTTTTTGATGTATTCATTCTTGTTTATTTAGTTTTTTTACTGATTGATTTTGGATTTATTCTTGATTTAGTCATTAGACATTTTTACTAGTTTATTTTATTTGTCATTCAGCAGTATTACGTTTATTTAGTTTTAGTTTATTTCCTTTTTGATATTATTCTTGCTAATTTCAATTATTCATTTTATTATTGATTATTATTACTTCTATTTATTTTTACTACGTTTTTGTTTGGTATTAGCATTTTGCTTATTAGTTTTATCATATTAAAAGTCCATTTCTTTATTAGTCTAATTGTTGAGCTAACTTAGATTTTGATCTCTTATTGGCTTATATCTATCTTGCTGGTTCATCCATTAAGTTATTTGAGTGCTTTATTATAGATTCATTATGACGAACACATGCAACAAGTCTAAATTCGCTATCCCCACTTCGAAAAAGAGGAAGACCCTTGGCACAACATCCTCCTCGAGCGCTTTTGCCAAGGCCCACCACCCTTATTTCTGATTTTCTGCGGGCCCCCAGGAAGATTTATTTCAGCTCCTTCAAGTGTGATCACTCGACCTAAGCCGATGTATTGATTGGGTCGCGTTGGAGTAGTCTACCTCGCTGATCCTATTCGTGTCTTTATTGCTATAGCACCGTGGGACTGTTTCTTATCCATCATCAAGCCGACATACATAGAGCTTACCTTGGAGTTTTGTTCCACATTTATTCTACAGTAGGTCATGACGACTGATGACGAGCCAGACACCATCATTTTTTGACTTGGTGGTTTGGTGCACCAGATGAGTGTCCCTAAGTTCGTTGTTGCTATGGGACTCTACACTGAGGAGTTTATGAGTGTCGAGAACATCCTGCATCTACATCGGCACATCCATTACACCCTATCTCGTTGTTGGGTAGAGCTTACAGCGAGTCAAACACTTTATGATGTGAGTCGCTCGAATGCGACTTCTCTCTCTCCTGCTTTACGGTATCTGTATGCATTTTTAGCTCACACTTTGACTGATAGGAGATAGAGCACCGGAGTCGTTAGTACTCATGATGCATATTTCCTCTGGAGCATGGCCACCTGACATATATTTGATTTGACATACTTCATCGCCTTAGCCTTCCGCCATCAGACTGATCGCCACAGGAAGTGACCCATCTGTTTATGCCCTTATGTGACTCGATTTGCTTGACACTTTAGTCTTCTCGACACACCGGAACAGTATTCTACACTTACACTTGTTGGCCAAATGTCCCTACAGGAAATCTCGAGCATGATACATAAAAGGATGATCTAGCGGCGTCGTGGAGTGGATATTCCTCAGTATCGATTATTTCATTCTGGCACTCAGAATGAACCCGAGGACCCATCATTGCCTCCACCTTTGAGTCATCATCTTGTTTCTTCTGCTACTACTTTAGCAGATCTCTCCGAGCCATTCACTTGTTTCGAGTAGCATTGCTTTCAGAGGTTCGACAGTATTGATGCGACATTGCAGCAGATCTATTAGCATCTCCATAACTCCTCCTCAGTGCTGACTACTCACGACACTGACGCATCTGATGATGAGGACCATTGAGTCCGTTTGCTTTATTTTTTATCTTATTTCATTTTTATCTTTTGAATATTTTTATTTTTATGGTTGTTTCTAATCAAGTAATATCTTTTCATCTTCTTCACTATTTATGTTTATTTTCTTATTAGTTTGCTCAGAATTGTGCTATACATTTAAATTTACCTACAATTCCACTTTTTACTATTCTAGGAATTTCATCCAATATTCAAGGCGGTTTCAGTTTTCTCCCTTTCTTATGATATTTTGTTTATATTGTGATTATATATATTTGTACATTGCGGATAATGTACATATTAAGTGTGGAAAGGTTATTTATATAATTATTAGAAAATCCTTCAATTATGTCTTGTATTTAAGTAATTTTCTCAAACTTCTATTAGAATAAATTTTATCAATTTGTGATTTTCATTGATGTGTTTTGGATTAAATTCATAGGTATTTGTGCATTGATTGTTTAAACTTTAAGACATGAGAGAATCAAGCATGACAAGTTTATTTTTAGAATTAAAAATTTTTTAGTTGTTTCCCTAAATTGAGGTAGTATCTTTAAGTTTTGAATTTACAAGATTGACATCAAAAACCATAATTTTTTGTGAGATTTTGAGCCTTTAGAGCATACATTCTTCTTGCTCATTTTTGTTATTGGTTATGAGTGTGTCAATATTGATTTGTTATTCTAGAACTTGCTTCAATTATGCATGTCTAGACCACATCTATGAGTTGATATACTGAGATGATAAAGACACTTAGGTTTTAACCCACTTATCCCATAAAAAGCCCACCTTCATAATTAGACCCTTAGTGAACCCCATCGAGTCTAACGCCCGTTTCTTGATTTACCCATTCAACCCATAACTCATTCTTTTAATTCGTTGAGAATTTTTCTTATTTTATTGACTCCCTTTTTATCAAGATTTGATTTGGTTAGTTACCTAACTATGCTCTTTTGTTTCATTTACTGAGTTATTTCTTATTGTTCTAAAAAAATGATGAAAAAAATATAAATATTGTTTATTATTTAGTTCTATGTTAATTGAGTTTAGATAGTTAAATTCATATTTTGAGAAGAAGCTCGTGTTATTCTTGAATAGTTTCAATTGATGTAATTGTTTTTAATTCAACATTTGTTTATTTTTCTAATTTGGTAATTTATCAATTCGATTTCGATTCTAACAATCTTTTTCAGCCTTTCTCCACACCCTTAACCTAAGCTCCATTACAACCACTTAAAGACCTTTTGATTTGTGTATCATTTCATTTTATAGTGGTGGAGATTTGATTTTCATGCAAGCCTATGGTAATGACTTTTCATGTTTGACTATTGAGCGATTATTTTTTTTTGAACCTTAAACACTTTGAGTGATTTGAGTGAATCTTTAGCGAGGATGTCAATTCTTGTCGGTTTAGAATAAAAGGTAATTACTTAGATAAGGGGAAATACCTATGTTTTCATGCTTAAAAAATGCTCGATTTAGATTGTTTGAATCTTTAGTGCTCTTTTAGTTGAATTATCAATGTATGATTATTTGTGAATTCTGACAAAATGTTATTGATGAGAATTATAAGTTGAGAAGATTAATTTTTAATTGTGAGTTGAGGATTTTGCTTGAGGACAAGCAAATGCTTAAGTGTGGGGATATTTGATAAGATATAAAAGTAACATGTTTTTAATCCTATTCTTGATGTGTTGTTGGATGATTTATTATGTAAATTAGTGAATTTGATGTTCCTAATCCTTCAAATTCATGTTTCTATACTTAGGTGAGCATAGAGGAGCGAAAGGAGAAAAAAATGGGCCAAAATTGAACAAAAACAGTTGTTTCCAGGATCAAAACGGTTTAGGCATTTCCACAGTGGCTGACCATATGCCCATGTGAGCCACACGGGCTGGCCACACGCCCATGTGCCCGCCCGTGTCGATTTTGAACCTTACTTTCCTTTTACATAGAAAAACCTAATTTTGAGGGTTTCTGAGCATTCTAAAGTTTATAAATACATATTAGAAGAAGACTTAGGGGGGCACACAGAAAAGAATGAAGAAAATACTCAAAGAAAGCCACCGGATTCAACTTAAAAGCGGATTTCCTTCAAGATTGAAGATCTCAATTCAATTTCCTTAGACGTTTTATTAGGTTTCTTTATGTCTTGTTTTATCCTAACTTTGAGATGGTTTTATTCCAAATTATGAACTAAATTCCCTAGATACCTAGTGAAGATGAAACCTATGACGAATCTTATTATTTGATTTATGAATTACATGATAAATACTTGATTCTTGTTCTCAATTATGTGTGCTTATTTCGTGTTTTAATATTTTAGGGATATTAATTCATGTTTAATGTTCTTATTTTAGTGGAGCAAAAGTCCCTGTTTAATAGTAGATCTAGGATAATTGAGTGGAGTTGCATGAAATCCTAGAAATAGGATGACATAAATCTACCAGATTAGAGTCAAATATAATAGTGGAATCCATAGATCGAGTTAATGCAATAATAAGGGTTTTAATTAGAAAAAGATTTCGATTAATCAACTTAGAGTCAGTTGTTCTTACTCTCAAAAGAGATATTAACATAATTTAGGGATTTCTACGAATCAAGACACAAGTGAATAAATCGTTTAATTCAGATGTAGAGTAATAAGTGGAGTTTAGGTGTGTAACATCCCGAATTAGGGCCTAATCGGAACAATGGTTTCGAAACCAAAAATTTGAGATAGAAATAATTATTTCATGAATGTTATGAGGTCCATGATATATATGCATGCCTGTGTTAAAATATCGATGAGAAATTTTACCGATAAGGTGTCCAATTGAGTTATTAAGACTAAATTGCAATAAATGAAAAACATGTGTTCTAGCTGATTTAAGGGCTTAATTGTGATGAGATCTGAAATTTGAAGTCCTTATTTGGAAAATAGACCATTATATGTCATTATGGACAAAAATGGACATAGAAGGGATAAAATATCAAAGTTTTAATGGAAGCGCATTTTGGTCCATTGGTTATTAAAATAATAAAAAGGGAAAATAAAAGCCAAATTTATGCTCATCTTCAACCTTTAGCTGAAATTTGCATGGAAGCCATGGCTAGGGTTTTGTTCAAGCTTTCCAAGCTCAATAGTAAGTCCATTCTTGCCCCGTTTTTAATGACTTTTACGTTTTTGAAATCCTCGTAACAAGATCTAGCTATTTCTACCATTTATTTGAGCTAGGGTTGATGTTTAAAAATTTACCCATGTGCTACATGTATGTATTTTGATGTTTAAGGAAGGAATATGAATGTTTTTTTGTGTGTTAAACGACTTTTACTGAGTAATTTTCGGTGAAAACGCTAAAAATGACTAATTTGTAAAAGTTATAAAATTTGTCATAAAAGCGTGATTTAGTGGACATTGTGGGCTGCTATAGCTATGAAAATGATTTGGCTAGGCTTAAAGTACAAAGAAATTGAATAAATTTCATTTTACGAGCCTAGGGGGGAAAATGTAAATATGACAAAGTTTAAGGGCAAAAATATAATTTTGCCATAATATGATTTTTGGGTCACAATGAATAATGTGACTAATTAGTAAGCTGAATGTGATATTATAGATCAAAGAAAATGAGATTCGGGCTTAGATCGGGGAAGAGCAAATATTTGACAGTTAAGTCCTTTTTTCACCATTTTTTGTATCGAGGTAAGTTCATGCGATAATAATAATGCAATGTTATACTTGAATGTTAATGCTTGATATTACGTGAATTATAAGTACATTGTAAATAATGTGACAATGTAATATATTTTGATGTGTTGACATTTTGTGATAAATGTTTTATCATTATTATGTATGCTATGCCTAATGGTAACTTTGCAAGTATGAATGATATTGGTCGTTATCCACGATGTTACGAGAAAGTACGATGGAGATGTTATGTACGTGTGAGAAAAAAAATCCTGTTTGAACCTTAGGAATAGTCTAGGATACAAGTGACATGTCACTAGGAATTAAGAAATCCGAACTCATTAAGTTGGTCTGGGTTCGTAATATGTATGTGGCATCCGAACTCATTGAGTTGGTTCGAGTTCATAATGAATGCGATACATGTAATTAGGTTCCGGGAAATGGTCTTGTGTGTCCTACCCGTGGCTAAGTAATCCTTGAGTGGGTCGGATACCTGACAGCTTATGTGAGCAGCCCATGTAGTTACACCTTGACCAATAGCTTTTATGAGCAGGCTCGTGAGTAGCTCCATTGTGAGCGTTACATGTTATGAGGTAGCTTTGGCTATGTATATATATGTGGCACTTATGTACAAGTTTTCCACGTATCCAATAGTATTCCAAGTGTTCAACGGGTAGTTCAAAGAATGATTTGATGATAGTCCCAAAAGGGCATGTCAAAGACAGAATGAATATGTGAAAAATGTTGAAAAAGTACAGATATGTACGCTAAGCTTATGGTTATTGAGATTTTGAAATGTCGAGACCTCAGTGAGCTAAGATGTATGAATTATGATTATGAATCACGCTTGTCATTTTTTGTGACAAGAAAATAACAGAACTAAACAATCTTGCTCTTTTCTACAAACAATAAAGATTACTAATTATATCATTTAGATATTAATGTAATACTTTCCGTCATTTTAACAAACTATTTACGTAATTTTGCTTTTTAAAATTACTATTCACTTTTTAAAAATATTATAATTAAATTCATTAAAATATCACTCAAATAACTTTTAATTATTTAAACTAATATTTATTTTTAAATAATAAATATTGAATAAAATAAAAAATAAATTATTTTATTTTGATCATCTTAAAAATTTATATTAGCATTAATTTTTAACAACAAATTAAATAAATTGAATTTTAACATATTGCAACTTACTTCATACAAGTACATATAAGAAAACATAAACATATTATTTTTTATTTAAATAATATGTCATGCGAACACTTATTGTCATGTGAGCTCGATACGCGAGCTCAATGTGCAAACCGTGTAGAATCTGACTCGGACCCATTCGGGTTATGGTTCAGTAATAGTAAGTATCATAATAATTTGTCCTTCTTCTGGTTTGAAGAAAAGTTATAAAGTGACTCTTCTTGAAACTTGGCTCTATGAAGCAACAAATAACATAAGGAAAAATGTATTGAGTACGTTTTATATTTTAATTTGCAACGTACATTTCGTCACGTACGAAGAAAGAGTACAGTTGTGTACAGCTGATTGTGCCCTCATTCTTGGACATATGAATCCTTAAAGTGCGAAGAAAAACCCTTTTAAAAAGAGGTTACTAGAGCCTTAAAAATTACATTATTTGAATCTGAGACTTTGAAGAAAAATGATTGTTGAGGAGAGTGATTTCAGAGGTAATCTTCTTAAAATTTCCATCTTTCTTTCAATTTTTGTTTTTGGCTTTTGTTAGCACACCATGACTAGGACTAGAGGAAGTGGCCGCGTTGCCCAGAACATCCCTTTGCGACACCGTGAAGTGAAGAGTCCAATGGAAGCTAAGGCCTACATTTGCACCACAAAGGTGGAAGAAATGAATCAAGCATTGGTTTTCAGGGAATTCAAATACTGAACTTCGCTTACGATTTCTCAATTCTCGAAGGGTCAAATCATTTGAGCAACACCAATGATGGTAGCTTTTTATTGCCACTGTACGTGACAGAAGCAAACTTTTATTTACCCTTCCACCCCCTTTTTTGTTCAATGAGTATAGGATAGCTTCAGGGCAATTATCTAGTTTTTCATGGTGGGTCACAATGGCGTACTTCATTGAATACATTAGCGCAATGAAGTGCCATTAATTGTTGTTTTTCAAAATTTGTATCAACTGAATGCATACTATCGATAAGGTGCGGTAGGTTTATTTTATTTTACTCCTTGCAAATATGTGGACACTATTATTTTGAACTGGTGCTCGAATCTTCGTTTAAATCGATGCAAGTATATAAAGGTTAAATACAAGCTAAATTGTGGTTTTGACTTTCCCACTAAGTGGTCAATACTTGGTAAGGATGTGTGTTTAAGGAAGCGAGAAATTATGACAGAGATAGGTTAGGGAAATATTATACACTTCGCAAGGGTCACGTGATAGATCTGAATGAAGTGCTAAGTGCGAGGAACGTGTTTCAGCATTGTTTTTTGAACCTAAACCCCAATGCATGGAGGCGGGCTGATGTGGATAACGATGCAGACACTATTGGACTACTACCTGCATAGTTCACTTAGCCACATGGAGCTATTGATGAGTTGGGGCTCATATTATTGGGGAACAGAAATGAGCCTAAAAATTATTTTTTATAGTTTTTGTAAATTAAAGCCTCGTGCATGGTCTTCAAAATCTTCAAGGAACGTAAAAAGTGTTGCGAACCCTCTTATTTTAACTGCTGGTACTAATGTTACACTTGCTGGTGATGCAGGCACAGTTTGCGGTGTTGAATAAAGTTTAGAGGAATCCAATAGCTTATCGAAAGAGATCGATGAATACACGGATGTGTAATTTTTTATGCAGAATGTACGAGGTGGCCCCTTTGGCACTGCTGTTGGGGAAAGAAGTTCCAGTGGTAGAAAGGGGCAGAGGACTACTTCTGGGATTGGTAACATTATAAGTAGCAAAGATGAGGATAGCCTAATAAAGAAGCTTCAGCATAAAAAGAGAAGGGATAGCGATAGACCTTTTATCGAGGTAACTCTTATTACTATAGTTCCTACCATAATTCTATCTCCACCTATTTCTCTTATTGCTTCTCCACCACCACCAAGATTGACAATTGATGATACCTTTGAAGTTATTATTGTTCATGGCCTCCTAGTGGTTCCATGAAATTCACTACTCTTGGTGTTGAAACAGGGACTTTATTTCCATGGCGAGAGCACCTCAGCATGCAAAAGTTTCCCTTCAATCCTAATGAGGTGAGGAAACAATGAAAAAATTATATCTCTGAAGAAGAAAAGGAGCATATCTTCCCATTTGGATCATCTAGTGACACAAGTAAGCCTTCACTTCAAGAGTTAGCACTTTCTCTACAAGTGATGTTAGCTTAAGCTAGCTTGGTCAGTGTGGGGCTCGTTGAGGGCATTAATGAGGAAGAAATTAAGAAGAGGGAAATTGAAAATATTCATTAATCCACTATAGGGCAGTAGAACAAGCTCGCGAGCTACACGCAAATTTAGTTGAAGATAATAATAACTTATTGTAACAAAACAGGAGGTTGCAAGAGTGTCTTACCCTTGTTGAGAAAGAAGTTGAAAAATTACATGGAGAGATCATAGGTGAGCAAGTTGAAAAAAGTTTCTTAGAAGCTACTTTAAAAAGCATGGATGATCAGCACAAAGCTGCTATGGCTAACTTGGTGAAAAGTCATAAGGAAGCTTGTTTCCTTGTTTGTCTAGTCAACCTTCCTTCAATAGCCCCATTTTCACTCTCTTGATCCACGTTTCATGCTTTTGCCCCCTTATAAGACATTCTCTCTCCTTTACCATACCATTGTCGTTCCATGCACCTAGACACTCCTAGACTTCCATTTGTTTTTCATTTCACTTTTCTCTCATGCTTTCTCTCTTTCCCTCCCCCATCAACTACCACTCCTTTTACTCTTTACCACCAAAGCACTACCGTCAGCCACCATATCATCACAAAATCACCACCACGACACCATAAAGACTTCCCCTCTCTTTCACGCCTCCTCCACACTTCACCATTGTCACACCATCACCGCACCATTTTTCACTAATTTTCATCTTCCTTTCATTTCTTTAATTAAAATTGAACAACTAATCCTCTTCTCTTATTTTTCATAGTTTTCTTACAATCCTAATATATATATTTTTTTTCGAATGATGATTGTCCCTAGATAATCTTCTATTGTAATTGAACTATTATGGGATCAAGAACTCACATATTCCTTGGAATTATCGTAAATAATATTTAAAGTTACTATAAAAATATTTTCTTTTTCATTTCCAAAAACTGAATCTAACATTGATTTGTGCACTATTGTGAAGTGTTCTTCTCGAACCATTTGGATCTGAAATCTTGCTTTAGGAAAAGTGAATTTGCATAGACGATCGATAAGTAAGTTTTTCTAATTGATTCTTCGATATGGGATTTTTATGTAATGATTCAATATTTTAACTCAAGGTATCAGTTTTATTGATAAAAAGGATTCAAAGTCAAAATACTTACCTTGGAGTTGGAATCGAAAATAGAGACAGTGTTGTTGGATCTACCAATAAATGTGTGGGTTTAAACTTATAAATAACATGTGTTATGAATATAATTGTTTACTAAATATAAGTATAAAAACTAATATTCTGTTATTATGATTGTGAGACATGGGAACATTTGAGTACACTAAGTATTCAAATGAGGGGTTATTAAATTCGTTAAATCGATTGAAATCCAAGTAAGTAGTTCGGCACTATTTAAATTTGGCATACTATTTTGTTGTGTTATTCACTGATGTATGTGATACATTGTTTATTTTTATCCAACACTTATGAAATGTGATGTAATAGCCACATTCTGTTTTGCATGAAAAATACTATATCATGCCACTGTTTCTGATTAATAGATTTGACCTACATGTAAAGCATGCTCAATGTGTTAATACATAAAGAAATTCGATTCGCATGATATGTAACCTCCCTAACCCAGCTTAGACATTATGGCTGGATTGAGAAGGCTACATTAGCCACCGAAATGGCTAACCTAACTTACATCACTTTTGAAGACCTTCAATAAACTTATTTTAGAGAAAATTTGTAGTTGTACTTTTGTGTTACTGTAACACCCCTAACCCGTATCCGTTGCCAGAACAGGGTTTTGGGGCATTATTAGGATTTACATATCATTTAACAAAAATTTCAATTAAATTCTTACCGATTCAATCAATAGCTTGGCACTTGTCTAAGAATCAAACAACAACATTGTTAGTATACTTGTACAAATTTCATATAATTTCAACATTGATATACCTATTTTCTCAACATATCACACTTGAGTTTAATAATAGTCTCAACTTACATAATTTCCTTGTATCAACATATCAAAGATAATCATATATGTACATGTCACGAAACATATTATTCTCTTACCGTTTCTTCATAAGCATATATCATTCATTTCGTTATATCAATATTTCATGCACCATCATTTCCATATATCTTATGTATATTTATTTCGGTAATAGTTCATATTAAACTTAACATAAATTAAATTCTATGTACCTATACTTATTTCATTTATCTATCTTCTTAATTATTTCATACAACTATTTTGTACATATATTTCCATATGACCAATTCCTATAAACATTTCACACAACCATTTTGTATAACCAATTCATATAACCATTTGTCATCTGGTACATATTACCTGAATATTAGTTGTTCAACAGATGTCTTGGAGTCTCTCATTCATGATCTTATTTATCTTCGACATGATGCCATAGTGTCTTTCAACTATGGTCTTATTCGTTTCCCGTCATGTTGTCATGGTATCTTTCAACCATGGTATTATTCATTTCCCGTCACGTTGCCATGGTATCTTTCAACCATGGTCTTATTCTTTTCATGTCACGTTGCGATGGTATCTTTCAACCATGGTCTTACACATTTCATTTCATGTTGTCATGGTATCTTTCAACCATGGTCTTACACATTTCATTTCAGTAAGCACACTCCCGCGAAAATCATCCTTATAGTGAGATTACCAGTCCAGGCTAAATCCCTTGTAATATAAACTCATAGAGTATTGTCGAGATTACCGGTCCAGGCTAAATCCCCTACAATGAAAATTACTCTAATGAGCTTGGATCTGAATTACCAGTCCAGGCTAAATTCAGACCCTGATTCGGATTACCCGTCCGGGCTAAATCCATTTTACATGTATTCTTCGGGAGGGCTATATCAGGATAGGATCACCCGTCCGGGCTAGATCCTCCGTCAATTCCTTTCCAGAGATCCATTGAAATCCATTCCATCCAACAGGGATTTATTTTCCTTTTCTATCAAATATTATCAATATTTCATCAATTATCATACAATGAACATTCAAATCATATTCACATTAATAACATACATTTCAATCATTTAAGAATATAATTCAAGTTACACGAACTTACCTGGCAAAATTTCAGAAATATAAAGATTTAGGGGCATTTTGGTAATTTTTTCATTTTCCCGATTTTCACCTAATCTGGATCCAAATTAATAATTTCATTCAATATATTAATTTAATCAATAAAATAATTCATATCCTTCATGTCATTTCTGGAATTTTTATATAATTGCCCCTACAATTCTTCTTTTATTAAATTTAGTCCCTGCGTCTAAAACATACAAATTACCATTTTAAATGTAAAACTATTAAAGGTGGCAACAAACAGCAGTATGTATGTTACCCTGATGAAATACTACTCTCAATTTTTCATCCCTTTTGCTTCTGTTCATTTGGTTGCAACTCTCAAGTCCTTGAATTTCAAACTTACTTCATACTTTATCCGGAATTTTTACTTTGTTGCTCTAGCTTCAACAAGAGCTTCATATTTCATCCGGATAACTTGGTTTTGTTTTTCTTCCTGTGTGAAAAACCCAACAAAACCCTTGCTAGCTGAAAATTCATATATTTATTTTCTTCCTCCTCCTCTCCATTCCACATGCTTAATTTATATAATATGCTACAAGTAACATTATCAACAATTTCACTATTTACATATATGTATATTCAAAACTGTCCATTTGCATCATAGTCACTAAATTATTCATATCTTGACCTACAGAACTCAAAATTAAGATCCGATAATTTTCTATGAAACTAGACTTACGTATCTTCTAACTGTAAAACTTTTAGAATTTTTGATTTAGCCAATAAGTACAATTTATTCTTTAAATTCACCCCTATTCTGCTGTCTAACAGTTTTGACCCTTCTTCACTTAAAATTAATTATCTCTTCGTACAGGATTCAAATGATGTCCTGTTTATTTCTCTTGAAAATATAATCAATAAGGATTTTAAAAATTCAAATTTAAGCCTTTAATTATTTTTATTCAATGTTTTATGATTTTCCAAAGTTAGATCAGGGGAACCCGAAGTCACTCTGACCTTGTCTCACAAAATTTATTATTTCTCATAATTCACAATTTGATTTCTTACACTGTTTCTTCTATAATAAACTAGACTCAATAATATTTAATCCCATATGTTTTTCATCGTCAAATTTGATTTCCACAATTTATGGTGATTTTTCAAAATTAGCCTACTGCTGCTGTCCAAAACGGTTTTAGTGCAAGATGTTTGTTTACCATGCTTATAACACCCTTGTTTCTTTCTCTACACTATTTCTCATCACTTTCTATTATTTTCTCTTCACTGACATATCAAGAACATAGGACCATATCTAAGGAAACTCTACATTAACATCAATCCCATGCTTTTTCAATAATATCAAACTTAAAAATATATTGAAATCTTAATGTTCTTACCTTGTCTCATTGATTTCAATATTTAACTTAATTTTCTCCCTCCTTCAGCTTCTATTTATTGAATCTAACTTGATATTATATCTCCTCATAGTCTCCTTGTCATCTTTCTCTCTTGGTAGCTATGGAAATTCTTTTTATTTTTGGGTGAAAATGGTGAATTTTTGGTAAAAAGGATCAAATTGTAAAGAAATGAAAACTTCTTTTCTTCTTCTTTTTCTCACATTGGTATTGTATGGGAAAGATGATAAAAATTCTTCATCTATCTTTCCTTAATAAAGTAATAAAAAAATAATAATAAAATATCTTTTTAAAATATTAATAAAATAATATTTATCTAATTAAATAATTATAAAATATCAAAATATCTCTAGCATCATTATTGCCTTCTAGAATTCTCTCTCTTTCTAATTGACCATTTTGCCCTTTATGATCTTTTAAAATTCCATCATTGAGTCATCATTTAAATTTGGTAAAATTGTAATTTAGTCCATCATAATTCTTCACCTATTCAATTTGGTCATAATTCATCAATTTCCCTTGGTTTCAAGATTATTCCACCCTTAAAATATTTTCACTATTAGTCTTTCAACTCTTTCATATTTACACTTTAATCCCTCAAATTTTGAGTATTTACTATTGGGCCACAAAACTATTTCTATTTCTACCCATATTATAAGCTAGGTTTCATGTTTAGAAATTTACCCATGCATGAGATGCTTGAGTTGTGATGATTTATGGAGGAATATGAGCGTTTAAAGGATAGTAAACAACTTTAACTAAGTAGATTTCCATGGAAATGACTTTAGGGACCTATTTGAAAAAGGTATAAAATGTGTGGTAGAAATGTGAAATAGAGGAAAATGTGGGTAGGTATAAGCTTATGATATATTCGGCTAGGCTTGGGTAACCTAGAAATCTCATGCATTTCATTATACGAACCTAGGGACTAATTTGTAAAAGTGTGAAAGGTTAGGGGCAAAATGGTCATTTTTCCCAGGGGTGAAATTTAGGCCCAAAATGAATAATGTAATGTATTAATAATTTATTGTTGCTTATATAGACTCCAAGAGACCAATTCTGGAAGTCGACTGAGGAAAACAAAAGGTTTCGAAATAATCAAATTTTGAATCCGAAACATCTTCCAGGTAAGTTCGCGTAACTCGAATGTAAACTATTTTAAATACATTAAAGATGTATGTTCATGTATAAATTATAATAATGATATTCAATGTATGATAATTCATAAAAAAATTGATGTTCTGATGAAATGTCCCGGTTGAATAAAAAGGGTATCTGATGGATTTCTCGAAAATGAATTAATGGTAGAAAGGATCTAGCCTGGACGAGTGATCCTATAGGGATCTATCCTCCCGAAGAATATGTGTGCTGAAATGGATTTAGCCCGGACGGGTAATTTGACTAGGACCTGAATTTAGCCTGCACTGGTAATTCAGATCCGAACTCATAGGAGTATATGTCATTGTAAGGGACTTAGCCTGGACTGGTAATCCCGCCGTAAGAGCGAGGTTCGTAGGAGTGCGTATTTAAAAAAGATCACTTATATGATTTGATGGTAAATGAGATATCCATCAAGATCCCAAGAAATCCAACAGGACTGCAATGAGAAATGAGAATAGAAATGCTTGAATTGATGAGCTCATCTAAGACTAATGTTATAATGTATTTGCATGAGATTAACTTGATGGTTGAGTTTATGTGATAGGAAAATCATACTATGCATGCTTGGCATGAATATCTATTATGATTGTATGCTAAATAACCGGTACGTTTACTTTCCCGTTATCCGAACTTACTAAGCATGTGAATGCTTACCCCCTTTCATTTCCCTTATCTTACAGGGCTCGTGGACTCGTGAAGATTGGAAGATAGTTGGAGCATTGATCACACTATCAACTTGTTCTGCTTTGGTATATAGAAACTTTATTTTGTTGTAATGGCATGTATAGGATTCTTGGTCATTTTGTTATATGTGTCATTCGGCTAGCCAAAGTAAGGGCTTAAATGATATACTTGTTCATTTTATATATGGCTATGAGATATGGCTCTTTTTGATGTAGGTTGTAAACCTACTAATTGTGCGTGTTTATGCTTGAATGTTTCATATGATGGTTGATGGGATATACCATGAATGGATATGTGAAATGTGGCCAAATCACTTGGAGATAGTTTATTTCATATTTGGCATGAGTTAAAATGAGCCAAGTACAAAATGAGATTGTTGAAATGGTAATCCTTAATACAAAAAAGGATAACCTAGCATGTACTAAACCAATGAGATGAGGTTAACATACGATAGATTATGCTAAGGTGGTTTGAGAGTATAATTTTGGCCATGTTAAATGCCATTGAGGTTTACAAGTGTACATGGATATTTGAGGGTGACCAAAGGCTTAGAATATAGCCTTCAAAATGGTCAACATGGGTAGATGCACAAGCATGTGTCTAGGCCGTGTGTGACACACGGCCAGCCCCTTGGGTGTGTTGCTTAATCGTGTGTCCCCTGAACCTAGAATTTTAGGTCAGCATGCATGGTAGTAAACACACAGGCAGAGACACGACCGTGTGTCTCAACCGTGTGGAGGACACGGCCTAGTACACGGGCGTGTACCTTGGCCATGTGCCCTTAAAGGGATGATGACGACATAAACAAAATGTCCAGGTTTTTAAACACAGGCGTGTCTAGGCCGTGTGGGGGACACGGGCCAGGGACATGAGCTTGTGCGAGGGCTGTGTGAAAACCCCTGCAGGTTCAAAATGAAAAATAAATTCCAATAATTCAACACGGGCAAAGGACACGGGCGTGTCCCAAGCACACGGGCATGTGCATTGCCTCCATACGGGCATGTAAGGCTTAAACCTAGAAATCTTTCTAAAATTTTCTAAAGTTCTCAGTTTAGTCCCGGATCACTTTAATGTATATTTTGGACCTCGTAGGTCCTTAATAGAGACAGTATGATATTTGTTTGATTGGTTTTAAATTGGAATGAAATTTTTAAGCCCGTATTTTTTAGAAATGCCCTGTTTATGTACGGTAATGCCTCATACCTAGTTCTGGTCTCGGGTATGGGTAAAGGGTGTTACACTTAAATATCAAATATAGTAAAACATATTAGCATTAACAGAAGAACGCAAAATCATCATTGAAATTTCATATCATTACATAGTCATTATCAAATCGATGTCAAATAGTGTGTGTATGCGTCATCATTCATTCGAGTAACAATCATTAATTTCGATACCATTCAATACAACATAATACAATACGTAGCATAAATCAGTAACATTCAAGTATGTCGTGAGCATGATGCAATACAAAAAGGTTTTTGTAACAGCCCGGTTTAGACCCTAGTCAGAACAGTGTTTCAAGACCACAAATCCAAATCAGAAAATATTTTAATATTATTTTCCATGTTTACAGTATGTGTTTAAGTATGTGTGAAAGTTTCATGTGTTAATTTTATCAATTGTGTGTTTAATTTGATAAAAGGACCTAATCGCATAAAATACAAAAGTTTGCATGCTATATGTTAAGGGTGTCTAATTGTTATGGCTTATGAAAGTAAAGGTACTTATGTTGATATTTGACCATGGAGTGTATTAAATGACATAGATGGACATTAGTTAATGGAATTTTAAATGATAATAATAAAGTTATTTTGGTAAATCATGTATTATGTTAATATAATTATAATAAAACCAAAATGTGGCCATTAGTTCATCTTTTCTAACCGAAATTAAGAAAAGAAATAGGGTTTGGAAAGTTTAGTTTATTCGGCCATGGTTCAAGCTTAATTAAGGTATGGTTTTGACTCGGTTTTTAATAATTTCTATGTTTTTGTGATTGTTGCTCTGTATACTATCATGCTCATGTATGAATTTTGGAAATTGTTGATGGTTTTGAGTTAAGCCATTGTTGATAATGTGAGTTTTATGAAGTTTGATGATAGTAAATGGAAGATATGTGTTAGATTATTATGTTTTGTATTAGGATTTTTGATGAATTTGAGTATTTTGGACTAAATTATGAAAATGAGAAATTGAGGAACTAAAATTTTAAATAAATGATAAATATGGGCTGATAGGGACCATAGGAAAATTCGGCTAAGGCTTAGTTTTGATGAATTTTATATATTTGGTGTTTTGTGTAATAAGGACTAAAATGTCAAAATGTGTAATTTTAGGGGCTAAAGTGAAAAAATTCCAAAAGATGTGTTTGTGTATTAAATTGAATGCATTGGTGATTAAAAGGGTTAATTTTCAATACATATAAAACAAGAAAAGAGGAATTCAGATTTAGATTGAAGAAAATCGAAGATTATCGAGTAAATGATACGAATCGTCAATTCAGAGTACGAGGTAAGTTCATACATGATAAATGATGTTATAGTTACGTTTTAATGCTATGATAATGCATAAATTGTATAGATATTTGATTATGGTTTGAGCATGATGATAATTGACTTTGATCGGCACTAAGTGTACAGTTGGAAATAGCTCCAGCTACAAAGGCACTAAGTGTGCGAGTTGGAATAGCTTTGGCTATATGAGGCACTAAGTGTGTAATACTGAGATAGCTTCGGTTTATTGAAATGGCACTAAGTGTGCGACATTGTTACAGTTTCAGTAAATCACTGATGCACTAAGTGTGCGAATTCTTAAAGCATGGAAAAGACTTTCGAATGAATTAATGTATTTGAATGAGAGGTGAGAATGAAATGAATAAATACGGGAAAGTTCAGGTATGTTTGATACCTATGTGGTAGATGATACTATGTGTATGAAGCTTGATTAATTCGTATGAACATATTAAATTAAGAGAAAATGACTTAATTGACTCACCTTTTAAAGCTTTCAAAACTTCAACTTAATTTCAACAAAACTTTGTTCTAAAGCTTCCAAAACATCAAAATTAAGAGAAAATGACTTAATTGACTCACCTTTTAAAGCTTCAAACCTTAAAACCCTAATTTTTTCTTTTTCTTTTCTTTTTCTTCCTTTCCTTCCCCTCTTCGAATGTTCCCTGTTTCTTTTCTATTTCTTTTTCTTTGTTTCTTCTTTTTTTTTTACTTTTTTTATTATTTTATTATATTAACTTAATAAATATTATTATTTCTTGAATAATAAGTAAATAAATAAATTACAATTGTATGTATATGATTTATTACACTTGTATTTTACTATCACCTTACATTTGTCAATTTATTAATTTATTCATTAATATAATAATATAATATCAATTAATTAAATAATGATAATAAATAAAATAAATATCTATTTAATACACAAATACATATATTACAAATGTACACTTATAAATATTTTTACATTTGTATATTATCATGACGGTCCATTTGTCTTTCTTTTATTTATTTATCATACAAAAATCTTATAATATAATTAATATAAATTATAATTTATTTTAATAACAAGTACAAATACTACAATTGTACACATATAATTTTGTACATTTGTACAATATCAATACCATACAACTGTCATACTTTTAATTTATTTACTAATAAAAAAATTTCCTAATATAATTATTTAATTAGTAATTATCTTTTACTTAATTTTCAAGTAAATAAATAAATATAATACAAATGTATATATTCACATTATTACAAATGTCACTATTACAAAAAATCTCACAATTTAATTATTGTGTCTAATAAATATCTTTTCACTTAAATAAAAAGTAATTAAGTATTTAATTTACAATTGTACAAATATGATTATTACACATTTATATTTTATTACCATACAATCTTCTTTATTTTACTTATTTTCTTTAATATAATATCTTAATTTTAATTAATATAATTTATAATGTTTTAATTAAATAATTTTTTTATAATATAAATCAAGAAAATCTAAGATTTTTCCATGTATTACCACTTCATCTTAATCCATTGGCTTATTTACCTATTTAGTCCCTCTTATTTTCTTTTATTTTATAATTAAACTTTTACGCCTTATTCTATTTAGTCCTTTTCCTAATTATTCTTAATTAAGCTAAATTCACCTAATTTAAACCTAATTAAACACATCACTAGACTCATAAATATTTCTAATAATTATTTTTGAACTCGATTTACAAAGACGGAGGTCCGATACACTTTTTCGATGCCCGTGAATTTTGGGTCATTACAGTTTAGATATGTTCAGTAATGCTCATTTACCCTAGTCTGGCGACGGATACGGGTTAGGGGTGTTATAGTTCTTACCCTAACCATCTGTTACACACCATAAGTTCCCCAAAACTCGACTGCCAAACTCCAACGAATGTAAGCAAAGCTTGACGTGGTAAAAACCACCGTATATCATAAATGCATAAAATCTACCGGATAACATATAATACGATAAAATTGCCAATCTCCTCGGTACTCCAGGTGTAATGCACTGACTACGTATAAATGCAGACTTAAAATGTCACCGGTACTCCACCAAACTCCTCCATCAACCACAACGATTACCCACCTCAATGCTCATACATAGCCATAATTCAATTCTTTCACATTAAATTGGCATGTACAACAAGCTTTCAATTATCAAATACTTTCAGAATATGGAATCAATAATCTAACTTTCCAATTACCATTAAGATGGTATCATTCACAAATCATAATTTCATGTACATTCACAACTTTTCTGTGTGCATGCATAGCGGTTTAACGGACATTCATAGCAAATCACTTGTACGGATATATCATGCATAAGCCTTATTTTCATTCAAAAACATGCTATACATACAACTAATCATTCATCAACTTACACAAACATTCATGACAATGTCAATCATCCATCAAACTAGCAACATTGTTATCATGCCAAATAGTTAGGGCTCGAAATGTACTTGATTCGGCCACTCACAAATTTAATTACTTAGCTATTAAGCCAAGCCCAATAAACAAGCTAAATCATCAATTAATTCATAAAAATTATTTTTACCAATCAAGTTGTTGAGTGTAGGACCCACACCTTATTTTACGCTCTTTTGCAGCACACTAGCAAATCTTGCAGTTTCTCTAATAAACTTTAAAATGAACCAAAATTAAAAATTAGTATAAAACTCAATCAATACACCTCTTAAACAATCCTTAAACATCCACTTATGGGTTCAATCCAATTGTCACAACCTAAAACATTTTTTGAATCCAAACTAATTAGATTTCTTACACTGATTTGAGGCGAATCGTACGTGCGAATGTCTTTTGGCTTTATTGTTGATTTGGGGCGTTTAAGTCTTCACCTAACATATTTAATTACTAAAAAATCGGTAGCTAATATATGATTAAAAATTCCTTATTTGATGGCAACAATATGGTGGGGAAAATGATGCAAGATCTTATAGCAAGAAGAAAATAAAAAGATGATAAATCAAAATCTATGGGCAATGCAACAACGCAGAAAGAAAGAAAAAAATTGAAAACAAAGGGGAGGAAAGAATGAGAGGGACGGCTAGGGTGAGGGGAAAAAATTAAAGGCTTATCATTTTGTGAAAAAATAATATTTATATCTAGGTTCATATGGGTATGGACGGCACATTCATAAAATAACAAGGGATTTTGCAAGGGAAAGGATTCAAACTTGGGACCTTAATTTAAATTCCATGTTTTTCCATTTATCAATAACTGCTAGGCTATTTCCTTATTTTTTAAATAATTTTACAATATTTATTTTAAAAACAAGGAGTGTCACATACTAGGGTTTGATGCAAAATTGCAAAATAATAAAAATGGTTTTAGAGAAGGGATTTGAGTTTGGGTTTCAAAGAACGTTTTACTAATACTTAACCAAAAAACCAATATCTCATTTATTTCCTAAACACACACAGATAATCTCAAAAAATAGGGTATCATCACTCTCTTTTGATTTCCAGACCCGATTCTACTAACCCTCAATTTTTAGGATGTTACATGTTAAACATGCCTATTGAAATATTCTATTTTATGTGTCATATCACATGCATGGGGTTGGGATATGATTATACAGAGGAAGATTCTAGTAGTTTAATAATTTGCATGTTCTGATGGTTTAACCATATTATCTGGCAGTATATCTGCAATTCTAGTGGCTTGTCCACAATTATTTGTATCTGGTAGCTCAACTGCATTATCTAGTGGCTTATCCACAATATTGATGTGTTATTAGATGGATGATTTCTGGGAGAACTCTTTTTATGGTGTGTAGCAGAGATGGGTACGAATGATTTCTGAAAACTATGCATTGATTTCTGAAAAATTTTGCATTTACATTGTCATGCATATCGATATATGTGAAATTGGCCTATTTGTTTACTTTTTGTTATCTTTCTAAATTATGTGATTTATTTACTATAATGTTTTAAGTAAGACTCACACTGGGCTTAAGAAGTTCACCCTCCATTTCTTGACTTTTTAGATAATAATTGAGGTTAAGACATGGGCTTAGCTTACAGAGGTGCACTCAGATATATTAGTATAAACATTTACACTTTATCATTCGATAATTTGAGATTGTTTATTTATTATTGCGGATGTAGCATGGGACACTTATTTGGATTTTGCATTTTTTTTTATTTTTTGTATGAGTTGGTTTTTAAAACTATTATTTTAAATGGTTAATCAATTTGCTAAGAAAAACTGGATTTTCAACTAAATGACAAAATCAATCCAATATTATTATTTCAATTTAAGATTATGTTTTTAGGAAACTTACATCTATATAGTCATTTATTCAATAATTTTATGAAATGTATCAAATTACAAATTTTAAACAACAAGTAAGATTTGGTTGTTTTCTGTTGTGACATTTTCAAAACGTGATGACTTCTTTGAATGAACAATACTTGTACTTTTCAAAGCTAATCAATTTATGATAATTCTTTTCCTAAAATATTCAAATACAATATTTTGGATTTTCTCGTGCAAATCAAAACACTTATTTTAAAAGTAAGAAATGACAATTATCGAAAGAAAATAACTAAATGTTTGTTTGCACTATTAAAATGGCCAATGTGATTTTCGAGATTCGATCATAACGTTTAGGCCGTGATTAGGAGTTACAGACGGGTACTCATACATTTGGCAGATTCCCAGGATGAGTTGAATACCATCAGTTTACTAATCAGTTTACTATCTGGATCATTCGAAATAATTACACACTTATCTGTTACAGAACACAAAGTTACTCACGATAACACACAGCTCAGATTCCATAAGATTTTCAAGTGAGACATGAAACTGTTCAAATATGACATATGCCAGAAACTTAGATTTTAGCATTACGTAACGCAAACAGAATCCAATTGACAAATGCTCATATCTTTCATGACTAAAAATATGCCCATATTCTAGACTAATAGATTACCATGTTGGATACCCTCTTTGAACATACATATACACACTTCTTTTCAAGAGACTTCCCTTAAGACTTATTAGATTACATCACTGAACTAATTCAACTAATTCAACTAAATTAACTTCAGACATATCACAATCTTACCATATACTTTTCTAACAAGGAATTCTCAGAACTTATACAGAACTTTCCACAAAGGCTTAACAAATCACTCCACACAGAAAAACATACAGAATCACGTGTTTACTATCTCGATGAACTTTCATTGTAATAGTCCATTTTTAGTAAAATCAGAAAAGTGGTTTCGGGACCAAAAATCTGATATGAAAATATTTATTTTATTATTATTTTAGAGTTTACAGCATGTTAATAGAGTCATATGAAAATTTTGTTAAAAAATTTTAACGTTTGCATGCTTAACTCGATAAAAAGGACTAATTTGCAAAAAGTACAAAACTTGAGTTCTATATGTTAAAAGTACCCTATGGCTATGAAATTAAATGGTTAAGGGATTTAAATTTTAATTTTAAATTAAATGGTTAAGGGATTTAAATTTTAATTTTACCATTTATATAGTTAGTGGACATTCTTGGACACGAATTAAGTATTTTATAAGTTAATTTGTAAGGTTATTTAAGTAAAATGATAATAAGTTAAGTAATAATAAAACATCATCTTCTAAAATGTTTTCATTCGTCGGAATTGAAGATGAGAAACTCCATTAAAGAAGCTTGAAGTTTTGGCCATAGTCTATCCTTGCATGTAAGTGTAATTTTGTCCCATTTTTAATGATATCTATGTTTTTGGAGTCGTTGTAGCTTAATCTAGCTAGCCTGGGGACTAATTTGCAAGACTGTTAAGAGTATAGGGTTTTACCATGAATGTATGTTAGTTATTTTTTTATGTTTGATGGATGAAAATGAATGCTTGATGATAGTTGAACAACTTTAGTAAAAGAAATTTTGATGAATTTGCCAATTACCGGTTAAATTGAAAAATAGAAAAATATTCATGGTTAATTTAACAGCCCGTTTCTAGTTAAATCAAAACAGTGGTTTTGGGACCACAAATCCAAAGTCAAAATATTTATTTTATTATTATTTTAATGTCTACGGCATGAAAATATAATTGTGTGAAAGTTTCATTTAGAAATTCTATCATTTGAGTGCTTAATTCGGTAAAAAGGACTAAATCGCTATGTAAAAGTGATGTTCTATTAGTTAAAGGTATTTAATAGCTAAGGAATCTTAAATTAGAGGTCCTTATGTTGTAATTAGACCATGATTAGTGTGAGTTGACAAAGATGGACATGATTAATGAATTTTAATGAATTATAACAAAGGTTAATTTTGTAATTTGGTTATTAAACATAAAAATAAATAAAACAAAATCATGAAATAGTGTTCATCTTCTCCTAGTGCCGAAATTTGAAGAAAAGAAAAGCCAAAGTTGGGTTTTCTATTCAGCCAAGCTTGTATAGTTAATTAAGATAAAAAAAATGAAATACGGATCTAGAACGAGGGAAAAATAAAGTACTTGATTGATCGATTCATTTCGTCGATTTTACATCCGAGGTAAGTTCGTATGTTATAAGCATTGTTATAATTATGTTTTAAATGCTTTGATATTGCATAAAATGTGAATATGAGATTATGGACACATTCAACAATGACTCAACAATGATTCGGCATATGAAATCCCATTTGAACCTTAGGAATAGATTTGGATACTAGTGACATATCATTAGGGGATTAATGTGATTATGTAATCTGGGTGCTGGTCCTGTACGTCCTACCGGTGGCTGAGTATACCAACATGTGTTGCGAATACTTGACAGCTTGTATAAGTAGACCCGTTGTTAGCTCTAGTGTGAGCAGTATATGTTATATGAGATTGAGTTGGCTTCGGGTCATGATATTGGCACTTAGTGTGCGAGATTCCCAAGTATCTGATAATATTCCGAATGGTTCAATGGGTAAATGAAAGATGTGATTGTGTATGAGATTGATAAAAGATGTTACAGGTATGTACATGAACCATATAAGCTTAAATCGAAGAAGTTGTGAAGTTCGTACATAAGATTATGATTGAAAATGTGAAAGGTTTGTTAGTTAGATAAACTACATGTTGATATGTTCAAATTGATGAATTGTATATTTATGTTAAGATTGAGTTTATTTCATACGAGCTTACTAAGTTTTATAGCTTATTTTGTTTATTTTACCGTGTTTTATAGTGACTTCAAAGCTAGCTCGAAATCGGGGATCATCGGAGACATCGTTACACTATCCTACTATTACTTTGGTACTTTTTTACTTATGTTTTGGTTATATGGCATGTATAGGTATTTTGAGTCATTGTGGTTATGAGTTGATAATGATTTTGGTCATTTGAATTGGCTTGTAAATGTTTATATTTTAGTTTGTATATATAGCCATGAGATTTGACTTAAAATTGGTTATTTTGAATGTAAATGTATATATGTAAAAATGGCCTATGATGTGCTCCATAATTGCTTGCAAATGGTTTGTAGTAATTTAGCATTTATGGTAGCTAATGGTTAGAAATGGCTATTGTATGTTTGTGAATTTAGGTAAGGTAAAATGTTTGGTTGAAATAATGAATATAAATGTTTGAGATTAATGTGTGTCGAGAATGAGAGTACTGAATGTGCATGAATTATGTTTGATTTGGTTGAATTGAAATGCCTTTTGATGCTATGTATTTTTTTTCCAATTGATGTGGTGTAGGTACATGCAAGTTTGGCTGGCAAAATGGCTTGGTAAATAGCCTATTTTTGTCCACACGGGCAGAGACACGGGCGTGCATCTCATCCATGTGTGACACACGGTTATGTTACACGGCCGTGTGTCCCATGGTGTTGAAATTAAAATCAAGTCAGTATGCTCCACACGGCCTCACACATGGGCGTGCGACTTGGCCGTGTGGCATAAGTCAGTATACCCTACAAGTTTGGCATGGCCTAGCACACGGTCTGGAACAGAGGCGTGTATGGCCATTTTTAGGGCACATGGGCGTGGGTGTTGGCCTATTTTTGAGAAAATTTTCTAAGTATTTAAAAAGTTTCCAAAGTTATCGGTTTAGTCCCGAACCACTCTCAATGCATGTTTAGGGCCTCGTAGGCTCGTATTAGGGACAAAATGATTGTTTCGGAATAAAATGTATGTGATTTGATTAAATGTATGTGAAATGTATGTTTAAAATGTGTTATAAGTTTGGTAATGCTCCGTAACCCTATTCTATCCTTGAATACAGGTGAGGGATGTTATAGTTAAATTGTGCAATAAAAGAAATGTAGGGCTTGCTAAGGGCATTAGTGATATTCGACTATAGTGGGATTGTATCGAATTGTATGAATTTGCATTTTTATGAGTTAGGGACTAAATTGTATTGAATTCAAATTTTTAATGGCAAAAGTGTAATTTCTCCAAAACATGATTTTTGGATTAAATTGAATAGAATGGATTTGGAATGAGTTAAATTTGATTATATAGATCAAGAAAAGCAACGTACGGATTTAGATCAGGGAAAAGAAAATGTAACACCCCCACGCCCGAGACCATCGCTGGAGTCGAGCTTGAGGGGTTACCGAACATAATTTATCAAATTAAGAACTTCAAATCATTTGTTTCTACATTCACAGCTTTCTAGCTACCCGCGTCACAGTTACAAGAAAAATTATATCTCGAGTTACGAAACTCGAAATCAAGATCCATAAATTTTTCCTGAATCTAGACTCATATATCTATTTACTAATTTTTTTATAGAATTTTTAGTTGGGCCAATTAGTACAGTTTATTAATTAAAATCTCCCCTATTTCAGGGTTCGACTGCTCTGACCTCTGTGTATTACGAATCAGATATATCTCTATAAAAAATTTCAATGACTATGAGGTTTGTTTTTCTTAAAACTAGACTCAATAAGGAATCTTTACATATAAATAAAAACTTATAATTATGTTTTTAAAATTTATTATGAATTTTTAAAGTCAGAACAGGGGATCCAGAAATCACTCTGGCCCTGTTTCACAAAAGTTTAAATATCTCATAAAATATAATTTATATGCCTATTTTGTTCAATCCACATGAAAATAGACTCATCAAGCTTCAATTTCATAACTTAATCATCATTTAGTTCCACTTATACTATTTTTAGTGATTTTTCAAATTCATGTCATTGCTGCAGCAATATTCTGTTTTAAGGCAAGTTTCATCTTTCCATGAATTTTTATGAACTAGATAACCTATTAAACTTCCATGATATCAAACATGATCTAAATTAGCCATCACCATGACTTATCAATATCAAACATTTTCTTAACCAAACATGGCCATATCATAAAATTATTTACACAAAATAGGTATATTGCTATACATGCCATACTTAAGTAGTTGTACAAGACATTTACCAAGATAAAAGTCCTTTGGATAGTGTGATCGAACTTTCGACCTGTCCCGATTCCTGAGCCGGCTTGTTCAAAACTACAGTGAATGAAAAGGAAGGAGTAAGCATAAATGCTTAGTAAGTTCATATGCAAATAACAAGTAACATAACAAACAATCATACCAAACAACCTTAACATGGTATCACCAAAACATTTATCACACTTCTAAATATCATTCATCATCTTACGATCTTATCGTTGTTGTATCTATTTCCAACCCGAGGGTTAAGAACATACCTGTCCAAAGTGTCCATTTCACAACACTTACCCAAAACGTCACTTATATCTTAAGTGCCCTTCCATTAAACTAGAAATTTCACCCGTTGAACACATCGGAATATAACTCGGATACATGGATAATTTGCACATAAGTGCCACATATGTAATCAAGAAATCATGTAACCCACCCCTAAGTGAACTCGGACTCAACTCAATGAGCTCGGGCGTTCGCATCCATAAATGAACTCGGACTCAATTCAACGAGTTCGGATGCCTAGTTACATCTCACGAACTCGGACTCAACTCAACGAGTTCGGACATTTGCATCCATAAGTAAACTCGGACTCAACTCAACGAGTTCAGATGCTCAACCATCCTACTGACATGTCACTAGTATCCTAATCTATTCCTAAGGTTCAAACGGGCTTTTTCCCTCGATCTCACATTTGCTATCTTCCATGGAATATCGGAACCAATACTCGGTAGCAATTCATATTTATCAAATAGTAAACATAATTTGCATATTACTCAACATTAACCACAAAGCATAATATTTCACGATTAAAAATCAGCATATCATATAATTAACATCAATAACTTAAAAATAACAATTATGCTACATTATTTACACATGAACTTACCTTGGTACCAAAATATAAAGATTTTGCAATTTAGTCCACAACCTTTTCTTTTCCTCGATCGCGACTTGAATCTCGTTTCTCTTGATTATGGAGCTTGAAAGTTGAAGAAACCCTAGCTATGGAGAGAAGGAGAATTCGGCAGCAACTAAGGAGGATGATGACCAATTTTGTGTTATTTTTACCATTTTATTTCATTTAATATCCAAATGACCAAAATGCCCCTCCTTACTAAACTTTCAAAAATTCCTTCCATGTCCTAATTTTGTCCATGAACTTAAAATTGGTCAAATTGCTATTTAAGACCTCCTAATTAATATTTCAATGCAATTTCATACTAAAAAATTCTAGAATGCAAATTTTGCAACTTATTCGATTTAGTCCCTACTTTCAATTTAAACACTTTAGGCATAGAATTTCATCACGAAATTTTCACACAATCATGCAATCATATCATAATCATCAAAATAATTATAAAATAATTATTTCTATCTCAGATTTGTGGTCACGAAACCACTATTCCGATTAAGCCCTAATTAAGGATATTACAACTCTCCCCCCCTTTTAAGGATTTTCGTCCTCGAAAATCTTACCGGTAAATAGTTGTGGGTATTGGTTTCTCATAGTTTCTTCAGGTTCCCATGTAGTCTCTTCTACTCCATGCTTTTGCCACAACACTTTCACAAGTGCAACACTTTTATTTCTTAGTTGTTTGACTTCTCGAGCTAAAATCTTAATCGGTTCTTCTTCATAAGTCATATCCGGTCGTAGTTCAATTTTTATCTGTGAAATTATATGTGAAGGATCCGAATGATACCGACGTAACATAGATACATGAAACACATCATGAATCTTCTCTAATTCAGGTGGTAACGCTAGCCAATATGCTACCGGTCCAACTTTTTCAATTATTTCATACGGTCTAATAAAACGCGGACTTAACTTGCCCTTTCGTCCAAATCTAAGGACTTTCTTCCATGGAGACACTTTTAAAAATACCTTATCACCAACTTGAAACTCCATTTCCTTTCGTTTCAAATCCGCATAAGATTTCTGTCTATCTGAAGCAGCTTTCAAACAATCTCGAATCACTTTCACCTTTTCTTCAGTTTCTTTTATTAAATCAACTCCAAAAATCTGATTTTCCTTAAGTTCAGTTCAATACAATGGCATCCGACATTTACAACCATATAATGCTTCATAAGGTGCCATCTTCAAACTTGTCTGATAACTATTATTATAAGCAAATTCTACCAACGGTAAATACTTTTCCCAACTACCTTGAAATTCCAATACACAACATCTGAGCATGTCTTCAAGAATCTGAATTACTCTCTCTGATTTTCCATCAGTTTGTGGATGAAAGGCAGTGCTGAAATTTAACTTTGTACCTAATGCTTCTTGCAAGTTTTGCCAAAATCGTGAGGTAAACCTCGAATCTCTATCCGAAATGATTGACAAAGGTATCCCATGAAGTCTAACAATCTCTCGGATATACAATTCAGCCAACTTATTAAGAGAATAATCTGTACGTACCAGAATAAAATGAGTCGATTTAGTCAGTCTGTCAACTATTGCCCAAATGGCATTTTTCTTCCCTAGAGTTAACGGCAACCCTGATATCAAAATCCATAGTAATCCGATCCCATTTCCATTCAGGAACCATAATAGGCTGGAGTAATCCCGAAGGTACTTGGTGTTCAGCTTTCACTTGTTGACAAACTAAGCACTTTGATACAAACTCGGAAATATCTCTTTTCATTCCACTCCACCAGTACAGTTTCTTCAAGTCATTATACATCTTCGTACTGCCCGGATGAACCGCCAAACAACCATTATGTGCTTCATACAAAATCTTTTGAATCAACTCATCATTTTTCGGTACACAAATCTGATTTTTAAACATCAAACAACCATCAGAATCGATTCTGAAATCTGATCCCGTATCAGCTTCACACTGTTTTCTTTTGGCTAGCAAATCTTGATCATTTTTTTGAGCTTCAAAAATCTCTTGTAAAAACATCGGTCTTGCTCTTAACTCTACTAGAATCGAACTGTCATCTGAAATTTTCAACTGAGTGTTCATAACTCTCAAAGCAAACAACAACTTTCTGCTTAAAGCATCGGCAACCACATTCACTTTTCCCGGATGATAATCAATAACAAGCTCATAATCTTTCAATAACTCCAACCATCTACGCTGTCTCAAATTCAAGTCTTTTTGTGACATCAAGTATTTAAGACTTTTCTGATCGGTATATACTCGGTACTTTTCACCATACAAATAATGTCGCCAAATCTTCAAAGCAAATACCACCGCAGCCAATTCCAAATCGTGAGTAGGATAATTCCTCTCATGAGGTTTTAATTGCCTCGAAGCATAAGACATCACTTTTCCTTCTTGCATGAGTACACACCCCAAACCATTTAGAGAAGCATCACTATACACCACAAATTCTTTACCTGATTCGGGTTGTACTAACACTGGTGCTTCAGTTAATAACTTTTTCAATTCTTCCGTCTATTCAAATTTAACATCCTTTCGGAGTAGTCTAGTCATAGGAGCAGCAATTATAGAAAATCCATTTACAAACCACCGATAATACCCAGCTAGCCCCAAGAAACTTCTAACTTCAGTTACGTTTTTCGGTGGTTTCCAATCAACAATGGCTGAAATTTTACTAGGATCAACCCGTATACCATCACCTGAAACAATATGACCCAAAAATCCAACTTCCCAGAGCCAAAATTCACTTTTACTAAACTTAGCATGCAGCTGCTTATCTTTCAAAGTTTGCAAAACTATCCTCAAATGCTCAGCATGCTCTGTCTCATCTTTTGAATAAACTAAAATATCATCTATAAACACCACAACAAATCTGTCCAAGTATGGCTGAAATATGCGATTCATTAAATCCATAAACACAGCAGGAGCATTTGTCAACTCGAATGGCATAACTAAAAATTCATAATGACCGTACCTTGTTCTAAAAGCAGTTTTAAGCACATCTGACTCTTTTACTCGCAGCTGATAATACCCAGATCTCAAGTCAACTTTGAAAACCATGTCGCTCCTTTTAGCTGATCAAAGAAATCATCAATTCTCGGCAATGGATACTTGTTTTTGATTGTCACCTTATTTAACTGTCGATAATCAACACATAATCTCATAGAACCATCCTTCTTTTTCACAAATAACACGGGAGCACCCCAAGGTGAAAAACTCGGTCTCACAAAGCCTTTATCAGTCAACTCTTGCAAGTGCGACTTTAATTCTTTCAACTCTGTTGGTGCCATTCTATATGGAGCAATCGAGATCGGAGCTGTTCCCGGTATCAAATCAATACCAAATTCTACTTCCCTGACTGAAGGCAAACCCGGCAATTCTTCTGGAAATACATCCGCAAATTCATACACAACTGGCACTGATTCAACTTTCTTTTCAACTTCTTTTGTATTAATTACATACGCCAAATAAGCTTCATAACCCTTTCTCAAATATCTCTGAGCCGACATCTAAGAAATCACACTAGACAATGCCTCTGATTTATCTGATTCAACCCGCAGAGTTTCACCGTTTTCACACTTTAATTCTATAACATTTTCTTTGCAATTTACTATAGCATCATGCAATGTCAACCAATCCATACCCAAAATAACATCAAATTCATCAAACGGCAACAACATCAAGTCGGCTGGAAAGTAATGACCCCGAATCATTAAAGGGCATTTATTGCTTACTTTATCAACTATCACGCATTTACCTAACGGGTTCAACACTCTAATCATAAATTCTGTGTTCTCAACAAGTATATTCATACTAGACACCAGTTTCATGCATACATATGAATGAGTAGATCCAGGATCAATCAAAGCAATAACATTAATATCATAAAGAGAAAATGTACCGGTAATCACATCGGGTGAGGAAGCATCTTCACGCGCTTTAATAGCATAAGTTCTAACCGGAGCTCTTCCTTCAGATCTAACTGCTGCATTTCTGGCTACATTCTTACTGCTTGTTTCACTTCCAACTTTTCTCAGATACCTTCCCCTCGAGTCTGCACCACTAGCTTTTACACTCTGAAATTTTTCTTTCTCAGCTCTCTCTGGGCAGTCTCTAATAAAATGATCCAGAGAACCACATCGAAAACATTCATTTGCTCTGCACAGACCAAAATGATTTCTAAGACACTGCTGGTACTTGGGTTTAACAAATCTCAAGTTCCCTACACTGGATGCAGAAGTATTCTGAGATTTAGGACCTACATTCTGCTTCTTAAAATTTCCATATGATTGCCCAGCTGAAACTTAGGAACGAGGATTCATATTTCTTGACTTTCCGGGTTACTGTGAAGGTGCCTTACTCATTGGCCTTTTCTTCCAATTTCGTGTCTCACCCTCTACCTTTCTCTTCTCTTTAAGTAGTTCTTCAGCCTTGCAAGCTCGATCAACCAGTACTACCATTTCTTTCAGTTCAAGGATCCCGACAAATACCTTAATGTCTTCGTTGAGCCCGTCTTCAAATCGTCGGCACATCTTGGCTTCTGTAGGAAAATATTCCCTGGCATACTTACTCAATCGAACAAACTCTCTTTCATATTCTGAGACTGTCATATTACCTTGCTTTAGCTCAAGAAATTATTTACATTTCTGATCAATAAATCTTTCACTAATATATTTCTTCCGAAACTCTTCTTGAAAGAATTCCCAAGTTACCCTCTCTTTCGGTACCACCGAAATCAAAGTCTTCCACCAATTATAGGCTGAATCTCTCAACAAAGATGTAGCACATTTCAAACATTCTTCAGGTGTACAAGATAATTCATCAAATACCCGAATAGAATTTTCAAGCCAGAACTCTGCTTTCTCTGCATCATCATCAATATTTGCTCTAAATTCTTCAGCCCCTTGTTTACGAATTCTATCAACGAGGGTTCTGTGAAATTTTATCATATCCACTCCTTGAGGCATCGGAGGCATAGGTTGAGGAATTGGGGGAGGTGGGGGAGGTCGTACATTTGGGTTCGTACGAACGAACTCAGTGTACCATGCACTCATCATTTGGAGAAAAGCTTCTCGATCCCTTTCTCTTCCTCCCTGACCAACAGTAGGAGGTGGGTTTTCAGTCGGCGCTGCCCCTTCACCCGGAGCTGGCGCATTACTCTCTACTTCATCTGCCACAGCTAGATCGGGATCCATTTACTATATAAAAAACATTTAAAAAGGTCAGAAATTGTCACACTATCACAATTCATACATATGGTATGTATAGTAAAAATCCGTACATACAACACGTAGTCCGAGAACTGACTAAACCTGCTCTGATACCACTAAATGTAACGCCCACACTCGAGACCATCGTTGGAGTCGAGTTTGAGGGGTTACCGAACATAATTTATCAAATTAAGAACTTCAAATCATTTGTTTCTACATTCACAACTTTCTAGCTACCCGCGTCATAGTTACAAGAAAAATCATATCTCGAGTTAAAAAACTCAAAATCAAGATCCGTAAAATTTCCCTGAATCTAGACTCATATATCTATTTACTAATTTTTTTCTAGAATTTTTGGTTGGGCCAATTAGTACAGTTTATTAATTAAAGTCTCCCTTGTTTCAGGGTTCGACTGCTCTGACCTCTGTGTATTACGAATCAGATATCTCTCTATACAAAATTTCAATGACTATGAGGTTTGTTTCTCTTAAAACTATACTCAATAAAGAATCTGTAAATATAAAGAAAAGCTTATAATTATGTTTTTAAAATTTATTATGAATTTTTAAAGTCAGAACAGGGGATCCAGAAATCACAAAAGTTTAAATATCTCATAAAATATAATTTATATGCCTATTTTGTTCAATCCACATGAAAATAGACTCATTAAGCTTCAATTTCATAACTTAATCATCATTTAGTTCCACTGATACTATTTTTAGTGATTTTTCAAATTCATGTCATTGTTGCAGCAATATTCTGTTTTAAGGCAAGTTTCATCTTTCCATGAATTTTTATGAACTAAATAACCTATTAAACTTCCATGATATCAAACATGATCTAAATTAGCCATCACAATGACTTATCAATATCAAACATTTTCTCAACCAAACATGGTCATATCATAAAATTATTTACACAAAATAGGTATATTACTATACATGCCATACTTAAGTAGTTGTACAAGCCATTTACCAAGATAAAAGTCCTTTGGATAGTGTGATCGAACTTTCGACCTGTCCCGATTCCTGAGTCGGCTTGTTCAAAACTACAGTGAATGAAAAGGAAGGAGTAAGCATAAATGCTTAGTAAGTTCATATGCAAATAACAAGTAACATAACAAACAATCATACCAAACAACCTTAACATGGTATCACCAAAACATTTATCACACTTCTAAATATCATTCATCATCTTACGATCTTATCGTTGTTGTATCTATTTCCAACCCGAGGGTTAAGAACATACGTGTCCAAAGTGTCCATTTCACAACACTTACCCAAAACGTCACTTATATCTTAAGTGCTCTTCCATTAAACTAGAAATTTTACCCGTTGAACACATCGGAATATAACTCGGATACATGGATAATTTGCACATAAGTGCCACATATGTAATCAAGAAATCATGTAACCCGCCCCTAAGTGAACTCGGACTCAACTTGGGTGTTCACATCCATAAATGAACTCGGACTCAACTCAACGAGTTCGGACATTTGCATCCATAAGTGAACTCGGACTCAACTCAACGAGTTCGGATGCTCAACCATCCTACTGACATGTCACTTGTATCCTAATCTATTCCTAAGGTTCAAACGGGCTTTTTCCCTCGATCTCACATTTGTCGTCTTCCATGGAATATCGGAACCAATACTCGGTAGCAATTCATATTTATCAAGTAGTAAACATAATTTGCATATTACTCAACATTAACCACAAAGCATAATATTTCACGATTAAAAATCAGCATATCATATAATTAACATCAATAACTTAAAAATAACAATTATGCTACATTATTTACACATGAACTTACCTTGGTACCAAAATATAAAGATTTTGCAATTTAGTCCACAACATTTTCTTTTCCTCGATCGCGACTTGAATCTCGTTTCTCTTGATTATGGAGCTTGAAAGTTGAAGAAACCCTAGCTATGGAGAGAGGGAGAATTCGGCAGCAACTAAGGAGGATGATGACCAATTTTGTGTTATTTTTACCATTTTATTTCATTTAATATCCAAATGACCAAAATGCCCCTCCTTACTAAACTTTCAAAAATTCCTTCCATGTCCTAATTTTGTCCATGAACTTAAAATTGGTCAAATTGCTATTTAAGACCTCCTAATTAATATTTCAATGCAATTTCATACTAAAAACTTCTAGAATGCAAATTTTGCAACTTATTCGATTTAGTCCCTACTTTCAATTTAAACACTTTAGGCATAGAATTCCATCACGAAACTTTCACACAATCATGCAATCATATCATAATCATCAAAATAATTATAAAATAATTATTTCTATCTCGGATTTTTGATCACGAAACCACTATTCGATTAAGCCCTAATTCAGGATATTACAGAAAAAGTATTGGATTAATCGATCGTTTTTCTCCGTACGGTCTGAGGTGAGTTTGTATATTTAGTTAGCATTAAATTATGCTTGATTTAAATGCTTTTATGTTATATTCTTGGTATTACGACTCTACGAAAATATCCAAAGAAGTTTCGGCAACTTTCGGATCCCGTTTGAACCCTAGGAATATATAGGATACAAATGACATGTCATTAGGGGTTACCGTGTTTTGGGTGCTGGTTCGTACATTCTATCTAAGGCTGAGTTTTCCAGCATGAGTTGCAGTTTTTTGTCAGCTTGTATGAGCAGCACCGTGTAGTTACGTCTTAACCGTCATCTTGTGTAAGCAGGTCCAGTGATAGCTCGAGAGGGAGCATTTATATGAGATATGAGATAGAGATGGTTTCGACCATGTATTGGCACTTAGTATGCAGGATTCCCGAGTATCTGATAGTATTCCAAATGGTTCAACGGGTATATTGATGATATGAAAGAGTAAGAGATTGATATGTACCGATACAAGTATGTTCATGAGTTGTATAAGCATTGTATCTATGAGATTTGTGAATTCATATCTAACATTTTAATTGAATATGTGTTAGGATTTTGAATTCAAATTGAGTTGCATTATGCTATGTTTATTTACTTAAATTGTGAATGAATGCTAAGATGTACTTTTTAGCCATACGAGCTTACTAAGCTTAATAGCTTACTTTGTTTTCTTTTTCGTGTTTTATAGTGACTTTGAATCTTGCTCAGATTGGAAGTTGTCAGAGATCTCATCACACTATCCAGCCGTTGTTTTGGTACTTTTGAACTTTGTGTATTAAGGTTAAATGGCATGTATAGGTGTTTTGGCTAATGTAGCCTATATGTCTCATGATGTTTTGATTATGTGTTTAGCCATGTGATTTGGCTTATTTTGGTATACTTGGTTATGTAAATATGTGTAAATGGCCCTTTGATATTTGGTTTATAATTGCTATGTGAATGCCTTGTTGTGAATTGGTATATAAGATAGAAAATGGTTGAAATTGAGAATGTATTAGCATGCTAAGTGTTAGGCAAGTTAATGCATATATGAAATTGACCATTTATGTAATTCTTGGAAGTGATATTGGTATAATTTTGAATGCCCAATTGTGATGTTTATGAGCATTGTTTATTTTTGGTATTGGTATAGCATGATTTAAACTTGGTTGTGATTAGTTTGAATGCTTATTGATGTTAGGGTCATATGCTATTTGATGTGTTTAAGTTGATGCTAATTTGGGTGAGAAATGTGGCTTGAAACATAGCCTATTTTTGTCCACACAGGTAGAGACACGAGCGTGTGTCTTAGCCATGTGTGACACACGACTAGGTGACACGGCCATGTGTCCCCTGATACTTATTTAGAAACCAAGTCAGTAGCTCCACAAGGCCTAGCACACGAACGTGTGGCTTGGCCATGTAGCACAAGTCAGTATACCTCCAGTTTTCACACAGCTTCGTACATGGCCTGGCACACAGGCGTGTGAGGCTATTTCAAAGGGTATATGGGCTAGTCACATGGGCGTGTGGTTGGCCGTGTGACCCAAGTCAGAGAGTTACATGAGGTCGGACACGGGCTGGGGCATGGCCATGTGATCTCATTTTGAAAGTCCACATGGCTTGTGACACGGATGTGTCTTTTGGCCATGTGAGACACACGGCCTGGCCACACTGGCGTGTATCCCCTGCACTTTGAAAATTTTCTATGATTTTCTAAAAATTTATTAAGTTTTTAATTTAGTCTCGAACCACTTCTAATGCTTGTTTTTATCCTCGAGGGCTCGTGTTAGGGACTATATGATTGAAATTGAATGACTTTTTTTTTGGATTTAAGAAATGAATATGAAATGTATGATTGTTTAAGAGGTAAGTTCGGTAATGCTCCATAACCCTATTCTGGTGACGGATACGAGTTAGGGGTGTTACATTCACAGAAGGTGTCATGGGTTTCTCCCTTATGGATTTATATTTAACTTCATGTTGTGATCTACCAGTTTGATTATATATTATCGAAGGCTTTAACATGAATACTCATATTATCATATTATACTATGCCATGGGACTCAGCCATATAGAGTTACATACTCTCATGTCGTGATCTACCAATCCAATCTTCATCTTATTGGAGGCTACACTATGAGTGTTTTCATATCATAAATTGTCATGGGTATTAACCACATGGTTTTATACTTATTTCTGTATCGTGATCTGCTAGTTTGGTTAGCAATATACCTGTCTTACTAAAGACATCATAAAGGAAGTTTTATCCAAAATTTATTTACCCAGGTTTGTTCACACATAACAGATCAATTCATACATTCCTTATATCATACCTTACCTGCATACTTACCAGTCACTTTTTATTAATACATAACTTCATTATACACATATAACATCTTTACTATACTCTTATCCATTATCTGAGGTTTTTTTCATTATATATATGTATTTACTTGAACAATTAACATGTATGAGTCAGAACAGAGACTCACCTGATACTAACCTAAACTGTAGCTTGAAGCTCCAGACTCTGACATCTATCTAAACCCAGCAACAACAACTACTCAAAGAATACAAACTCATCAGTAAAAATCATTTATACACAAATTGCTAATATCTCAATCATAGATAACCCCCATGCAAGACCTTGTCTTCAGAACTTATTGTTCATATAATTTTTAACATCTTTACTCCTTCAAAAACTTAACATGCAAAGTTATAATACTTACCAGGAGGTAGAACAATCACTGATTAAATCAAGAACCTTAGCTTCCAACTTAATGAGAAAAAAAATAACATTTAGATTTAAGAAATAAGAAGCAGAAAGTAATACTAAAGGAAGAAGAAAACTTCCTGTAACACCCCACACTCGTGCCCTACAATAGGATGGAATACAAGACGTTACTAAACTTGAACACGTACATATCACATTTTTGAGTCACCAAGACTCGCTCAAATTTAAAACTTTTTCGAACTATGTTTAAAATTCCTTAACATGGACTTACGAGACCCCAAACATCCATTGGAAACCACTCGAGACCAACTCGGGTCTTTTAACCAACCATATAAGAATGACTTTTGAAACAGAGCACACGCCCGTATGAAAGGGCAACACGCCTGTGTCCGAACCCGTGTGAATTAAATTCCAAATTCGAACCTACAGGGGTTTTTACATGGCCTGACACACGCCCATGTCTTAGCCTGTGTCTAAAAACCTTGACATTCTATTTCTGACGTCAGCAACCAAATAGAGGCACACAGCCAAGGCACACGCCCGTGGCCAGAGGCCGTGTCCTCCACACGGCTGAGACACATGGTCGTGTCTCTGCCCGTGTGTTTACTACCATAGATACTGACTTGCAAATTTTATATACAGGGGACACACGACCGAGCAACACGCCCATGGGGCTGACCGTGCGCCACACACGGCCTAGACACATGCCTGTGTATCTACCCGTGTGGACAATATAAGGCTATCTACCAAGCCTTTTTCCACCCTGAAACACAATCCAATACCATCTATCACACCAAAGTCTATCATAACATGATTTCCCAATCAAGCAACCATAACTAAGACCTATATACATTTCACATATGTTTAAGTGACTGATTTATGTACCTTGCTATCCATACACTGAAATTCACATGCTCAACCATACTAACAATTTTCTCATTCATGAAAGACCTTCTTGTATTCATATAACAACTTTCAATATTAGCCATTTTTCATGGCCTTATACAAAATGAGTCAAATGCTAAAACAAGCCAACACATTTGGCCCCAAAACAGTGTGACACTAAAACAAAACAAAAGTTCCTATACATGCCATAATCAAAATAAAAGAACTAACTATACCAAGTGCTTCAGATGATAGTGTGACTGACTTCTCCGACATAGGAGATGATCCTCGAGCTACTTTGGTGGCCCTATAAGAAAATGGAAGGAAAAATAGGGTAAGCATAAAGCTTAATAAGTTGCATGAAAATAAACATCAACTAATTATCATACAACAATATGCTCATAACATTTCATAGTTTTTCCATGAATACAATAAATAGACATAAGTACAACTTACTCATCACCATCCAATACAATTCCTATGGCAAATATTAAGCCCACATCTCATACATTTCAAGTAGGTACTTGTGCCACTCACCACATGGTCATAACTTTTCTCATTTCGATACAAATCATAAATCTTTCATTGAAACATTTGGAATATTACTAGATATTCAATAACCCTGAACATGGGATAAGATGTCGACGCCATGTCCCGGACATGGTCTTACACTAGCTAGCACATTAAAGTCGATGCTGTGTCCAAGACAGGTCTTACACTGACTTTCATATATCGAGGCCGATGCCGTGTCCCAGACAGGACTTACACTAGCTCTCATCTATCAGTGTCAATGCCATGTCCCAGACAGGTCTTACACTGACACACAACAAGCTGATGCCATGTCTTAGACAGGTCTTACACTACCTTGTATATCTCGAGGCCGATGCATGTCCCAGACATGTCTTACACTATCTCTCATCTCAATGTCGATGCATGTCCCAGACATGTCTTACACTAGCTTTCATAATATGGCCGATGCATGTCCCAAACATGTCTTACACTAGCTCACATACCACTCAATGTCATGGTACGAATATCCAAGTCTATTCTAAATGTTCAATTGGAAGTCTTTACTACATTAATTTCTGGACATGCATTCTCATAATCACAATCAAGCAATTCATGCAATATCAATTCAATCATACATCATAGCAGTATAGTTGCATTATTAACATACAACTTACCTCGGATTACAAAATTTAGACGACTAGACGATTTAATCTACTTGCTTGGCCTTCCCCCAATCTAGGTTCGGATTTTGTATTTCTTTATCTAAAATAATAAGAATACATAATTTTAATCATTCTATCAATCTAGGTACTCAACAATTTATAATTAGGCAAACTGACCATTTTGCCCCTAGACCCGAAAATCAATTTTTATCACATTTTCTCATTAATCAAGCCTAGCCGAATACTTTTTATACTAGGAGCAGCCCATGATTCTCACTATTTCACACATTTATTCCCTATTTAACAACTTATGTAAAATGGTCCTTAGTTAGGGCTTCTATGAAAACTACTTCACAAAAGTCGTTTATTTCACAACCACGATTTATTTTCTTCCATAAAATTTTAGAAAACAACATTAACACTCTCATGGTAAAACCCTATACTTTTAACCATTTTGCAAAATAGTCCCCTCATTTGAAAGCTTATGCTATAAAGGTTCTAAAAGTACAAAAATCATCAAGAAAGACCATCAAAATCACTAACTTGTGAGGGGTACAAGTTTCTAAAATTTTCAAGCTTTCAAACCTCTATTTTGCTGGTGTTTTTTGGTGGAGAAGAAGATGAAAAAGGGATGATATCATCTTTCTTTTATTTTATTTTCTTTTTGGCCAAATAAGTCACCAAACTTCACCTAACATTTGACTATTTTAATTTCCTTGTCTCATGGCCGGCCAAGCACCATCCTAAGGTCTATTTGAAATTTAAATACCCTACTTTCTAATCCATGGCCATTTAACACTATTTCTAGCAAGTCACAACGTTTTCCCTTTATGCGATTTAGTCCTTTTTCGCAATTAAGCTCAAAAACGCTAAAATTACTTCACCAAATTTTTCATGCACGGACATAATCATGCTATAACACCAAAATAATAATTAAATAATTTCTCAACCTCGTATTTGTGGTCCCGAAACCACTATTCCGACTAAGCCCGAAATAGGGCTGTTACACTTCCTCACGAACCCTTCTCACCTACATATATATAACCAACTTCTCTTGTTGGAACTTGAAAAGTCTCGACTGTACCTAGAATTTATCCTTCTTAATGACCTACAGGTTCCGAAAGAAACATAAATGAGCATACTGTATGATTAATATTTGACTAGTCAATCTAGTTGATTCCTAACCAAATCTCATTACAAAACCCAACTAACACAGTACTCAGACAACTTGGCGTACTATGCATACGGTGGTAACTCACTCAACTTACACTTCACTTGATATAACTTTCTCTTAAATAACAGAATAAGAATAACTTAAAACCTTTATTCACCTATATGACGGTTACCATACACCACATTCCAATTCGCTAGAAGATTGTAACATGGCGGATTACAGTACGCCAAGCAAATAACTTCACAGCTCTACGCCTTAAACTCAGATTCGACAAACTCGAGGTATGACAGGAATAAATTGCTCACACAAGCTGACAGTATATCAGGGTTGCTCACACAAGGTGATATTATAACTATATTGTTTACACAAACTGACATTATATCGAGGTTACCCGTTCGGGCTAAACCTTTAATACGTATAACCCGAGAATTTGTAACAAATGTTAGATCTCACAATAATATGTAAAATCCCTGATCAAATGTGCATGTAAACCAAATGGCATGCCAAACCTAATGGCATGCCATACATATCCTTACCTTTACTAAGTTCACATGAGTCTCATTTATAATGATCATTACGAATACCTACATCGGGTTACACATTTCATTTACAAGTCCTGTAACATTAAATTTTTATATTTATATTCTCGTACTAATTCATAATAGCCAATATTTGCATGACTATTTAGTCTAGCCCAGTTTAAATTATATGTGCCAAATTCACTAAATTCTATTTAAATCTAACACATGGATAAGTTCAAATGTAATTCAAACATAAAATAAAATAGAGTGATAATCCCATATGAACTTACTTGTTCAAAATGACGTAAAGTGGATACTTTAGGGGCTAATCCACAATTTTATTTTTTCTAATCAACTCCACTTTGATTTGTTTCTTGATCTAAATAATCATTTTATATCGACAATCAATACCAAATATTCTATTTTATGCCATGATATGTATGAATCTATATGAATCCCAATTTTAATATTTAATATATTTTTATATTATTCTCGTAAATATTAATATTTAATAATTACTGATTCGATTTACGAAAATAAAATTTCAAAACGATTTTTTTAGTACCAAAAAATTAAGCCATTACAATCTTCCACCTACACACCAACTTTTCCCTAAAATCGGATGAGGTTTCTATTTGCTACTAATCTACTCCTTCCCATTCTTTTCCCCCTTCTCAAGCTCTTATCTTTTCCCTTTTTCTTTTTCTCCTCCAACCAATAGATTGTTATAGTTCATGAATATTATATAGAAAACAAGTCATGATGACAAATCCATTGCGCTGGTTTGTGGTACATATCAAAGATGTTGTTCCATGAAGGGTTAAAAGTATGTTTCTTTTTACAAGTATCAAAAGTACAAGTCAAGTGATAATATAGTAAAAGTTAGGGTCAACTATACGAGATAGAGTAATTAGCACATATGTAGCCAAATTCCTAAGTAGCCATCCTTCTTTACAATATTCCAACCGACAGTTCATTAGACAACACCATTCCATCAGGCATTAGTGGTTCCTATTTCCAATGTATAGCCACCCGCCCTTTGCAATATCTTTGTCCATTTCCTCAATAAGTCCAGATACAAAGTCCCCCTCTGCTTTTTGGCATATTGGGCTTGCTAATTCCACCATAATATCCCTAGTATCACAAGTTCACGTCACAAAAGAATTTCTATTGATTTTATTAGAGTTCGAATTTTAATATATTTCTTTAAAAAGTAATTGTATATAAGATAAATATTAAATTTATAGGTGAAATTTGATTTAATGAGTGTGATATATCAATTTTGATTTAGATTCAATTATATATTTTTTAAAAATATAAATATATCAATTTAATTTTTATATTGAATAAATATAATTATTATTATATGTAAATATAAAATGAGATTGTATTATTTGTGTAGATAAAGGATAACCCAAAAATAATAAATATATTTCTAATATTTTAAAACTTATAAAATTATAATTTAATTCATCCCTACTACCTCCTCAAACAACTTTTTAGGTTCCTTTACATGGATATATTGCAAACTTGGAGATGAAAGTATGACGTGTGAAGGCTTCTAACTGGTAAGCTATGAAAAAAGAAAAGGAAAGCATGGTGTGGATGTTGGAAAACTAGATTGCTTTGAGACAGACAACGAAGACAAAGACTAGGACAGCTCATTTCTTAGCCCTAATTTAGGAACTTTCCTCAACCCTACACCTACCTCTGTACCTGTCTGAAATTGGATTGCCAGGCTGAATCTTGGCGTTCGCCTAACTTTTTTTATTTTGAATGTTCAACCATTTAAACCTTAATTTCACTTCTCCAAATCTTACCAAGTTTTTTTTAATAATATTTTCACTTTAAATCAAACATCTCTCAATTCATGCTTTTATTGGTAATTTTCAATTCATTTAACGATGCTTGAACCAGCTGTTTTCCACATTTTAGCTATTTTAAATGACTTGCCAGCATAACTTTTTCAATGTCCGTCCATATTTATACTATAATATAAATGAAGAAACTAATTTGTTCCTATGGATATTTGAGTATGAAATCAGGTAGATATTAAGGCGAGGTTTTTCGAAACATGAAAGCTTCAGAATATGTACTTCTCTTTTCTTTGTTTGTTTTCTACCTTGATGCCCTCCCCTTTTTAATTATGTAATTTTTTTTGAAAGTATTTATTAGAACGAGTTTGATAATTAATTTTTGTTTTTTTAGGAATATTAAGAGAATAAACATTAATTATAAATTTTAAAATTATTTTATATTTAAAATGAAAATTAAATATTTAATCATTAATTAGTTAAAGTAGGAGATAAAAAGACCATTGCGATTGTTGCATTTATAACCAATTAAACTTGTATTTACTTTAATAATCGCCGTTTGGCTTCTGCCATAATTTGTAATCTGTACAACTCATTGGCTTCAGCCATTCTGTAATTATTACTCTTATGCCGGTAAAGAGGGTTAAATGAAAAAATAACTCAGTAGAGGTATTTTTATTTATTTTTTAAAATATTTATTGGATTGAGTCTAGTAATTAATTATCTATATTATGCAAACTTATTAAAAAAATAAATATTGATCATAAATTTTAAAGCTACTCTTTTAGATGTATTTTTTTCAAAGTCTGCAGTCATAAAAACCTTATAAGAGGCTGATAATGGCAATAGCGAAAACCATAAACAACTTGCTTAGCTCAAATATCAGTCTGAACTAATAATGTAATATTAATTAATTTGGTACTTTTTAATAACCTTAGACCAAAAATTTTGACTACTGTCAACCCAAGGGAAAAAAATTGGAAACTTTGCAAGTTGCAACATCAAGTTGATAAAAGCAGCCAAATTGTAGTTTAAGTGGAAGACTTGGATTTTTACTCTTCCAAATCATCATCGAACACAGCACATACATTAATTTAACTGAAAATATCAAGTCTTTACTAAACATAAAAGTTCAGTTTCATCGACCATGATTTTCATGTCCTGTTTGCACACTTATCATCCAATTAATTAAACAGTTTGTGGCCGTTGTTGATTTTGCTCCGGTGTGGAACACATGGCACGCGAAATCAAACTTGAAATCGGATCAAAACATTGAGGTAAGAACAGTAGTATTTTGGAGTTGAGCAGTGCGAAAACTACCAAACAAATGGAGACGAAGACAGAGAATGTTAAAAGAAGAAGCATTAGAAGATGTGGGGTGCTGCCTTTGACTTCCTCAGCGTATTCCATTGAAGCCAAAGCCAGCACAGACAAGGGAAAGGAGTATGCCCACCACGCCACATTGAACTTTTTCATCGATACCTTAAACAATGTCGGCCTGCAAACCTGTCTCAACAACAAACAGTACCATGTCAATTTATTTAGATCACAATATCTGAGTTGACAGTAAATTATGGCCCATGGGTAATTAATTACCAGTGACATGAAAAGGAAGAGTGAGAGGAAGAAGAGCATTTTGGATGCAATATCGAAAGAGCCGGCAATGGATTGCCAAGCCAAGCTAGCAATGCTTGGTGCTGCGAAGAACAAGAAGAAAACTGGCCTTAACATCGATGGAAGCTGGTCGGTGCCCGATAGACGTTGGTAAAGCGTCACGAACAGCACCAAGTAATGAACCATCCCTAGTGAAAACAACCCAATGGCACTCTCTTTCCACCCCATTTCGGCCGCCGCCTGTGCACCCACAAGGTTCCCTATAACTGACAACTGGCTCGTGGGGTTTGCTACCGCTGATAAGAACTTCTTTCCTTTAGTAAACCATTGACCGTAGATTTTCACATCGAGCACTGCAATAGGAAGAACAGCCAAAACCCACCATATAACCGTGTAGGAGTAGTGGGTTTGGGGAGTGAAAAAGGGGGATGATTGTAGCAAAAGAAGCCAAGAAATCGATGGAGCGAATAGGTAGTTGACTCCTACATGGTGAAAGAACTCCTCTTTCACCATCTTAAAGTAAAATAAACACCTCAAAAGGTAAAGAATCGAGAGCAAAACAAGGGCAAAGAATGAGAGAGACCAGAGAACTGTAAAAGCTGTGGGATGAAACAAATGGAGGGTACGTCTTAAAGTGTGAGTGTCATCCGTTGGGCCTCTTAGTGTCTTCCATAATAAAGCTTGGCCACCTAATGATAGGCTTACCCTAAAATAACCAGCATGAAATTTGGTTAAGGTGGAAATTAATGATTCCTTAATACCCTTAGCAACAATGGTTGATGACATCAGGCCGCCGCTGCTGGCGTCGGCTGTGTCAACTACGAGCTGAAGCTCAGTGTGAGATGTTACGACGGCAGCCATTGGTAAGACTAGGTATTATCAAGATGATCATAAATGTTGGTGATAAGTTATGCGTAGTTTTCTTGGTTACCAATGGTGGGGATTTATAGAACTCAAGAAAAAGACGGGATAAACTATAAATATATTTTTAGGAAAAGAAAAATTGTATGGAAAATACCTTGCACGTGAGTTAGACAATTTTTCCTGTGGAATTTATTTTGTTGGCACTTTTTGAAGAAATTTTTCTGCAAACCTAAACCTTTTCTTTTTTGTACTTTTAAGCCTAACACTTTTGAATATATGGATTATATTCGACAGATTTAGCTTGACTTTCTTGACACGAATTTTCTATTAATTACAAAAGACAATAACTTTATTTTGACATATAATTCTGGTTCAATCTAAGGCGGTTTAATTAGAAAGTAAAGTGACTCATAGCACCTACCTATTTCATAGATTATGGACAAAAGGGTCGGTGGCAAAACTGGAAGAGACAAACGATGCAAGTGACAAAACTGGCGAACGTCCGGCTGGTATGGAGGTGAATCGATCTGTGAAGAAGGCAAGACAGAGAGATGGATGACTGTATAAAGCCGTCTACTCGAATGGTACTATTTCAAACTTCAAAGAAAGTTACTATTGGGATGTACAGCCTCTGATGGCAATACTAGTCTTTTTAATGCTGAGAACTTTGAACTTCGTGCGGATGATGTGTTAGAGAATGTTAAGGATGGGAATCCGTCCATCAAATTTTCGAAACAGGTTCATTCGTACATTAATCAGAGCATGACAAATACCGTGGATCTCAAACTTTTGGGCAGGAAAATTGGTTTCAATGCCCTTATGAACCAAGCCATTTCCCTGTGGATGACATCTCATCTATTTCAGTTAATGGATTTCCAGAATGATTATTTTCTAGCAAGATTTAGAACTAAAACAGATTATTTGAAAGTTTTAGTTGATGGGCCTTGAGTGATTTTTTGATCACTACCTAATAGTGCAACCATGGTTTTTGAATTTTTCAACAAACTTGCTTTTCCAAAACAAAGTGGTGGCTTCAATTCGTTTACCTGGGCTCCCTGCTGAATTTTATGAATAGTTTTTGAAAGTAATTGGAGAGTGGTGGGAAAGGTGATAAAAAATTATTTCAATATTGATTTTGGATCAAGAGGTAGATTCGCTCGTATGGCAATGTGTATTAATATCGATGAACCATTGGTCTCGAAGATTCATATCAAGGAATGCCTCCAATAGGTTGAGTATGAATCTCTTCCCAATAACTGCTTTGAGTGGGATTGTTACAACCGCATGAAGGATTTTTGCTCAACAATGTTGAAAAATGAGGAGGGAATTTTAACATGGACGTTAATCGAGCACCAGATCAATAGTAAGATGAACGAAAGGAGGAGAAAAAATTGTTCCTTAGATGATCGCGGAGCGTAGGAGATGACATCAACAAAGGAAAAGAGCTCCTTAAGGCGTTAATAAAGGAGAATTTTTAGGAAATATAAGTTTTGATATATTACCATATAACAAGGATTTGGTAGATTTGAATTTTATTGATGTGGATACGGACATGCCATTGTCTTTCTATTTGCTCGTGAACAAAATTTTGTTGCTCATATCTTTTTTGTTGTGAAGATATTTCTTCCTCCATTGCCTTCATTCTCTCCTGCATGTCAATGTGCTTTTGGGATCTTGATTAAGGATTTTATGAACCTTGGTTAGCTGAGGAAGCTTCGGTATGGGCTTAAGGTGGATGACTGTAATACCGTGGGGAAATACTGGTAATACTATTTATATGGGTTAAATCAGTAACAATTTTACTGAGTTTGTGCATAGGTTAGATCGAGTTCATTGGTAATGGAATACTGATATATGGGTTGCTCATTGTCCTTCATTCCCACCACACTAATTGTTAACCAGTAGGATTAACAAGAGGATGGAATGGTTATTTGGATGGTGGTTCACTTTTAGAGGCGGATAGCCATTGATGATGGTGGTCGTGTTCTCTGTTTTTGGGGAAATAGGTATGGAGTTTGCAATAGGACTTAGTTCTTTCAACTTTTATTGTGGGCTTTTATACTAAGAGATAAATTTACCTACGTATTACTACTGATAGTGAGAGCATAATTTGCTCCCTTATAGTGATAGTGATGTGATATCTTGGAGCAGCCAGTAACCTACACAAAACATTCCATACAACAGTAAACTTACACAAAAGCCATAAAAACAACAAAGACTTTACAAAATATTAACAGACTACATCTAAGAAGGACAAGGTGATGGTCGTTAAACTAACTAAAAATTCGACTAAGGCAAGCGCACCTATCGAACAACAGTATAGTTATAGTGAGACCGGAAATATCATCTCCACAAGGACTAAAAGTACTAGTAATTACTATCTTTTTATTATCTAGACTAAGAATTAAAGGGATATTTTAAACTAAGATAAACTATCTAATTAACTAAGAACACAACAAAGATTAAAGTTGGAAAATACTTTTGGAAAACCGATGAAGAAGACAATACCCAAGGAAGAATTCACCTAGACTTCACTTATTTCTTTTGAATTAGATGATTTATTCACTTGACTTAATTCGTAGAAATCCCTGATTTATGTAAATATCTCTTTCGAGACTAAAAACAACTGACTCTAGGTTGATTAATTAAAATCTCTTTCTAATTAAAACCCCTATTGTTGTATTAATTCGATCTATAGATTCCCTTATTGGATTTGACTCTAATCCGGCAGATTTATGCGGTCCTATGTCTAGGATTGCATGCAACTCCGCTTAATTATGGAAGATATACTCTTAAATAAGGACTTTTGCTCCACTGAATAAGCACATCAGACTTGAATTAATATCCTGGAATACTAAAACAATGATTAAAACTCATAAATAAGAATAAGAAAAGTATTTATCATATAATTCAAATAATAATAAGATCTGTCTTAGGTTTCATCCCCTTTAGGTATTTAGGGAGTTTAGTTCATAATGATATGGGAAAACATCTCAAAATTCGGAAAACAATAAAACATAAAGAAACCCAAAGAACTTCTAAGGAAATTGAGTTTCCGAGTTGATTCCGATGGCTATCTTCGAGTATTTTCTGATTTCTCCTCTGTGTGCCCCTTTGATCTTCTTCTACGGTGTTTATATATACTTTGGAATGCTTTTAAACCCTAAAAATTAGCCTTTTCCGAGTAGAATTATACTTGGGCTCAACAGGGACATGGCCGTGTGCCACACCCGTGTGAAGATGCTCAAGCCGTGTGTAATTCTGATTTGTTTTTAGTCGACACGGTCATTACACATGGGCGTGTGGCCTACCCATGTGTCACACATGGGCATGTGGATTACCCATGTGGAACTGCCTATGCCGTGTGAAACACTAAATTAGGCTCATTTTGTCCGTTTTTAGCTTGTTTCTTGCTCTTTTTGCTATCCTAAGCTCTCTTGAGTATAAAACATGAAATTAAAGGATTAGGAGCATCAAATTCATTAAATCTTATGATAAACCTTCCAAAAATATGCCAAGCATGGGGTAAAAATATGTATATATTATGGTTTATCAAATATCCCCACACTTAAGCATTTGCTTGTCTTCAAGCAAAATTCTCAACTCACAATTAAAATTAATTCTTCTTAACTTATAATTCTCATCAATAATGTTTTGCAATAATCCACAAATAATCATACATTGAGAATTTTAACTAAAAGAACATCAAAGTTTCAAACAATCTAAGTTGAGCATTTTAATCATAAAATCATAGGTATCTCCCCTTATCTAAATAATTACCTTTAATTCCAAATTGGCAAGGGTTGACATCCTCACTAAAGATTCATTCAAATCACTCAAATTGTTTAAGGTCCAATAATTAAGCACTCAATAGTCAAACATGAAAAATTATTACCATAGGCTTGCATGAAAATCAAATCGCTACCACTATAAATGAAATGATACAAAAATCAAAAGGTCTTTACAGGGTTGTATTGAGGCTTGGGTTAAAGGTGCGGATAAAGGCTGAAAAAGAGGGAATAGTGAAAGGCATAGCTGTGAAAGAGAATGAAGGGCCAATGAAATCCTTGGAATAGCGAAAGCTAATTGTAGATAAGGCCAATGAAATGCATGATTCTGAGCTACTAATAAGAAAATAAACATAACTGTGAAAGAGAATGAAGTGACTACTCGATAATAACCATAAAGATAACCATAACTCAAAATATAAAACAAAAGTCTTTAAAATTAAATAATAATAAAATAAATTGACTCAAAGGTCCTTATTATCAGATGTCTTGTGGGTCGATGATGCTGAAGGAGAGATGTGAAGATGGTGGCAAATCTTTCGAAGAGTGGCATCGATGCTGTCGAACTACTCAAAACACTGCTGCTCAAAGTGAGTTAGTCGCTCGGATATATCTGTCAAGGTGGCAGCAGCGGGGCGATGACTTTGTGATGGTGGTGGAGGTGGGTCCTCATGAAGGGGAGGGACATCATCAGTAATGTCCTCTGGCTCATTCTGGTCATCAGAGTGAACGAGTCTATACTGAGGGGGGTCGAATCCACGGCGTCGCTCTATCATCCGCATGTGGATCATGCTAGAAATTCCTTGAGGAGACATCTGGCCTACTAGTGTGAATGTCGAAGACATCTCTAGAGTGTCGAAGAGGCCCAACTGTCGAGCGAGGTGAGTCACGTAGGGGCCAAGGCATATAGGGCCCCTCCTATGGCGGTCTATCTGGTGGCGAAAAGCAAGGGCAATAAAGTGTGCCAATTCGGATACATGACCAGTCACCATGCTCCATAAGAAGTAAGCATCGGTGGTGCTAACGACGCCGGTGCTCTCTCTCCTTCCAGTCAGGGTGTGAGCCAAGATAGTATAGATGTAGCATAGTACTAGGGGAAGAGAAGTCGCCTTTGAGTGACTTGCGTCATAGGGAACAGTTGCCGTAAGGTCGGTCCAACAGTAGGAGGGTGAGTGGTGTATGTGACGGTGAAGATGTAGAAAAACCTCAGAAGCCATAAACTCCTCCGTGTAGAGGCCCAAAGCAACTCCAAACTCTAATACGCTCATTTTTCGTACTAGTCCACTAAGTCGAAATGTAATAGTGCCAGCCTCGTCATGGGTGGACATCACATGCTGAAGATGGAAAGTAGTGTAAAACTCTAAGGTAAGCTCCGAATAGGTGGGCTCGATAATCGCAAAAAACCTATCCCAAGGGGCAATGGCGAGATAAAATCAAACAAGGTGGGCAAGATGGACTTGCTTCAAGGCGGCCTAATCAATACAATGGCCCACTCCCAATGGTCGTGCAGAAATGAGCTGGAATAGGTCGTCTTGTAGGCCTCTTAAAAATTGGAGCCAAGGATGACGAGTCCTGTCAGATGCGCTCGATGAGGTCATGCCTAGGCCCTTTCATTTTTTTGAAATGGGGATAGCTACTTTCATCTTGCCAAGTGTGTTCGTCATGATGTACCTATAGGGAAAAGGAAAAAAAGCCGCATTAGGCATTAAAATAATCTTCAAATAGGCAAATAAAGTCCTATACGATCAAATCTAAGTAGTTTAAAAATAAATTACTCTAAAAACAGTAGGGACGAAGACTTTAACATGTTAAAACCATGTAGTGAACCAAGGTACGATTTAAAGTTATTAAAGTAAAAATAATGAGGAAAAGAAAAGATTCAGAATTGAAAATAAATTAGAACTAAAAGACAAATTAGGTGATATTGTCAAAAGTAAATGAGATAATAAAATATATAGAAACTGACATAGATTAATCAAATTAGACATAAAAGCAGTAAGCCTAAGTCAAATTCTAACATGATTTATAAAGAAAGTTACTAATCAGAGACAGGATTCATATGTATATAAAAAAATAAATTAATAAAGAAATAAATAACTAGAAATAAAGAGAATATAGAAAATAAAATAAATGGAATTAAAGAAAATGGGGGAAAAGAGGAAACCAATGAAGATGGTGGTCAGAGGTACGGGTGGCGGTGACTGAGAATTGGTGATGGTGGATCGTTGGTGGAGGAAAGTGAAGGAAGTTGAAGGGAGTGGGGGGGTCGGGGTAGAGGAGGAAGAGGAAAAGAAAGGGAAAGAAGGGGTAGGGGAAAGAAGAAAAGAAAAGAAAGAGGAAGGTAAAGGAAAAAGGAGAATGAGAGAGGGAGCTAGGGGGTGGCCGGACAGTGGGGGTGGGTTGTTGAGGCGGCTGGGGCTGGGGAAGAAGACAAAAGAAAAATTTAGGGTTTGGGGGTTTAAAATAGGGGCACGGTCATGCCAAGGCCCCGTGTTAGGCCATACAGTCGTGTCACACACCCGTGTGACTTGTCCTCTAGCCCGTGTCTATCGTGAATTAGATAGCTTAATTTTCCACATGGCCGTGGCACACGCCCATGTGTCCAGGCCGTGTGGTTCACATAGCTGTGTCGCATGACCGTGTAGTACATTCTTTGTTTCTCCCACGCCCGTGTAATCACCCACACGCCCGTGTGTCCCTGCCGTGTCTAGCACACGGCCGTGGCACTTTCCCGTGTTGGCTTCTGACTTGTTAAAATTTGAAAAATTAAGCTCCAGGTTTCACACGGCCAATGACACGTCCGTGTGTACTGGTCGCATGCTTCACACGGCTGTGTCACACGGTCGTGTGGCTCGAGTTTATGGCCGTGTGTATGTCAATACTTAGGAATTTTTAGCCCTATTTCCACACGGCAGGATCGTGTGGCTCGAGTTTATGGCCATGTGTATGTCAATACTTGGGAATTTTTAGCCCTATTTCCACACGGCCGAGGACACGCCCATGTTTCCTGGCCGTGTGGGCCACTGTACCTGTATTAACAAATGAAAAATAGATAAAATAAATGGGTTAGTGGTGTTAGTGCTCGGGTTGCCTCCCGAGAAATGCTTAGTTAGAGTCTAAGCTCAACTCACCTCAAGTTCCTATGGTCACGGTGGTTTGAGGAGTTGAAACTCCTCATCCCTGCTACCAATTCTATCAAAATAAGGTTTGAATCTAATATTATTTACCTTGAATGTTCTGAATTCAGTATGTGTTACCTCGATTGTACTGTGTGGGAAGATATTCAGTACCGTGAAGGGAGTTGCTCCGTCTGCATTGGACTTTGAAGTGATGATACGAGGGTCGGCGTCATCCAACAGTACCTTGTCCCCAACCTTAAATTAATTTGTTTCAATCTTAAGTTTTTCATGGCGCTACTTTGGTTCATCGTGTATTCTCGGTTTCTCCTTAACATGTGTTTGCCATTCATCTAGTTCTTCGATTTGTAGCCTTTGCTCTTTGTAGATGGTTCCTTTTTTGTTACATGAACTATAACGTGGCTCATTTGTGCTCCTCGGGCGTGTTTCCTGCAAAGAAGGTTGAACAAAAAGGCTACTCACATTAAAAGAACTCGTGTAATCATCTCGATCACTAGTCTTTCTGATAGAATCACGAGCTTGGAGTTTAGTCAGGTCATCGCCTACCCGAAGTATTAACTCGTACCGACATCAATAATAGTCCTAGCAGTTGCTATAAAGGGTCGTCCTAAGATTAAAGGAATATCACTATCCTCATCCATGTCTAAAACAAAAAAGTCTACTGGGAATATAAATTTGTCAACTTTAACAAGAACATCTTCAATTATACCTCTAGGAAATCTAATGGTTTTATCAGCCAATTGAAAGCTGATCCTAGTTTGTTTGGGTTTCCGAAGTCCTAGTTGTTTAAACATTTTATAAGGCATAACATTAATACTTGCCCCTAAATCAGCTAAAGCATTGTTAACATTTAAGCTACCAATTAAACAAGAAATCGTAAAACTCCCTGGGTCTTTCAGTTTGTTGGGTAGCTTGTTTTGTAGAATAGCTTAGCAGACTGCATTTAACTCCACATGTGATAACTCATCTAACTTCCGTTTGTTTGATAAAAGCTCATTTAAAAATTTAACTGCGTTTGACATCTGCGAAAGAGCTTTAATAAACGGTAAGTTAATATGCAATTTTTTTAATAATTTAAAGAATTTATCGAATTGTTCGTCCGTATGGTCTTTCCTTGTCGCATTGGGGTATGGCACACGAGGTTTATACTTTTCGCTTACCAGTTTCTGTTTATCATTGCTTACATCAACCTTACCTTTATCTACCACACTGTCTTGCCTCGGTTTCAGTTCATCTTCAACTAACACTTCATCATTGTACATAGTAATGGCATGGAGTTGCTCCCTTGGGTTAGTTTCAGTGTTACTTGGTAGGCTACCTTGTGGTTGTTCAAAGATCAACTTAGCAAGTTGTCCTATTTAAGTTTCGAGCCCTTGAATCGATGCTTGCTGATTCTTAAGTGTTGTTTCAGTATTCTGAAAATGAGTTTCTAACACTGAGATGATTTTTGTAAGCATCTCTTCAAGGTTCGGTTTCTTCTCTTGTTGGTAAGGTGGTTGTTGAAAACCTGGAGGATGTTGTGGCCTTTGATTCCCTTTGCTTCCCCATGTGAAATTTGGGCGGTTCCTCCAACTAGTATTGTAAGTGTTACTGTAAGGATTATTTGAGGTCGAGGATTATTAACCATATAGTTCATTTGCTCGTTCTCCATGTTGGGGCCGTAGGGTGGGTATTCCGAATTACTCATTCCACCTCTACTTGCATCGTACTGCATTACTGGATATACCTGCGTAGAACCAAATAAACCATCAATCTTTTTATTCAAGAGTTCTACCTAATTTGAAAGCATAGCAACCGAGTCGACGTTAAAAACGCTGACTGCTTTGGTCGACTTTGTCCTCATGACTTGCCACTGATAATTGTTTAGTGACATTTCTTCTATAACTCATAAGCCTCTTCAGGTGTCTTATTATTGATGGTTCCACCGGCAGCTGCGTCGATAATTTGTCTAGTTAAGGGATTCAAACCGTTGTGGAAAGTTTGAACATTTAGCCAAAGAGGTAACCCATGGTGAGGGAACCTTCTCAATAAATCTTTGTATCTCTCCCATCCATCATAAAATGTTTCTAAATCCATTTGTACAAAAGAAGAGATATCATTCCTCAATTTAGCTATTTTAGCCGGTGAAAAATATTTAAGTAAAAATTTTTTGGTCATTTGTTCCCAAGTAGTGATTTACCTTCGTGGTAACGAGTTCAACCACTGTTTACCTTATTCCTTAATGAAAAGAGAAAGAACCGAAGGCGAATGGCATCATCAGAAACGCTATTTATTTTGAAAGTATCACAAAACTCTAAGAAGTTGGCCAAATGAGTATTTGGGTCTTCATCCTGCAAACCATCAAACTGACCAAACTGTTGAATCATTTGTATAGTGTTAGGTTTCAGGTCAAAATTATTTGCAGCAATTGTAGGTCTAACAATATTCTATTCAGCCCCCGTTAGATTAGGCTTAGCATAGTCGTACATAGTACAAGGAGCAGGATTCTGATTCACTGGATTTGCGACAACCACAAGAGGTAGCAGATTATTTTGATTTCCAGCCATCTCCTCGGTATTAGTGGCGTTGTCCTCATGCTCTTCCTCTATATACCGTAAACTTTGCCTTATTTCTCTACTATTTCTATGAGCCGTGCTTTCAATTTTGCTGTCAAAAAGTAGAGGTCCTGACGGGTTTCTTCTAGTTATAAAATATAAAAACCTGCCAGAAGTAAATAAAAGAAAAGTTAGTAATTAAAATAAAAACAAAATTAAATTGAAATAAAAATAAAAATGGCTAAAGTAATAAAAATTAAGTGTTCCTAATATCTTAGTCCCTGGCAACGGCGCCAAAAACTTGATGGTTGTTAAACTAACTAAAAAAATCCGACTAAGGCAAGCGTACCTATCGAACAGCAGTATAGTTATGGTGAGACCAGAAATATCGTATCCACAAGGACTAAAAGTACTAGAATTAAAGGGATATTTTTAAACTAAGATAAACTATCTAATTAACTAAGAGCACAACAAAGATTAAAGTTGGAAAATACTTTTGGAAAACCGATGAAGAAGACAATACCCAAGGAAGAATTCACCTAGACTTCACTTATTACTTTTTAATTAGACGATTTATTCACTTGACTTAATCCGTAGAAATCCCTGATTTATTTAAATATCTCTCTCGAGACTAAAAATAATTGACTCTAGGTTGATTAATTGAAATCTCTTTCTAACTAAAACCCCAGTTGTCGCATTAATTCGATCTATGGATTCCCTTATTAGATTTGACTCTAATCTGGCAGATTTATGCCGTCCTATGTCTAGGATTGCATGCAACTCCACTTAATTATGGAAGATCTACTCTTAAACAGAGACTTTTGCTCCACTGAATAAGCACATCAGACTTGAATTAATATCCTGGAATATTAAAACAAGGATTAAAACTCATAACTAAGAATAAGAAAAGTATTTATCATATAATTCAAATAATAATAAGATCTGTCTTAGGTTTCATCCCCCTTAGGTATTTAGGGAGTTTAGTTCATAATGATATGGAAAAAATCTCAAAATTGGGAAAACAATAAAACATAAAGAAACCCAAAGAATTTCTAAGGAAATTGAATAGAGATCTTCAGTCTTGAAGTAGATCCTGTTTCTAAGTTGATTTCGATGGCTGTCTTAGAGTATTTTCTGCTTTCTCCTCTGTATGCCCCTTTGATCCTCTTCTAAGGTGTTTATATAGACTTTGGAATGCTTCCAAACCTTAAAAATTAGCCTCTTCTAAGTAGAATTAAACTTGGGCTCGACAGGGACACGACCGTGTACCATGCCCATGTGAAGGTGCTCAAGGCATGTGTAATTCTAAGTTGGTTTTTAATTGACACGATCATTACACACGGGCGTGTAGCCTACCGATGTGTCACACACAGGCGTGTGGATTACCCGTGTGAAACACTGAATTAGGCTTATTTTGTCCGTTTTTGGCCCGTTTCTTGCTCTTTTTGCTATCCTAAGCTCTTCTGAGTATAAAACATGAAATTAAAGGATTAGGAGTATCAAATTCATTAAATCTTATGATAAACCTTCCAAAAATATGCCAAGCATGGGGTAAAAATATGTATATATTATGGTTTATCACAAGGTAATCCATCCTTATTCAAAATATTCAATAATGAATATGATGGTTTCCAAACCCAACTTTTTAGAAGTTTACCATTTCTACATTATTTAGTTCCCCAGTTTGCAGCTTTATTTGCTTCTCTCTTTAACACTCTAGAATTTAAACCTCTTACAAGCAACCATATATGCATCAATATCATAATAAACAATAGTAATTTTCCTGTTTTTCAAACTTTTGAAACTCATCAATAACTCCTTTAGCATCAATCTCGATCACAACATTCATCCATCCATTATTAACAATAAACTTCAAACCTTCTTTAACTACATTAGCCTCAGCCATAAAGGCATTATCAACAAGAAACTCCTTACCTAACCCATCAATAGCCCTCCCTCCAGAATCTCTAGCAATAACACCAATTACACCAATTAAAAGTCACACGACCGAGTGTCTAGGCCATGTGACAGGTTGTGGTCATATATGACATAGTCGTTTCATCAAGCCATTCCATTAACTAATCTCGTGTATAAAAGGGTTACACGATCGTGTAATAAATTGAGACTGTGTGGACCTAAATGTAAAATGTTGCAAACATTCACACGACCGTGTGGTTGGACTCTGTGAGAGACTAAGACCGTGTAAACTGGAATCACACGACCATGTATCCAGGTTGTGTAACTCAGTTAGACCTTGTACACTAATTTACCAATCGAATAATAAGGACCACGGGATTGTGCCACATACCCGTGTGTGGCACACGCCCGTGTGTTACACCTTGTATATCTAAAAAAACCTTTCAAATCAAGTTATATAACCCTATGATCATTTAAGCCACAAACATGCACTATACCATCCCTCAAACCTATTCAAATGTACCAAAGCATACCAAAAACAAAACTTATAACATCCATACTAAGTGCCTAACCAATATGCCACAATTGAAACCTCAATTCAACAATTCATAATCATCCACTCACTATAATATATATATGATATCAATACTTAAACTTCCATCACAAAAACACCATGTCCAAAGGTTAAAATTCATCAAACAAAATTTATCACTCTAACACAAAGCATATATACCATATCATGCTATAGCTAGCCAAAACGACAATAAGGCTCATATCATTACACATGTATCACTTTAACATAAACCAAAACACAAGTTTCAACTTCATATTACAAAATCAGGTACACCTATTTATATAACACTTATAACCGGGCCAAAATGAGTAAAAAATCTACCAAAAGGGTTAACGGATAGTGCGAGCTTCGAAGATAATCCAATCGTCAACACGATTTTTGATAATGTACAAGGAAGAAAATGAAACAAGGTAAACTTACTTAAATATTAGTAAGTTTGTATAATATAAACACAACATACCTATCATTTAAAATCTTACTAATTGGAATTAACATAATAACATAGTATTTCTTGTCACCTTACACATTCCCTGCGATATCAAAATGTTTAGTCATGATCATATAATGAACATAAAGACATATAGATAGCATAATTCACATAACATTCACATTCTTTTCATGAATAACATCTTATACCATAGGCTTTCATTTCTAATAATTTCCATATCTTGTTTTGCCCGGAGAACTATAGTAAATTAACTTCTGATACTCGAGGTATCTTTGTTCACACGAGCCATAAATAGAGACATTAACCATTACTCAATGCTTCTCACACAAGCTATAGAGAATTTGCAACAAATGTTGGATCTTAGCCGTCGGTATGATATCCACCACTGATACATAGTACCTAAAATAATGAAATCACCAGTACAAAGTACCTGATACATTAAACCCTAATGACATGTCATTTGTATCCTAATCTGATATGTAACACCCCTCACTCGTATTTAAGGCTAAAATAGGGTTATAAAACATTAACGAACTTATTATACAATTAAACATACATTTCTCAAACATTTTTCCATTTCAAATATAAATCATTAACATTCATTCATAACGTCCCTAATACGAGCCTACGAGGCCTAAAACATACATTAAGGGTGGTTCGGGACTAAACTAATAACTCAAGAATTTTTTACGAAACTTTGAAAATTTTTCAAACTATAGGGGACACACGCCCATGTCATAGGCCATGTGGACATTCGAAATGGAATCACATGGTCGTGTCCCAACCTGTGTCCAACCCCATGTAACTCCCTAACTTGAGTCACACGGCCAATAACACGACCGTGTGACCAGCTCGTGTGCCCTTTCGAAATGGCCTCACACGTCCATGTGCCCGGCCTTGTGCTAGGCCATGCCAATCCTATAGGGTATACTGACTTATGCCATACGGCCAAGTCACACGCCCGTGTGCTAGGCCGTGTGGAACATACTGACTTGATTTTTAATTCAACACCAGGGGACATACGGTTGTGTAACCTGACCGTGTGTCATACACAGCTGAGACACACGCCCGCGTCTCTGCCCGTATGGACAAAAATAGGCTACTTACCAAGCCATCTTGCCACCCAATTTTTTTGCCTACACCTACACCAAAACAAATAACACTAAACATGACATAAATTAGCATTCATCCAACCTCAACTGAGCATAAATCATACCATTTCAATACCAACATTTACAAAGCACACAAATACCACAATATGCTATTCAATTTCATACCAAACTTCACTTTCTCAAATCATCAATATAACCACTTTCAAATATGCATTATTTTGCCTAGATTCACTAGCATATCAATATTCAAAACTCAACCATAATGCCTGTTCATAACAAGTATCTTCTATCACTAACCAACCACACATCACAAGATTAATTACACATATATATACATGAGCAAAACATGCCAAATACAAGCCAAATCACATGGCTAAAATCATAATACATCCATCATCATTTACAAGACAACTCAAAAGGTTAAATTTGTTACTAAAATATATCAAAATAACCAAATTCCTATACATGCCATATAACCATAAGCATAGATTTAAAAGTACCAAAGTGATAGCTTGATAGTGTAATGAGATCTCCGACGATTCCCGAATCCGAGCTAGCTTTGATTTCACTATAAAAAACGAAAAAATAAACAATGTAAGCTATAAAGCTTAGTAAGGTCGTATGAAAATAACTCAACTTACCAAAGATATACAATTCAAACAATTGATCATCTGAATATACAACTCATATAAATACACAAACCTATCACATATTCAATCACAAGGTTAGATGTGAACTTCACAAGTTTCTTCGATTCAGAACTTATACAGTTCATGTACATACTTGTACCATCTCGTATCAATCTCATACCCATCCATATCTTTCATATACCTGTTGAACCATTCAAAATACTATCGGATACCCAGGAAACTCGCACCCTAAGTGCCACATATATAGCCGAAGCTATCTCAATCTCATATCACATATAATGCTCACTCTCGAGCTATTAACAGGTCTGCTCACATAAGCTGACGGTCATGAAAAAGCTACACAGTGCTGCTCACATAAGCTGACGAGAATCCGTAACACATCCGAATAACTCAGCCACCAGTAGGACGTATGGACCAGCACTCAAATCACATAATCCCTAATGACATGTCATTCGTATCCTAATCTATTCTTAATGTTCAATCGGGATTTCACATTTGTCGAATCGTTATCGAATATGTCCACAAGGTCGTATTCACAATTTATGCAATACAAAGCATTTAAAACTCAAATATAACAATGTTTATTACATATGAACTTACCTCGATTGCAAAAATGACGAAAAATTTCGATTAGTCCGATATTTTATTTTTCCCCCGATCTAAATCTGATTTCTCTTTTCTTGATCTAAATGTAATCAAAATTAACATATTTAATTACCATTATATTCAATTTAGTCCAAAATGCACATTAAGGAAACTTTACACTTTTGCCCCTAATATTTCAATAATTTTACAATTTAGTCCTTATCTTATAAAAATAAAAATTTATGAAATTTAACTTATACTCATGCTAGTAAAATTTCAATTAAGTCCCTAGCAGCCCACATTTTTCATTTGTTTCACAATTCAACCAAAAAATTTCAACATTTCTCAATTTAATCCCTAAATGACAATTTTGTCAAAAATCACTTTACAAATATTGTTTATCTAACAACAAGTACACATTTTCTACAATTAAACATCAAAACTCATGCTATTTAATTAACGGAAAAACCCTACACCTTTAACAGTTTTGTAAATTAGTCCTTGGGCTAGCTAGATTAAGCTGCAACGATCTCAAAAACATAGAAATCATTAAAAATGGGATAAAAACACTACTCACATGCATGAAGAATAGCTTGGCCAAATATCAAGCTTCTCCAATGGCTATTTTAAGTTGAAAAACTCAGTAGATGAATACACTAAGGAAGATGACACATTTGTTTTTCTATATTTTACTTAATTAATTCATTAAATTATAATTTTAACCTTACTTAATAACATTTAAAACACTTAATAATATGTCCAAATATGTCCACTCACAGTATAATTGGTTTAATTACTACATAAGGACCTCTACTATTTAATTTCATAGCCATTTAATACCTTTCGCTATTAGAACATCACTTTTATACTTTACGTGATTTAGACATTTTTATTAAATTAAACACTCAAACGATAAAATTTCTTAACGAATTTTTCACACAATCAAAATATCATGCTTTAGAAATTAAAATAATAATAAAATAATTATTTTGGCCTCATATTTGTGGTCCCAAAATCACTGTTTCGATTTGACTAAAAACGGGCCGTTACATGATACATGCAATGATAGGGTAAAATTTATTAAATTCCATTCACTGAAACTACCAATTTTTAAGTTTGGGAAATTAACACATCCGTGACGAATTCTTGGATGAGATCCAGGAATTTTTGGGTTGAGATGTCTTTATGACGTTCAAAGATTTATCTCTTAGCTTCGAAACATACTTTGAATCACTCGATTTCAAGTCCTAGAGCTCAAGTTATGATAGTTTTAGTGAAGATTGTGCGAGTAGAATTTCTGGATAGAATTATGACAGGAATTACGAGTTTCGGACTTTTAACTCAAGTTTAAATCATATTGGGTTCGGGTTTTGGGCTTAATTTTTATTATATATGAGCCAAACATTATATTTATCAACTCTTATTATTTTATTATTCCGAATTTTTAATAATCATTAAATACTTAAAGTTATTTAAGAGTTTTATGTCAAAAAGAAAGTTTAGTTTAAAAATACTTCTTTTTTAGATTAATTAGAGTTCTAGTATACTTAAGAGTTTTATTTAGATTTATTTAGCTAACCTATATATAGGCATTTGCATTGTACACAAATCACACAATTTGTTTTCATTAATAAAGTTTTCAACTCTAGGAGTTTGTTTCTTGTGCAAAACTTCTTATTGTGGTTCTTTAGAAGTAGTTTTCTTCTTTATTTTCTTTAAGTAGTTTTCTTCTTTATTTTCTTTAAGGAGTCATGAAAATTCATTCTTCACCCTTCAATTTGCTAAGGATTATTTCTTGGAGGGTTGATTAGAGCCATTAATTGAGTTTATTGGGATTTTTATCTAAAAGGGTTCAATTGGACATTTATCCTTCTATCCATCATAACCATAAATTTACTCATCCATCTTCCACTATGTTCTTTTTCAGTTTCTATTTCTTAATTATTTATGATTTTTTTGTTTTTTATTCTCAAATTTCTTCTTTTACTATTTTCGATTTCTTTATTACTAAATTTGTTTACTTTTTCTTTTAAGAGCATATCTAAATCTTTCCTTTTTCAGTCGAACAACTTGAATACGATCCTTGATCCGTTTCCTCCTCTCAAATTCCGTATCATTTGGTATCAAATTCAGGCGTTTTAGGTGTTCTTTGTGTTCTTATAAACTAGTTTCCAGCAGACCACTCCAAAACAATTTTTTTTCTTTTTACCCAAAATTTTTTGGAAAAAAATATTTTTCAGTGGGTAAATATTTTCTAAACTATCTAAAATTTTATATATTGATTCTTGGCATTATCTTAGAATAGAAAAAAAATATTTCCCACAAAAAGGTGATCAAAAAGTGCAAAAACAAAAAAATATGAAAAAAAGAAAAAAATATTGTGGGTTGAATTTTATGCCAAAAATTTCCATATCGTATCTATATTATTTGAGGAGACTCCATTTTAAATTTTGTAATTTTTGGAAATCGAGAACACCTTGAAAGAAAAAATGCAAGTTGTTTTGCATTATTTCGGGTTTTTGGTTGGGTAGTTTATTTTCTTTGATTCTAGCATTAGGTTTTCTTTTGTTTTAGTTTTTTTATTATATTACGCATTCTAACACATTTTCGTTTCTTGTGCTAATCGATATGAAAAGAGTTGCCTCTCCTTTCTCTGCGCAACTTACTTCCTTCAAAGTTTGAGTTTTTCTTTGGCTTCTTAAAGCCTTAGGTCAACTTTGTTAAAGAGTGATCCCACATATTTTTTAATATTATTGAGTTTGATTACTCTTTAAAGTTACAAGAGAGAAAATCTTAATTTCTTAGAGTTTTTTTATTTCTAAGTGCATAATAGTGAGGTTTGCTTAATTTTTCTTTTCTTCAGTGGTGTGTTCTTTTCATGCTTTCATATGATTCATCGTACTATGATTAAAAAGTTATAAAGGGATCAAGAGGATCAAAATGCTTGAGATCAGAATCGTGACACTATTCTAGACACGATCAGTAAAAAATGGGAATGTCTAAGTACTAAAATTGAGCGTCAAAATCATAATTAGAGAGATAAGGTTGATCAGCCTTGTCTTCATGCAAATAATGATCGACGTGTCTCTCATACAAAGGATGAGACTTTGGTTAATAATGACTATGGGCAACATTTTTTAGCTAAACCGAAGTTCAACATTCCACCATTTTGAGGGAAGTATGATCTCGAAGCATATTGTGAGTGGGAATAAAAAATTGAACTTATGTTTCATTACTATAAATTCCCGGAAAAGGAAAAGTCTTTTTGGCGACCCTTGGATTTTTAGATTATGCATTGAGTTGATATCTTCAACTTGGAATTAATCATCAAATAAACTACGAAAGGGTAATTTCAACATGGGACGAGTTGAAACAAGTGATGCGAAAGTGTTACGTTCCTTCTCACTATTATAGATATATTAAACGAAGACTTCAATGCCTTTTTCAAGGTAATCGATCTGCTGATGAGTACTTTAAGGAGATGGAGATGCTTTTGCATAGAGAAAATGTCTGAGAAGATGAAGAGACTACCATGGTGCGGTTTGTGGATGGCTTGAACATTTTGATAGTTAATGCTCTTGATCTTCAAACCTACATTAATCTTGAGGAGGTGGTACACAAGGCAGTTGAGATTGAGAAACAATTTCAACAACACCATTCTCGTCCATTTGGTGCATCACAATATTATAGAGGTACGAGTTCTAATTCTACTTTCAAGAATTTGAAACCTCCTTATACTACTAATAAGTTGCTTCCAAAATATGATGAGACTAAACCTTTTGAGTGGAAAAGTGGGGCTACTACAGAACCTTCTTATACATTTTTTAAGTAGCCCACTTCTACTAACTCTTCACCAAAATAACAAAGATTTCATGAAATTGAATGGTTTAAGTGCAAAGGGCATGGGCACTATAGTTGTGATTGTGCCAACATGAAACTTTTGTTGATAAAATAAGATGATAGTGAGAATTTTTTATTTGAATCCATGGAGTTAGATGATATACAAATGTTAGGTTCTCCTACTGATATATATTCTACTAAATTGAATATTCATAATACTTGTGAGGGGATATGGGAAGTGAGGAAGAATATGTGAAAAGATTGAGAGAAAAGAAACCTTGAGTGATAAAAGTCTACTTGATGGTCCAAATTTGGTGAGTGAAAATCCACATGAGGTAAAATTAGAAAGTTCTCAAGTGAAAAAAGAAAATGAAAAGTAAGAAAATGCTCATACAAAAGTAAGGAATGATTATGTTTTAACTAACCATAACTCAAATTTGTTTAATGGTGTTTCTTCATTATATGACTTCAAGGATCCATTGACGGACTTCCAATTATATTACTGTACCATTGATAGACAATTTTACTTGTGGAAAAGAGCTAAGTTAAATATTAATAATTCCCTACAAGTGTTACAAGGTAAGAAAGGGAAGGAAATATTAGAATTTGATTTAAGAAGGCATACCTTGAATGTTTTTGATAAGTGTGCTACTAATTTTGTTTGTAAAATATTTTCTTACAATATGTGTTCTCGTTGGTCAAATTTTATTAAACCTTGGTCTGAAAGCCCAATTGATTTTACGGGTTTATCTAGATATGTCAAGGTTACTTTTGTTGTATTCAATAGGTTTATTAAAGAACTTTATGCATTTGATCTTGCAACAACATTTTCCAGCTTAGACTTTAAATATGAATTTTTACATAATAATATAAAACTTCAGGATTTTAATTATTATGTGAAATTATTAACTAATCTTTAGAAATTTTTATGGATGACCATGCATATTCAAAGACAGGTACGGTTTATTTTTTACTTGAACATTCATGTGCCTAACATTTCTTTGTTTAGTGTTGATACCTTATTCTTAAAAATTTCCATGATCTAAGCTAATTTGAAGGATCAAAATAATGTCTTTGATCTTGGAGATAGTTTTGGCACACAAGAACACTTAGGTAAGTATTTTTTTTCATTTTATTGTTATATATTCTAATCCCTTTTTATTTTTTTGCAATGATGTGAGCCTCAAAGCCTAATTTCAGACCCATGGATGTGATGAGCTCACACTACCTCAAGGCCCAACAACAATGTCAAAAACCAAACAAATCAAACCAACATTCGATTAAAGACAAGATTTGAGGACGAATCTTTTCGAGGAAAGGGGGGGATGATACGTGCACAGATGGGATGAAATTTATTAAGTTTCAATGATGTGAGCCTCAAAGCCTAATTTCAGACCCATGGATGTGATGAGCTCACACTACCTCAAGGCCCAACAACAATGTCAAAAACCAAACAAATCAAACCAACATTCGATTAAAGACAAGATTTGAGGACGAATCTTTTCGAGGAAAGGGGGGATGATACGTGCACAGATGGGATGAAATTTATTAAATTTCATTCATCGAAACTGTAAATTTTCAAGTTTGGAAAATTAGTATAGTTGTGATGACTTTTTGGATGGGATCTAGGCATTTCTGGGTTGAGATTTCTTCATGGTTTTCAAAGGTCTATCTCTTAGCTTCGAAACATTCTTTGAATCACTTGATTTTGAGTTCAAGAGCTCAAGTTATGACCGTTCTAGTGAAGACTATGCGAGTTGAATTTCTTGACAAAATTATCACAGGAATTACGAGTTTTGGGCTTTTAACTCGAGTTTAAATCATATTCGATTCGAGTTTTGAGCTTAATTTTTATTATATATGAGCCCAATATTATATTTACCAACTCTTATTATTTTATTATTTATTATTCCGAATTTTTAATAATTATTAAGTAGTTTAAGTTATTTAGGAGTTTTATGTCAACAAGAAAGTTTAGTTTAAAACTACTTCTTGTTTAGATGAATTAGAGTTCTAGTATACTTAAGAGTTTTATTTAGATCTATTTAGCTAGCCTATATATATGCATTTTCATTTTACACAATTCACACAATTTGTTTTCATTAATAAAGTTTTTGTAACATCCCGAAATAGGGCCTAGCCGGAATAGTGGTTTCGAGACCATAAATCTGACATTAAAATATTTATCTTCTGATTATTATGAGGCCTAGAATATGAGTACATGCATGTGTTAAAGTTTCATGAAGAAATTCTTTGAGTAAGGCGTTCAATTGGAAATTAGGGACTAAATTGAATAGATTACAAAACTTGGATTCTAGAAGCAATTTGTATGAAATTGCTTTAGATTATGAATTAGAAGGTCTTGGAGAGAATTTTCCCAAATTCTAAATTTTTGGACAAAAATGGGCTTGCATGGATGAAATTTTAAAGAAAAGGCATGAGGGCATTTTAGTCATTTGGCTTTTTAATGAAATAAAATGGGAAAAATGAACCAAAATCAGCTCATTTCCTCCTTCATCCACCCGAAATTCCCAAGTCACCATAGCTAGGGTTTTCAAGCTTTCCAAGCTCAATAACCTCGAGGAACAAATTCCGGAGGTCGATCGTGGTAAACGTAAGGTTTCGGAATAACCAAAACATATCTCTGAAACGAATACCAGGTAAGTTCGGATAACTTAAAGTAAACCCTTAATATTCATAATTGTATGATTTATGAATGCTTGATGATTGCATTTGTTATTTGTATGAAATATCATAGAAATGCATATTGATGATGACATGAGAAAAATATCTTGGTTGAGGTTGACAAAGGAAATTCGATGGATAAACCCTCATTGACATGTGAACTGAGATCTTGCATGTGTTGCAATAAGGATTTAGCCCAGGCGGGTAATCTGTGATCTCAAGTATGAAAAGGAATCTAGCCCGGACGGGTGTTCCTTGAATGATCAAGTCTCCCGAAGAATATGTGTGCATGATGGATTCAGCCTGGACGAGTAATCCGATTAGGGTCTGAATTTAGCCTAGAATGGTAATTCAGATCTGAGCTCATTAAGGATGTTTTTCGTTATAAAGGATTTAGCCTGGACTGGTAATCCTGCCATATGATGTGAGGTTCGCGGGAGTGTATATATGAAATGATCATTCGTATGAATTGACAGATAATGGGTATTCCATCGAGATTTTCTAGTAATTTAACGAGATTAACATGGTATACATATGTGAATGGAATGTTGAATGATGAGCTCATCTAGTTAAATTACATGATACATGATTATGTGACTAACTCATTGATTGAGTGTATGTGATAGGAAATCATTTCATAGTGGATGATTTCATGATTTAAGTATGGATGTATGCTAATTACTCGGTAAGTTTACTTTCTAGTTATTTGAGCTTACTAAGCATGAAAATGCTTACCCCTCTCTTTTTCCCCATCTCACAGAGCTCGAGGACTCATAAAGACTAAAAGACAATTGGAGAGTCAACACACTATCAACTAAACAAGCTTTGGTATAAAGACTTTGTTTGTTTTGTTCAATGGCATGTATAGTATTTTTGAGTATTTTGTTGTATGTGTCATTTAATTTTCCAAGTAAAGGCATGTAAAAATATGTTTATCTCTTTATATAAGGCCATGAAAATTGGCTTAATTTAAGTAGGCTATGACCTACGATTTTATGTATGGTTTTAATTACAAATGATGGGTCACTATCAATTGGCAATGAGTCACATGAATGAGCCAATTTCGGATGGATTAAAGTAACATGGGAACCCATAACACTAAAGGGGAAATAACCATTCATGTATGAAACCAATGATATGAGGTTTCCATACAACTATTTTCATTAAGATTATTTACAAGTGTAAAATTATGTTCTCTCTCAAACTTGGTAACCACTAGGCATAAGTAATAGAAACGGGTGACTAAAGGCTTGGAAAATAGCCTAATAGAGTCCACATGGTTGGACACACAGGCGTGTGTCTAGGCCGTGTGTGACACACGGTTCCCTTCCATGGGCGTGTGCTATGGCCGTGTGTCCCCTACACTTAAAATTTTAGCTCAAAGTTGTACACGGGTAGGCCACACAGGCGTGCACCATGACCGTGTTAAAAAGATAGTGTCATCCACGGGCATGCAGCACGGGTGTGTGCCATAGCCGTGTTGATAAGTCAGTATTGCCCATGGCTGAAGGGCATGGCGTGCCCCAAGTCACACGGGCGTGTGAGTCCACATGACCCACCTACACGGGCGTGTGGCACTTTATGATAAGGAAAAATTTCCTAAGGAGCCCAAGGTTTATCGAACATACCCGAATTTGTCCCGCACTGTCTCTAGGTATGTTATAGGCCTCAAAGGCCTATATAAGGGATGAGTTGTTCATGGATGAAAAGCTTAAATTTTGAGTAAAACTTGGTGACCCAATTTGGTACGTTTCAAAATGTAAAGTCCGGGTAATGCCTCGAACCCTATCCCGGCGTCGGGTATGGGTGCGGGGTGTTACAGTTTTCAACTCTAGGAGTTTGTTTCTTATGCAAGACTTCTTTCTTTTGATTTTTAGAAGTAGTTTTCTTCTCGATTTTTTTCAAGGAGTCGTGGGAATTTATTTTTCACCTTCAATTTGCCAAAGATTATTTATCGGAGGGTTGATTAGAGCCATTAATTGAGTTTTTTAAGATTTATATCTCAAAGGGTTCAATTGGATATTTATCCTTCTATCCATCATAACCATCGGTTTACTCGTCCATCTTCCACTTTGTTCTTTTTTAATTTCCATTTCTTATTTATTTATGATTTTTATTTGTTTTTTATTCTCAAATTTCTTCTTTTACTATTTTTGATTTCTTTATTACTAAATTTGTTTATTTCTTCTTTTCAAATCATATCCAAATCTTTCCTTTTCAAGTCGAACAACTTGAATACGATCCTTGATCTGTTTCCTCCACTCCAATTCCGTATCATAATCATTCACTAAGTTCATACTGGACTTAACTCAATTCCCATATTCTTTCCATCATTATATCATAGTCTAATATAACAACATGCACCAATTAAAATTGCATATCATCTCTCAATTCATCCCAAACACATATAAATTCCATACTTTACAATTCAGTCCTTCAATCTCACTTTCAATATTTAATTCAAACTAATTATACTAGCACATATATACATAATACGAACATAATTAAGTATTGAAAAAAATGAACTTAATACGAACTTAACTAAACAAAATAGCAACGAACACAACACCAAGGACTATTCAACAATTTTTCCTTTTCTACGTTTATCAACTGGTTGATCTGTTTCTTAATTTATTTAATAATTTAACTCAATTAATAATTCCAAATACCTTATAATGTCTAAACATATGCATATGACCCTTTAATAACATTTTACAATATTTCCCTAAACTTTTACCTTTTATTCAATTTAGTCCCTAAAATCAAAACTTACTTTTAACATTTAAGCCCCAAACTTTGAAACCAAATTCACTCTTATCGCTTTACAACTCTCAAGTATCTAAATTTATAAGAATTTCATGCCAATCTCAACATATTATCATTTTAGTCCCTAAACTCAAGACTAACCAAAATAACAATCCTATTTCAAATCAAATCTTCAAACTCAACCATTTAACATCTAAAAACTTCAAATTCATCTGTGGTAATTTTTCAAATCTATAACAATTTTACAAAATAGTCCCTGGGTTAGCTAGATTAAGCTACAACGATCTCAAAAACATAAAATTCATGAAAAACAAACTTCAAATATACTCACATGTAATGAAGTCAAGCTTGGTAAAATCCCTAGTTCTTTGCTAATGGAGGAAATGAGTTTTTGAAAGAAAAATGATGAAGATGATATGTTTTACTTACCTTTTACATATTTTATTTTCTTTTTAAATTTAATTTTTAATACATAATTTAGTATAAAACCAATCATTTACCATCAACCAAATTAAAAGTGGCTAATTGCCACATAAAACCCCTAACATTTACCTTTTGAACCTTTTAAGTAATAAAATTTAAGAGTGGCTAAGTTTTGTAGTTTTTACGATTTAGTCCTTATACTCTAATTAACCATTCAAACATCAAATTTATTAAACCAAACTTTAATACGACACTCTAATAACCTTTTAAATATTAAATAAATAATATTTACAGACTCACAATTTGGAATTGTGGTCCCAATAACACTGAAAACAAGTTGTTACAACTCTCCCTCTAAAGGAATTTTCGTCCTCGACAATCTTACCAGAGAAAAGGTTCGGATACTGTAGTTTCATAGTTTCCTCCAGTTCCCATGTGGCTTCCTCGCTACCGTGACATTGCTAAAGAAATTTTACTAATATTATTCATTTAGTTTTGAAATCGGCCCGATTTGTGATACTTAAAACAACAGACCTTAATCGAATTCGTACCTATGTTTTTAGATAAGCAAATCATTGATATTTTTCGTATTTCAACTAAACGATCTTCTCTGCTATTCCCGTACCACGAATTGCTTTGAGTGTGCACTCGAACCAATTGAATCAAAACACAAAACTAGAAAAATTTTCCTTTTAGGGTGAAAACAAAAATTCTCTCTTTCTTAATAGAAACTAGTAAAATTGTTGTTCTGAAAAATATCTTTATAAGCTGAGAATAAATTCTCTCTATTTTCTGGCAGCATAACAATCTCCCAAAAGTTATGTTAATAGCTTTACCGGTGTCATTTATTTATAGGAATAAAAGGTAAAAACCCTATAGAGTTGTAGAGGTTTATTTGAAATAGAAAATTAACATTCTAATTAGAGTAGAATAAGGGTGAACGAGTCACCCTAGTATTTCTACTAAGGTTGCCACCCCCTTCATGTTATATGAGGGGTTTTGGGCCTCTCTCACATCGAGTCCAATTACGAGTACTTTCTGGACCTTTTTGACCCAGTATCTGTAATATGATCCCACCCGATTTAATATTTCTATTTCCCAAAATAAAATTTAATATCTACATATTAAATAATTTTCTCACCTCAATTTTACCCCAGTAAAATTTTGACTGTTGGTAAAATTTTGACGATTTTGCCCTTGGTAAAATTTTGAGAAAATTCATACAATATGTTACAGCTCAACATGTTCACTATGACAAAATGATTTATTTCCATTTTCGGGCTTCAAAATACTCTAAAAACATAAACTCATTCTTATATAATTTTTTAAGTAATCCTATATGGGATTGCAAGTTTCCATTTTCATTTTCATTTCCATTCTTGGAAACCTACATTTATTTCCAAATGATTCCATTTCTCCATTTCGGAGAAAACCATGATCATTCCCGAATGTTTCTCATATCTCATTTTTATATTTATTCCATTCATTTCTATTCAAACACGTAATTCATTTATGGTTTCAACAAGCTAGCAGAGGGACTGATTGGGCATATGTAGTTGAGGCTCAAATGATTTATAATTAGGTTCCGGCTTTTCAACTATTAAATATAAACTCATTTAGTCATGAATTCATTCCACTATAGTATCGTGACCAAGCTCTCTCCAAAAAAAAAACAATTATGAAAGCAACTACTCAGTGCTCGTCCTGTAACACCCCTAACCCGTCTCTATTGTTGGATTAGGGTTACAGAGCATTACCACGCAAATTCGATCATTTTGATATCAAAACATTTCAATAATGTTATTTAACAACGATCATATGAAACTCATCAACACCCAATCACACATGTATATTTGGGCCTAAAATTGAGCTTTCGAGGCCTTAAAATTAGTTTAGAAACAATTCGGGACTAATTCGAAACAAATCAAAAAGTTTGGGAAAAATTGCAAAATATTGAAAATAGGGGCCACACGGCCGTGTGGCTAGGCCATGTAACATAGCCTAGACTGTGCAACAATTGAACAAATGGACACACAGCTGTGTTCCAGCTCGTGCCTCCAACCGTGTAACTCACTAAGTATGGTCACACAGCCGTGTCGCAGGTCGTGTGCTTGGCCGTGTAACACACTAACTTGATACACCAAAATTAACAAGTGACACACAGCCATGTAGCCAGACCATGTGTGACACACGGTCATGTGACAGCCCGTGTCCCAGGCTGTGTGCTCCATAATTTGTCCATAAAAACAAGCCATTTCAAGACCAAAACACACCTAATCAACCATCCGATTTGTGCATACATTCAAAAAACCTAAATACCTTTCAAACACATATAAACATACCATTTCAAATATCCTAATTCATCTAACCAATATGCCATTCAAAGGCACCACATTTATACCAAATCATCATTAACCAAAACAAGGCAATATTGCCACATTTCAAGCACAAAATCTAGTTTAACCTTATGCCAACCATGCCAAAATAATCATTCCAAAACATGCCATCATACCATATACTATCTAGAATCCACGGAGTATGCATAAGGTTTCATTCACCCATATTTGCAACTATTATTCATGCCAACATTTACCTTATTCAGCAAGCAACAAACTTGACACAACTCAAGACAAGTAATTTCACTTGAATAACCTTTCAACCCTATTACATGTCATTTATAACCATTAACTAAAATAACCATAAATACCAATATGTTGAATAGATAGTACGACGATACTTCGACGAGATTCTAACCGGCTGAGCTTTCGATAGTCTACAAGAGAAAGGAAGTGATTACGTAAGCATTTAATGATTAGTAAATTCGTATAAGTGAAACTTAAAATTACTAAACATATTAAATTAAACAATCAAACCTACTCGCATCATATCATATGCCAAACTTCCTTTCCTATACACATCAACTCATAAGGTTAGTAAATATATCATTACATATAAATCCCAAGTAACTCATAGCATATACATGATAAACAATTAGGCTCTATCCATAATCCATCACCCATACATTTATCCTTTATACATACTTTCCATTGAAATCATATGGTTAATAGATAGTAAACAATACATCTATAAAACATAACATATATTAAGAAATGGATTCCATGCATGTTTCATCCATCACTTAACAAATTATCATCCATTTTCATTTTGTATATGCATATTCATCTTTCCATATCATATGAACATTAAGTCCTTATGCATGCCTTTCCATTGACCTTTTCTTATCCGTTGTACCTTTTCAAATAACATCGGATACACGGAATACCTTTTCATGAAAATGTAACCTTTCATTTTTTCTTGTCAATAATGCTAACACGAGCTATGAAGTGGGCCTGCTCACACGAGCTGTGGGTCAGAATGATAGCTACACGATGCTGCTCATATGAGTTGTAGAAAATCTACAACACATGTTGGATCTCAACCATCGGCAAGACCTCTAAGACCAGCACCCAATACATATACTTCCTAATGACATGTCCTTTGTATCCTAATCATTCTCTAGGCTCAATGAGTCTCTTTCTATATCCTTATCTCTAACCATTATTCTCATGTAACCATTCATGAAATTTACATGCTCATAAATTCATCATAATTCACTTAGTTATTAAATAGAATACCATCATCCATGTTATACATAATAATCCATCCCAAAATCCATTTATCTTAATTTTGCTTTCTATTATATCCTTTTTCCAATATACATTTCCTTTACCATAATTCCCCTTTTTATTATTTTATCCAAACCAAAGCACCATGTCATTCAGTTTAATTAACATCCTATTTTGGTCTATATTACCAAAATATTGTATAATTGCAAATCTAATTATTTATAACATAGTAATTATAAACATGATATACAAAACAACTTAATCCTTATACGAACTTACCTCGACTAGAACGGTTGCAAAAACAAAGTCGATAACTAATCAAAGATTTTAACTTTTCCTCGATCTAACTCTAACTGTCTCGTTTCTTGATCTATATATAATTATTTATTCAATTAAACCAATTTCAACACATATATAATCAAATTTACACATTTAACCTTCTCATAAAAAAATATAAAATTACCCATAACATTTTACTCTTTTTACAATTTAGTCCATAATCCCTAAACCTGCAAATTCACCATTTTTAACCAAAACCCATGCTAGCCAGATTTCATAGGCTTCACAATCTGCCCATTTTAATAATCATTTCACAATATTTCCATGAACTTTTTCTATTTTCACAAATAAATCCCAAAACAATAAAATCATTAAAAATCACTTAAAAAATCACTTATATTTATCTAACAAGCTCATGAAACTATCAATCAAATTCACAAACACACTTAACTCATTCATGGTAAGTCCCTAAACTTTTTACAGTTTTACAAATTGACCCCCAGGTTAGCTAAATTAAGCTAAAACAATTTCAAAAACATAAAAATCATTAAAAACGGACCTCAAAATCTCCCACATGCATTAAAGAGAGTTTGGCTGAACCTCCCTTGCTCCAAAAATGGAGTTTCTTACAGTTGAAAAAGAAGAACATAAGGAAAATAAGTTTTTGCTTTTCTTTTTATTTATTGCTTAGTATTTACTTTATTATCATTAAAATATATCATATAAACTAACAAAAATTAGCCATCAACCGTCCACTAATTTATGGTATGATATATTTGTCATTTTCATCCATTTAATTACCTTTCCCTAGCCATTTGATACCTTTAATTAATAGAAACTTAATTTTGCAACTCTTATGATTTAGTCCTTTTCAATTAATTAACTATCTAAATGTTAAAATTTCTGGACCAAACTTCAATATACTTATATAATCACTCCATAAATATTTAATAAAATATTTATGGGCTCGGTTTACAAAAATGAGGTCCCAATACCACAATTTCTAAAACCACTTGACTTTAAGGATTTACCACATAAACCTAATTACTCATTCAAAAAACATAAATTAACAATTCAAAATTTATTTTAATACTACACTTGACTCGTAAATATTAAGTTGTAATATCCCTAAATCGACTTTAGCAGTTTCAGGTATATTTTTTGGGTTCTGAGAATGAATTTAAGAATTTATTGGGTTAATAGTAATTTTTTAATTTAATTTAGGAGGCCAATTTCATCTAAAATCAATTAAACATTAATCCGAAAAAATAAAAGTATTTTTGAAAATTAATTTTAAAATAATTAAATAATTATTAGTGAAAATAATTAATTTGGGTCGAAAAAGAATTTTAAAATAATTTTTACTTAGGTTTAATTTGAGTTAAATTTAAATAAATTAAATTGGATTCAATTGTAAAATAAGGGAAATTTTGGAGTATTTATTTGGCAAATAAACCTTTAAATTTGGAATTTTGGAGGGAAAGGAACAATTGGTGGGTTGTGGGAGTGGCCATTGGGCAAATTTCCCAATTTTTAAATTTCTGGTGGGTTGTTAAACATAATGCATCTAGCCTACTTTTCATACCATTTACATCAGATTAAAGAGTTATAAAATTTGTTTTCTTTCCATGGTTTTAAAAATCTATCATCAGAGAATAGATTCGACAAATTTCCTTCTCAAAATATTCTCTCTTTTCACCCGAAATTATTCACAAAAGTAGCGAAAACTATTCTGAAATTTCTCAAGATTCTTGAATCAAAATTTTCAATCAAAAGATTTAGAAAGAATCGAAGGTAATTATTATTTCTAAACTTAGTTTTATGATGATTAGAAGCATATAGACATTATTTGAGTGATAATTATATGATTTTTTATCAATGTCATCTTCTTCAAAAGCTTAAGGTGCTTTAATGGTGGATCTTAAATTTTGAGAGGAAATCCACAAATTAATGGATGTTCCAACTCAAAATGGATCTATTAGGAGGTTTTTGATCTTATTTATCAAGATTAAACATGTTTTGTAAGGTAATTTAAAGAAATTTGAATTTCATCATCTTCATGAATCGATTTTCTTGATTTTTGTAAAATTGATGCTTAGTATATGTTTATTTGGTCTAGTATTGATGTTTGGAAGTGATTAGGAGGGTTAAAGTGATCGATTTTGTGAGGAATCGAGTTTTCGACGTGATGATACAAATCCGGTAAGGTAACTTTGAGTGAGAATTTCATGTAGCCTAGTTGATGAAAATTTGTGTTTATTATATCTTTTGAAAGATGGTAATATCTATTTTATCTCTGTTGAAGCTCCAAATCTTGAAGAGGATCCAGCTAATTGAAATTGAAGCTTGGATTTGCTTGGTTGATCACTTGGTTGTGGTTGAGTTAGTTGTGTGGTGAGTGTTATTAAAGGGCGATTTGGTAAATTGACCCTCACTTATGCTTAGTTGGATGATTACTTATTGATTGCAAATATTTAATTGAGTTTTGGATGGTTAATTTTGCAAGATTATTGATATATGTTTAAGTGATGGAATTTTTGTTTAGTGTTGGTAAGTGAGCATCTAGTGATTTAATGTGCTTGATTTGATTGATTATAATGGTGAACTAAGCAAGCATGCTGGAGTTTTTGATTCATGGTTCAATTGATAAATGAACATTGATAATAGGTAATTAGTATGCTATATTTAATTTGATGTTAAAATGGCTATGTTACATCATTCACATATGCATTTTGACACTTTAAATTGAGCACATTATTGATTGAAATTATGTTATGATTGATTGGTTATATTGACATTATAGCATGGTGGATGCATTGGATATAGTTGGCATGTCATAGGATTTGTGAGTACTCACTATATTGATACGTTATTTGTGTGCAATGAGGCTTTAGGTGGACTAATTTGGAGTAGATAAAGGAGTGTTGAGCTTGTGTCTCCATTCAACAGGACCGATCTGAGGCGATATAAGGGAGCGTGTGGCCTCAGCCCACTCCATCCGGGAATGATTCTGATTCTGATTAGGAGTCAGGAGATTCGTTTATCCGATGTATGATCACCCAATTAAGCTATGATCGTATATGCCAATATAAATGTATGAAATGTTACATGCTAAATTGATAATTATATGCCATGATTAATTATGATTTTTGATACATGGTTGAGCATATGAAATTGAACTATTATGGATTGATATTGTGATTGAAAATTTGTATTTGATTGGTTCAATTTAAGCTTGATTTGGATGCTAATTTACTCTTCATTTTATTATCATTCACTGAGCTTTTTAAGCTCATACCCTCACATTCATACAGTTAACTGATGGGATTGAGGAGTTGAGGAGCAAGCAAAAGAGTTCCAAGAGATTAAAGCTCGGTAGAGATTTAATTATATGTTTTAAAGATGTTGATTGGGCATAGTGAAACTTCTGAGACTTAGTTTAATTTTGGGTGTAATTGGATTTGAACACTGGACATTTTTAATTTTGGATGGTCTTATAATATCATAAATGCATGTTTGAGTTTAATTATTGAATAATTTATGGTGTATTGTTGCTTGATAACACAATGTGTGAGGCATGATGTTTACACTAACCATAGTTTAAATGAAGCTTCAATGGAGTGGTTTACTAGCGACTAATGTATGCCACTTATTTGAATTAACCGGTATGTGATATGCATGAAATTGAATGTTTAATTCTATTTAATTGAGGCTTAATTTTTCTTAGTAAATACAATTGAAGATGTATGAATATGTATGATATTTAATTGTAGCTAAATTGGGTTTAATTGGCCATTAATATACTCAAAATTCGGTTTAAAATCAAATTTTTCGCACGAAAAAACTAAAGGTGGACAGTTGGGGGTTTGAATTATGGTCTTCTTAAATTGGTTCTCTAGTCTATTGAAATTACAAATTAGTCTTGTAACTTGATAAGTCTAATTAGAGCCTTAAATGATAATGAAACTTGATAAAATTTTAGGATTAGACTTTTAATTAATAAAATTTGTTAGAAACACACTCAATTTAATATTCGGGTATAGTACTAATAGTTTGAAATTGTTACGATTTAGTTATTAATGATTAAACTTGAATTAGACATAAAAAATAAACTCGAATTAAGCTAAAATTTTTAGGAATTGCATAAATTGACTAAAAGAGGGTTGGTAAATGTATAGATCTAAATTAGGGTTAGTTTACTATAAGTGGTAAAATGACAAAAATGCCCTTAGGTTAACTTACTCATAAAGAGTTTAAAATTGGTTCGCAAATTACTTCCGCATTAATAAATAATTAATAAATGGATAAGACTGAGGTGTTATAAGGTCAGGGTGCGTCTTGGGAGGTCGTTAGCTAAAAAGTCACTTAGGTGGCTTATGTAATGCTTAGAATTTGGTTCGACCCGTCCTGGTCGGGTTTGGAATGTCATATAAGTAATAATATTTACGAACTTACTTGTCAGATTTGTGGCCCTAAAATCACTGTTTTTGACACCACTGAAAAATGAGTTGTTACACATCCAATGACCTTGTCGTTAATGTGTTACCCTCATAGGATATTCTTGTTCTCTTTGGGATAATATCCATTCTCCCAATATGATCTTATTTTATCTCATGGTAACCATTACATCTTCCTTTATGAAAATTCAATCACTATCAAATTGTGATCAAGTCATTCATCACAAAGATGGACAACCTGTAACCATGTTTACTTTTCATCAACCATGTAATACCAATGAGAGGATATCATTTACCATGTTTTAGGATATGAATCCACTTTTTTGAATAACGCTACATACTACAAAAGTTGTACACTCAATGCACTAGCTTTCGGTTCTTTATCTATTTGAACTCAGGCTTTTACTTATATCAAAGTGTACAAGTCACGTATACAGAGTCCGCCATCCACTCAGGATTTAGGTATGCCACACTATGAACATCAGAAGTGAATAAATCCATAAACAGAGTAAAGATCTATTCTGTTTAGGTCCTGCCGATGTACTGCCAGTCCAATCAGTCAAATCTATGTCTCTATCTTTTGGGAGTCATTCACTCTGTAACGCCCCAATTTTCAGGAATTTTAAAAATGTTGGAAAAATTTAAAAATTCTGTGTCCTGTTTGTTTGTCATAGGGTTAAGTACGGTAGTGGGCCTCTAGAAGGCCCAAGCTTAAGGTAAAACCTAGTAGTTTTAATTAATTTTAATTCCATAAGAAAAAGGGGTTCTGGTTAATTGGGCTTTTAGGTATTAATTGTGTAAAATAAATCACAAGGAAGCATGTGGTAAAGTGGCTAAGTGACGCCACTGGGAATGCTATAAGTGGCGTGTGGATGATTGGGAGGACCCAGGTTCAAGTCACAATGGCAGCAAATAAAGGATTAATTTTTATGAATGGAAAAGGTAAGTAGTGGAACTGAAGTGAAAGTCTGTCAGAAGAGGATTTCGGAGTTGATAAGCGATAGGATTTAGGAGTTGATAAGGGATAGGATTTAGGAGCAGATAAGGGAGGAAATCTAGGAGCTGATCAAGGAACAAGAGGTGGCCGGCCAAGGGACTTTAGCATGGGAATTTCGGCTAGGGTTAGTGCTAGTATAAATTCAGCATTAGTGGTAAGTGGTGTCGTTTCCTGACCATTCTCTTCTTCTTTTCTTTTTCTCTTCTCTCCATCCACTTATTCTTTTCTTCTTCTTTTCCCCATAGCCGAATCCTTCAGCCACCCTACTCTATACCACCTTCCTTCCATTATTTTTAAGACTATAGCCGATTGCCTTAAATCCCGAAATCCCGAAAACTTAACTCATTTTGTACCAATTTTTCCCGAGCCAAATCTCTTATTTTTCTCATCATCTTTGACCGATTCTCTCAACCTCTAAACCCAAGGTTTCTGTCGACAATACCACAAGTAAAAACCCTCATATTTTATCTTTCTCTACACTTTTGCAAAAAGCCGAAACTCCCACACTATCCTAGGGACATAGCCGAATACTGAGATCACTGAGGGCTCGAATTTTGTTATCGTTTGAGGGCTTAGAACTGCATCAGAATCAAGTAGGAACTAAGGGGGAACGTTGACTGGAAGAATCGATGGTAAGTCTTTCCAACTTAGTCTATCTTGCATATTTTAAGAAAAGCCAGAATCCCTAAAAGGTTAGGGAGGTTGTCGTTTTTGGACTTGTAGCCCTAAGGGGTTGTGATAATAGTATTATTTTGGTAATAGTGTGATTAAGAGGCTGTTGATCAAGGGCTTGGACAAGTGGAGCGAACGGATCTGGATCGAGACACTATTTTCGGCAAAGGTAGGAACGCTAAGGCCTAAGGTGTTGTTGGCCGAATATGGTAAGAAGTTAATATGTAGTTCGTTTCGGTAGTAAGATTAACGTGGTAGTATTATAATTGTAGGCAGTTCGTGCGTGGATCTCGTCAGCGAATCGTCATAAAACAGGTGTGTAACAGACACCCTCTCATAGACTAGATTGGCAAAAGCCGAAAAGCTGAAATGCCGGAAAGTTGGTATTTTGTGAATTTGCGAGTGTGCGAATGCTCGTAAGATAGTTGGGTTTGTATGTTTGGTATTCTGAAGGTAATAAACTCCAGTACGTGCGATTTCGTGCATTTTGATAACTTGGGCTTAATGGGCCAAAAATTGGGTTCATGGGCCAACGGGCTCAATTTGGTAAGTATGCGCGGTAAGTATTCTGATAGTACGTAAATGGATAGGATATGCATGAAAACCCTAGAAGTAGCTAAATCACTACAATACCCTTATGTATGGAAAATTACCATGATACCCCTAGGTGTAAATGACCAATATGCCCCTAGGGTTAATTTTGTCTGAAAAGCATGTTGATTTAAATCTGTATGATGTTTGCCATGAATGAATATTTGTTGCATGGGGACATGGGTTATATTTTGGAGGAAGCGTCCTGGTGGCTATGCCACAATAATCTGATCTGGTGGCTCTGCCACATATTTCTGTTCTGGTGGCTCTGCCATGATTATCTGTATCTGGTGACTCTGTCACATTATCTATTCTGGCAACCATGCTGCATAATTCTGTGGCGTGTAGCGGTTGAGTGGGTCGAGTAGTCTGCCCACATGGTGAAAGGATGGTATGGGGGTGTACATGGTTGGATATGGGTTGGGTTTTGCATATACATGAAATATCTGATCTGATCTGTTATGGGCCTATGGGCTTAATTCTGTATTCTGTTCTGGGCTAAGGCCAATTTATTCTGTTTCTGTGGTTTGAGCTGATATGGGCTATGGTTGGGTTACTTTTACACACTGAGTTTCTGTAAACTCATCCCCTATTTTTATCCATGCAAGTAATCCCCAGCCATAGTGGGCTTGGAGCTGCGAGGGATTCGGAGTGGCCACTCGTTCTGCAATATGGATTTCTTCTGGTGATTTGGACTTCAATTTTCTGTACTTTGATGATTTGGGTTTTGTTATGTAATAAGGCCGCTTATGATTATTTTTAATTGGGTTTCGATTTATAACTTATCATGATGACCTTAAATTATATTAACTATCAAAATGGGCTAGATCTAGGGTTCGTTTTCCAAAAACATAAACTGATTTCGAAGTAACACGATTACAAACAAGGCTTTTGCTATGACAACGTTTTACAAACTTAATTACGTTTTATTCTAAAACAGACAATTTCAATGGTAACCTAAAAATATACGCGATGTTAGAGTGTGGCAATGGCAGTGTGCATGTCTAGGATTGGATCCGAAAGAGCTTGGTACTTAAGCTGTCCGATGGACTCACCTCCCTTTTCTGGTTTCCTACCTGGTGCACAGCTTCCATTTACTTTAACCCTTAATGAATTAATCGTTTGAACATCAAGTACGATTTTCTGAACTTAGAACGGAAAAATATTTTTAACGTTTTTGATATGGCACGTCGGATCCGGTCATAACGTCTAGGTCGGGTTTGGGGTGTTACATTTAGTGGTATCAGAGCCAAGTTGCAACAACTCGGCTATGAAATAGGTTTACAAAAACGAAGATTTCAAAAAAAATTCTATTTTTAAAATCTGGACTTCTGAAAGTGGCATTCCGAATCTCCAGCCCAAGCCTGTAAATATTTTGAATTTTTCTGAATATATTCTGAATTATCTGTCTGTACTGAAACTTTACTAGAATACTCTAGATAGGATGCTACTGAAATCCTAGAAAAGCTTGCTAAAAGACTGAAACTGTAGCTAGACATCGATTCTGCGAAAACCAACTCTGTATTACTGTCTGAATCATAAAACATCTGTAATAAACATTGGAATGATATTAATGCATAAAATTCATAATCAGATAATACGATATGAGTTCAAGAGGCACTCGTAGAAGAGGCCGTGGACGTGGCCGAGGAAGGGCTCGAGCGGTATCTTCATCTTCGGGACATATGTCAGCGGTACATGCACTGGTACCATCGGCAACAGAAGTGGAGTCTCATGATCGTGGTGCCGGGGATGACGCACTGTTGCAGGCTATGCTTCGAGTTCTGGAAAGGGTTGCCGGGGAAAGTACGGGAAACAGAGTTCGGGGGTCCATTTCGGAACGACTCCGGGCCAACGGAGCGGAGATTTTTAGAGGTGTGTCTGGTATCGTTCCGAATGTGGCAGAATATTGGTTGGAGGCCACAGAACGAATTATGGATGAATTGGACTGCTCGGTGGATCAGAAGCTGAAGGGGGCCGTATCGCTGTTACGAGATGAGGCTTATCAGTGGTGGCTCACCGTGAGGGATGGAACCCCAGCTGATAGGGTTACTTGGGAGCTGTTTAAGACAGCCTTTAAAGGAAAGTACGTCGGGGCAAGTTATGTGGATGCCCGCAGGAAGGAATGCCTGAATCTGGTCCAAGGATGTAAAACTGTCGCTGAGTATAAGGCTGAGTTTCTAAGGCTGAGCTGGTATGCTGTGGGGATAGTCGCTACGGAGTATGAGCATAACGTTCGCTTTGAGGATGGACTCAGAGATGACCTTAAGGTGCTGATTGCTCCGCAGAGGGAGCGGGATTTCGCGGTTCTGGTGGAAAAAACTAAGATAACTGAGGAGGTAAAGCGTACTGAGAGGCAGAACCGTAAGAAAGATTGAAACTATTTTCGGAGGGATACAGGACCCTCGGGTGGTGCCAATAAGAATATTAAGAGAGCAAGAGTAGAGGAACCAGTGTGAGCAATACCGATGAATGTGGTTAGACCACCAATCTGTGGAGACTGTGGTAAGGTACATTTGGGCGAGTGTAGGAAACGTTCCGGTGCTTGTTTCCGATACAGATCTATGGAGCATAGAGTTAAGGACTACCCACAGAGAGCTGATCAGGCTCAGGTTGCTGTACAGAGGGTTGTTCAACCCGCGAGAGGTGGACCACAACCACCGAGAGGACGTGGACAAGGTAGGGGCGGAAATGGAAATGGAAATGGTCGAGGTCGAGGGGCGCCTAGCAGGGGTGCCAGAAATGCTAGAGGCTCGACAGCCAGCGTTGGTGTATGCGACTCGTCGTCGAGAGGAGGGTGACGCACCTGACGTCATAACTGGTACGTTTTTGGTTTCTAGCATGCCATATATTGCTTTGGTGGATATTGGATCTACTCATTCCTATGTTGCATGTGCCATATCTAGGTCATTGGGAGTGCATTCTGAAAAGATAGTGAGTGGGGTATCTGTGTTAAGTCCTTTGGGCCACTCGGTTAGGGTAGACAAATTGTATATGGATGTACCCCTAGAAACTCAAGGTAAGATCTTTCCTGGAGATCTAATAGAGTTTCCGTTCGGAGAGTTTGACCTCAATCTAGGAATGGACTGGCTTGTTAAGCATAGGGTGACTTTGGATTGTGATGCAAAACGAATGGTGTTAAGGACCACGGAGGGTGAGGAGGTTCTGATGATAGGTGAGCGAAGGGACTATTTGTCTAATATGGTGTAGGCATTGAGGGCCGAAAAGTGGATTCGAAAAGGTTGTGAGGCCTATTTGGCATTCGTAAGCCAGTCGGAAGAGAAGGGATTGACAGTGGATAAGGTCAGGGCCGTAAAGGAGTTTCAAGATGTTTTTCCGGAGGAACTTCCGGGATTACCTCCAAACCGAGAAGTGGAGTTTGGAATCGACTTGTTGCCTGGAACGGCGCCAGTGTCTATCGCACCGTATAGGATGGCACCGAAGGAGTTGGTGGAGCTAAAGGCACAAATTCAAGAGTTGTTGGATAGGGGATTTATTAGGCCAAGCGTGTCTCCATGGGGAGCACCGGTGTTATTCGTAAAGAAGAAGGATGGTACAATGCGGATGTGCATTGACTATCGCCAGTTGAACAAACTGACCATTAAGAATAAGTATCCACTACTAAGGATTGACGATCTGTTTGACCAGCTTAAGGGGGCTTCTGTATTTTCTAAGATCGACCTTAGATCTGGATATCATCAGTTAAGGGTCAAGGAGACGGATATCCATAAAACGGCATTCAAGACTCGGTATGGGTGATTGTGGATAGGTTGACCAAATTGGACCATTTCATACCAGTACATACTGAATTTTCGCTTCAAAAGTTAGCCAAACTGTATGTGGCGGAGATTGTGCGACTTCATGGAGTCCCAGTTTCGATTATCTCTGACTGGGATCCCAGATTCACATCTCGGTTTTAGAAAAAGTTGCATGAGGCATTGGGGACGCGGTTGAACTTCAGTACAGCTTTCCATCCCCAAACTGATGGTCAGTCGGAAAGGGTCATTCAGATTCTGGAGGACATGTTAAGGGGATGCGTGATTGACTTTTGAGGTAGTTGGGAGGACTACTTATCATTGGCAGAATTTGCGTACAATAACAGTTATCAGGCGAGTATTCGAATGGCACCGTATGAAGCACTGTATGGTCGAAGGTGTCGTACACCTAGTTATTGGACGGAGCTAGGGGAGCGACAAGTTCTTGGACCGAAATTGGTGGCTGATACTGAGGCTAAGGTCAGAATAATTAGGGACCGTTTGAAAGAAGCATCTGATAGGCAAAAATCGTATGCAAATTTGAAGCGTAAGGAGATTGAGTACTCAGTAGGGGATATGGTCTTTTTAAAGGTTTCTCCTTGGAAGAAGATATTGAGGTTTGGTAAGAAAGACAAGTTGAGTCCGCGGTTCATTAGGCCTTATCAGGTTTTGAAGCGAGTAGGCCCAATAGCTTATCAGTTGGAATTACCTCCAGAGTTGGACAGGATTCACGATGTTTTCCACGTCTCATGTTAAGGCGTTATCGTTCTGACCCTACTCATGTCGTGCTGGTTGTAGAAATTGAGGTGCAAACTGATTTGACTTTTAAGGAGGAGCCTGTGCAAATTTTGGATCGAGATGTTAAGATTCTGAGAAGGAAATCTGTCCCATTAGTAAAGGTGCTTTGGCGTAATCATGGCAGAGAGGAAGCTACATGGGAGCCAGAGGAGGCGATGCAGCAACAATACCCTCATCTGTTCGGACCAGGTAAATTTCAAGGACGAAATTTCTTTAAGGAATGTAGAGTTGTAACGCCCCAATTTTCGGGACTTTTAAAAATGTTGGAAAAATTTAAAAATTCTGTGTCCTATTTTTTTGTCGTAGGATTAAGTACGGTAGTGGGCCTCTAGAAGGCCCAAGCTTAAGGTAAAACCCGGTAGTTTTAATTAATTTTAATTCCATAAGAAAAAGGGGTTCTGGTTAATTGGGCTTTTAGGTATTAATTGTGTAAAATAAATCACAAGGAAGCATGTGGTAAAGTGGCTAAGTGACGCCACTGGGAATGCTATAAATGGCGTGTGGATGATTGGGAGGACCTAGGTTCAAGTCACAATGACAGCAAATAAGGGATTAATTTTTATGAATGGAAAAGGTAAGTAGTGGAACTGAAGTGAAAGTCTGTCAGGAGAGGATTTAGGAGTTGATAAGGGATAGGATTTAGGAGTTGGTAAGGGATAGGATTTAGGAGCAGATAAGGGAGGAAATCTAGGAGCTGGTCAAGGAAAAAGAGGTGGCCGGCCAAGGGACTTTAGCATGGGAATTTCGGCTAGGGTTAGTGCCAGTATAAATTCGGCATTAGTGGTAAGTGGTGCCGTTTCCTGACCATTCTCTTCTTCTTTTCTTTTTCTCTTCTCTCCATCCACTTATTCTTTTCTTCTTCTTTTCCCCATAGCTGAATCCTTCAGCCACCCTACTCTATACCACCTTCCTTCCATTATTTTTAGGACTATAGCCGATTGCTTCAAATCCCAAAATCTCGAAAACTTGACTCCTTTTGTACCGATTTTTCCCTAGCCAAATCTCTCATTTTTCTCATCATCTTTGGCCGATTCTCTCAACCTCTAAACCCAAGGTTTCTGTCGACAATACCACAAGTAAAAACCCTCATATTTTATCTTTCTCTATACTTTTGCAAAAAGCTGAAACTCCCACACTATCCTAGGGACATAGCAGAATACTGAGATCACTGAGGGCTTGACTTTTGTTATTGTTTGAGGGCTTAGAACTGCATCAGAATCAAGTAGGAACTAGGGGGAATGTTGACTGGAAGAATCGGTGGTAAGTCTTTCCAGCTTAGTCTATCTTGCATATTTTAAGAAAAGCCGGAATCCCTAAAAGGTTAGGGAGGTTGTCATTTTTGGACTTGTAGCCCTAAGGGGTTGTGATAATAGTATTATTTTGGTAATAGTGTGATTAAGAGGCTGTTGATCAAGGGCTTGAACAAGTGGAGCGAACGGATCTGAATCGAGACACTATTTTCGGCAAAGGTAGGAACGCTAAGGCCTAAGGTGTTGTTGGCCGAATATGGTAAGAAGTTAATATGTAGTTCATTTCGGTAGTAAGATTAACGTGGTAGTATTATAATTGTAGGCAGTTCGTGCATGGATCTCGTCAGCAAATTGTCATAAAACAGGTGTGTAACTGACACCCTCTCATAGACTAGATCGGCAAAAGCCGAAAAGCCGAAATACCAGAAAGTTGGTATTTTGGGAATTTGCGAGTGTGCGAATGCTCGTAAGATAGTTGGGTTTGTACGTTTGGTATTCTGAAGGTAATAAACTCCAGTACGTGCGATTTCGTGCATTTTGATAACTTGGGCTTAATGGGCCAAAAATCGGGTTCATGGGCCAACGGGCTCAATTTGGTAAGTATGCGCGGTAAGTATTCTGATAGTACGTAAATGGATAGGATATGCATGAAAACCCTAGAAGTAGCTAAATCACTACAATACCCTTATGTATGGAAAATTACCATGATACCCCTAGGTGTAAATGACCAATATGCCCCTAGGGTTAATTTTGTCTGAAAAGCATGTTGATTTAAATATGTATGATGTACGCCATGAATGAATATTTGTTGCATGGGGACATGGGTTATATTTTGGAGGAAGCGTCCTGGTGGCTATGCCACAATTATCTGATCTGGTGGCTCTGCCACATATTTCTGTTTTGGTGGCTTTGCCACGATTATCTGTATCGGTGACTCTGTCACATTATCTGTTCTGGCAGCCATGCTGCATAATTCTGTGGCGTGTAGCGGTTGGGTGGGTCGAGTAGTCTGCCCACATGATGAAAGGATGGTATGGGGGTGTACATGGTTGGATATGGGTTGGGTTTTACATATACATGAAATATCTGATCTGATCTGTTATGGGCCTATGGGCTTAATTCTGTATTCTGTTCTGGGCTAAGGCCAATTTATTCTGTTTCTGTGGTTTGAGCTGATATGGGCTATGGTTGGGTTAATTTTACACACTGAGTTTCTCCAAACTCATCCCCTATTTTCATCCATGCAGGTGATCCACAGCCATAGTGGGCTTGGAGCTGCGAGGGATTCGGAGTGGCCACTCGTTCTGCAATATGGATTTCTTCTGGTGATTTGGACTTCAATTTTCTTTACTTTGATGATTTGGGTTTTGTTATGTAATAAGGCCACTTATGATTATTTTTAATTGGGTTTCGATTTATAACTTATCATGATGACCTTAAATTATATTAACTATCAAAATGGGCTAGATCTAGGGTTCGTTTTCCAAAAACATAAATTGATTTCGAAGTAACACGATTACAAACAAGGCTTCTGCTATGACAACGTTTTACAAACTTAATTACGTTTTATTCTAAAATAGACATAATTTCAATGGTAACCTAAAAATATACGCGATGTTAGAGTGTGACAATGGCGGTGTGCATGTCTAGGATTGGATCCGAAAGAGCTTGGTACTTAAGCAGTCCGATGGACTCACCTCCTCTTTTCGGTTTCCTACCTGGTGCACAGCTTCCATTTACTTTAACCCTTAATGAATTAATCCTTTGAACATCAAGTACGATTTTCTGAACTTAGAACGGAAAAATGTTTTTAACGTTTTTGATGTGGCATGTCGGATCCGGTCATAACGTCTAGGCTGAGTTTGGGGTGTTACACACTCTGATGCCCAAGACAAGGCATCTCCCGAATTAGACTTGATAGATGACATATTAGTCTTTCAATCAGTTTTCTCATTTCTAATTAAACTAAGGACATGTTTAGGTTCATCTACTAATACAAGTTGTCTTTTTTTATTACGATCCAACCATGTAATACCGCTTAGTTTTAGTTAAACATTAGACAACCAATGAGCAACATTTGCTTCCACTTTGCTTTATATGCAAAAACCATGTGAGAAAAATTATACAAAGCATATTAATATAGTCAGTGAATTTGTTTTATTTACCAATCTATTTGAAAAAATTCTAAGTGTATATTGACGAAAATACTACACTTAAGGCACCAGATCCAACAACTCGTGCTTTAGATCGAACTGTTGGATCTTTTGTTCCACCTTTACTGACTTCAGCAGTACCACTATATCTTGACCATCTTCCTGTCATCAAAGTAACTATTGGTTTCACATTTGGATCTCTATTTCGGTCAGGTCATTTTGGGAAATCTTTTTTAAAATGATCTAATGATCCACAAATGAAATAAGATTTGTCTTTCAACCTGCATACACCGAAGTGATTTCTGCCGCAATAATTACATTCAACCCTATTTGAATTCTGTACACTATCGGCACTAGCTACCGAAGTCGTCAATGGTCTCAAATTATTTTGTTTCATTCGGTCCTTCCTAGAAAATCCAGATGGTGTTGTAAAATAGCTATGAGCTTCTTTAATTTTCTTTGGTGAAGGAGCAGAAAACAACCTGGATGTATTTCATTTGCTAAAGTCTTGAACCCTCGATTAATTATTTCTCTTATTAATATAGATTTCTTCCATAATTTAAGCTTGATCGACCAAAACCTTAAATTCTCGTAGTTTTATTGCACCAACTAACGTATTGATTTCATCATTCAACTCGTCTTTAAAGCAATGTACATCTCTTCCTCTATTGGTACAATCTCAAGAGCATATTTACTGAGTTATACAAACTCTCACTCATATTTAGTAGCCAATTTATCTCATTGATTCAACTCAAAGAATTCATTTTTCTTCTTGTTTAAGTACCATTTATTAATGTATTTATTTCAAAATTTGGCTCGAAAAAAGTCATAGTTAACCCTGTCTTTCAATACAATAGCTGTTAAAGTCAACCACCAGTGGTATGCCTCATCTTTTAATAATGAAATGACACACCTCAAACAATCATCGAGAGAATACAACATTTCGTTGAAAACCCTTTGTGTGTTTTTCCAACCAATATTCAACTCTGGCAAGATCATCATCCACTTTACCACGAAATTGTTCAGCTATGTATTTCCAAATTTTACCGATAGAAGGCTAATAAATATTTATTGAGGTAGAACTTTGAGGACAAAGGGGTGTCAAGGAAGGCCTAGGTGGGGTAGAGGTTATTGAGCCACAGGGTTAGCTCACATAAATTCTGTAAACCAGTCCTTCATTATTTGAAAGAATGCACCTCGTGCCTCACTTCCTAGCCCTTGAGATTTGGTCACACTCTAATCAGCCCCATTCTCCAAGGCTGGGACATTACTATCAACCTCGTAGGGAATGGCTCAATTGGATTCAGCTAACATCTTGAATCTATAAGAAAACAAGTCAAAACGAATTAGGAGTCATCACATTATCATAGGTTATAAAGTGACATGTATTTGTAGACTTAATACATGCTACGTTTAGCACTAGAATAAACTAAATCATAACTCTGATACCACTAAATATAACATCCTAGACCCAATCTAATTTTTGAACCAAGCTACAACATGCTACGATAGTTAACAACAATTAGCATATATGATTTTAGCTTAAAAATCCAATCAATCAATAAAGCATTCAAATAATCTAAGTATAGCATGATTACAACCAAAACTGAGTCTCAAACAAGCTTATGAAAGCTCCCAAGTCAACCCAAAATCGAAAACAAGCTTAATTGAAAACTAATCAAGAAGTAGGAAAATTTCAGCAATTAAGGGTCACACGGCCGTGTAACAAGTTATGGACGTGTATGACTAAGTCAAATGACTGTGTCATCAAGTTGTGCCACTAATTAATCTCGTGTACAAAAGGGTCACATGACTATGTCAGCCGGCCGTGTAACAAACTAAGACGGCATGAACTTAAAATTAAAATGTTGCAAACATTCACACGACCATGTGGTTAGACCGTGTGAGAGACTGAGACCGTGTAAATTTGAGTCACACGGTTGTGTATCCTGACCGTGTAACTTACTAAGGTCGTGTATACCAATTATCAACAGAATCATAAAGACAACACAGCTGTGCCATATACCTGTGTGTGTCATATAGCCATATGTTAGACAGTGTATATCTAAAAGAAACTTTCAAAGCAAGTTATATAACCCTATGATCACTTAAGCCACAAGCATACATTATACCATCCCTCAAACCTATTCAAATGTACCAAAGCATACCAAAAAAATAACTTATAACATCTATCCTAAGTGCCTAACCAATATGCCACAATTGACACCTTAATTCAACAATTCACAATCATCCACTCACTATAACACATATCATAATATCAATACTTAAACTTCCATCACAAAACCCCATGTCCAATGGTTAATATTCATAAAAAAAGATTCACCTTTCTAGCACAAAGCACATATACCATTTCATGCTACAACTAACCAAAACAACAATAAGGCTCACATCATTACATATGTATCACTTTAACATAAACCAAAACACAAGTTTCAACTTCACATTACAAAATTAGGTACACCTATTATACATGCCACTAATAACCGGGCCAAAATGAGTAAAAAATCTATCAAAAAGGTTGACGGATAGTGTGAGCTCTGAAAATGATCCAATCGACAACACGATTTCTGACAATCTAAAAAGAAGAAAATGAAACAAGGTAAGTTTACTTAAAGCTTAGTAGGTTCGTATAATTTAAACACGACATACTTGTCATTTAAAATCTTACTAATTGAAATTAATATAATAACATAGTATTTCTTGTCACCTTACACATTTCCTACCATACCAAAATAGTTAGTCATTATCATATAATAAACAAGACATATAGATAGCACAATATACATAACATTTATATTCATTTCATGAATAACATCTTATACCATAAGCTTTCATTTCAGTTCATTTCCAAATATTTTTTGCCCGAACAACTATAAAAAATTAGCTTCAGATAATTGGGATATCTTTGTCCACACAAGCCGTAAATAGGGGCATTAACAGTTGCTCGATGCTGCTCACATGAGCTGTGGAGAATCCACAACAAATGTTGGATCTCAGTACTGATATACACCACTGGTACATAATACCTAATCAATATAAACACCGACACATAGTGTTTGATATAACATGAATACTTGTACAAATTACCTAATAATATAGTCATCGGTACTAGTACCTAATAAAATGAAATCATCAGTACAAAGTGCCTGATACATTAAACCCTAATAACATGTCATTTGTATCCTAATCATTCACTATGTTCACACAAGACTTAATTGAATTCCCATATGCTTTCCATCATTATATCATAATCTTATATAACATGTACCAATTAACATTTCATATCATCTTTCAATTTATCCTAAACACATACAAATACCATACTTTACAATTCAGCCATTCAATCTCGTTTTCAATATTTAATTCAAACCAATTATACCAGGACATATACACATAACACGAACATAATTAAGTATTTAACATAATTAACCTAATACGAACTTACCTAAACAAAACAACAACGAACACAATACCAATGACTATTCAACAATTTTTCATTTTCTGTGTTTATCGCAGGTTGATCTGTTTCTTGATCTATATGATAATTTAACTCAATTGAAAATTTCCAAAAACCTTATAATGTCTAAACATATGCATATGACCCTTTCATAACATTTTACAATATTTCCCTGAACTTTTACCTTTTATTCAATTTAGCCCATAAAATCGAAACTTACATATTTTTCACATTTAAGCCCCAAACTTTGAAACCGAATTCACTTTCATCCTTTTACAACTGTCAAGTATCTAAATTTATAAGAATTTCATGCCAATTTTAACATATTATCATTTTAGTCCCTAAACTCAAGACTAACCAAAATAACAATCCTATTTCAAATCAAATCTTCAAACTCAATCATTTAACATCTAAAAACTTAAAATTCATTAGTGGTAACTTTTCAAATCTATAATAGTTTTACAAAATAGTCCCTGGATTAGCTAAATTAAGCTACAACGATCTCAAAAATATAAAATTCATGAAAAACGGACTTCAAATATACTCACATGCAATGAAGTCAAGCTTGGCCAAATCCCTAGTTCTTTTTCAATGGAGGAAACGGGTTTTAGAAAAAAAAAAGGTGAAGATGATATGTTTTACTTACCTTTTACATATTTTATTTTCTTTTTAAATTTAATTTTTAATACATAATTTAGTATAAAACCAATCACTTACCGTCCACCAACTTAAAAGTGGTTGATTTCCACATAAAACATCTAACATTTACTTTTTCAACCTTTTAATTAATAAAAATTAAGAACAGTTAACTTTTGTAGTTGTTACGATTTATTCCTTCTACTCCAATTAACCATTCAAACATCAAAATTACTGAACCAAACTTTAATACGACACTTTAATAACCTTATAAATATTAAATAAATAATATTTAAGGACTCACACATCAAAATTGTAATCCCGAATTCATTGTTTCCAACACCATTGAGAATTGGTCGTTACACTTCAACCTTGAACATCCTTCATACATCACACTCCCCTTGTCCACTCACAAAAGAAACAGAAATACTCAACTATTTCCTCATCCTTCAAATAGATAAAACACATATCCGAACACTTCCTTTTAAAGAGATTCTTTCCCATTGCTACAAAATCAATACACACTTTATAAAGAAAATGCCTTATTTTACCGAGCACTTTTAAACTCCATATGTATTCCATAATCCACAATCAGGAAGAAAAAACGAAGAAACCTTAATTTAGTATTCTCGTCTATATTTATTTTTATTTTTCAAAAAAATTAATTTAATAAAATTTTCATTAGTTACATTAGTATCCTTTGTATATGTCTTCAACGATTTTTGTATTTATTACAAAATGAAAATAGATGTTGACTAAAACATTATCTAACGTTTAACCAATATTAAACGATATTACGCGATTAAATCATAATTCGTAAGGACAACTTATATAATCAAATAATTTATTTTTTTATATTTTCAATTCCTTTGAATGATTTAGGCATTTAAAATTTTAATTTATCATTATCATTTTATTTTTATATTATAATTATTTATACTTTATTTCATGTTAAATTAAATTAAATTTAATAATACTAAATTAATCGTCTTTCATTTTTTTTTACTATCTATTTAATCGCAATATGAGAATATAATATAATAAATTTTCAAATCCTTCGAGTGCAATTAAAGGAAATTTAGCTACTTTAAAATTTTATTTAACTAATATATTATTTTCCAATTAGTTTATTCTTTTTTATTTATTGTATTTTTGTTAATTTATTTTATAGTAATTATATTTTGTATTCCAATTTTTGCCTTTTCAACTATAGGTTATGTATTTTTCATTTTAATATTTATGAATTCGGCTACTCCTTTTTATTATGTTTGTTAGTTTTTTATAGCATGATTTTGGAAAAATGTTTGAACTGAAGGGTATATTTTTTTATTTTAATTATAATTTTTAATTTATAATAAAGTTTAAATAAAATAGAAGTTGTGAATATTATACATTTAAAAGTAATTCTAATTTAATAGGAGTAGTGATAATTAACATTTAAAAATATTTAAAACTTAAATTACAATTATTAGTTAAAAAAGTTGTGCTAATTTTAAAATAGAATAGCTATTGTAATTATAATTTACAGTTATTAGTTTAAAATTTTTTGATATAAACAAAGGTTGTGTTCATTTATTGATATAAAATAGAGCTATTATTTAAATAAAATTCTAAGCATTTTAATTACCACTTAATTAATATTAGAGTTAATTATGTTAAATAGTTATTGTTCTGAATAATTTTACTTTGCTTAATTATATAAAGAAAAACTATATTGTATGTTGAATATGTTAAATATGTTTTAATTATTATTTGAAAATTTTCTATTATTATATTTGAATTGAAATGTTAATATATTTTAATTATATTCAATAATTTAAATAAAAAATATTATTTCACGCTAATTATTATAATTAAAAATATAATATTTAAAAAACTAATTGAATATTTTGTAATGTTCTAATTTTCGCCAGTGTTGAAAAATTTAATTTCAAAGCCGTAATTTCTTAATCCGAGGATATCTAAATATTGAATCGAGATAATATGAGGTGATCACTACATTAGAAAATAAAATAAAATATTAATTTATCAAATAGATTATTGAATATAGTGCAATAAATAAGGTGACTAAACTAGTGGAATTTCATTAACGATTTAAGCAAGCATTTATATGACCATCGCACAAAGGACCAAAATGCTAATAAACCATGACCAATTCATGGTTAGTAGATAGGCATGATCTTTGCCATCCAATCTCACTAACCTTTCATGCATTAAATTCTAGCTATTAGATATTTATTTATTAAGTTTTTATTATCAAATATTAGTGTTGAATTAAACTTTATTTAATAAACTATTTTGATATAACAAAAATGATGTTTCTGAATAAAAATATTTTAAACAAAACTTGGTAAAAAAATCTATTTTAAATGATATCTAAAAAGAAAAATTGTTGAACTTATACTTAGAAAATCTTTTAAGACCAAATCAGTTAAACAAACTTTCAAACATTTTTCAAACAATTTAAAAATGCTCCAAGCCAAAAATATCGATTTGGTATTGATACTTTTTGTCAAGTATCGATTTGGTATTGATATTTTTTGTCAAATATTGATAAATTTTGTTTGAGCATGGATAGATATACACTTTTATCGATACCTTTTTTCTCGGTATCGATACGAACATAGCATTTTTTTCAAAGTATTTATCAAATATCAATATGGTATCCATACCTTTTTTTTATTGATATGTTTTTCTTGGTATCGATAAATTTTTTCAAGTATTGATAATGGTACACTTTTATCGATTCTTTTTTCGATATCGATTCGAAATTGGCATTTGGACTTTAAAAGTATTTATCAAGTATCGATATGGTATCGGTAACTTCTATTTGATATCGATAAAATTCCCTTGGAATTGATATTGATGGCTCCAACGGTCACTAAATTAGGCATTAAATGCTAATAGTATCAATACTTGTAGAAAAAGTATAGATTCCTGTTGTTGTAGGACATAAATGCACTAATATTTTCATCCCAACGGCTCTATTCAATATTCCAGCAACCACAACAGATGGTAATCAATTTGGGAGTATAAAGACCTTCTTCTAAAGGTTCTACAACAACAAAAGAGATTATTCAAGCTCAAATTTCAATCAAACAACCTTTGTGCTTAAATGTTCATGCTTTTCTTATGCACACTTGTGAGCTTTCGTTGTTGTTCATTTAGCTAAAGTATTTTCTTGTTTCATTTGTGCTCAATTGGCAAGCAATCCAATCTTGTAAGTATTAATTCTTAGTTTGCTTATTTGTTTCACTCTTTAAGAGGGTTATATCTTAAGGTTTAGATAGAAACCTTAAGGGAGTTGTAAGGTTAAAAATTGTCCTAAAGGTTAATCAAATTAGTGAATTTAAAAAAATCCTTAATAGTGGAAAGCTAAGGTAGTGGAGTAGGCAATTGGCGCCAAACCATTCTAAATCATTATGGTCAATTGTTCTATCTTTTCTTTCAAGCTTCCACAAATTTTTAAAAGTCAATTCACCCCCTCTTGACGATTTCAAATTGATTAATTGAGATAACAATTGGTATCAAAGGTAGTCTCTAAATACTGTCCAACAACCAAGAGAAGATCCGAGAGGTAGCTCAACATTCATTAAATCAATCTACAAAAGATGACGTCCGTGTAATAGCTTGATTTTTAATAGTGTTGGATATAGTGGTTTCAAAACCTCGTTCTCTAATAATCATGTTCATAAATATTATTTTTATCAACTTGATTATTTTTATTATTGGATTTTGATCTGATAAATTTTGCTAATTAGTCAATTAGTTAAGTACAAGTGGTTTGAGCCTAAAGTTAGTGGTTTTGGAAATTAAGACATCAGGATCTCATTTCCATAAATTAAGGCCGTAAGTTTTTTATTAAATATTTAATGAGTGATTATATAATTGAATTGCATTTTGGATAGGTAATTTTGCCCATTTAGTAACTAATTAAGGTACAAGGACTAAATCATAAAAATAGTAAAATTTAAGTGTAATGAACTTTAATTACCTAAATATTAAAACGATGTTACATGAAGGTTTAAAATGAAAATTATGCCATGTTGTATGATGGTGGATGGTTGGCGTGGTTGATTTAAATAACATAAAAACTTTTATAATTTATAATAATAAAATAAAAGTTAGGTTAAGTAAAAAGAAAAAGATGAATGCATTACTCATCATCTTTTTCATTCCTATTTTCCTCCATAACAAATCTTGAGCTTCCAAATTTCATTTCTTTTGCATGTAAGTCTAAATTTAGTTTGTTTTTCATAATTCTTTTTTGTTTTTGATATAATTGTAGCTTAATCTAGCTATCTCGAGTTTTATAATGTTTTATAAATCGTAAAAATTTCAAAGTTTTATAATGTTTTCATTGATGAATTTTGATGTTTTTTTATATTAAATGGTAGATTTGTAATCTTGAAAATGGTTAACGACTAATTTATAAAGTGAATTTTGTTAGTTTTGAGCTTAGAGACTAAATTGAAAATATTTTAAAATTTGCATGAAATTTTTATAATTATTGTTTTTACAGGTAGTAGAAGGATGTATTTGAAATAAAAATGTAAAACGAGGCCCAAATGTGAAAGATATGTTTGTTTCAGTTGTATGGACTAAATTGAATAAAATGAAAAACATGAAGGAAAAACCAAAAGATAAAATTGAATTGATGCATACTTACATTAGGCTTATAAATGATGTTTGGAATTTCTAAATTGAATTAATTATGTTATAGATAGGAATTTGAACAAATCGGAAGATAATCATAGGAAAGGGAAAATTACAAATTAGTCCCTGTTGTCTTATTCATTGTTGTTTTTCTAGGTAAGTACATATGAGACTTACTTTATAATTTCATGTGATGTTTGTATTAATTTTTTTTACTTTTTTGTCAAATTGTTTGATAAACAATGTATTTTGGCATAAAAAAGGACTAAACCGTGAAACATGGAACAAATGACTAGTATAAATAGATACATGATATTGATTGGATGAGGAATTGATAAATGACTGTATCGTATTTATACAATGTTGTTGCAAAGTATAAAAGTTTAGAGATTGCTAATCGAAATATAAAAAGTGTGCACGACTACATGGTTGAAACGATATAAAAATAGGAGTGATGTATTGGATGAATGCAAGTATACTTGAATGAATTTTATGTATTAATAGTGTTGTATAAAAAATACAACTAGGTATATGGAATTGTATGGATATGAAGTGTGGTATGATTGAATGTTACATATATGTTGGTGTTATAAGTTTGAAATGGTATGGAAATGGAAATGGTAATTATGAAAACTTAGTAAATGCTTTCAGGATTAAAAGAGAATCGGGCATTGATCAATTTGATGTATGAGAATCCAACATGAGTCACGAATTTTCGATAGCTTGAGTGAGTAGCATCGAATGAATCTTATATAAGCAACCTTGATCTACAGCTTTTGTGAGCAGCCCAAACATTACAGCTTGTGTGAGTAATCTAAATATTACATCTTGTGTAAGCAAAATCATATAATACAACTTGTGTGAACAAACCAGTTCAATGTATTTGAAATTAAATAACTATAGTTCTCTAGGAAAAAGTGGTAATATATTGGAAAGGAATTGGTTGAAAGGATTGATAATGAATCTAGATGAAGTGCTTATAAAATATGTAGGTTTGATTTACATGAAATTCATTGTACATGATTGTAAATACTATGACCTTGTAATGTGAATTACTAACCTACTAGTTGTCTTGTGGAATTGTATACGAACATATGAAAGGAGGCCAAGGATGTGTCGTGTTGTGCCTTTGTGTTTCAATTATTTTAAACTATTAAAATTATAAGGTAACTTAAGTTAGTTTCATATGAACTTACTAAGCTTACTTAAGCTTACTTGGTTTCATTTTTTGTTTCTTGTAATTTACATTTTGTGGAACGCGTCTATTGGATCTCCTCAGAGCTTACATTATCCAGCGTCTGACTTGGTAGTCTTTTGAATCCTTCTTTAACAGTGATGTAGCTTATATATAATCTAGTGTATATATGAGTGTTTATGTTGAATTTTGATATGAATAGACCTTATACTAAGGTTGATTTGAATGTACATATGTTATGTGTATATATAACTAAGTTTGAAAGTTATTTGGTTATATGTGTTTGATGTTTAGTTGGCTATCCATTTGCCTAGTATAAAAAAGATTATGTATAAAAATTACACATGGTTACTTCGGTATTGAATGTTTTGAAATGAATGCATATATATGAACTTTTTTTTTAGTAAATTATTAGGTAGATTGTATGTGATTAAATTGTTTATACTTTGGAAATGATTTGAATGGTATTTTATGGAAGTTTGTGTGTTTAAGTTGCTTATTGAATGGTATCTTGATTTTGAGCATGAAAGTGTTTTCAAACTTATGATTTTTGACTATTTGGGAAAAAGTATTGATACCAAGGATCAAGGTATCAATAATTTACCAAATGAATAGTATTTTGAAAATTGTTAGAATGAAAAAATGGTATCAATACAGATTTTCATATCAATACCTATTAGAAAAATATCGATACTTATTTAAAATGGTATCAATACAGATTTTCATATCAATACCTATTAGAAAAATATCGATACTTATTTCTTCAGTATCGATACCTAGTTCAAGGTTTTGAAATTTTACAAATTGGTCCTTATTTATGCTCGAAGAAAAAAAAACTATGATTGTTTGATCAATTTAATCTTAGAGATGTTTGAAACTATTATTATGCGTACAATTGGTATAAATTGTTGTGATTAAATGACTTAATTATACATAATTTTTCTAGTATCACTGGTAACATCTTGTAACTCGGGTCTAGCGATCGGACCGGGTAAGGGGTGTTACAGTCCATATCTGGATCAGTTTTTCTTAGAGAATCTCAATGTATCTCTAAGCCTCCTTACTTTAACGGCGCCAACTACTTGTATTGAAAGACTATAATGATCTTATTCATCCAAGTCAACGATCTTGTAATGTGGGATATCATCATGGATGATTCTTCCATACCTCTTAAGCTATAAGGAGAGCTTCTAGTACCAAAAATCAAGGAGTGGAATGAAAAGGATAGGAGAATTCAACTAAATGCCAAGGCCATCCACACTTTATTTTTTTGCACTTGGTTCGGAAGATTATAGTAGAGTGCCATCATGTTCCAATTTTAAGAAAATTTGGGATAAACTAGAAGTCACTCATGACGGAACAAGCCAAGTCAAGAAGTCGAAGGTTGGAATTCTCACACTTAATTATGAAACATTCAAGATGAAGCCCGAGGAAAATATCAAAGCTATGTCCGATCGATTCACAATTATTATCAATGGGCTCAAGTCATATGGGAAGACTTATCTCAATAAAGAAGTGGTGAGAAAAATGCTCTGAAGCTTGCCAAAGTCATGGGAAGCTAAAATCACTACCATAGAAGAAACAAAGAACTTAGAAACACTTTCACTAGACGAGTTGGTTGGTTTTTAGTTCACTCATAATATGAGAATTGAATAAAGGGTAGAAGATGAGAAGGTTGAGAAGAAAAAGGTTGGTGTAGCCCTCAAATACATAACAATTGAAAAAAGTGAATCAAGTGATGATGTAGATAAGTATAAAGAGATGATCATGTTCGCTAGAAGATTCAAGAAGTTCATGAGGTCCAACAAAGGGAGAAGATTCCAAAATAAGGAAGGATTGAATCTTTAATCTACTAAAAAAAAAGATCTCATCATATGTTATGAATGCAAAAAGTCGGGACACATCAAATTTGATTGTCCCCAATAGAAGAAGAAGGGGTCTAGCAAACAGAAGAACTAGGGGGTGTTCAAACTTCGATTAAAACTGAATTAACTGACTGAATCGATCTAATTTAGTTAATCAGTCAGTTAACCGATCTAGTTCAGCTCGAAATTGGGTAATTAACTGAATCAATCGAACTTAATAAAAAATATTATATATTATATTTCAATTCAGTTATATTTTTTTAAAAAAATTCGATTCGGTTAACAGTTAAAGGATTAAAAAGTTTGGTTCATTCGGTTAATACTAATTTGGTTCGGTTAACCGATCGGTTAACCATTTGAACACACCTAAAAAGCACAAGGCCAATGTTGCTACTTGGAGTGACGAAGATTCCTCTGATGATGAATGAAGTAGCAAACCTTTGTCTTATGGCCATAGATGAATCAAAGGTAACTTCTAACTCATTTATTTCAAATTCATATTTTTTTGATGAGTTGCAAGATGCCTATGATGAACTAGGCTTGGAGTTTGAATTAATGGTTTTAAAATATAAGAAAAATATTTCAAAATTAAAAGATGAAACTGATTCACTCTCCAAAGTTAAACATGAACTTGAACGTAAAGTAAATGATATGCAAGCTATTATAAGTGATTTTGAGAAAAAGAATTTTGATTTGCATAACTTACTCTCTAAAGTTCATGATGATCATCAAAAGCAACTTGAGTTGATCAAGAGTGAAAAAGCTCACTCTAACAAAGTTTTATAAAAAATATTTGAGAAAGGAGAAAAATGAAAACCAAAATTTGTTAAAACTAGCTTTAATTACTAAAACATAAAAGTCCCTCAAGATTCTGCAAGGGAAAACTTGTTAAGAGTATATGGGTCCCTAGAGGACTTAGTGCTATTTTAGTCAAGGATGCTCTTTCAAAGTGTATACCCAAAGGAACAAGAATTTTAGGAACTAATGTTTATGGACCCAAAAGAATTTGGGTACCAAAAAAAAATTCAATTTGATGTTTGTAGGGAAAGGAGTATTGTTTCAAGGTGGACAATTCAAGTACAAATTCATGGTACCTTGAGAGTGGATGCTCAAGACATATGACTGGTGCAAGAGCCATTTTATCAATCTAAAGCCAAAAAGTGGAGAAGAAGTTACATTTGGTGACAACTCCAAAGGACTCATTGAAGGAATTGGCTCTATTGGTAAAAGTTTTTCAATTTTTATTAAAAATTTCTTATATGTTGAGTCAATTGTCTGATAAAGGTCTCAATGTTATTTTTTAGTCAAATGGTTGTAAAGTTATTTACATTGTATCTAATAAGATTATGCTTGTAGGTCATAGGATAGGAAACATATACATGGTGCATCTAGATGACTTACATGATTCCAATGTTTGTCTTATAGCCAAAAATGAAACTTCTTAGCTATGGCATAGGAAATTAGGACATGCTAACATGAGCATATTGCATAAATCGACTAAAAATGACTTAGTAAGAAGACTACCAAAAATTGATTTTGACTTAGACAAAGTTTGTGATGCATGTACTAAAGGCAGACACAAAAGAGTATCTTTTAAACCTATTAATGATGTATCTACTAGTAGAGTCTTATAACTAATTCACATAGATCTTTCTGGACCTATTAGAAAAACTAGCTTGGGTGGAAAACAATATGCATTTGTGCTTGTAACACACCAAACCCGACTTGATAATTGGATCTGAGTATGATGTGTCACAACTTAAATTCAAAAAAAAATTAAGGACAAATTATTCAGCGGAAACTTTGTAAAACCTTACAGGTTTATGAGTATAAAACGTATGATAAGATATTACTTTACAAAATTTCGATGTACATCATTGGTAGTTAAAACAATATTCAATCTGTTGGGCGTATAGGTACAAAGAGGAAATCTCATAAAACAAAATATATTAGATTAAATCCAAACATTAAACATTATAAAGATTCTTATGAAACAACATCTTGACAAACTAATAGATCGTTATACAAGTTAGTTTCAAAATACAATTACACACCATTCCCAAAAGGTCATGCATGATAAAGAAAGAAAATGGCTCATAATAACAACAGTTCTCTGGCGTAGTCCCTTAATAAGAATTCCTCATTCAGTCAAGACACCTGAGAAGGAAAAGATAATAGATTAAGTTCATACAAACTTGTGAAATTCCTCCTTTTTTGGTACCGATACGAAATTGGCATTCTAACTTTCAAAGTATTTATCAAGTATTGATGCGATATCAATACTTTCTATTTGGTATCGATAAAATTCCCTTGGTATTGATATTGATGGCTCCAACGGTCACTAAATTAGAAATTAAATGCTAATAGTATCGATATTTGTAGAAAAAGTATTGATACTTATTATTGCATGTAATATAAATACACTGGTATTTTCATTCCCAACGACTCTATTCCATATTCCAACAACCATAATGGTTGGAAATCAATTTTAGAGTATAAATACCATCTTCAAAAGGTTCTAAAAATATAAAAGAGATTATCCAAGCTCAAATTTCAATCAAACAACCTTTGTACTTAAATTTTCATACTTTTCTTGTGCATACATGTGAGCTTTCATTGTTGTTCATTCAGCTCAAGTGTTTTCTTGTTTCATTTGTGCTCAATTGACAAATAACCCAATCTTGTAAGGATTAATTATCAGTTCGTTTATTTGTTTCACTCTTTGAGAGGGTTATATCTTAAGGTTTGGGTAGAAACCTTAAGGGAGTTGTAAGGTTAAACCTTATACTCAAAGATTAATTAAATTAGTGAATTTGAGAAAATTCTTAGTAGTGGAAAGCTAAGATAGTAGAGTAGGCAATTGGGGTCAAACCATTCTAAATCATTGTGTTCAATTGTTCTATCTTTTCTTTCAATCTTCCAAAAAAAATTTATAAGCCAATTCACCCTTTCTTGGTGATTTCAAATTGATTAATCAATCTAACAATTAGTTAAGATGATAGAAAATAAGAAGAAAATTCATTCTTACAAAAAAGAAAGAAAATTTTAAGGCTATAAAACTAATAAGTTCAACCCAATAGATAGATTTTTGGATTGTTGAATGTAGCCAAGCTTACCATTTTTGAGTTCATTGAGAAATTGAAGCTTAAAATCCATGAAATATTTAATGCTAAGTGATGCATTGATTACCAACTTTGTTATTTAATTTTATTTCATGTTAATTATGTATTGATTTCGAATTATGTTAGCACCACTGAGTATTCAATACTTAGTGTACAGTTATGTTTGTTTCCATGTATAGGTTTTTTGTAACACCCCGAACCCGAGACCGTCACCGGAGTCGAATACGAGGTGCTGACAGGCTTTTTTTTTTTTTTTTTTTTTCAAACAAATTTTCCAGACACTGCCCAGTCTGAGTACTAGTCGCTTCAAAAATCATATCTTGAGTTTCACAACTCGAAAATTAGTTTTGTGATTTTTCCCTGTAACTAGACTCATGTCCCCACCTATGTATTTTTTTCTAGAATTTTTGGTTGGGCCAATTAGTACAGTTTATTAGTCAAAGTCTCCCATGTTACAGGGGTCGACTACACTGACCTTTTCCCATTACGACTGGGATATCTCTCTGCACAGAGCTTCAATACTAATGCCGTTTATTTCTATGGAAACTAGACTCAGAGAGGAATCCATACATATATGGTATGACCCCTAATTATCTCTGGTCAATTTATAGTGAATTTCCAAAGGCGGAACAGTGAATCCAGAAACTGTTCTGGCCCTGTTCCACAAGAACCCGAATATCTCTTTCTGTACTGTTCCTATAATTGTTTCGTTACTTCCATATGAAAGTAGATTCATCAAGGTTCGATTACATAATTTATTCACTATTTAATTCCACTCCTACGAATTTATGTGATTTTTTAATTCTGCACCACTGTTGCTGTCAAAATCTGTTTTCATGATAAACTTTACCTATTTTGTGGTTACCATGGACCAACTAGGGTTTTGCCATACATAGGTCCACATGTGATCATGTTTAGCCATTCCAATGGCTGATCATTAGCCCAACACTTCCATTTCAAACCATAGTCACATCGTGAAACCATATGTATACATACATAAACACAAATGGTCTAATGCCATACTCCACTTTTACAAGCCATTTTCGCATGGCTTTACACACATACATCACAAAAGAACTTAAACAACAGGGGGTAGTCCTATACATGCCATATCAACAGTTCAACTAAAAGAGTACCAAAAGAGCTTGATAGTGTAGATGACTTCGACTTCGCTGATCCCGAATCCGATAGCTAACGAACAAAATCTATAAAACAGAGAGCCAAAGCAACCGGGTAAGCATTTTAAGCTTAGTAAGTCTCAAGTAATGAAATCGGCTTTGACTACAGTATTACATTCACATAGCTAACTAAATCACTTTATTAACACACATTCTCATAATCATACTTACTTCACACTTCATCAACATAGATACACAAGGTATCAACCTTTCTAAAAGCCGAAAATTCGTTAGCCGATCGCACGAATACTATTTAAAACGAACCGACTTTTCCAATGCACATGCAAACATACCTTATCATTCGGGTTGGTCAAGCATAATTATTAAATTAGTTACAGCACAAAACGCTCACATTCAAACCCAAGTTTCTTCGGTATTTAACCGAATACAGCCGCAAACACATTTGCCTTCGGGTCTTAACCCGGACATATCAACTCGCATAATTGCCTTCGGGTCTTAGCCCGGATATATCATCTCGCATAATTGCCTTTGGGTCACAGCCCGGCTATATCAACTCGCATAATTGCCTTCGGGTCTTAGCCCGGATATATCAACTCGCATAATTGCCTTCGGGTCTTAGCCCGGATATATCAACTCGCATAATTGCCTTCGGGTCTTAGCCCGGATATATCATCTCGCATAATTGCCTTCGGGTCTTAGCCCGGATATATCATCTCGCATAATTGCCTTCGGGTCTTAGCCCGGATATAATCCAATGCTCATGCACACATATATCAATAATCATAACACATCCATATCATTTCTTCGTTACTAAGGCTCAAACACAAAACATTTATTAAACCTTTCAATTTTCGGCTCAGTAGCCACACACAAAGAGCATGATTTCAATTGGCTTTATAAGATAGTCTCTAAGCACATTCGACAATCCGTCATAGTATGACTATTCATTTCAATATAATTCAAGTAGGGTCATTACTCGAAGACTTACCTCAAATGTCGTCGAACGACTTCAACGGCTATTCAATTACTTTTTCCTTCCCTTTATCGGATCTAGTTCCCCTTTGCTCTTGAGCTTAAGTTCAACAAAATTTAAAATAGTCATTAATCGACTATTCAAGTATTACTTTGAGAATAATATATATATATTGATCCGACTTTCACACACATAGATTTTATTAAATAACTTATCAATTTAGCTATTCGATTTAATACATGTATACCATACAATTAAGTACAAATGATGTTATTAACTAGATATTAAACATCATACATATGCTCTACTCATGTTCCAACGAACATAATTCTAGCTTAATACCATGCATAATCGAATTTATTTAACATCATTTAGTTTCATATAAATACACATATCGTCCCAAATCGACACAAGAGTCAAATTCATCACTCAAACATTCACACCAATTTATTTTAATATTTTGGCCGAAACCCTCAATTGGCTATCATAGCCTTAATAATTCAATATAAATATGTATACATATATATACAATCTAAATCCCTCTCTTAACACATAATCTACTAACTTGGAAATTATTTTCTAACAAATTTTAACTTACACTAAAGCCGAGTGTTACTCAAGCTTTAAGCTCATGTTCTTTCATTATTAAGCAAGTGTTATAACACAAGGATTCATGGCCGAAACCTATGCATAACATTATTCAAGATTTAAACTCTTAAATTCATTTACAAAGCCGAACCTTTTGATTTATATATATAAAATAATCTCTAATTATTTTATTCAAGCACCCAATGGCATTTTCTTTAATTTAACCCTAAGATAAACAAAAGATTTATTCATGCAACTTAATAAGTTCAAGTTCATCTCTTTCACATATAAATACCAACAATTAAGTATTTACTAGTTCAAACTCCATTAAACCGTTAGAACATCAATCTATCCCTTACCATATCTCCCAAAAAAAAACGAATGCACAAATATATATAAATGAAAAATAATGTTAAATGTCATTAACAAATAAAGCCATACACACACAACTTATAAGTAAATTCCATCCTTGCAAAGCCTATAGTTCACTCGGCCACTCAACCCACAACCTATCGAAACTTCAATTCAAACTCATTAGCCGAATATACATATACTTATAATAAGCACATATGACATCTTCTTCAAGACACATTCGGCTATGGCATAATTTCCTTATAAAACCCAATTAATCAATCCACCATCACATGTATTATTACAAAGCTTCACACTTAGCATGCTAATGACATCAAAACAATCCACCTTAACCGAAACTTAACTCATACAAAACCTATCTTCAAACCATAAAATAGGTAGAAGTTAAACTAATCATCCAAATGGTGCATAAGTTTTCCAAGAATGACATTGAACTTACCTTACTTTAGGTATCCACCTTAGCCGAATTTTCTTCCCCAAAGACTTTTCTTCCTCTTCTTTCTCTAGTTACGGCAATGGAGGAGAAAACATAGGCTAACTTTGGTTTCTCCTCCCACTAACTTGTATTTTATTAACCTTATTCATTATTTCATTTTGTAACATAAACTATTAGCATGAAATAGTTATAATATTCTTTAATCCATAACATGGCCGGCCACTACTCATTAGGGGGGGAATTTGACATGCAAGTCCCCCCTTTGTCCACATGCACTAATAGGTCCTCACACATTGACCTATCACATTTTAGAATTTTCTCACATAAGTCCTATTGACTAAATTCACATGAAATCAACCAAATTGAAGCTTGAAATTTTCACACATTCATAATTACATATTCTACACAATAAGTATCACATTCAAACATTTCAGTGACTCGGTTTAGCAGTCCCGAAACCACTTCCCGACTAGGGTCAACTTTGGGCTGTCACAACTCTCCCCACTTAAGAAATTTTCGTCCCCGAAAATCTTACCGGTAAATAGGTTTGGGTATCGTTCTTTCATCGAGCTCTCGGTCTCCCAAGTTGCTTCCTCGATCCCGTGTTTGAGCCATAACACCTTTACTAGCGGAACTCTTTTGTTTCGCAACTCCTTCACTTCACGAGCTAGGATACGCATCGGTTCTTCTTCATAGCTCATGTCGACTTGAATTTCAACCTCTGATGGGCTAATTATATGCGATGGATCAGATCGATAGCGTCGAAGCATCGAAACATGAAAGACGTCATGAATCTTTTCAAGCTCCGGGGGCAAAATCAATCTATACGCAACCGGACCAACTCGTTCGGAGATTTCGTACGGCCCAATGAATCTTGGGCTCAACTTGCCCTTACGGCCGAACCTGAGTATCTTTTTCCAAGGTGAAACCTTAAGGAACACTTTGTCTCCCACCTGATACTCGATGTCTTTTCGTTTCAAAACTGCGTACGACTTCTGACGATCCGTGGCTACCTTCAGACTTTCACGGATTACCTTTACTTTCTGTTCAGCATCTCTAATCAAATCAACTCCGAAAATTTTTGCTTTCACCGAGCTCGGTCCAAAACAATGGTGTACGGCATTTACGACCGTACAAAGCCTCGTAAGGTGCCATCTTAATACTTGATTGAAAACTATTGTTGTAAGCGAATTCAATCAAAGGTAAATACCGTTCCCATGAACTACTGAACTCGAGGATGCAATATCTCAACATATCCTCAAGTATCTGAATTATCCTCTCGGATTGACCATCGGTTGGGGTGAAAGCAGTGCTAAAATGCAGCTTGGTACCAGAGCTTCTTGCAATTTCTTCCAAAATCGTGAGGTGAATCTCGGATCTCTATCCGACACGATAGAAACAGGTACCCCGTGTAATCTCACAATTTGATAAACGTACAATTCAGCTAGTTTCTCCAATGAAAAATCCGTACGTACGGGGATGAAATGAGCCGACTTAGTCAGTCTATCAACAATAACCCATATCGCATCCTTCTTACTTGCTGACAAGGGCAGTCCGGACACAAAGTCCATTGTGACTCGATCCCATTTCCACTCGGGTATCATGATCGGCTGGAGTAATCCTGAAGGCACTTGATGTTCCGCTTTCACTTGTTGACATATTAAACATTTCGAAACAAAGTCAGAGATGTCCCGTTTCATACCATGCCACCAAAATTGACGTTTCAAATCATTGTACATTTTCGTACTCCCCGGGTGAATTGACATTCGGCTACAATGGGCTTCGTTCAGAATCATCGAAATGAGTTCCGAATTCCTTGGAACACACAAACGATTTCTGAACCTCAAACAATCATCATCATCAATTTGAAACTCCGATTCCTCGTTCGGAAAACACTTAGCCCGTTTTGCAACCAATTCATCATCGACTTTCTGAGCTTCACGAATTTGGTGAGTCAATGATGGTTTAGCTTTTAATTCAGCTACTAACACACTGTCTGGTAGAATAGACAAATGCACGTTCATCGCTTGCAAAGCAAACAATGACTTCCGGCTTAAGGCGTCCGCAACCACGTTAGCCTTTCCCGGGTGGTAATCAATGACAAGCTCGTAATCTTTCAACAACTCAAGCCAACGTCTTTGTCGCAGATTCAAGTCTCGTTGAGTCATCAAATATTTGAGACTTTTGTGATCCGAAAATACATGGCACTTCTCACCAAACAGATAATGTCGCCATATTTTTAAAGCAAACACGATGGCAGCTAGTTCGAGATCATGGGTCGGATAATTCCTCTCGTGTGGCTTCAATTGTCTCGACGCATAGGCCACGACTCGACCTTCTTGCATCAATACGCAACCCAACCCAAGTAGGGATGCGTCACTATAGATGACAAACTCTTTACCTGATTCGGGTTGCACCAAAATTGGAGCTTCAGTCAAATGAGTTTTCAGTTGGTCGAAACTTTTCTGACATTTCTCCGTCCACTCGAACTTAACATCCTTTTGAAGTAGCTTCGTCATTGGTGTGGCTATCATCGAGAAACCTTTCACAAATCGTCGGTAATAACCGGCGAGCCCCAAAAAGCTCCGAACTTCAGTAACATTTCTCGGGGGTTTCCAGTCAAGTATGGCTGAAATTTTGTTCGGGTCAACTCGAATACCCGACGCGGATACCACATGACCCAAGAAGCTAACCTCTCTTAACCAGAACTCACACTTACTGAACTTAGCATATAACTGCTTATCCCGTAAAATTTGCAACACTAGTCTCAGGTGCTCAGCATGTTCGGTCTCATCTCTTGAATAGACCAAGATGTCATCAATGAACACAACTACGAACCGATCCAAATATGGTCTGAAGATCCGATTCATCAAATCCATAAATACTGCCGGGGCATTAGTGAGCCCAAACGGCATCACTAAGAATTCGTAGTGACCGTACCTCGTTCTGAAAGCAGTTTTGGGTACGTCTGAATCTCGAATCCGTAACTGATAATAACCCGATCTCAAATCTATTTTTGAGAACACTGAGGCCCCCTTTAGTTGATCAAACAAATCATCGATACGCGGTAGTGGATATTTATTCTTTATCGTCACTTTATTCAGTTGACGATAGTCAATGCACAACCTCATGGTTCCGTCCTTCTTTTTCACGAACAATACTGGTGCACCCCAAGGTGAGAAACTTGGCCGAGCGAAACCTCTATCCGTCAATTCTTGCAGCTGAGCTTTCAACTCTTTTAACTCGGTTGGTGCCATACGATACGGAGCTATCGAGATCGGCGTAGTCCCAGGTACAAGCTCAATACCAAACTCTACCTCCCGAGTAGGTGGTAAACCCGGTAATTCTTCCGGAAAAACATCCGGGTATTCACAAACCACCGGCACAGATTCGAGTTTCTTTTCTAATTCTTTGTCATCAAGCACATATGCAAGGTATGCTTCGCACCCTTTTCTCACATATTTCTGTGCCAACATTGCTGATATTACAGCTGGTATCCCCTCCAAGTCCGCGGACTCAATTCGGACTACTTCGTTGTTTGCGCACCTCAAATCAATAGTCTTGCTCTTGCAATTCACAATCGCATCATGCGCGGTCAACCAATCCAACCCAAGGATAACATCAAATTCATCAAACGGCAAAAGCATCAAGTCCGCCGGAAAACAAGAACCTCGAATTTCCAGGGGACATTTCTTACACACTTTGTCGACAAGCACATAACGACCCAAGGGATTTGACACCCGAATTACAAACTCAGTAGACTCAATAGGTAAAGTCTTACTGGATGCTAAGGTTTCACATATGTAAGAATGAGTAGAACCGGGGTCAATCAAAGCAATTACATTAGTATCAAAGAGAGTAAAAGTACCGGTAATAACATCAGGCGAAGAAGCATCCTCGCGGGCACGTATAGCATATGCTCTAGCAGGTGCACGAGCCTCGGATCTGGTCGTAGCATCTCTAGATCCTCTCTGACCACCACTAGCATTGCCCATATTTCTAGATGGTCTACCTCGAGCAGTGGTAGCACCCGGTTTCCCACTCTGATTTACATTCTGTTCGGACAGCCTCGGGCAATTTTTAATGAAGTGGTCCACTGATCCGCACTTGTAACAGGAGCGGTCATGGAATCTACAACTCCCCAAATGCCATTTACCACAATGTCGACATTCCGTTCGGCCTCGACGTTCATTCCCAACACTGGCGACTGAAGTGCCTCGTGTACCCACAGGGGGTCGATCACGATCTCGTCTAAAAAGGCCCGAAGTGCTTTTAGACCGGCCCACATCATCTCGAAATTTCTTCGATGCCTGTTGAAGAGACTTTCCCGAGAATCTTTTACGAAACTCCCCGGTTCCCACATCAACTTTTTGTTTTTCCTTTCTAAGCTCTTCGGCTTTACAAGCTCGCTCGACAAGTACTACGAACTCTCGTATTTCAAGAATGCCAACGAACATTTTTATATCTTCATTCAGCCCATCTTCGAAGCGTTTACACATGACAGCCTCGGACGAAACACATTCCCGAGCGTATCTACTAAGTCTAACAAATTTTCGCTCGTAATCAGTAACTGACATAGAACCTTGCTTAAGCTCGAGAAATTCCTTCCGTTTTTGATCAACAAATCTCTGACTGATATACTTTTTCCGAAACTCAGTTTGGAAAAACTCCCAAGTTACTTGCTCCCGGGGCACAACAGAAGTCAGAGTACTCCACCAATAGTAGGCAGAATCACGTAGCAAAGAGATAGCACACTTTAGGCATTCATCGGGTGTACAAGATAGCTCATCGAGTACCCGGATAGTGTTGTCCAACCAAAATTCAGCTTGCTTGGCATCGTCGCTATCCGTAGCTTTAAATTCAGTAGCCCCATGTTTTCGGATTCGGTCAACTGGGGGCTTATTTGACCTTATTTGGTCAGTTACCGGAGGTATTGTAGGTGCGGGGGTGGTGTTTGTCGGGAATGGAGGTTGTGGAACAGCCGTATTAGTTCGAATGTATTGGTTGAACCAATCATTCATCACGCTATAGAAAGCTTGTCTAGCTTCATCGTTCGGGTTACTCGCATTAGGTTGAGAGTCCACCGGCGCTGTCCCTTGTGCGGGAGCAGGCGCTACACTCTCAAGATCATCAGCTACCGCTCGGTTGGGATCGGGATCCATTACTATAAATAAACACATTTGCAAATGTCAGAAATCACCACACTATCAATTAATCACATAAAATGGCATGTATAGCTAGACCCCAACACATTACGGTAGTCCTAGAATCGACTAAACCGTAGCTCTGATACCAATCAATTGTAACACCCCGAACCCGAGACCGTCACCGGAGTCGAATACGAGGTGCTGACAGGCTTTTTTTTTTTTTTCAAACAAATTTTCCAGACACTGCCCAGTCTGAGTACTAGTCGCTTCAAAAATCATATCTTGCGTTTCACAACTCGAAAATTAGATTTGTGATTTTTCCCTGTAACAAGACTCATGTCCCCACCTATGTATTTTTTTCTAGAATTTTGGTCGGGCCAATTAGTACAGTTTATTAGTCAAAGTCTCCCATGTTACAGGGGTCGACTACACTGACCTTTTCCCATTACGACTGGGATATCTCTCTGCACAGAGCTTCAATACTAATGCCGTTTGTTTCTATGGAAACTAGACTCAGAGAGGAATCCATACATATATGGTATGACCCCTAATTATCTCTGGTCAATTTATAGTGAATTTCCAAAGGCGGAACAGTGAATCCAGAAACTGTTCTGGCCCTGTTCCACAAGAACCCGAATATCTCTTTCTGTACTGTTCCTATAATTGTTTCGTTACTTCCATATGAAAGTAGATTCATCAAGGTTCGATTACATAATTTATTCACTATTTAATTCCACTCCTACGAATTTATGTGATTTTTCAATTCTGCACCACTGTTGCTGTCAAAATCTGTTTTCATGATAAACTTTACCTATTTTGTGGTTACCATGGACCAACTAGGGTTTTGCCATACATAGGTCCACATGTGATCATGTTTAGCCATTCCAATGGCTGATCATTAGCCCAACACTTCCATTTCAAACCATAGTCACATCGTGAAACCATATGTATACATACATAAACACAAATGGTCTAATGCCATACTCCACTTTTACAAGCCATTTTCGCATGGCTTTACACACATACATCACAAAAGAACTTAAACAACAGGGGGTAGTCCTATACATGTCATATCCACAGTTCAACTAAAAGAGTACCAAAAGAGCTTGATAGTGTAGATGACTTCGACTTCGCTGATCCCGAATCCGATAGCTAACGAACAAAATCTATAAAACAGAGAGCCAAAGCAACCGGGTAAGCATTTTAAGCTTAGTAAGTCTCAAGTAATGAAATCGGCTTTGACTACAGTATTACATTCACATAGCTAACTAAATCACTTTATTAACACACATTCTCATAATCATACTTACTTCACACTTCATCAACATAGATACACAAGGTATCAACCTTTCTAAAAGCCGAAAATTCGTTAGCCGATCGCACGAATACTATTTAAAACGAACCGACTTTTCCAATGCACATGCAAACATACCTTATCATTCGGGTTGGTCAAGCATAATTATTAAATTAGTTACAGCACAAAACGCTCACATTCAAACCCAAGTTTCTTCGGTATTTAACCGAATACAGCCGCAAACACATTTGCCTTCGGGTCTTAACCCGGACATATCAACTCGCATAATTGCCTTCGGGTCTTAGCCCGGATATATCATCTCGCATAATTGCCTTCGGGTCACAGCCCGGCTATATCAACTCGCATAATTGCCTTCGGGTCTTAGCCCGGATATATCAACTCGCATAATTGCCTTCGGGTCTTAGCCCGGATATATCAACTCGCATAATTGCCTTCGGGTCTTAGCCCGGATATATCATCTCGCATAATTGCCTTCGGGTCTTAGCCCGGATATATCATCTCGCATAATTGCCTTCGGGTCTTAGCCCGGATATAATCCAATGCTCATGCACACATATATCAATAATCATAACACATCCATATCATTTCTTCGTTACTAAGGCTCAAACACAAAACATTTATTAAACCTTTCAATTTTCGGCTCAGTAGCCACACACAAAGAGCATGATTTCAATTGGCTTTATAAGATAGTCTCTAAGCACATTCGACAATCCGTCATAGTATGACTATTCATTTCAATATAATTCAAGTAGGGTCATTACTCGAAGACTTACCTCAAATGTCGTCGAACGACTTCAACGGCTATTCAATTACTTTTTCCTTCCCTTTATCGGATCTAGTTCCCCTTTGCTCTTGAGCTTAAGTTCAACAAAATTTAAAATAGTCATTAATCGACTATTCAAGTATTACTTTGAGAATAATATATATATATTGATCCGACTTTCACACACATAGATTTTATTAAATAACTTATCAATTTAGCTATTCGATTTAATACATGTATACCATACAATTAAGTACAAATGATGTTATTAACTAGATATTAAACATCATACATATGCTCTACTCATGTTCCAACGAACATAATTCTAGCTTAATACCATGCATAATCGAATTTATTTAACATCATTTAGTTTCATATAAATACACATATCGTCCCAAATCGACACAAGAGTCAAATTCATCACTCAAACATTCACACCAATTTATTTTAATATTTTGGCCGAAACCCTCAATTGGCTATCATAGCCTTAATAATTCAATATAAATATGTATACATATATATACAATCTAAATCCCTCTCTTAACACATAATCTACTAACTTGGAAATTATTTTCTAACAAATTTTAACTTACACTAAAGCCGAGTGTTACTCAAGCTTTAAGCTCATGTTCTTTCATTATTAAGCAAGTGTTATAACACAAGGATTCATGGCCGAAACCTATGCATAACATTATTCAAGATTTAAACTCTTAAATTCATTTACAAAGCCGAACCTTTTGATTTATATATATAAAATAATCTCTAATTATTTTATTCAAGCACCCAATGGCATTTTCTTTAATTTAACCCTAAGATAAACAAAAGATTTATTCATGCAACTTAATAAGTTCAAGTTCATCTCTTTCACATATAAATACCAACAATTAAGTATTTACTAGTTCAAACTCCATTAAACCGTTAGAACATCAATCTATCCCTTACCATATCTCCCAAAAAAAAAACGAATGCACAAATATATATAAATGAAAAATAATGTTAAATGTCATTAACAAATAAAGCCATACACACACAACTTATAAGTAAATTCCATCCTTGCAAAGCCTATAGTTCACTCGGCCACTCAACCCACAACCTATCGAAACTTCAATTCAAACTCATTAGCCGAATATACATATACTTATAATAAGCACATATGACATCTTCTTCAAGACACATTCGGCTATGGCATAATTTCCTTATAAAACCCAATTAATCAATCCACCATCACATGTATTATTACAAAGCTTCACACTTAGCATGCTAATGACATCAAAACAATCCACCTTAACCGAAACTTAACTCATACAAAACCTATCTTCAAACCATAAAATAGGTAGAAGTTAAACTAATCATCCAAATGGTGCATAAGTTTTCCAAGAATGACATTGAACTTACCTTACTTTAGGTATCCACCTTAGCCGAATTTTCTTCCCCAAAGACTTTTCTTCCTCTTCTTTCTCTAGTTACGGCAATGGAGGAGAAAACATAGGCTAACTTTGGTTTCTCCTCCCACTAACTTGTATTTTATTAACCTTATTCATTATTTCATTTTGTAACATAAACTATTAGCATGAAATAGTTATAATATTCTTTAATCCATAACATGGCCGGCCACTACTCATTAGGGGGGGGGGAATTTGACATGCAAGTCCCCCCTTTGTCCACATGCACTAATAGGTCCTCACACATTGACCTATCACATTTTAGAATTTTCTCACATAAGTACTATTGACTAAATTCACATGAAATCAACCAAATTGAAGCTTGAAATTTTCACACATTCATAATTACATATTCTACACAATAAGTATCACATTCAAACATTTCAGTGACTCGGTTTAGCGGTCCCGAAACCACTTCCCGACTAGGGTCAACTTTGGGCTGTCACATTTTTTCTAAATCAAAGTGGTAATGCATCCACGGTCAATAGCTCAGCTTGAATTAAGTTTGGGTTCCTGGCATGTACCTAAGTTAGGTCTTGTGGTTTATTGTTATTCTTGATGCTTTTGGGTTCATTTTAATAACTTGACCTTATAATGTTTTAATGATGGATTCTGGATCCTAGAATTAAGTTTGGGTTCTTGGCATGTACCTAAGTTAGGTCTTGTGGTTTATTGTTATTCTTGATGCTTTTGGGTTCATTTTAATAACTTGACCTTATAATGTTTTAATGATGGATTCTGGATGCTTGAATTAGTAGGTAATATGAATTAACTTGAGTGATCATTTACAAACTAAATTGTGTTAATTTGGGATGCAATGAATGCTTGGTTTAAATGTTGTTTGAATGTGTTAAATTTTGGTAGATTCATGTTTTTAAGTTGGTATAAAGTTTGGGTAAGTTTAGGTACATTTTGGCTAACATTAGAAAGAGTTGAAATGAGCATTTTAGGTCATTTTACCATTTAGTCTCGAGATAGTAAGGAGATGTCTCGAGATTACAAAAACAAAATTTACCATTTGGTGCAATCCAATGCTTAAGGTCTCAAGACTTATCAAGCAAGTCTTGTAACGGAGTGGCCTTTGCTCGAGACAAAGGCACCTAATAGCTAAAATAGTTTTTCCTTATTCCAGGTCTTGAGACAAGAACCCTTTGTCTTGAAATAGCCAAACATCAAAGCTAAAATAAGAAAAAATGAGAGGTTAGTCTTGAGACTTGAAGGCCTTTGTCTCAAGACATGGACCCTAAGCTCTTGAGACATGTTATCATTAAAACAATAATACCAAAAATAATCTAAAGCCAACCTCGAGACATGGGTTTCCTGTCTCAAGACGCAATACTAAAATTTGACTAAAAGAGTTTGGATTCGAATCCTAACCACGTTATAACCTTCATACATCTATCAAATACATAGCATAAGATTAATGTGGATTCATTAAATTGATTTGTGTATATAATGAGAATGGAATAAAAAAATATTTACATGAATTTCATGCTACTTGTTATTCATGATTGAGTTGCTTTGATAATGTAATGTAATGTCACACATTCGAATCCAATGACTAGGTCGGATGTTGGGAATCACATATTAAATGTGTAATATCACATGCAATACATGTAATATTAGAAACTAGTTAATGTAAAACAATTTCTTAATTGTGTTCCGCTCACTTTAAGTTTTTTTTATAGAAATTTAACTTTAGCAAGGCATAATATTAATATTGAAGAATATTTATATTATATTCTATAATGATTTTTATTTCTTTCATAGTGTTTGACTATTAAAAAATCTGGGCATACATATGTACACACAAATTTAAAGTCAAAAGTTGACTTGAAAATTTGGAGTAAATTTTTATTGATTACTTTGTAAATAAGTTAAAATCTCTAGACATTTCTTGAATATAAAGAAAAATATCCTTTGATTTTTCTCTCTGGTTTGACTTAGACCCAAACATCATCTAGACTTGGTCTAAGATGGACGGGAATTACTTCAAGTGTTGTGATGACTTACTCTTGAAACAGATGTCGACCTCCTTTATTTTGTTGCTTTGGATTGAAGGTGGCTTTCTTTAGAAACGACTTTTGACTTCTTCTCCACAACTTAACTAGATTGAAAGGCAACTTTTCTTCAAAATGGATATGATTTTCGTTAGAATTTCTTGAAGTTCTTCGGCTTCTTCAAAGAATTCTGCAAAGATTTTCTGGACATCTTGAATTTGTCTCTATAGAATGGCTTGGGATGACCCCTTTTTATAGTGTCAAATACATGAATAAAAAGAGTTTTTGTAGAGTTTAACTGCTTAATTTGACACAATCCCATGAATAAAATAAAGTTATTGTAGAATTTAACTGCTCCATTTGATTGTTCTAGAAAAATTTAAACTCTTTTATTTATTATTTGTATCTTATTAATTTAATTAATTAGAGATAAAATAATCATTTAATATTACCACTTAATTATTTTACTTTTAGCTAGTAATAATATTTTTTTTATTATTCTATCTCTTAATTAAATTAAATTAATTAGAGAAAACAATTATGACACATGATATTATCGTTCTCACCCATGGTAACTCTAGCTTTAACCTACAGTAATTTCAACTTGACACGTGACACATTTAAATTGACCTTTAAATTTTCTTTGCCTATAGCCAAATGAATGTTTGACAAAAAATTTAACCACCACCCGATTCAAGTAATAGTCGACAATATTTTGATTTAAAAACCAGACTTCAAGCATCTTTAATTAAATTCCAAAGTTCAATAACCTAATCAACCTAGATGCCATGCATGCCAAAATTAATAAAAAATTTAAGTCTCATACCACAGTTCAAATAAAACAATACAGCTCCCAAACAATAGAAATTATAAATAATGTGTTTAAAATACTATATAAAAAAACTATCTGAGACAAGCCCTCCAAATTCCGAGTCTACATCCTAACCTTGTGGGTTATCCATAAAGATGAAAATTAAGAGGGGTGATCTTTAAAGAGCTCAGTTTGAGTCTAAACACAAGAAAATCAGTGCAAAACAATAGACATAACATACAAAATATCAGGTTTTCATATCAACACATTATTATAGCATTTCAAACTTTTCAGTTTATTTGTACATGCTTATGAATGACAATACAATTTCAGTTTGTTAGAAACGATCCTACCCAACTCTGCTACACACCACAATAAGAGTTCCCCAAAACTCATCCATCCCTACACACCGCATTGTGGATAAACCACCAGTAATTTGCAGATAAGCTGCCAATAAATATTGTGAGTAAACCACCATTATTTTCAGATACAAAGTTTGTAGATGAAGTGCCAGTAAGTTGTGGATGAACCACCAGTGTTTATAGATTATTAAACTATCAGTACTTACTCCAATATCGTCCCACCCCATGTAATGCAATATGACATGCTTGTAACAGAATAGTACATAAACAGTAATTATGCTTATCATGCAATCAGTTTAACAGTGATAATAGGCATGTTGAACATGCAATTAGTAATATAGAAGTAGTAGCAACAATAACATATTATCGAATATACAGTGATAGTAGGAATGTATCATTCACATATCATGCATTATAACAATACAATCTAGTTAATGAGATCATAGATTTTAGAATATACATGATATCAGGGACTCAATAGAATCTACGAAAGCTCAGCAAACAAGTTTGGGGTTGATATAGGGACTAAATTGAACATATCATAAAAATTCTTGGAAAAACTATAAAATAGGGGTCACACTGCCATGTGTGACATCTTAATGCTATGTGGAAAGGGGCACGATCGTCTGGCCAGACCGTGTAACAGCTTGAGACTATGTGAAAAATGATAAAATATCTTGCAATAAGGACATGGTTGTATGGTTCACGAACTACCCTACGATTTACAGGGACATATTGTCGTGCGGTCTACATGCTTGTGAGGGAGACCATGTGGCCCTAAAACTACACACGATTACTACTGATTCTCTTGGAAAAGACATACATCTTTCACCACGGGTTCGATTGGCGCTCCTCACAATCAAATCTGATTTGATTCACCTAGATCTGATCTTTCAACGGAAAATGCACACAATTAACGATTAGTATCAAGATTTGAACAAGATCTATAAAAGATTGATTAATCGAACGAAAGATTTACGTTGGATATTCATACAACGAAATTACAAAATCTAATCATTGAAATAAATCGTACTTACCGATTCTTGGCAAAGATATTGAATGCTACTGACTACGATTCTAAATATCAATAGAAATTAAACGAACGAGGAACAATTTGATAGGGGAAAGGAAAAAAATTAGTAGTTCAAAGGTGAAAATATGGTGCAAGAATGGAGGAAAAGAAGAGGAAAAAGTAAAAAAAGATGGAGAGCAATTTTTCTAGAATTTTGAAAAGAGGCAATTCCAATCAAAATAGGAAAAATTGATTAAATAGCTAGGGTTTGTAAGCCATAGGGGCGACACAAGTAAATTTACCAAACTTGTTGAAAGTTGAAAAATTTTTTAGGGAAGAAGTGGCTCGAACCTAAGATCTCCAAAAAGGATTCACTAATATTTAATCATTAAGCCTATAATTTATTTCTTATTTAACTTGGACACTTAAGCTCATATATTTCAGGGTGTGACAATATATATATTAATATATATATATATATATGAATATATGAATGGTAATTCTAGTTATATCTATATTCAACAATATCAATATTATTTTTTAAGCCCCTAATTGAGTTAGCCATGAGTTAACCGGGAACCAATTTGATTAGAAAATTACAAAAATGTTCTTATGTAATTAAAATAAATTATATTATTTGAGGGTACTTTAGTCTTTTTCTTTTAACAAAAACCAATAAAAATATGTGTATAATAGAATTTGAACCAACGCTAATTAGATCAATAAAACCTTAAATTTACCACTGAATCAAAACTTCATTTTAATGTAATTTATACATTTTTATTTTTTTATGCACAATTTATTATCTCCAATCAATTGTACATATATATATATCTATATTTACTATTATTTAAGACCCTAATTTAGTTGTTGTCACGAGTCAACTGGACACTAACTCGATTAGAAAAATTACAGAAATGTCCTTCTGTAATTAAAATAAGTTATATTATTTAATAGTACTTTAGTCTTTTTCTTTTAACAAAAAACAATAAAAATAAAAATATGCATATGATAGGATTTAAACACACACCAATTGTGTTGGTAAATCCTAAAATTTACCACTCAAGCAAAAACTTTATTTTAATAAATTTTATACATTTTTATTTTAATATGCACAATTTATTATCTCTATCAATTGTATATTTATACTACTATTTAAGTCTCTAAGTGAATTTATGTCACGAGTTAGCCAGGTACCAACTCGGTTAGAAAAATTACAGAAATATTCTTTTGTAATAAAATTAAGTTATATTATTCAAAGGTACTTTTATCTTTTTATTTAACAAAACCCAATAACAAATTTGAAAATGGTGGGGTTTAAACCCATTTTATTTAAATCAATAAAATATTAATATTACTATTGAACCAATGCTTTATCTTAATATTATATTTACAATTTAATTGTATCATGCATATTTTATTACCTCCATCAATTGTATCTATATTTATATTATTATTTATGTTATTAACTGAGTTGATATCATGAATTAACTCAAAACCAACTTAGTACTGATATATTCATTTAGTATTCTTAATCTAATGTACTTATGTATTTAAATTTTATTTTAGTTACAATTTAATCTAATATTATACATATTTTATATGTTATTATTAATTAATTTCAAATTATATATTTTATTATTTATTATATATTATTTTTAAGAACACATTACTAGTGTGATAAAATTTTTAATATATACTAATCTCGTGTTAGTGTTTGGATTGCTGTAGATAATATAGACCCATCAGACCCATTTATATATTGGATTTGCTTTTTCTCTCTATATTCAATATTGGATACATGGATGGATAAGCCCTTAACCTTAAAATATAAATACTTCTAAAATGTTTGTATTATATACAACACATCATCAGTTGTTTTAAACGATGTATATAGTCAAATTAATAGTATGAATTCAATTATAAAATTATCAAAAATTTAAATTTTTTTAAAAATAATATATTAGAAGAACCACATAGGTAATTAATATTTATTTTTAGAAAAATCACTCTTCTATGGATTGAATTTAGGTGTACAAAATTTTAACGTGTGAACTTTACCAACACAACTAAAATTTAATTAACAAAAATATTTATATTTTCATAATTCTGTCAATAATTATTATTTTTTTCAAAAGAAATTATTATTTGAATATTTTTGTATTATTTTTTCATCACATAATGGGTGTACCATATGATGGTTAAAAGAGGTGTAGTAGGGGTGTAGGCACGTGATAAGACAATTATGTAATGAAATGCCGAATTAAACCAATAATATGGTGAAACTGAAAGGGTGAAAAACCCTAATACTCTACACGTTTAAGGCCTAGAAATGAAGTCAATCATGTTGATCACATGCAAAGCCCAGTGGGTCCACTCTCTAACCCCATCCCTAACCTTCATTATCTCTCTCTCTCTTCTATGCCCCAACGGGGGACCAGCTCTCTCTTCTATGCCTCAAATCTCCCCTAACCTACGCCCCATAACAGTAGTTTTGTACGACAAGCTTTAACCCAAGATTTTGCTTTGAACAGTTCTCAAGAAATACGAAATTTTTTCCCCCATGGATTGAAACTATTAGGATGTAGTGAGAAATGGTGGCATTAAATCTAAATTGATTAAGTACTGTCTGTAAATTTCTTAAAATTTCTTCTATTTAAATTTAATTGAATGTAATTATATTTATCATAATTGTAATTACAACTTTCTTCTGAAAAGGTATAAATTATGCAGAAGAAAAATAAAGTTAACATAGCATTGTATATATGTCAAAGACTAGAAAATGAAGAAGATGATGCAATTTTAATTTGCGAACATGCTTCAAAGAGTGGGTAGCTTTTGGAGATAATAGAAGCAAAAACCAAGCAGGGGGCAGCGCCTAAACTTTCAGTGGTTTTATAATAAATGCAGTTCTTTTCATATATTCCCTTCCCTTGAACCTCCCTTGGAAAATAAACATATTAAAAAGGTTTAAGTGATGTTATTACACTCTTGTTTTAATTTTTTTGTTAGCTATATTTTTTTAATACAAGTATATTAAATGATTCTCTCTCTCTATATATAAGTGTTAATATTTAATAAATTGATATAGAGGTGATCATTTTGTATTTTTGAATTGTTTTTTATAATATTTTAACAAGATAAATATTATTTTTAAAATCTTATTTTGGGTAAATTACACCAATAATCACTTAATTTTAGGGTAGCTGACAAAACAGTCACTCAAGTTTCAATTCAGTCACTCAATTTTCAAAAAATAACAAAACAGTCACCATTAACCATTTTCAGTTACAGACGTAACGGAGCTACTATTTTCCATTACAATTCCATTACAGACTTAACCAACCTACCATTTTCCATCCCCTCTCATCCCTCTCCCTTTCCCTCTTCCCCACCATCCCTCCCTACTTTGATTCTCTCTCCCTCTCCCCCTCTTCCGCACCATCCCTCCCTCCTACTTTGATTCTTTCCCTCTCCCTCATTGTCCCATTGCTAACCCTCTCCCTCACCACAAAGAAAAACGAAACTGCACCTAAACCAGTTGCTACAACCATTAATAATGTAAAGAGCATGACTCTAGACATAGAAACTTTGTTGTAATTACCTTTCTAGTCATTCATTGCCTTGTCATTGTCCTCAAAAGTTATGACTTTCTCTATACCAGTGCCATCTATAACAGTATCCTTGACATTTTTATGGTGATCTCTAATCCTTTGTGAAATTACATTTTGACCATCTACTATAATTCATTCAAGGAAAGAAATGGCAATCGATAAACATAGAAGCAAATGCTTGAGTCTGAATTGCATTGCTTTTTATTATGACCAAAAATCTATCATCGATAATGACGGTTATTGATCAAATAGAAATCATGTAGGTGGGGATCAAGAAAAGTCGAAAACAAAACTAGTCCAATATGTTTGGAAACGCACCTGAGTAATATAAGCTGTAATTAAAAAGCACAATTTTTGTGGAAACGAAGCTTTTGTCAACCAAGTGACAAACATATTGAGCATTCAACAATGACAAGGATCGAAATAAAAGGCCAAAATCAATTGAAACAACCCCTCCAAAGAGCTATAGTCCAATAAATTTGAGATGATCATAAAAGAAAAGATAAAATCAAAAGGATAATCATTTTAAACAAACCAAAAATAAAATCCAAAACCCTAATTGATAATATAAACAATTACTATAAGCATTGGCCTCATTTGCACAAAAAATAACCAACCTTAACAAGAAGCAAGGTTCAGAATCCACAATTCCCAAATGGCAAGAGAAAAGAGAGAAAAATATTGGTTTTATTTTGTTTCAAATTAAAAGCTATGTAAACTCTAAAACAAAATATGAAAGAGAGCAAAACAAATTCAACTGTGGAAAAGGGGAAAGAAAGCCCTGAATTTTGAAGTAAAAGAAAACAAAAAGTTAATAGATTTCATTAAATTGAAATAAATTAGAAGAACAAATAAAATTGATGGGGAATCGAAAAAAATATAAAAATGCATCAAAAGCAAAACTTGAACTGACCTGTAGGTGCAAGGTTCCAAACAAAAACAATGGTAAAGAATTTGTTAGATTAGTTTAAAATTGGTAGCAGCAGGCAGAAAGATAGAAAGAGGAGAGGGAAAGGGACAGAGGGAGAGGGTTAGCAAAGGGACGGTGGGGGAGAGGGAAAGAATTAGAGTAGGAGGAGGGATGGTGGGGAAGAGGAAGAGAGGGAGAGAGAATCAGAGTAGGGGGAGAGATGGTGGGGAAGAGGGAGAGGGAAGGGAGAGGGATGGAAAATGGTAGTTTGGTTAAGTCTGTAATGGAATTGTAACGGAAAATGGTAGCTCCGTTACGTTTGTAACGGAAAATGGTTAGTGGTGACTGTTTTGTTATTTTTCGAAAGCTAAGTGACTAAATTGAACCCGAGTGACTATTTTGTCAACTATTCCAAAGTTGAGTGATTGTTGGTGTAATTTACCCTATTATTTAATACAATTTGAAAGCTTTTTTCATAAATATTTTTTAAAAATAACAATTTTTCAAGTATATTTTTATAGAAGAACAATTTTTTAAGTAAATAAAAATAATCAATATCTCATAAATGCTATTTTTAAATTCTTTTTAAGCTACTCTAGCTATTTTAAATATAGAATACTTTTTACATTATAAAAAATATAATATAATTATAAATTGAATAAAAATATAATTCAATTTGGTTCAATTAATCAAGGTTTTTTAACTTTTATGTCTTTATTTGTCCAAACACAATTAGGTTTTGATTTCTCTTTTTTTTATACAATGTCTAATACTACCTATAACCCCTCTCTAATATATAAATAAGAGGACAAACTTGCTTCAATGTACTCGAACTCGCGTCCTCGTGAAACGACAATAATATCAATACCAACTGAGTTAAGACTCAACCGGTTTATGTCCCAATTTTTCTTACTTAGTCTTGTAGTAATCATAACCTGAAACTTTATTAATAAGATAAATACTAATTATTAAAATTTTTTATTTAACCCTGACAAAAATATCCTTATTTATTTTAAGCCCTTTAAACATTTCTATCTACCTATTAAAAGTTTTAAATACTACAATAATAAAGGTGACACATTAGAATTAATCAATAGCGTCTAGGAATCAAACGACTTTATATTAATCTGAAACTGAATTAACATAGCTTTTATGCATACATAATTTGTTGGTGAAAGCTCAAACATCTCCCACTAAAATGTTATCGAATTTTTTAATGTAGGTTTTCATTTAATGAGTTTATTTGTTGCTTTTTGTTTTTAAAATAATACTAAAAAATATTTATCGAAATAATATAGATTTTTTAATAAAAATAATATGAGAGATGAAATTTCAACCTCAAATAGATATGTCAATTGACAATTTAGGATTGAGACCAATGCAGCAAGAATGTCAAAATAAAACAAGCACCTCAACTCCCCAATTCGATAATTGCCAGCCTAATTTGGCAAAATTGTGGTGCACGTTTTCCCCAAATCATCATGGTGATTGCCAATTTGAGAAAATGATATGCCCATTAATTCCAACACCCACTCGTACCCATAAATTCCCTCCCACTCTAACTCTTATAAATTCTCCCATACCCCATTTTCTTATCCCACACAACACTTCCATCATTTTCTAAATCCCAACTTTCCCTCGCTTCCCCCAAACCTTAAATCAACAACCACTTATTCCAAATCGACAACCATCCTAACAACCAAAAAAAGTCAAAGCCATTTTCACTCAAAATACCAAAAAACTCTAAACATAAATTACATTTAAAAACCCTAAAACCATCCCAAAAAAAATACATATGTTCTTTTTACAAGCCAAAAAGAGTTTTTTTTTTTGTTTTAAAAAATTATGTTTTTTTAGTTATTATTTATTTTAAATATAATTCTTTTGTGGCATAATTATATTTTTTTTAGGTTTGGAATAATTGAAGTGATAAGGTACGTGTCTACACATCCGATATAAATTTAATTTAAATTAGAATTTGTTTTTATTAAATGATATGTTAATTTTTATTTAAAAATGTGAATAAATCATATTTATTATAGGTATATAGTAATTAGTGAATATTGTAGGAATTATGTTATTATATGTTTAAATGAAATAAATATTGTTATATAATCACATTTAGTATATACTGAAATAAATTTATTCGTATATAAATTTTCATATTTAATTTTTAAAGTTATAAAAATTTGATTTAGGGTTATGCATTTTTATGTTAAATAAATAATTGTTTTTATTAAATTAGAGGTTGTTTTTATTAAATTATATGTATTAAATTTTGAAGTTATATAAGTTTTGTTTTAGGGTTTAACATTATTATGCTAAATAAACAATTGTTTCATAGAAAATGTGTATTTTTAAGTAATTCAGTATTATGAAATATATGTTTAAGGTTTAAGGTAAGGAAAATATATTTCTAAAATTTTTGGTTTGTGCGAAACAAGTTCCGAGTATGACATTAATTAGATTGGCTCACTTGTCTGATGATCTGCAGAATGCAATAAATTTAAATTAATTGTTATGAAATTCTAAATCTATATTTAATTTTTTTATGGATTGATTAACCAAATAAATTGATAGGATGTTGATCACACCCCTCGTAATCGCAACAATACTTATCTTGATTAAGGGCCAATAGATGATCGAATCTGTGACTATATGAATATTGCCAAATTCGGTTACGTTTTGAACTTGAGGCCATGCACAATTTCCTCAAAATTGATTGTTCTGTTGATCATTGCCAAATATGCACAGAGTAACCACGAGCAATAAAAGAACTGTGGATTGAAGATGGGAACATTGGAAAATGTTCCTAGATTGATATATGGAACGACCAACTTCTATCAATGGTGATCAGATTTAGCAACCAAGGTCACTTCCAAGCTTTGGATAATTATATGACTTGGTTTAGGGAAAACGGAAGACCATTTTTATTTAATCAATTTCCTATGTGATCCAAATAGAGGCGTGGTCCTATTAGGCATGTTGTGCCACTAGTTACCGCCTGAGGGCCATCATAGTCCCTTAATGCACTTAACGTCAATGGTTATCAGTTGGCTTCAATGTTCTTCATAAAATCACAACTAACGCAACATCGAAGGGCCTAATAGTTACCACCTGGAGATGCCGAGCTCATCCAAATCAGTGGCTCGATTCGAGTGAGATCTTAATTTTGCTTCTCAACCAGAAGAGCAAGTACATGTTGAGCATACTTTTAGATGGGACTTTAATTCTGCTCCTCAAACAGATGCACCTATGGGATCGAATATCGAATCATTTGATAAGGTTCCTAGTTTTAATGACCTAGCCAATTTTTTCAATTACAGGTCCGGATTAGGGTAGCAATATCCATTAGTTACACCACTTCCCCCAGCCATTTAGGAAGAGGAGAGAAAAAATGGGATAATAATATTCTTATTAATCATCACAACCAACCCCACCCCAATCGAAGAAGGCTTTGACAGCAATTTAGACATCGCACTACACCGTCCAATCATATCTTTTAAAAATTGGTAAATATTTAAGGTTTTGGAAATATTTATATTATTGAACTTATTGGATTTAGGGTAGATACATTGTTGAATTATTATTTTTAGTTAATTTTAAAATTTAAAATTTTCTTTTTTCATATGTATATGTTAGTAAAAAAATTGGTTGAAATTGTTAAACAATTTATATTAGTATAAGATAACTAAGGTATTTGATATCAACAAGTTTATACAGGTAAATAGTTCAAACATTTTAGAAAGCTTTAAAATGGAATACAGTTAAGACAAAACATAAAAGCACTAGAATCAGGACTTTGATCACTAACCCATACTAAGACCCCGATGTGGGCACTTATTCCAGCTATGACCAATTGTTTGGCACAACCCACATTGTTTTGGTTCGTGCGAGTCCCTCTCGTCAAAATCCATCTAATCCTAGTTGATTTGGGACGCTCCTTAGAATTTCAACGTAACTCTTTGTTAGGGATTAATATGTTCACAAGTGGTTCTAATTCTCTTATGGATTTATTGCTCATTAGTCAAAACTCGCTCTCCCTGATGCGTTTAATTGTTTCAAGTTTATACACATTGTTTATAAATTACATACAATCCGTATGGCTATAGGCACATGTGGCCACAACACGCGAATATGGGTAATGAAGAGTTTGAAACCTTTTACAATCACAGAATTGGTTCAGTATATCAACATGAAAGAACCTAGTAGAGATACCTGCCTGATGACTGATAAATTTCGTCACTTAAAAGGTTTTATCAATGTGTGAGAAGGTTCGAACAAACATCAAGTTGGATTTTTGTTTGTTAACATCCATCGTTGTACGCATATCCTCGCAATAAATGTGGCCAACTGTCATTTGAGTTTCCTGCTTAATCCTCATATTTGGTATCAATGCCACCAACCTATAGAATCTTACAAAGAATACATCAGATATTGGTAGATGTCTAACTCCTTTCATAATGGAATTTATCATAACGACTAAATTAGTCATCATATGGTCATATTGAGAGCCATCTTCGAAGATTGTGCCCACTAATATGGTTCCATATTGTTACACCAATTCATTGCTTTATTGCTAACCTCAGAATGAATCTTCTCTATTTTTTGGTTGAGCCTATGTCATTATAGCTCATACCCTATGGTGCAAAATGTTAATCGATCCATATGTATATGTCTTAGTTAACAGAAAACATATGTACAAATAATCTAACAATGACTTGTTCACGAAATCATTTGTCTTTGAAATCTTTGTAGAAGTTGTTGTGCCATGTCGAACACTAAAAGTAGAATGTCAAGGAACACCATATTGCCTAATTGCAGCTTATAATTCAATTCCTCGATCGAACATCAAGCAAATGGCATCTTGTGTTACGACATAATGTCGCAAGTGTTGGATCTGGTGTCCTAAGTATAGTATTTCTGTCTATGTACACTTGTATTTTTTCAAATGAATTGGTTTAGTAAAATTATCCATGAATTACATTAATACCCTTTGTATATTGTCCTCAATAGTTTTCTTTTCACACAAAGAAAGAAAAAGGAAGCAAATATTAGCTCACCTGTTATCTAATATTTAACTAATACTAAGCGATATTATATGGTCGGATTATAATCTGAAATGAGCAAACCAATTGGAAGACTAATATGTCATCTATCAAGTTATATTGTGGAGATGCTTTGTTTTGAGCATCATAGCAGATTACTCCCATCAGATAGAGACAAAGATGTGACTGATTAGACTGATAGTACATCAGATAGGACCCAAGTAAAATAGGTCTTGAATCTGTTTATGGATTAATACACTTGTGAAGTTCATAGTATAGCATACCTTAATCCTGAGTGGATGGTGGGCTATGTATGCATCATACATATACTTTGATGTAAGTAAAAGTCTGAGTTCAAATAGATAAGGGACCGAAAGCTGGTGTGTTGGGTATACTACTTTTGCAGTGTGTAGCATCATTCATAATAGTAGAATTAATAACCCAAGACATGAGTAAACAATATCCTCTCACTAGCAATACATGATAGCTAAAAAGTATACGTGGTCACGGATCATTTGTTTTTGTGATAAATGACTTAATTACTATTTGATAGTTATTGACTTTTAATGAAGGAAGATATAATGGTTACCATGAGATAAAATAGGATCATATTGGGAGAACAAATTTATCACAAAGAGATTAATGATATCATATGAGGGTAACACACTTATTACAAGGTCATTGGACAAGAATTGATCGAGTAGCTATCATAATGGTATGTGATTGTGGAGAACTTAGTCACGATACTATAGTGGAATGACTTCATGACTAAAAAGTTCATAATTAATAGGTGAAAAGATGAAACTTAATTATAAATCATTTGAGCCCTAATTATATATGTCCAATCGATCTTCTGCCTAGCTCGTTGAAACTAGAAATGAATTTCATGTTGAATCAAATTAACAGAAATTGATAGAAATGATAAAGTTAGAGAAGTGGGTTACATTTAAAAATGAATCTGGTTTTTCACTAAGTATGGAAATAACATGAGAATTAATTTAAGTTTCCCGAATTATTATTTAATTAAATAGTTAAAGTTCGAAAATGGATTTAAATTAATTGGTCATTGTGAATCCGTTGAATGTAGAAATTAAATATATTTCCTCATGGATTCTTTTACGGTAAAGTTGTCATGACTTTAATGAAATTAGAATTGAGTTGAGAAAATTATTTAATTTAAAACTTAATTAATTTAAATTAAATTAATAAATAATATTTATTTTTGAAAATAGAAAAATATGTATTGAGTTGGACTGAATTATAAAATGTTAGTTTCAAAGTTTAGGAAGCGTATATAATTGGACTCAATATAAGAGATGTCTAAAACCCCTTAAAATAATTATGAGGGGCGACAACCTGATATTATTAATTAGGGTTAGTCGGCCTTCTCTCCTAATCCAAATAGGGGATTTTTTTATTAATACTCCGTTTGTTTCTCTGAAAATGATTTTCAGAAAACGTCTTACTTTTCTGGAAAAACTAATATTTTCTGGTGTTAAGATGAATCTATGTAAAATATTTTCTATTGTTTGGCATATTTCTTGAAGAATATTTCATAAAAGTTATTTTCAATGAAACAAACATACATTTGAGATTTATGATAAATAGTTTAAATGAAGTAGTGAATTGATTACAAATTGATGTTAAGGTGAAATTATAGTAACTAATGAATCTTTATCATGTTAAGGATTAAATTGTAAACTTTTTGAAATTTATAATTGAAAAAAGAGTAGTGATATGCATGAAAATTTGTTATGTGAAATAAAATATTATAATAAATTATTTGATTAATGTAACACCCCAAACCCGGCCCAGACGTTATGGCCGGATCCGACATGCCACATCGAAGCGTTCAAAACATTTTATATTGTTGATCCAGAAAAACCTACTTAGTGTTTTAAAAGATAATTTCATTATAGGTTAAAGTGAATGGAAACTGTGCACCAGGTAGGAAACCGGAAAAGAGGAGGTGAGTCTATCGGACTACTTAAGTACCAAGCTCCCTCCGGATCCAATCCTAGACATGCACACCGCCATTGCCACACCTTAGCGTCATGTATATTTCTAGGAAATCGATTTGATTAAGTCATTTTTAGGAAAAGTGATTAATTTTGGAAAATACTTTCATTGCGGAAGCTTTGCTTGTTGTCGTGTTATTTTGAAATCAATTGTTGTTTTTTTTCTTTTTTGAAAACGCGCCCTAAAGCTATCCAATTTCAACAGTTAAAATAAGTAATACTTATCTTAGTAATACATATTAAAACCATAAAAAATAATTAACCGGCCTTATTGCATTTAAAAACCCAAACCTCAACATACATAATAGGATGTCCAGTTCACCAGAAGAAAACCAAACTTTCAGAACGGGTGGCCACTTCGAATTCCCTCACAGCTCCAAGCCCACTATGGTTGGGGATTTCCTGCGTGGATGAAAATAAAAGGGGTGAGTTTGGGAAAACTCAGTGTGTAAGGAAAACCCATTCAAAGCCCAAGTCAGCTCAAGCCTATTGGGCCTAAGCCCATTCAGGTAACAGTGGTACTGGACCAGAGCCCTTTCCAAATTACAATAAACTGGGCCTTAACCCCTTATTCAGATAACAGTATGGCCCATAGGCCCATTTCAAAATACATGCAACATCAATAACATATGCAAGCCCATTTGGGGAGACTACTCAACCCACCAACCACTACACTCCATCCGTACCAACTCTACACTCCATGTGGGGAATAGCTCAACCCACCTAGCCCAACACTCCACAGTTGCAGCCTTGCTGCTCAGTTAACAGTAAATTGAGGCAAAGCCTCCAGTACGTGGACAAGCCACTTTCAGTACTTCCCCCATCAATATCCCAATCACATGCATCAGATAATAACAACATGGCATGCAGTAAATAACAACAGTCAAACATGCATTTAAGTCAATTTAACCCTAGGGGTATTTCTTTAATTTATCTCCTAGGGGTAAAACTATAAATTTTCCACTTTTAAATGTATTTCAGTAATTTATCTATTTTAGGGTTTTTCATGCATATTCCTACCTTTCACGTACTACAGAATCACGTACCGAGGGTTCTTATCGAATTGGGCTCGTTGGCCCATCATTCCAATTTTGCCCCATTAAGCCCAAAAATATCGAGGGCACAGAAATCATGCACTTTATAGTCCAAACATTGCAGCTTACCAAAAACATTAATCGATTTACCTCACGAGCATTCGTACACTCGCAAATCTACAAAATACCGGTTTTCGGCATTTCAGATTTTTGACTTTTGCCGATCTAGACTAAGAAAGAGGGTGTTAGTTACACACCTGTTTGCGACGATATGCTGACGAGATCCACACACGAACTACCTACAATTGGATTACTAACACATTAATCTAACTATTCAAATACGAACTACGTATTAACCCCTTACAATATTCGGCCAACCACACCTACAGATCATAGTAAGCTTATAAGAAAACAATAAGTAACTCATTAACAAATTTTTGTCAATGTTTACCACATAATCATAATTTCACTGCAAGCTGTCTTCCTGAGCAAAGTCACTAAATTATTTATAACTGGAGCTACGAAACTCTAAATCAAGTGCCATTAATTTTCCCTGAAAATAGACTCATATATCTTCTATCCATAAAATTTTAAGAATTTTTGGTATGGCCAATCAATACCGGATTTTTCTTAAAGTTTCCCATGTTTCACTGTTTGACTAATCTGACCACTCTTCATTACGAATCAAATTTCTCATTGTACAGAATTCAAAATATGTTCTCGTTTATTTGATTTGAAACTAGACTCAACAAGATTTAATTACATAATTTATTCAGCTTCTAATTCATATCCCACAATTTATGGTGATTTTCCAAAGTCACATTATTGCTGCTGTCCCAAGCAGATTTATTACCAAATTCACTCTTTCACACATAACTTGCATGCATGTTATTTAAACATGTATATCACCAATCAGTCATCACATATCTATGATTTTACTTAAGTATAATCTCCTTTTCATCATTTTAAAGCACAACATGTTAGCCGATTTTTCCCTTTAGCATCTAAGGCACATGCATGTTCATTTGTTTGGCTCAACTTCACCTATCTTCCATTTTTCATCAAAAGAACATGAAACAACAACCATTTCCTTCATTTTAATTCATGACCAAATGCTCACAGCACAACTAAAAACCAAAATATGCTTCAAGAGTTAAGGTAGAATCAAGAAGAACTCATGAACCTCAAAATAAAAGCAAACTACCATGAACTTACCTTCAATTTTTCTTCCCCAAGTGACCGAACATTTAAGAGCTTTCTCCTCTCCTTTCTATTCTCTAACTTTAGGCTATGATGAACAAAGATGGACAAAACTTTGTTCTTTTCACCCCTTTTTTTTTAATAAAATTTCATATTTCATCCATTTAATTCTTTAATACAAAAGACATGAAATTCCCATCTTGGAACATTTACCTAAACCATTATCATGGAACATTTACCTAACCCATTATCATGGAATATTTACCTAATCCATTATCATGGAACATTTACCTAACCCATTATCAATTTGTACCATGAATTATGGATATCAAGTGCTCATATTGTCTACAACAACATGATGGCTGGCCACTTCATGTAAAATGGGAGGTTTGTCATGCAAATCCTCCTATTTTGCACTCCTATTTATTTGGCCACTTTAATTTAGCCTATAGCATTTTCAAACATTTTCACATAGGTTCTATTTCATAATTTCACCCCCTTTTTCTTATGGAACAAAAATTAACTAAAATTGCCGGGTTCTATCTTAAGCTTGGGCCTTCTAGAGGCCCACTAACATAATTAAACCTATGCCAACATTCACAGAATTCCCGAAAATTGGGGCGTTACAATTAAAGTGTTTATAGGTGAAAAATAAATTACATGGCAATAAGGACTAAATTGAAAAATGTACAAAAATTGAAGTGTGAAACAATTTAATATGTGAATAACGAAATTATGATAAAATTTTAACAAATGTGTTATGAAATGATAAAATATGCATAAAGTATTGTAAGTGAAATTATGAAAAATTTTGGATTTTTTATGATGACAAACTTGAGAAAATATGTGGATGAATTAATAGAAGTGAAATACATAGAAATTTGATATGTGAAACAAGATATTGAGATAAATTATGTAATTAAAGTGTAACAAGAAAGAAAATTGAATTAATATGATTAATTAGTGAATATTATACTTTTATGACAAAAAATGACTAAATTGAAAAGTTATAAAAGTTTATAAGAAAATATTTAATAAGTAAAGAATGTAGTAGAGAATGTAACGTCCCAGTGCTTTGACCTAATGTTCGGATCAGATATAAGAGTGTTACAATGAATAGAGCCTTATAAGTTTGGAAAATGTCTTATGGAAAAAAATTGATAAGACATTTTACGGGAATAAGTGGGTAATTTTACGTTGATTGGAAAACATTATAGGTTGATCATCCTATTTTACATTAAACAAACATTGGAAAAGATTGGAAATATTTTCTATAAAAGCTTTTACGTTGAAACAAACAGAGTCTAGATAAGTATTATTTGCATCTACTAATTCAACTAGGGTTGTTCTATCTCCCTCTATAAATAAAAACCACTGGTAGGGCTAAAAACAAAATTTTTACACAACTTTGAGGAATTGTTATTTTTCCTGAAAATAGCTAGAATTTATTTCTATGTATAAATTCTATTTTCCAGGAATAATAATTCTACTGGTTTCTATAAAAGAGAGATTTACTTTACTACTGAAAATAAGAAAATTATTTTTGATTTTGCGTTTAATTCGTAATTGTTTGAACTCACACTCAAAGTGATTCATAGTATGAGGATAGCAAAGATCATCCGATTGAAAGTCAGGAATGTCAAGGATCCATCTCATACAAAGCACAAGTATTTTTTAGGAAAAAGTTTATTACTATAAATATCACAACTAGCTTGGTTTTAAAATTTTTATTTTTTGTTGTGCAAGAAAACCGTTCTCAAATCGAATTTTTTCCAACAGCAGATTGGTTAAGAAAAACTCACACGACTCCATATTTTCTTTCTTTAGAATGGAAAAAGGTGATCAATAAAACGTTTCAGTTCCCATCCTATGTCCCATCTATAAGCAATATCTGCTTATATTTTCCATAAAGTCATGTATAGTCGACTTGAACCATGGGCTTACAATGAGGGAAAACCCTAACATAAGGTTTGAAAGTCCAAAGTAATCGATGGAAGATTTGATGCCTTGGCACCACTTCGCCATCTTAGTTGCACGCATTGATAGTCTACATCCTGACCACAATTCCGGGGACATAATGTTGCATTGTTGTTGTCCAATATTAGAGCTCATTGTATAATTCATCCCAATCACTGTACAAATCCTTCATGGAAATTTGTTCATCACACCATGCTTTTCTGTATGAAACCTTGTATCGATAATGGGTTTGCATGTCTACCACCAACACAATAATCAAAATAGTGGGCTTTTCCTCGACCAAAAGCTTTATACTTTGACTGATCAACTTCGCATCTAACTTTCAGTGATCTTGAGTCAATCATGTCGTAGTGAAAGTATGAGGGCCTCTATACTTTTGAATCTCTCACATTTGTGATTTCTTCATAAAAGATGCCCTAACCCTTTACCTACAATCTTAAGATGCATACTAACAATCTCCCACATAATGTTGGGTTCGTTATTGCGACTCTCTAATTCAGTGATAACTTTAAGTTTTACTACTTTATTGAAGCAACACGACTTTCCTTATCATTTTATTCTCACCCAACCTTAAGCTTTTCCAATTCCTCATCATCTGACACCTAATGTGCAACACCCCTCGCTTGATTCGATCGTTCTGTCTGAGCTACAAGATGCTACATTCGTTGTAGGAGGAACTACAGTCAAATTATAGTAAAATATTTACATGAATATGTTATATAATGCCAAACATATTCATTTATAGTTAAACAATCAAAATTGAGCATTAATCGAGCTTCCGAAAGCTCTTTTGTCAACCCGAGCTTGAAATAGGACCACATCGCAAAGTTTTAAAATTTCAAGGTCGACTTCGTAATGTCGCCAAACAATTTGTCACGTCATGACCTCAGGCCACTTGACGTTACGACATGATTCACTATCAGCCGATATTGCGACAAGGTAGGTTGCTTGTCAGAACGTGGACTTTATTTTGGTAAAAATGAACCATTTTGTATCTATTTCAAAACTTCCAAACATACCTATCAATATGTTCAAAAATTACCAACTTCAATTGAATAAAAATATACTTAAAACATACCAAAATTCACTTCCATCACTCAAATTCAACTTTTTAACAAAGCATTCAATACATAAATATCAATTAACTCAACCATTTCAATATTATTAGGATTTACCAATCAAAACATTCAAATTGTATATTCTTTCCTATTCCACATTGAGCAAACATGTGATTTCCTTCAATTATATCCATTTATGAACATATATACATATTTATGACATGTAAACATTAAGCATAAACATCAACTATCAAAAATTAAACTACATTTCACAAGCATACTTTAACTTACTTATGTTCATACGCATCTCATCTCATTCCATACCAATTCTTAAGCCATACACATCTTAAGCTTATCAATCAAAATGTGTCATTTCAACTAGTCATCTCCATTACCAAAACTTGCATAATATACTCAATTACCATATGCAACATAACATACCAAGCTTTTCAACTCACTACAACTTATATACATTCAAATAGCATCACAAAACCTTATATATACATGCCAAAAACCTAGTCTCAGAATGACTAAATAGCTACTGATTCAGTGATAGGATAGTGTAAGCTTCGAGACAATCCTTCTTGACGTGTTCCACAAGGTAATGATCTACAAGGAGAAGGGAAAACAACAAGGTAAGCATATAAAATGCCTAGTAAGTTCATATGAAATTTACTTTACTTACCTTAGCAATTCAACAAGCTAAACACATTGGCATTAAATATGACATTCCTTGACATACTTTGATGCAACTAATACATATGATCATATACAACCAAATAGGTTAGTCAATTTGCATATCAAGATCATTGAGTGAGATATCGTGTAAAACATCTCAAATTAAATACATATGTAATCCACATCCAAATCATTTTAAGATTTCCACTTCCATTAGATTAGTTTCAACTAATAGAACTATAGTACAACGAAATTGGATACACAGGAACTTTATGCTCACACAAGCTAACATTGTATCGAGGTTACCATTCCAACCTAAACCAATGAAACGTATAACTTGATAATCTGAAAAAAAAATGTTAGATCCCATACTATTATGTAAATCACTGATCAATTATGTGTATAACCCTAATGACATGCCATATGTATCCTAATCTTTTACTAAGTTCACAAAGGCATCTTTTTTGTATTCGTATCGTTACAAACCTTGTATTAGTTTACATATTTTATAGGAGTCTTGTAAAAATCCAACATTCAAATTGCTACTTCGTACCCTTTCATAATAGCCAATTTTTTTATGATTGACAATTCAATCCATTTTAAGCTGAATAAGCCTATTTCACCAATTTCACTTCAATATGAACATACAATTGAAATAAACACAATTCAACATTGCAAAAAAATGAATTTATAAGTTTATATGAACTTACCTAGCAAAATCAACAAACAAGTTGAAACTTCAAGGACTATTCTAAAATTTTTGCTTTCCCTTATTATCTTCGGTTTGATCAAATTCCCAATCTATACAATTATTGGATTCAATTTATCAATTCCAAAATTTTATACGCTAAGTCATGACATGAATGAACCTATGAAATTTCACTTTTCTACACCCCTAAAGTTTTATATTTTATTCAATTTAGTCCCTGAAACCGAAATAACAATATCTTTCAATTTTGAGCTTTGGTTTCAAAATCGATCTCTATTACATCCCTTAGGGACTCCCTACTATCTATTATTATAGAAATTTCTATCAATTTTATAATTTATTCACTTTAGTACTTTTGTACAAAACTAACAATTAAACATTAGAATTTTTCACATCTAAGCTTAAAATCTATCAATTTCATACCAATTTCTTCAAGAAATCAACAATGGAAACTTTCAAAAACTTTGACAGTTTTGCAAATCGGTACATGGGCTACATGACTTTAAAAACATAAAAATTACAAGAAAATCAATTGAATAGCTTACCAATTTGAGAGCTGAAAGTTTGAAACTCAAGGAACATTTTTCTTTTTTCTTTTCTTCGAAATTTCGACCACGAAAGATGAAAATTCTCTTTTCTTCCATTAGTTGTACTATTTATACATGTATTAATCTTTAATTAACATAATTAACCTTATTTAATTAAGCATAACTAATTGTTAATCAAATCTTAGTGCAGAATCCATCATCATCTAGTAACTCATTATGTAAAATGGTTAAATTTCCATTTTGGACCTTTGATTATTTGTAATTTAAGCCCCTAGAACTTTGGCTAATTAAAAACCTATAGTAATAAGACTTTTACAGTTTAATCCTATACCTTAAATAAACAAATAATAGACAAAATTGGAAGACTAAACTTTAATATTTACAGATCCAATTTATGGAAATGGGGTTCAGGAATCGCCTTTTTCGGCACCACCAAAAATCAAGTTGTTACATAATGGATTGACAAAATTTCTAAGTACTTGGGGAAATCAGGTGCACAAGCGTTAAGGTCGATATTCATTAAATCGTGTTGAGGTTGAATCAGATCATCATGCCACCACCAAGCTCGTAGGGTTGGGGGAGGTCAACATGTTTACGAACTAGATTTTCATCTATATTGTCATCAGCAACTACATAAGAATCAATGTTGCTAAATTCATCCACATTAACATTTGGGGCCTCTTCCTCCTCAGGCCTTTCCTCTTGTATATCTGGCAACTAGGAGTTGTGTTGGAAACCAACAACTAATGGTTATATATCAGAAACCATAGTTTGTGTTGGGTAATTTAATTTGTTGTCAAGAAATGACGATGTGGCTCTATAATAATTGCAATATTCTAATCCCACATTCAAGTCAAACTCATGGTGAAATGCATATGATTGTTTACCTGGGGAATGTACCTTTATCAATATTTGGGTTAAAATTTGAAGCCCATTGATTTAAAGGAGTACCGTCAATTACGGGAGCTATTGATGACAATAGTTGAGTGTATGCCTCAGGAGCAGGACTATTGTCATGTAACTCTGCATACAACTCCACAGTATGCAGGTCCCTGAAGTTGGTATGTGCATACAGCATTATCTCCACATCGCCATCGTTAAAAAGTTCCATTATTTTATACGTCCAAGGATTGGATTTCATAGTAAATCTATAATACAGTTTCAAACTAGCTCTTCCACAATGATGAGCTATTTTCTATCCAATTTTTGTCTTTATATCATCGAGAGTTGCAAAATTCGTAAATCTTACACCTACATGATGGTCGGATTAAAAAATAGGACCAACATTGGAATCCATAATTCGCCCATCATAGTAGATGAATGTTGTGATATGGTTGTTCATCTTTAATATAACTACAATTTAAATTAATATAGTTGTTATCAAACCCTAATACCATTTATATTTTAAGTTTCATTAAATTAACAAACAAAATTTTTTATAATACAAAATAATTAAAACATCAAGGAAAACATATTTTTAAAATTTCAACACATTTTTCTTATCATATAATAAAAACATTAACTTCATACAATAATAGAGCCAAAATTTTCAATACAAGATAATGCATTTCGGACATTAACCCTAATTTTTTAGACCCTAATTACATAAACTCCAAACCCTATGCACCTCCATCCTCCATTGGTTTAATCTCCTTACAAGGTTAAGGAATGGAGTCGATAAAATCGTCTAGAAACTCACCGATATCTAAATTCCTCATCCATGGAAAATAAGAAGGATTTGGATTTCTCCTATGGATATGGTTACTCGTAATCAGCATCCTATGGATATGCTTACTCGTAATCAGCAGGGAAATTCTTTTTGCACCATCATTGGCAATGGCCTTCACAAATTCATTAGTTAAGATCTCATACCATTTGTTCTATTTTTGTTGTTGGAATATACCATCAACCACAGGCTATCCAACCAAACTTTATGTTTAACATATATAAGTGTTTCTATTAAGAAACAATATTTTTTACTTTCCTACCTAAGATCGATATAACATGACTGTAGCGACATAAAAATTTCACTTTGGTTACTAGTTGAGGCGATTATTTGAAAATTTGAAAAAGAAATTTTGGTTTTAAAGAGAAAAGGGAGTTGCCACCGATCCTTTTTCCTAGGTGTGATCGGACACCTAATAAATCCTGTTTTTTGAAAGAAAATTTATTTTTTAAACAAAAAGAAGGCCGAGTTTAGGCCTACGTCAAAAGCCAGAGAAAAAATAGGGTTCAGGAGACGGTTACGCACAAGGAAGGTATTAGCACCCTCGAGATGCCCAAAATTGGTATCTCGTTAAACATGTGTTGTCTTAATTTTCGAAAATGCGAGTTCAATGTAACATTTAATCATGATCCGATCAAAACACGAGAATTTTTATAATTTCGATTTCTTTTGAGAAGGACGTTCCGTTTTTAACACGAGCCGATGATATTCACCCAACATAGCGATGAAATCAACAACTTAATGTTAAATCGGCACGTTGCCTTATTTATTGAAATTAATTAAAAATATGAGTAAAACATTATTATAATAAGAATTCGTAAATAATGCAAACAATGATACAATTAATAAAAAAGAAATATTAAAATCTAAGAATATTAAAATAACAATAACAATATTTACAATAAAAGAAAATAATAATAAAAATAATGTACTATTAATAAAATAAGAAAAATAATGTATTTATAACAATAATAGAAAATAACAATATGTACATAAAAATATATATATGTCTCTATGTGTATATATATGTTAATAATGATGAAAAGAAAATAATAATTATACTAATAATAGTGGTAATGATAATGATCGAAGTAGTAATGAAATAAGTATAAGTATGTACAAAAATAAAAATAATATAATATAAAGTGGAAAAAAATAATGATAATAATATATTAATAAAAGAAATATATATATATACCTATACATACATATACCAAAAATATATTCAAAATAATCGTATTGAATATTAAAAGTATATATATAATATAGACAAAAATATATGCATAATATAGTATTGAAAGTATTTACATGAGATAATATAAAAAATATATGAATAATGTGATATTAAAAATATATACATAATATAGTATTAAAATATATACATAATATATACATATTAGAAATAATAATAATAATGTTACAAAACAATTATTAATAATACTACATAAATATATACATATATATATTAAAGACATATACATATATAATAATAATAATAATATAGAAATACAAAAAAAAACAATATAATATAATAAAAATGATAAAGTAATTAAAAATAATATTATATATAAATATATATACATATACATAGATAATAAAAAAATATACACTAATAATAATAATAATAATAATAATAATAAAAGTAAAAATAAATAAATAAATAATAGAATAGCAAAAAATGATTAAAAGGACTGAATTGAACTTAAAGTAGAAATTTGGGGAGGATTTGAAATAAATACATAGAAGGGGGACCTATCCGGACACGCGAGTAACCTAGAGGGACCAAAGGAGAAAATACCCCCTCTGTAACACCCCGTACCCGAGACCGTTGCCGGAGTCGGACACGAGGGGTTCACAGACTAAATTCGCTTACTATCGCAGTCTATTTTAAAATTTTCCAGGCAGTTGGCTAACTGCGACACTGTCACCTTAAAAATCATATCTTGAGTTTCACAACTCGAAAATAAGTTTTGTAATTTTTCCCTGGAGCTAGACTCATATGCCCATCTACATATTTTTTTCTAGAATTTTTGGTCTGGCCAATTAGTACAGTTTATTAGTAAAAGTCTCCCATGTTACAGGGATCGACTACACTGACCTTTGCGCATTACGACTTGGATATCTCCCTGTACAGAGCTTAAATACTGATGCTGTTTGTTTCTATAGAAACTAGACTCAGAGAGGAATCTATAAATATATGGAATGACTCCTAATTATCTCTGGTTAATTTATAATGAATTTATAAAGTTGGAACAGGGAATCCAGAAATAGTTCTGGCCCTGTCTCACGAGAACCTGAATATCTCTTAACATACTATACATATGATCGTTTCGTTACTTTCCTATGAAAATAGATTCATCAAGGTTCATTTACATAATTTATTAATTATTTAATTCCAATCCTACTATTTTTAGTAATTTTCCAAATCTACATCACTGCTGCTGCCAGCATCTGCCTTTAAGGTAGACTTTACCTATTTCATAGTTTCCATGATTCAACTAGCCCTTTTAGCATAAATAGCACAAATTATGATAGTGATTAACCATTCCATACCAAATGATTATAACATTATGCTCAAACATATATAAGCCATTTTCGCATGGCTATATACATTAACCAAAATATTCTTCCGCCACTAGTCTATTTTATACATGCCATAAGATAATCCAAAACATAGCAGTACCAAACAGTGGATAGTGATAGTGTGACTAGTTGCTGACGATCCCTGAGCCTGTAGCTTCGCAATGAGATCTATAAAACAGAGGAAACAGAGTAAACGGAGTAAGCATTACAATGCTTAGTAAGTTTTAAGCAGTGTCAACAGATAACAATCAAATTATAACATAGTTGTTCGTATTTTTATTTCACTCTTCCTTCAGGCATACCATCCCTTTACCGAATATGCACATCTCATCATATACAATAGGCAGATAAACTTTCACATAAAAGTGAGCTCATGTGACATAGATATATTGTATGATTTCACATCACCTCTCACACTGATCCGATGTCACATAATCATAGGAATAGTCTCATAGATTGCTCTCGTATGCATCACATAACTACCTTATGATTTAGTGCAAATCAAGCTCACAAATAAACTTGGAGTACATACCTGTTTAACCTTTCGCATTGAATATATTTATAAGCAATTCTTATTACGAAGTCTTACCCGGACATAATCTCCACACGAAGTTATCGGGTCTTACCCGGACAAAATTCCCACACGTAGTCATCGGGTCTTTAGAGCTCGGATATAGTACGAGCGCGAAGCTTACGGACATTAATCAGTGATAATATTCTCGCATAAAGCCTGCGGGGTTTTAACCCGGATATAGTACTGACACAAATGCCCTTCGGGACTTATCACATTTATACACTTTCACATCCATCACGTTGGCCACTCGGCCCTGTCACATATATACACTTTCACATTCATCACATCGGCCATTAGGCCTTATCACATATATACACTCTCACATTCATCACATCGGCCATTAGGCCTTATCACATATATATATACACTTTCACATTCATCACATCGGCCATTAGGCCTTATCACATATATACGCTTTCACATTCATCACATCGGCCATTAGGCCTTATCACAAATATACACTCTCACATTCATCACATCGGCCATTAGGCCTTATCACATATATATATACACTTTCACATTTACTCAAATATACTTCACATACCACATATACTATCATGTACAGACTTGGTCTTGGCCGAATCTACATCCATCACTTTCCAATGAATAATTCAATTTTTTACGCCATACTATCATTTCATATTAGAATACTCATAAGCTTACAATATCACGATTTAGAATTCAAGTATGGGTTTAATCACTAGCTTATGAGCAACTAAAACAAGTTTTATCCATGTTTACAACAAAATCACATATTCACTACGAGCTGTTTTCCTGAGCAATGGTCACTGAATTATTTATAACCGGAGCTACAAAACTCCAAATCACTTGCCGTTAATTTTTCCTGAATATAGACTCGTATATCTTCCATCCATAAAATTTCCAGAATTTTAGGTTTGGCCAATCAATACCAGATTTTTCTTAAAGCTTCCCCTGTTTCACTGTTTGACTAATCTGACGACTCTTCACTACGAATCAAATTTCTCATTTTACAGAATTCAAAATGTGTTGTATTTGATTTCATTTGAAACTAGACTCATTAAGGAGTCTTATCATATAAATTTTATCTTATAACCATTTTTGTACAATTTATAATGATTTTCTAAAAACAGAACAGAGGATTACAGTGTCATTCTATGCTGTCTCACACAACTTTAAGTATCTCATTATCGGAATTTCCTTTGCTTACACGGTTTCTTTTATAAGAAACTAGACTCATTAAGCTTTAATTTCATGTCTCATTCAGCCTCTAATTCAAATCCATAAATTTATGGTGATTTTCTAAAGTCACGTTACTGCTGCTGTCCTAAGCAGACTATTTCAAATTACCCTTAAATTCCCAAGCTCAAACACTTAAGAACTTACCATTTGAGCTTAGAACATATCATGACCACATCATATCTTATTAAATCGACTCATCATGTCCTATTATAATTGAATTTACTCAACGTTTAATCACTTAAAACTTACCTCGGATATGGTCGAACGATTTCGGCGGCTCTTCGATCACCTTTTTTTTTCCTTTCCCTTATCCAACTTTGATCCTCTAGGCTCTTGAGCTAAATCAAACAAATTTACTTCTCAATCAAACACATACATACGGCAACCATATACATTTCAAAAACCAATTCATTCGTATCATTTGTCCATATATTAGCTTTTAGCATATTTGGTCATTAGAGCGACCTATTTAACTTTCAAGCATTCATTTCTAATTTTAATTAAACAATGCCGAATGCCATTAGCTACTAATGCCACACACACACATGTGCATAAAATTCATCCATACATAACCTCTAGCTCATTCGGTCATTCATCTCTCAAACCTATCAAAGTTTCATGTCAAACTTCCCTGGCCAAATACACATATAAGCACATAATGCACATTTAGAATTTTTTTATTTACTTCATGATACATTCGGCCTTGGCAACAATTTCATTAGAAATCCTTATTAGCCACTTCATCAATCAATTATATCATCTACTTAATATTTCATAACTTATCATGCTAGCTGAATATTATTTATTCAAGTTCATCATCTTCATATTCGGCATTAGCATCAAATATAATAGCCCATTTCTTCCCACTTTGAATCTATGCATCCATTTAATCATAGTTTGTTCAAGCACTCATACAACAAGATTCATTCAATTTAACAAGAAACAAAAACTTTATTCCTCCATAGCTACAATGGCCGAAAGATCTAGACATCTCAATACCGAAATTTCTAACATGGGTTGCCTAAAGAATTTGGTAGGGAGTTCAAATTTATCTAGCATTTCAAGTAACTTAACACATCCATATAGCTAACATGCTAGTAGTATCAAGGCATCAACTAAAATTTTGAAGCCTCTTAGCCGAATCCTAACTCTCCAACAACTCTAATTTCATCCATGAGATAAATAGAAGTAGGCTAACCCTCCAAAGGATGTGTAAACCTCCAAAAGCAACATTGAACATACCTTAATCTCAAGAACCACCTTGGCCGAACTTCCCCTCTTCTTCTTCCTTCCATTTGGCCATGTTGAACAACAAAGGAAGAATTTTGTTTTTCCTCCCCTTTCTCTAGTCACGGCAATGGGGAGTAAGGGGGAGACAACTTTGGTTTCTCCTCCCACTCCCCTCATATTTTATTATTCTTCCCACACATATTAGCATAAAATGTCTTTAATATGTTTTTCCCCATAGCATGGCCGGCCACCATCTAGATTTTTGGCTAATTTGACATGCAAACCCTTCTTTTATACAACATGCATTAATAGGTCCTTATAGATTAACCCATCGCATTTCAAAAGTGTCACACATAAGTCCTATTACTAAATTCACATGCAATCGACTAAATCGAAACTTAAAACTTTCACACATTCATATTCACATATAATAAACATAAAATATGACGGCTAATTATTTTTATGACTTGATTTTGTGGTCCCGAAACCACTTTTCAACTAGGGTCAAATTAGGGGTGTCACACCCTCCCTCCTAAACGCAGCATTTAACACGGGACCCAAATGAAGAAAAAACAAAATTACCGGGCAAAATTAAAAATAACGAAAGTCTTAATCATAAAATTGTAGAAAAGCGGAAGGGCTAAATGCGCAAATAGCCCATTTTCCAAAAACACGTGGATCCTAAGCAAGTCGGGTCGGGTCGATCCGGTCCAAGTCAAAACGACGTCGTTTTGGGCATTTAAGGCCAGTCCCAAAACAACGTCGTTTTGGGGTGCCTATATAAGTCAATTTTTTTAAAAATTCTCCTTTGCTTCAGAAAAAAAGGGGGGTCTCTCATTTCTCTCTGGCCAAAGCCAGAATTCGGCGAGGGGAACCGCCGTAAACCGCCGTCGCTAGACTCCGTGGCTGAAAAATCTAAAAAGGGTATTTTTTTGTATTTTTTCTTTTTTTTGTGTTTGAAAATATAGCATATGTATTAAAGTTGTTGAACCTTTTTACAATATTTTGCTTGGCTTTTGATAGCCATTTTTTTACATGCTTTTATTATTACTTTGCTATTTCTTTTTCTGTCTTGCTTGTTTGCTTCGTTTTTGCAGGGTATGGCCGGTGGAGGTGACAGTGGAGCAGGTGATGCCAGGGGGTGGTTGCGGCTGTCAGTGCAAGTGGCTAGGGTTTTTTTTTCTGTTAATGTTTTGGGCTGATGTTAGTGGGTTAGGGTTTCTTTAATTTGGGCTGGTAGTTTAGGTTTGGGATATGTTAATTGGGTTTGGGTTTAATGGGTCTTTGTATGGGTTGGGGTAGGTTTAGTTTAAAATGGGTCTGGGAAAAATTCGTGTGTAACAGCTGCCCTTCTTTGCTCGTTGTCGTGTAATGAGAATAGAGCAAAGACTTTTAAGAAAGACCAATTTTGCCCGGTCCTGCCGAGTCTTGACTTTTTTGGTGCCTCTCTTCTTTAGGTAGCCTCGTTCAGCTCACTGCATCTTGTCGCTTTACTCCGCTTTATCGCTCCATGCAACTTCAAGGAGATAGGGTTTGTTTTGATCTACTCTACTGCGACTTTAGAGAGATAAGATTTATGATTTATAGCTTCAATCTGTTCCACTGCAATTTCAGGGAAATAAGACTTGTGACTTCAATCTACTCTGCTGAAACTTCAAGGAGATATGAGTGGTGGCTTTGAGCCTCTCCAGTGCCATTTCAGGGAGAAGAGATTTGTAGCTTCGATCTGCTTCATTGCTCCACTGCAACTTCAGGGAGATAAGGTCTAATATCTTCGATTCGGTCCACTACAACTTCAGGGTTCCTCTACAACTTTAGGGAGGTAAGACTTGTAATTTCAACCTGCTCCACTGCAACTTCAATGAGGCAAAATCTGTATATTCGATTAGCTCTAATCTTTATTCTTTATTGAAAAACAAACATCAAAAATAGCTCGGTATACAAACTGACGTTCAACTCATCTCTCGGATTATGAGTTAATTTTTAGAAAAAGTAAAAAAAAATTGAAAATACCTCAGTGTGTGACCTGAGGCTCAACTCACCTCTCATAATATGAGTTGATAGAAACTAAAAATACCTTAGCATGTGACTCGAGGCTCAACTCACCTCTCGCAATATGAGTTGATTTTTTTGAAACATAAACTAAAAATACCTCAGCGTGTGACCCGAGGCTCAACTCACTTCTCGCAATATGAGTTGACTTTTTTGAAAAATAGGAACTGAAGATACCTCAGCATGTGACCTGAGGCTCAACTCACTTCTCGCAATATGAGTTGATTTTTTGAAAAATAGAAATTGAAAATACCTCGGCGTGTGACCCGAGGCTCAACCCACCTCTCGCAATATGAGTTGATTTTTTTTTGAAAAAGCAGAAATTAAAAAAATAGAAATTGAAAATATCTCGGTATGTGGCCCAAGGCTCAACTTACCTCTCGCAATATGAGTTGATAGAAACTAAAAATACTTCAGCGTGTGACCCAAGGCTCAACTCACCTCTCGCAATATGAGTTGATTTTTGAAAAAACAGAAATAAAAATATCAGGATACCAAATATCATCAAAACCTCTCGCTCTGCTGGAGTACCTGCATATATCATGCATGATGTCATCATGGTATGCGCATGCTTGTCTTAAATGCTTGTATGCCTACATGATTATGTTATGTGCCTTGGACTTGTTTGTCATATATCTCTTTTCGTCACGATTCTTGTGATGATCTGCATTCATTGTTTCGATTCTTGACTTTCTCTTCAGGCTTTTTACCCGTTCTCTAGCTTCATGAGTAATCTGTATTTCTCAGATACCACTCATTTGCCCCCTGTTGAACTTTGTCCTTGCTTTGAGGCCTCGTATTTATTGAATTCTCATCTGGGTAATGCTCAACATTTCTTTTGTTTAGAGTATGTCATTCTACTATTTATCATTCAAATAAACCATACAATGAGATGCATGAAAATGGTCAGGTAGGTACAAAAGAGGTACTTCACATTTATTTATTTCGAAGGTAACAAACAAAAAGGTTAACCAAGGATAGTAAAAAGGTGTCATAAAGAAAGGGAAATCGCATTCAGTAAATACAAACGCTCTAGATATTCAACGCATGATCTCTTCCACGTTACTTAATCAAGAATCTTTTCGAACATGGCTTTTTACGTAGAAGATTTCGAGCTTTCAGATATGCTTCAATACTATAGTCTTGCCGTTTGACCCACCGTTCAAATCGCCTTGCTCTTTAAGCCCAGGTTTGCTTCATTAGGACGCCCTCTCAGGTTTTCATCCTAATCCTTTTTGTTCATCAAGATGCCCTTTTCGAGTTTTCATCTTGATCTCTTTTTTTTTAGGCATAATATTTCTTTACAGCATCTGAGTTCACTTGGTTAGGTAACTCTTTCCCATCCATCTCAGTGAGAATCAAAGCTCCACCCGAGAATGCCTTCTTTATGACGTATGGTCCTTCCTAATTTGGTACCTATTTTCCTCGCAGGTCTTTTTGTATTGGGAGAATCTTTCTCAGCACGAGTTCTCCTTCGTGGAATTCTCTTGGCCATACTTTCTTGTCATGGGCCGCGATCATTCTCTTCTGGTACATCTATCCATGATAAATTGCCTTTAAACGTTTTTCTTCGATGAGGTTTAACTGGTCATATCGAGCTCGAACCCATTCTGCTTCCTCTAGTTTCGACTATATTAAGACTCGTAGAAAGGGGATTTCAATTTTGATAGGTAGCACAGCTTCTATTTCATAGACCAGAGAGAAAGGAGTTACTCCTGTAGATGTCCGTACAGATGTGCGATATGCATACAAAGCAAATGGTAGCTTCTCGTGCCAGTCTTTATATGTCTCGGTCATTTTCCCAATAATCTTCTTAATATTCTTGTTGGCCGCTTCAACAGCTCAATTCATCTTCGGGCGATAGGGTGATGAGTTATGATGTTTATTTGAAATTGCTCACACACTTCCTTCATCATCTTGTTGTTCAGATTCAAGGCATTATCTGAAATGATTCTTTCAGGCAAACCATATCGACAAATGATTTCCTTTTTCAAAAACCTACAAACTGCAGTCTTCGTCACATTGGCAAACGAAGTGGCTTCTATCCATTTTGTGAAGTAATCAATAACCACAAAAATGAATTGGTGTCCACTATAAGCTTTTGGGGAAATTGGCCCTATAACATCTATGCCCCACATAGAAAAAGGCCACGAAGAAATCATGACATGAAGGGGCGAAGGGGCTACACGAATCTTATTCGCCATAAATTTGACATTTGTGGCATTTTCTTGCATAACTAATGCAGTCACTTTCCATCGTCAGCCAGTAATAACCGAGTCTCATAATCTTCCTGGCCATAGTGAAACCATTGGCATGTGTCCCACAAATTCCCTCATGAACATCTTCAACTATTTTTCTGGCTTTAACAGCATCTACGCATCTCAAGAGCACTTTATCTTTTCCTCTTTTGTACAGAATGTCTCCATCAAGAACGAATCCTACTGCCATTCTTCTAATTGTTTTTTTATCGTTCTCATTTGCTTGTTCGGGATACTTTTGATTCTTGACATATTCTAAGATATCATGGAACCATGGTCGTCCATCTAGCTCTTTTTCAATGCTGAAACAATGTGCAGGGACTTCATATATTCTCATTTGAAGAGGCATTATTTATGTTTCTCTGTTCGCTTTGAACATTGAAGCCAAAGTGGCCAAGGCATCAGCCAATTGGTTTTCTTCTCGTGGGAAGTAATTAAAAGTTACTTCTTTGAATTTTTTAATCTGTCTTGCCACTAGATCGTTGTATTTAACTAGTTTTGAATCTCTCACTTCCCAATCTCCACGGATTTGGTATATCACCAACGTTGAGTCCCCGTACACCTCTAAGATTTCGATGTTTCATTCAATAGTTACACGAAGTCCCATGATACAGGCCTCATATTCCGCTATGTTATTGGTACAGAAGAAATTCAGCCTGGCAGTGAATGGATAATGGTTCCCTTCTGGTGATACTAAGACTGCTCCAATCCTATGCCCCAATGCGTTCGATGCACCATCAAAGCTCATCTTCCATGACTTCTCTTTTGATGACTCACACTCTTCATCTGTAATGCACATCAAGTCTTCATTCGGGAAATCAAATCTTAATGGCTCGTATTCATCCATTGTTCGAGTTGCTAAGAAGTCAGCTATTACACTCCCTTTTATCGACTTTTAGCTCACATAGATGATGTCATATTCTGATAATAGGATCTGCCATCGCGCCATTTTTCCTGAGAGTGCGAGTGATTCCATCATGTACTTTATAGGGTCCAACTTTGAAATTAACCATGTCGTATGATACAACATATATTGCCTGAGTCTTCGAGCTACCCAAAACAAATTGCAACAGAATTTTTCAATAGACGAGTACTTTGCCTCATATTCTGTGAACTTTTTGCTAAGATAGTAAATCGCCTTTTCTCTTTTCCCTGACTCATCATGTTGCCCCAGTACGCAACCTATTGAATTTTCGAATACAATCAGATACAATATTAATGGTCTTCCTAGAGTTGGCAGTACTAGCACCAGAGGACTAGAAAAATACTGTTTTATCTTGTCAAAAGCCACTTGGCACTCCTCGTTCCATTCTCCCGGATTATGTTTTCGAAGGAGTCAAAAAATTGGGTCACACTGGTTGGTAAGTTGAGCAATGAACTGAGCGATGTAGTTCAACCTCCCTAAAAATCCTCTGACTTCTTTTTATGTGCGCGGAGGTGGTAGTTCTTGTATGGGTTTTATCTTATCTGGATCAACTTCGATGCCTCTCTCGTTGACAATGAAGCCTAGCAATTTTCCTGAGGTATACACTTGGCTGGATTAAGCTTCAACTGGAACTTTCTCAGTCTTTCGAACAACTTCCTGAGGTTCCCAACATGCTCTCTTTCCTCCTTAGATTTGGTGATCATATCATCGACGTAGACTTCTATTTCTTTGTGCATCATGTCATGAAACAGCATCACCATGGCCCTCTGATATGTTGCCCCAGCGTTTTTTAATCCGAACGGCATCATCTTATAACAGAATATTCCCCACATCGTTACGAAAGTAGTTTTCTCCATATCCTCAGGAGCCATCTTTATCTGATTATAACCCGAGAATCCATCCATGAACGAAAACAATGAATGTTTGGCTGTATTATCCACCAATATATCAATGTGTAGCAAGGGAAAATTATCTTTAGGACTTGCTCGATTCAGATCGCGATAATCCACACACATTCGTACCTTGTCGTCTTTCTTCGGTACTAAGACTATGTTAGCTACCCATTGTGGGTATTTGGAGACTTGTAGGAATCCAGCATCAAATTGTTTCTTGACTTCTTCTTTTATCTTTAACAGCATTTCAAGTCTCATTCGTCTTAGCTTCTGTTGAATGGGTTTGCATTCTGGTTTCAGTGGGAGTCTATGGACCACTACATCCTCATCCGATCCTGGCATGTCTTGATACGACCATACAAATACATTTTTATACTCATGAAGCAAAGCGATCAAATCATGTTTGGTGTTATCTGAAATGGAGGTCCCAATCTTCACTTCTTGCCTCTTTTCTTCATTTTCCAAGTTTACTATCTCAACAGATTCTTGATGAGGTAGAATCTGTTTATCTTCTTGTTCTACCATCCTTCGTAAGTTAGGAGACGAGACATAGTCTTCAGCATTTTCCTCAGCTTCAAACTCTCCTAAACAAATAGCTTCCTCGAAATTGATTTCAAGATTTGTAACGGGTTTGTTCATATCATTGATATCCGAGCACCTGAAAGTTGAATGGAAAAGAAAATTGTAGAGGAGCATCAAAGTATTGGGACCAACAAGCATGGCATGATGTGAGATATATGCAATGACAGGCTGTGAGAAAAGGGAAAAATTATGAATTTAATGAGAATGAAAAGACCATGACAAAATGCATCTCCATTAATGTTCATTAAAATGATAAAGAGCAAATCATAAGCTCTTACAAAAGAATCTCTACTATTACTTAGGGACACACAAAAAGAAGAGTGTTAACATCGAGCATTACTCTGGAAGAGATTTAGAAACTACAAGAAGGTCCACAACAGTTCAATTGTTCAAAACGAATCTGGGAGGACAGGGGCGTATCATTGAAACATCTTTAATTGCATCACTTCCTTTGTCAATGACATTTATACTGACATTCTGAAGACCCCTTTCAATTAATAACAGCGTACTTCGTGGATTATCTGGCCCGGGGTATATCATTCCTGCAGATGTAAATGTTTTTGACAAATGAGGGTACGTTATGGGCTCCCATTCTAATTATCGGCCTAAGACTCTCGCAATCTGCCTTTCTCGATCTTTCTACAACTATTTTCTTCTTTGTCGCATATCTGGTTCGAACCCTAAACCATATCGAGCTTTATGGGGCACTGGTTTTAGAGCTCTAACTATCCCTTGCTGATATCTTCCAAAACCTTTCCTCGCTTGGTCTCCCTTTTCCACAGTCACCTTAATTCCTATCTTAGTATTTCTTGACAGCTTAGGCATGGGAATTTTATTTCCTTCAGCAACGAACATAGCATTGATGAATTTAAAGGAACAGAAGGAACATTCTACTGCATCCTTGCTTACTTCGAGGTATAGTGTATCAGCAGAGATAGATGCAACAATGTCTTCCTCACCCACGACAGTGACCAAAAGACCATCCATAATAAACTTCACTTTTTAATGGAGAGATGATGGAACTGCCCCAGCAGAGTGGATCCAAGGCCTTCCTAAAGGCAATTATACGAAGGCGTTATGTCCATGACCTGAAACTCGATGTCATATATATAGGGGCCCACTTCTAGAGGAATTTTAATTTTTCTCATGACTTCTCATCTTGTCCCATCAAATGCTCTTACTGCAGAGTGACAAGGCCTCAGATAAGATATATCAATTGGAATTCTAGAAAGTATGGCCAAAGGCATGACATTGAATGCTGACCCGTTATCAATGAGTACATTCGGTATTATATAACCCTTGCAATGGGTTGTGATATGTAATGCTTTTACGGAGCCCCTACTATTTGGCGGTATTTCATCATCACTGAAAGAAATAAAATTATCCGCGTTCAGGTTATTCACCCATCTATCAAGCTTTTCGACAGATATATTGCTTGCTACGTAAGCTTGATTTAACACTTTCAGCAAAGTATTCCAATGTGGTTCTGAATTCAACAGTAGGGATAATACCGAGATTCGTGCCAGTTGTTTGCTTAACTGTTCCACAACATTATATTCACTATGTTTGATGAACTTCAAGAATTCATGTGCTTCCTCTTCATTCACAGGCCTTTTAATTTCTTGTTCGGACGGAGTCTCAAGTTCTACCTCGGCCTCATACATTGGTGCCTTTCCTTTCTGCTTCAAGTCATTAGTCTTCTTCATTGACTCGACCGCTTTAAAATAACATCTCCAGCTGCGGGTGAGGTGTCCTACTTCACCAACATTTTCGGCCGTGACTTTGGATTTTTCACCTTCAGGTATGATAATGTTGACATCATATTTCCATGGTACTGCCTTGTTGTCTTTATAAGGGAAAGGAGATGGTACTTCAATTATCATCTTTGGTTTCACTTGCTCCTTTTTTGCATCGTAATAAATCACCAATGCTCGATCAGCACTATAAGGGAAACCTGATGATTAATTATCAGAAGTGCATACTTCTCCTTCATCGGCCTCTTCCATTTTGTTAAATATCTCGACTTCCTTGTTGTCCATCATGTCTTGAAGTAGTTTTCTAAATCCTTCACAAGACTGGATGTCATGCCTTTCGATACCATGAAAATTACAAAAACACTTGAAAATTTTGTTGGGATGACAGGACAACCCCTTTTCAACCATTACCTCCCACATCTTTTGCAGCGGTGTCTTTATTTTAGAAACATAACTTTTGGCACGCCACTTGTCTTCTTTTGTCACCGCGCTCACGTTCCCTTCAGTGTGGTTAAGGAGCGGATTTTCAGCCGTATTGCCCACACCATCAAATCGTAGAATGCCTGCATCGATAAGACCTTGAACCCTCCTTTTAAAGGCCAAACAATTTTCTGTAGAATTCCCCTAGTTTCCAGCGTTGTACATGCAACTAGCATTAGGATCGTACCATTTTGGGTATGGAGGCTTCAGGGGTGCCATATAATGTGGGGATATTAATTTCTTTTCCAAAAGTTTTGGGTACAGCTCTCCGTATGACACGGGGATAGGGGTGAATTGAGGTTTTTTAGAATTGGGTTTTGCAGGTCTTTGGTCATTTTTGGGTTGGTTTTGAGCAGGCATGGTATTTGGTGGGAACATGGCAAATGGTCTTTGGTTACCTGTGGCGTAGACGGGGTAAGGAGGAGGTGCTTGATAGTAAGGGCCTTGGGATGGATAATAAAAGTTTGGAGGTGGGCAATATCGAGGTTGTGGCTGGACTGGGTAAGGATTAGAAGTGTGGTGGCTCTCAGTTCCCACCACATGGGCTTCTGCCTCTTTTTTCTTTACAAGTGCTGCCCTTTTCGAGCTCTCAGAACCTTCCATCCTTCCACTTTTTATAGCAGTTTCTATAAGTTCCCCAGATATTACAATATCTGCGAAGTCTTTCGTGGCATTTCCTACCAACTTATCATAAAACGGAGTTTTCAAAGTGTTGATGAACAGGACCGTTATTTCAGTTTTAGTCAATGAGGGTCCTACTTGAGCCGAGACATCCCTCTATCTTTACGCGTATTGTCTAAAAGTCTCCGTCGGCTTCTTTTCCCTCATCTGCAGAGTTAGTCGATCAGGCACCATGTCGGATACATGCTTGTATTGTTCACAAAATGTTGACGCTAAATCTTTCCATGATCGGATCCTTTCTCTACTAAGTTGATTATACCATCGAAGGGCCGATCTAACCAAGCTGTCTTGGAAACAGTGTATTAGCAATTTATCTTCATTCACGTAACCAGTCATTTTCCGGCAAAACATGACAAGATGCGCCTTTGGACATTTCGTTCCATCATATTTTTCGAAATCTAGTACTTTGAATTTCGGAGGCAGAACCAGATCGGGCACCAAGCTGAGCTCTTTGGCAGTCAATACAGAGAAGGCTTCAGTACCTTCTATCGCTTTGAGTCTTTATTCCAAACTCCTATACTTATCCTGAACATCATGATCATCTATTTTCAACCTGGCTATTTCTACTGGATCATCCAAATCTGGAACATTGGGATCAGCAGGATCAGCTCCGGGGTTTGATACGAATATACCTTGCCCCAGATGAGCCGGGGGTACGGGTTGTTGCTCTAAGCTTGCAGGTTCTCCTCGAGGACATTCTTTTTGTGTTACATGTGCATTAGGTGGAGTGAATCCTAGGGGATAGAGCGGATCCTGATCATGATTAGTTCTTGGCTGAGGCTCTATAGTGTCAGGGCTCTGTATATGTCCTTTTCCTTTGACCAAAGTTATCATCATCTCTATCATTTTGGCCATCTAATCTCTTTGCTCAAGCGATTTCTCTCGAGATCTTAACATTAGATCTCTTGCTTCTTATTGTGACTTGGTCAACCGCTCTTGCAATTCTCTTTGGGTCCTTTCCATCCTTTCAATTCTCTCATTGAACTCGGCTTCCATAATTCTAGCTTTTCGGCGCGTACTATAGGAATGGAGTGATTCCAGACTTGGAGTGTCGCAACTGCGGATTGTACGGTTTTAGCCTCAGTGAATGATTATGGTAATATGTACATACAATGAATAGATGAATGGATGAATGACAAAGGAATGTTAGTCATGAATGAATGTGCAAGAATTTGGTGTTGATTCCAATATGGTCCATACTTAGGCATATCATTAATCAAAAGAGTCTATTACAAAATGTTTCACTATATTTGGTTCAACAGTTACATAAATTTTCTAGCCACATCGCCTTGTTTCTTCACTCGTTCTAAGAATTCTGATATACTTGATCTTTGACTCGGAGGGAATTGGCAACTGAGAGTTTCGGCTTCATCTGATAATTGCACAACTTGCATAGCCGCCTTGCGAATTTCATTGATCAAAAAGCCGAGTTGCATTTCCTTTTCTTGGAGAGCTCTTTCATAGGTGTGAGTGTCTCGGTCTTATTGACTATTCTTTTCTTCTAGGGCCTTTAGGAGATTATCCAACTGTTGTTGATGAGCTTGCAGTGTATTTTCTAAATATCGTATTTTCCTTCTTAGCTCTTGATGTTTAGACTGACTAGTCGTTAGTTCTGCAGACATAGTTTCGTACTCAGCATTCTTCTTCCTTAACTCTATCATAGCACGCGCAGCTTTTTCCTCTTCTTTCTTTGCTTTACCTTTCCAGAATTCCATCCCTCATTTGATATTGCTAATTTCTTCCTTCCATTCTGCTAATGACTTGCCCAAACCACTATTTTTTATAGTGCTTCTTAATTTCTTATTTTCCAAATGAAGGTCTCTTAAGTCATTTCTCACGATCTCAGTTTCTCCTTAGATTTTCACGGTTTGGGACTTTTCAATCTGAACATCGATCTTTAGCTGGTAGTTTTCCTCTTGAAGAGAGCTGATATCCCGTAACAACTTAGCCTTTTCACGTTCAAATTCCTGTCGTGTTACTTCTAGCTCGGATGACATTTCTTCTGAGAAAAGATTCTGGAAAGTGTAATTCGTTGATGAGACTTGTTGACTATTCACTCATCGTTTTCTCCATATGTCATAATCTTGAGTGATAGTATCAGCATAGAGAGCTAACTCCATTAGGTGAATTTCTTTCCCAGCCTTTGCAGTATTCCGAACTCTTTTCAGGTAACCTTCACCTGTAAAGGCAAACTTTGATTGTGCCAACCCTCCGGTGGAGGGTATGAACTGTCGTGAAACAAACCACCTTTAAACCATTAATGGAGCATATCCAACCCCTCCCCATAATCCGAGTAAAGGCACCCAATCTTGGCTTCCGCATTTATATATCAGAACTGAAGGACGAATCCATGGTGTTCTCCAGGTTATCTCTTCAGCGTGAAGGTTTTGAAAAACCGAAACCCAGTGCTGCTCGGTGATATCTTTCTGCCAATCTTTCTCAAAGTAAGCCTTTAATGGGGTGAAAGTTTTTGAGAACATGTAGAAAGGTGTGAGTTCTACTTTCTAGAAATGGCTCAGAATCTAGACATTAAGCAACTGCGCGCATCCGATAAAACGTCCTTCCCCTTTTCTCCTACAACTACTCAGAGATCTAAAAGTCTTGGCCAAGATAGTTGGGACAGGGTTGATCCCTTCCCCAACCTTTCGAAGAAATCCACTACCGCGACCTCTATATGCCCTAAAACCTTTGGGAAGACTATCAATCCGTAAATGGCCAAAGCAAACAGATCCATTCTCTTCACAATGTCTGGATGGTTTTGAACTAAGTCTCGCAGAGAAAACCACGGAACACAACTGACTTCATTCTTTTTCTTTATTTGTTTTTCAACCCATATATCAGTTATTCCGGTCAACCTCACTAGCTTTTTCTTGAAGGCCATTGGCTTCGGCTCTTTCACATATATCTTGTTAAATTGTACATTGTCAACACGAAGTAAAGCAGCACATTCTTCTATGGTCGAAGTCATATCTTCCTGATTGAAAGTAAAGCACTGGTAAGTTAGGTCCCAGAATCGAACCATGGCTTGAATCAATTGTTCGTCCACGTTGATGGCGATCAAGTAAGCTTATCCCTGTATTTTTCAGTGAAGATGCCCCTAGTATCTGACTCCCATTGTTTCCAAATTCGAGTCAAATCTTCGAGGTTATTCTGACAAGCATTTGAAATTACTTGCTCGAGAAGATTGGAGATACATCCTTCCGTTAAACTGTCCCCTTTCACTTTCTAAGTCTTCAAAGACCAGTCTCGAATCACAGCATTTTTCTCGGTCACTTTTGTAATTGACTCCTCCATCAGAAACCCGTTTTTGGCAACCAATCTCTAATCAACACCTTCCTAATCAAGATGCCTATGATGCATGATGAAACATGAACATGAAAATAAACAACCTTTGGTTAATAATCACAATAAATATGAACAGAGAATAAAAACTATGGAGAATCTAACAAATTAAGTTACTCAGTCCAATAGACCCAATTCCTTTGCAAAGCATAAATGTAAAAGAAATGAAAGGTAAGAGGTGTTTCTCCCGTGTACTTATTTTGGTGACTATTAACGGACGGAGGTTTGGCATGGCTCTAGTTAGGTGGCTCGTATAGTTTACTATATGCGGTTTCGATTCTAGACAGGTACTCGAATTGTTCGTACTATCATCTACTAAGACTAGTACGAAGCCTCGGTCATAACCCATCACAGGCTCACGAATTCAATTCGAGGGATTACATTTACTTATGTCTATGCGGAGGGACAAGTTAACTCACGAAAGCATAAGTCATATGTAACCCAAAAGTATTCACTAGCCTGTGCGGAGGGACGAGTTAACTCACGAAGGCATAGCGTTTACTTCCACTTAAACAGACGGAGCCCGGGTAGAGCTCATGTTATGCAAAATGCAAGTGCACGGTGTGTGGGGAGAAACTCACAAACCTTTTCGTTTTTATTTAAAACTAAACTACAAAAAAAACTAAACCATAAAAACTTAGAGCTGAAAATCAACAAAATAAAACAAGTTAGAAGAATATTTAAAACATGATGCAAATGCATGGTTTTCAAAAACAAAATTTTCAGGATCACGAATAAAATACTAATTTGAACAAGGAATTTTGAAAATTTTGACAACACGCGTTTTATTCTAGATTTGACTCTCGAAAAAAAGGGTCTCTAGTGGAGTCGCCAACTGTAGCGACGTAAAAATTTTGCTTTGGTTACTAATTGAGGCGATTATTTGAAAATTTGAAAAAGGAATTTCGGTTTTAAAGAGAAAAGGGAGTTGCCACCGATCCTTTTTCCTAGGTGTGATCGGACACTTAATAAATCCTCTTTTTTGAAAAAAAAAATTTAAACAAAAAGAAGGCCGAGTTTAGGCTTACGTCAAAAGCCAGAGAAAAAATAGGGTTCGGGAGTCGGTTACGCACGAGGAAGGTATTAGCACCCTCGCGACGCCCAAAATTGGTATCTTGTTAAACATGTGTTGTCTTAATTTTGGAAAATACGAGTTCAATGTAACATTTAATCATGATCCGATCAAAACATGAGAATTTTTATAATTTCGATTTCTTTTGAGAAGGACGTTCCGTTTTTAACACGAGCCGATGATATTCACCCAACATAGCGATAAAATCAATGACTTAATGTTAAATCGGCACGTTGTCTTATTTATTGAAATTAATTAAAAATATGAGTAAAACATTATTATAATTAGAATTCGTAAATAATGCAAACGATGATACAATTAATAAAAAAATATTAAAATCTAAGAATATTAAAATAACAATAACAATATTTACAATAAAAGAAAATAATAATAAAAATAATGTACTATTAATAAAATAAGAAAAATAATGTATTTATAACAATAATAGAAAATAACAATATGTACATAAAAATATATATATGTATATATGTGTATATATATGTTCATAATGATGAAAAGAAAATAATAATTATACTAATAATAGTGGTAATGGTAATGATCGAAGTAGTAATGAAATAAGTATAAGTATGTACAAAAATAAAAATAATATAATATAAAGTGGAAAAAAAATAATGATAATAATATATTAATAAAAGAAATATATATATACATATACATTCATATACCAAAAATATATTCATACTAATCGTATTGAATATTAAAAGTATATATATAATATAGACAAAAATATATGCATAATATAGTATTGAAAGTATTTACATGGGATAATATAAAAAATATATGAATAATGTGATATTAAAAATATATATACATAATATATATAAAATATATACATAATATAGTATTAAAATATATACATAATATATACATATTAGAAATAATAATAATAATGTTACAAAACAATTATTGATAATACTACATAAATATATACATATATATATATTAAAGACATATACATATATAATAAAACATATACTAATAATAATAATAATAACAATAATAATAATATAATAACAATAATATTGAAATACAAAAAAATATAATATAATAAAAATGATAAAGTAATTAAAAATAATACTATATATAAATATATATACATATACATAGATAATAATAAAATATACACTAATAATAATAGTAATAATAATAATAATAAAAGTAAAAATAAATAAATAAAAAATAGAACAACAAAAAATGATTAAAAGGACTGAATTGAACTTAAAGTAGAAATTTGGGGCAGATTTGAAATAAAAACATAGAAGGGGGACCTATCCGAACACGCGAGTAACCTTGAGGGACCAAAGGAGAAAAAACCCATCCCTCCTAAACGCAGCATTTAACACGGGACCAAAATGAAGAAAAAAACAAAATTACCGGGCAAAATTAAAAATAACGAAAGTCTTAATCATAAAATTGTAGAAAAGCGGAAGGGCTAAATGCGCAAATAGCCCCTTTTCCAAAAACACGCGGATCCTGGGCGGGTCGGATTAGGTCGATCCGGTCCAAGTCAAAACGACGTCGTTTTGGGCATTTAAGGCCAGTCCCAAAATGACGTCATTTTGGGGGGCCTATATAAGTCAATTTTTTTTAAGAACTCATTTCTCCTTTGCTTCAGAAAAAAAAGGGGGTCTCTCATTTCTCTCTGGCCAAAGCCAGAATCCGGCGAGGGAAACCGCAGTCGACCACCGCCGCCAGCCACTGTACTCGGTGGCCGAAAAATTGAAAAAAGGTATTTTTTTCTTTTTTTTTGTGTTTGAAAATATAGCATATGTATTAAAGTTGCTGAACCTTTTTACAATATTTTGCTTGGCTTTTTATAGCCATTTTTTTACATGCTTTTATTATTACTTTGCTATTTCTTTTTCTGTCTTGCTTGTTTGCTTCGTTTTTGTAGGGTATGGCCGGTGGAGGTGACTGGTGGAGCAGGTGATGCTAGGGGGTGGTTGCAGCTGTCAGTGCAAGTGGCTAGGGTTTTTTTTTCTGTTAATGTTTTGGGCTGATGTTAGTGGGTTAGGTTTTGTTTAATTTGGGCTGGTAGTTTAGGTTTGGGATATGTTAATTGGGTTTGGGTTTAATGGGTCTTTGTATGGGTTGGGGTAGGTTTAGGTTAAAATGGGCTTGGGCAAAATTGATGTGTAACAATGACCAAATTAACTCCAACATAATGAGGTTCACAGCAATTATGTAGGCAACAACGCAATCGTTGTTTAGGTCCATCCTATAATTTCTTAATTTTTCTACCAAATTGTCAACAACCTCATGTTTCTTTCAATTCTTACCTTTTTCATAGTTCGGATAATCCTAGTCATTTTCCTCTGCACAAAATATTTATAAAGAAATGTATTATTTAAAATATATACCCTAACCCTAAATTATTTGACAATTTCAAATTAATCATATGTCATAAATTTTAAACCCTAATATCTCATGTTACAAATAAATTCATATAATGTAATTTTACAAATAAATTCATATAATGTAATTTTATTCTATTCTAAAACCGTAAAACCAAAAATAATTACATTATAAGGTTTTCTTACCTTTTTATCTTGGAACTTACCTCTTCTAACTTCAATCAAGAGAAAAAGATATTACTTCCACCAATTAATACAATGATAACCTACTAATTGACTATAGCATTTACAATTTTTCAAATTATTAAGGTATACTAAATTTTTTTCTTTGTTATTAAATAAATGCCTAAATAACATTTATAATTTCCCATTTTTTCCTTTAATAATTCCATTTTTGTTAAAAAAATAAAACATTTACTATCAATATATCATTTACAATTTCTTATATTTTCTACTTACACTATTTTCTTTTTAGTGAAAAAATTTAAAAACATTTACAATTTAAATTTATGCATAATAATAATTATTTTATCAAATAATTAGTGGTTAGTTTTTGACACCTCAAAATATTAACTCTCTTTTTCTATGCAATACTTTCTTCTAACCAATATAGAAACTCTATTAACAATTTGATTTTTTTCAACTTTGTTAGGTCCCTTTTTTTTTCTTCACTAAATTCTCAATCTTTTTTCAACAATTCTATTATTTATTTTTCAAACCGATGTAAATTGCACCGAAAAAGATTGGGGTTTTCAAACACCCTTGATAGGTTCGGGAATCTCAAAGCTTTAGTCATGTCGATGCAATGGGGAAAGATTTCCTATTATCTAGGAAGCCTAAATCGACAGACAAACCATGAGAAATCCCTAATTAGCATGACGGCTAACGATTTGGAAAAACGAGATGTCTGTCCAATTCTGACATTCCTGTTACATTGGTTTCAACCTCAAATCATCAATCGCCATGCAATTTGGGATCACAATTTCATCTCTTATATTATTTTCATAACAAAAAACATATATTATTCTAATAAATATTTTTATTTTTATTTAAAAAAGAAGAAGAAGCCTTTCTTTATATTCAAAGCTAGCCAGAGTTATTAAAAAAACCAGCCCCGAGGTACAATTCAACTTTTGAGGGTCTTTTTCTCCTTTTCCTTTAAAATTTTCTTGGGGTCAAGAACACGTTGAGACACCCATTACAATTATTATTATTATTAGAGATGTATGTGTGATAATAGGTCATTGGTAGGTCATCCTTGGTGCAACAAAATAGTTGGCTTTGATGAGCATATAAATTGCAGGAAATTAGCAACCAAATAATTATGGGGTGATTTGGTAAATAATTATCGAATCCAAACTACTTTTGAAAGGAAAAAGATGTGGCGAATGAAGTGATATAAAAGGAGGAGGAAGCAAGCACAGGGCTCAAGAATGAAAGACAGACAGAAAGGGCACAATTATTGAGACAGTCGAGGCAAGTGCAAGGCCAATGCTTCTTTCATGTAATTGTTTGTTGGGCTTCCCTTTTTATCTTCACCTCAGTGTGGAATGTAAATACCTATTTTGGGATTTTACTTCACTTTTCACGACATACGGATCACTCCTTTCTATACCATCATCATATCAGTAATAGCTGCTTACCTCTCACTCATTTTGAGGAACTCCCCTAATCTCATCTCTTCCCTCTTTAACTAATATTATTAATATTTCTATATTTGTTGACTTTTGCATCTTAAGGGGGCAGTGATTAACGAACTAAAAGACAGAACAAAGAAAACAAATGCTATCAAGTTGTGAAGTAAGTTTGTTTTTGTTAAGAAAAAAAAACCAGTATAACTGTATAAGTCTACAATCACGTATCTTTAGTTTCTGATAGTATGAATATACGATATTTTCTAAAACATAACAAGTGAATAGGAGACTAATCGAGAAGAAAATAAAATTATGAAATGGTTTAAGGTTGTTTTTAAAAATATATAGTATAGGGAAATTAAAAATCCTACAAGGAGGGTCAACATTATTACAAGTGTTTTTTTGGTTGAGATATATTTTGGAATTTAAAAATAAGTAAATAAATGAGACGATTAAAGTTTACCATAAGTTCCCGTACTATATCATAAAATTTATTTTAGTCCCTCTACTATTAAAAGAAACATTTTAGTCTCTCTACATTTGAAAAGTTGACATTTTAATCCCTGCATGTTAGACCTGCTCATGGGTCGGGTTATTCGTCTAGGCCCGAAGGCCTGCCTGAAATTTGAGAGGATTTTGGTAAAAAATAAGCCCGTTTAAAATATAAGTCGGGCTCGGGCTTGAATGTTCAAGCCCAATCCTGGCCCAGCCTATTTTAAGTTTATAATACATTATATTATATTATTTTTGTATATTATATAATTAGAATACATTTAAAAATAAACATATACTAAATATATAATACTACTTTAATGTAAACATTAAAATAATGTTAAGATGACTATATAAAAATTTTCAATAAATAAAAAACTTATAAAATCATTAAATATTAAAAATGTAGATACTCAATTTTGCCCGGGCCCAGAAATAATTTCAAAAAAAAAACAAAGTCCAAGTCCAGTACAAAATTACAAACATATAATTTGGCCCAATCGAAATGGCCCATTACTTGAAAAGATTGAAGGTCCATCTATGAGCTTGACTCATATGAAAATATAATCTTTAAGGATATGCAATCTTAGATATAATATGCAATCTTAGATATGATACAATCTTAGATATGATATGCAATCTTAGATATGATATGCAATCTTGAAGATATGATCTTGTAATCTTGGAGATTTAATTTGTAGATATCCTTTAATCTTAACCGTTGATGTAATTGATCTGTACCGTTGGATTTGGGGAGGCTCAACTATAAATAAAGGCCTCTCCCTTCATTGTAAATCACTTGAGTTTTGGGAAGCAATAAGAATTCTTGAAAGCATTCACTCAAATTTCTCTCCCTCTTGCATTTTTACTCTCTATGATTTGTTCTTATTTTATTCTTCGTCTATCTTAGTTTTTCAACCTTTTTTTATTTTAATTTCTTCATTTTTCAAATATGTATATTTATTCCTATCTTTTATACATTTGATTATGTATTTTATATATTATAATATTTAACCTTTTTATATAGTTTATTTTCAAATATATATTTTCTATGCATATATATATATATTATATTATCATTTCATGTATTTTGAACTATTGCATTATATTTTTATAATTTTTAAATGTTCTATTTATTCATTTTTTTGTGTATGTCATTTATCTTATTTGTGCGTAGCTTCATTTTTTTTATATGCTATGTTTAATTATTTCTTTTATGTGCTATTTTATGATATATATTGTTGTATAATTTTTGCATGTATTATGTTTTTCTTTTAGTTTACTCATGTTTTTATTTGTTTATTATCTTATATTTACCCTAGTATGATTTTTTTTTCATTAAACGTATGTTCATGTTATTTAGTTTTGTCATAATGATATTATTTATGTTTGTATGGAAATGTTAGAATATTTTGTACATCTATGTTTCATGATGCATTACTATGTCATTCTAAAACGTCATTTAAAATAATATTCCAAGGTTTTTTTTTTAAAAAAATAAAAGGAAATGCTTGATGTTTGGAAACTTCGAGAAAGGTAGTGCCCTAACTTACTGGGTTGCAACTTTTCTCGTTGAATTCGAATAGTCAAGCACCCTTCTAAGTGATTTTGAGTTTTCAAAACTTAAACAATTATTTAGAGATTTCAAAACATAGTGTCCTAACTTACTGGATATGGCGTTTTGTTGTTTCGAGATAGAAATTTTCGAAAGACAAGCTTAGTTTCGAAGGTTTTAAAATGTTGCGTCCTAACTTACTGGATGTGATGTTTTGACTCGTTTGAAATAAGTGAGCCTTAATTTTCAAAATTGAGACATTCTAATTAAAAGAGGTTTACATCTTAAAACTTTCAAATTTCCGACATTAAAGACACTTGATAATCAATTAGGTACCAATTTTTGGGCGTTACGAGGGTGCTAACCCTTCCTCGTACGTAATCGACTCCCGAATCCGTTTTCTCGACTTTCGTAGACCAAAATTAATGTTTTAAAACAAAACATTTTATAAGGTGATCCAATCACACCTAAAAAGATTGGTGGCGACTCCCGTTTTCGTTTTTCTTAAAGTCGATTCCCATTTTCCAAAACTCGATTTCAAAATGGTTTTGACAGCTTGGCGACTCCACTGGGGACTAATAAGAGAGTCAAGCCGTGTAATTGATTATCTCTTTTCTTAATGTTGGAAATTAAAAATTTTAAAATTTAATCCTTCTTGCATTACATGTGTTTGTATTATTACATGTGTTGCTATATTCTGATACGTATTGCATTTGCATGACCGTTGTGGTCACACCCTTAAGTGGGAGTGAGAAGCTACGCCTTCGTGAGGTTTTCGCCTCTGTGTAGGATAGTGGATCACTTTCGGGATACATCCGTACCTATGGTTTCGTGAGATTTTCATCTCCGTGTAGCCATAGGGAAATGTATTCCCCTGAACTGAACTCGATCCAAATGAGCCTATAATGGGTGAGGATCGAGGAATCTGCTGGTTCGGGTACCTCAAACTTTAGAAACAAACCACATATAGAAAAACCGTAAGAGCTCAATATAGATAGAATTATACTTAGGTTATCTTTGTGTTTATTAATATCATATGATACTGACTATTTTCTTTCTTTTGTGAATGTCATTTTGCATTTAAAAGGTATCGATTCACGGTCAGTTTCTAAGTTAGAAAGTTTTATTATGGAGAATGGACTTCTTGATAGAATAGAGGGCAACGCTAACATCCATAAATGGTCAAAGGAAACGCTGAAGGATACACATTAGAATTATGGGTTACACTCGCATCAGCGTGGCGCAAAATAATCTCCAGGAGTTAAAGGAAATATGGGATCAATGGAGTAATGAAGCCAAGTAGTTGTTCTACAATAACTAAGGGGACTTGCAGTATTGGCTTGACAGGAGGATAGATGAGCAATTCAAAGTGAGTGTGGGAGTATTGATGGACACTTCTACCATTATAGCATTTCTCTTTCATATGAAGACGGTTGCCATGTGGATGGTAAGGGTATTGGAAGAAAAGTGATTGATAGAGTGCATGAGACCTACAAAAATGAGTTGGATGGAAAGAACTTTGCTTATGATGGTAAAAAGCTCGTTTACTATAGGACCGTTACCAAACAACAAGCTTGAGTTTACTGTTGTACTTATCAGAAACAATGGAAATGTAAGCCCCGATGGCCTGGATAGCTCAAGTAAGCGTGACAGAAATCGATTAAAGAAGACCGTATCATACAAAGACCTTTAGAGATTAGCTATGCTGTGAAGGTACCGAGGTAGGATGCTCTACGTGGGTAGAAATCTGAAAGCTCTCAAGAAACATTGAGGATATAGGATATTATTTTAAGGTAGCACACTGCAGAACGGGATACCTACCTGTTCGCTAATTTATCTCAAAATAACCAGAACAACTTCACAGGTATTGGAGGAGGTGCCCTTAGCTGCACGGATTACCCCACAGGTGAGGTCGTAGCTCAAACTCAGGAGGCAGCTGATTGTTTACAGACATTGGCAGCACAGGCTGACATATTGAGCACCAATATAAGCTACAATCTGATCGTGGCCAAGAGTTTGTTTTGTTGTTAAAACTTTAGGCATTAGGGCGAAAACGTATTTGTAATCCATTTATATGTAAATATATTATTTTTTTAAATAAATTTTTCTAAATGAGATTGAATCGAGATCGATACCTTTTGCATTCATTTGCATCTTATAGCATTTCATTACATCATTTGCATTCAAAATTATAAAAAGACCCTAATTAGTTAAAGTTATTAAAAAGAGAAAGAAAAAGAGAGAGAGAGAGAGAAGAGGGTCACGACTGAGTGAAAAAGAAGTTGAATGGGAATTAACGACGTTCCCTTACATATCCCCGACTTTTGCGTCAGGAAGGATAGCTTACCCGGAGAAGGGGGTGTTTGGAAATGAAGATCATCCCATCAATGTCATACATAAGGAAGGGACTGAACAAAGAAACCTTGAGGGCATTCGCCCTTATGAACTGGGAAGTTCTTTAAACAATTGGACTGCAGAAGAACTTCTTGTAATCTTTAGGAATTTTACGGAGTAATATTCAGAACACTCTTGTTGCTCTAAAGCCTAGGAGTAATGAGATTTCTTTTGAGAAGTGGGCTCATGTTTAGACATTTTTTTTCAATAAAACATACTTTTATTATTTATCCGAGTAAATATTCTTTCATTCTGATTCTTTTGACCTTTGACATTCTTTATAAATTTTCATTTCATGTAAATAGTCATTCTTGAATTCATTTATTCCTTGTATATTCTTTTGTGTGCCTATCATAGATCCCTAGATATCAATGACACAGGCAACGATACTACAGATTCAGAGTTCCTTTTGAGTGCGATATGTGTTTAGAGGAATCTCAGTACTTTGAAGGTGACAGAAATCGTGACTTGTTTCTGAATTTGTTGAAAATGGTTTTTACCCCATGAAGTGGTGGTAGGAAATATAGCCTTAGAGGAAGGAAATATTGCGAAATTGGAATTAGCTGAGGAGACAAAATAAGACCTTGTTGAGACTATTATGGGAATTCAAAAATGTGGTCCAAAGACGCATGCAGGAGGATTTGCAATTTCCAGGATAAACATGAGGTTTTGGGGCATTGTTGGTCCACCATGGAAAAGGATCGCATCAATTGTACAATGAATGCCAAATTTAAAGGAGTCAAGACTTATGGGGTATGTATGTTATGGCCCCGAGCTCGTCAAAAGTTCAAGCTGATAATGACTTATCTTTGTGGACGTCAATTACTCCATTAAGAGGGGGAGATAGCTTCATTTGCCAATATTACAAAGTCAAAAGTCATCCATTTCAAATAAAAAAAAGATCATATCGAACTGCATAATGCCAAAAGTTTGCAGTCTTTTCAAAGATAAGGCGCCATACCACAGTACAACAGAGGTTGCCAAAAGAAAAGAAAAAGAAGAAAAAATAAGTTACAGAAAAAAATAAAAATAAAAAGAAAAAAGAAAAAAATGAAGAGGCCAAGGTGAAAACCCGCAAAGGGCGCCTTGTGACCAAAGGGGTTTTGAGTTGAAAACCCGAAAGGGCAGCTCAAATTTTGAAGAGCACACGATAATCTTGCTATATTTGATTCAACGAAGAATGAAGCGCGTTGCATATCGGGGCATCAACAAAGTACTTTGGATCTTTTAAACACATGTTGAATTCAAGAAAGTCTTCATGGAGCTGGCATATAAACGCTCAAGCGGTGATATCTAGGGCATCTAACTTTTGTCCTATTTTTTATCTTTAGATTCTTTTTCTTCTCAAAGATAGGCTTTCAGATTAATTTCCTTTTTTTTTTTTACAAATTTATTCAAATCTAATTATTCTCAAGATTAAATTCATCTTTCATTATCCTTAAAGTATGTTGCATTAAAATAATGATAGATGAACTAAATATCTTTACAAACGAAGTTTTGCATATTACTCTGGAAATTTCTAGATAATACAAGAAACTGAAACAAGATAATTGTTTAAAGAATTTCTATATTTGAGGGTCGAATGTACTCGGGGAAATTTCTTCTTCAGTCCAAAAGGTGGTTGGACGTTTTAAGCAATATTGATCTGAAGAAAGGATCATTCCATAAACATCTCCAGCGGGTCACAACATTTGGAGAATGGTACAATAAGACTAAGTTGATTCATCAAGATAAAACTTTGATGAGGGAATAAGTGATGACGTCCGAAATAGGGGTCATATTCATAACATTTTGCATTAGGAGCATTTGACTCACTTCGATCATAACATCCTAATTATTAGACATGAACTCATATACATTCTACAGGTTATGTCTTTTATGGGGCAATGTAGATCAAAGAAACAAGATTTGGCATCCCTGTGTTTATAGGGAACAAATCGAAGATAGCAGATCTGACACTCCTGTGCTTACAGTGAAGCAGATCGAAGATTTCAGCATGGCATCCCTGTGTTTATAGGGAACAAGTTGAAGATTTCAGCATGGCATCCCTATGTTTATAGGGAACAAGTTGAAGATAGCAGATTTGGCATCCCTGTGTTTATGGGGAACAAATCGAAGATAGTAGATCTGACATTCCTGTGCATACAGCGAAGCAGATCGAAGATTTCAGCATGGCATCCCTGTGTTTATAGGGAACAAGTTGAAGATAGAAGATTTGGCATCCCTGTGTTTATAGGGAACAAATTGAAGATAACAGATCTGACATTCCTGTGCTTACAGTGAAGCAGATCGAAGATTTCAGCATGGCATCCCTGTGTTTATAGGGAACAAGTTGAAGATAGCAGATTTGGCATCATTGTGCTTACAAGGAACAAATCGAAGACATAGCTGATTTGGCTTTCATGGTTTACGCTGAAGCAAATCTAAGATGATTTGGCATCTCTGTATTGTTAGAGAACAAATCGAAGTTTGGCGTCTCCATATTCGACGGAGAGCAGACACATAGCAGATCTGGCTTTCATATGTTTATATTGAAGCAAATCCAAGGTGATTTGGCATCCTTGTGCTTACAAGGAACAAATCGAAGACATAGCTGATTTGGCTTTTACGTGCTTACGATAAAGCAAATCTAAGATGATTTGGCATCTCTGTATTGTAAGAGAATAAATCAAAGTTTGGCGTCTCCATATTCGATGGAGAGCAGACACATAGCAGATCTGGCCTTCATATGTTTATACTGAAGCAGATCCAAGGTGATTTGGCATCCTTGTGCTTACAAGGAACAAATCGAAGACATAGCTGATTTGGCTTTCACGTGCTTACGATGAAGCAAATTTAAGATGATTTGGCATCTCTGTATTGTCAGAGAACAAATCAAAGTTTGGCGTCTCCATATTCGACGGAGAGTAGACACATAGCAGATCTAACCTTCAGATGTTTATACTGAAGCAGATCCAAGATGATTTGGCATTCTTGTGCTTACAAGGAACAAATCGAAGACATAGCTGATTTGGCTTTCACGTGCTTACGATGAAGTAAATCTAAGATGATTTGGCATCTCTATATTGTCAGAGAACAAATCGAATTTTGGCGTCTCCATATTCGACGGAGGGCAGACACATAACAGATCTAACCTTCAGATGATTAGACTGAAGAAGATCCAAGATGGTTTGGTATCCTTGTGTTTACAGGGAGCAAATCGAAGACATAGTTGATTTGGTTTTCGTGTGCTTATGATGAAGCAAATCTAAGATGATTTGGCATCTCTGTATTATCAGAAAACAGATCGAAGATAACAGATTTGGCGTCTCCGTATTAGTCGGGGAGCAGATCAAAGATAGCAGATATCGCCTTCCTGAGTTGCAGTGAAGCAGATTGAAGCCGTCAAGAGGCCATTTAAAGAAGATCAAGGATAAAAAAACTCAAGATTCGGCGAGCCCGGGCAAAATTGGTCCTTTTATAGTCTTTGTACTATTCCTGTTACACAACAATGAGCAAAGAGGAGCAGCTGTAGACACTCAATTTTGCTCGGGCCCAGAAATAATTTCAAAAAAAAAAAGTCCAAGTCCAGTACAAAATTAAAAACATATAATTTGGCCCAATCGAAATGGCCCATTACTTGAAAAGATTGAAGGTCCATCTATGAGCTTGACTCATATGGAAATATAATCATTAAGGATATGCAATCTTAGATATGATATGCAATCTTGAAGATATGATCTTGTAATCTTGGAGATTTAATTTGTAGATATCCTTTAATCTTAACCGTTGATGTAATTGATCTGTACTGTTGGATTTGGGGAGGCTCAATTATAAATAGAGGCCTCTCCTTTCATTGTAAATCACTTGAGTTTTGGGAAGCAATAAGAATTCTTGAAAGCATTCACTCAAATTTCTCTCCCTCTTGCGTTCTTATTCTCTGTGGTTTGTTCTTATTTTATTCTTCGTCTATCTTAGTTTTTCAACCTTTTTTTTATTTTAATTTCTTCATTTTCAAATATGTATATTTATTCCTATCTTTTATACATTTGATTATGTATTTTATATATTATAATATTTAACCTTTTTATATAGTTTGTTTTCAAATATATATTTTCTATGCATATATATATTATATTATCATTTCATGTATTTTGAACTATTGCATTATATTTTTATAATTTGTAAATGTTCTATTTATTCATTTTTTTGTGTATGTCATTTATCTTATTTGTGCATAGTTTCATTTTTTTATATGCTATGTTTAATTATTTCTTTTTATGTGCTATTTTATGATATATATTGTTGTATAATTTTTGCATGTATTATGTTTTTCTTTTAGTTTACTCATGTTTTTATTTGTTTATTATCTTATATTTACCCTAGTATGATTTTTTTTTCATTAAACGTATGTTCATGCTATTTAGTTTTGTCATAATGATATTATTTATGTTTGTATGGAAATGTTAGAATATTTTGTACATCTATGCTTCATGATGCATTAATATGTCATCCTAAAACGTCATTTAAAATAATATTCCAATGTTTTTTAAAAAAAAATAAAAGGCAATGCTTGATGTTTGGAAACTTCGAGAAAGGCAGTGCTCTAACTTACTGGGTTGCGACTTTTCTCGTTGAATTCGAATAGTCAAGCACCCTTCTAAGAGATTTTTAGTTTTCAAAACTTAAACAATTATTTTGAGATTTCAAAACATAGTGTCCTAACTTACTAGATATGACGTTTTGTTGTTTCGAGATAGAAATTTTCGAAAGACGAGCTTAGTTTCGAAGGTTTTAAAATGTTGCGTCCTAACTTACTGGATGTGATGTTTTGAATCGTTTGAAATAAGTGAGCCTTAATTTTCAAAATTAAGACATTCTAATTAAAAGAGGTTTGCATCTTAAAACTTTCAAATTTTCGACATTAAAGACACTTGATAATCAATTAGGTACCAATTTTTGGGCGTTACGAGGGTGCTAACCCTTCCTCGTATGTAACCGACTCCCGAATCCGTTTTCTGGACTTTTGTAGACCAAAATTAATGTTTTAAAACAAAACATTTTATAAGGTGATCCAATCACACCTAAAAAGGTTGGTGGCGACTCCCGTTTTCGTTTTTCTTAAAGTCGATTCCTATTTTCCCAAACTCGATTTAAAAATAGTTTCGACAAAAAAAATATAAATATTTTAAAAAAATTTAAAACAATACGGGCAGATCTAAAATGGGCTTGAGTTAGTCTTTTACAAATATGGACGGGTTTGGACAAAATTTTAGACTCAATTTTCGGGTTGGGTCAGGCTTAAACAAACATAAAATACATCATGCTTAGGCCCGACCTTTGAACACCTCTACTACACATCAAGTTTTCTATTAATGAAATGACATGCTTTAACGGTAAATGATGTGGCATCAAATCAAATATTAAATTAAATTAAAAGGATAAAAATCAATTTTAAAGAATGAGTGGAGTTAAGAAATTGATTTTACTTTTACCTCAAGTTATTTTCGATTTTATTTTATTTTATATAATTGTTGTGTTTAAACTATTTGTAGTTTGGTCTACATCAACCAAGTCATATTATTCAATTTGTTTTTAATATCGGTAAGTTTTTTACTTTGATTTAATGTTACATCAACAACCGTTAAGTCACACCATTTCATTAATAATAAAGTTAACGTGGCGGGGTTGAAATGTCATCTTTCTAAATGTACAAGGACTAAAATATTTATTTTAATAGTAGAGGAACTAAAATGAATTTTTTTTATATGGTACAAGAACTTGTAGTAAACTTTAACTTAAATGAGACACTTACCATTCTTTTAGCTTTGCTTGTGAATTTTTTAGTATATTAATATTATATAATAGATATTAAGATTTATGATTATTGTTCGATACACCGGGGAGAAGTTTTTGACTCCACAAAATCGATTAAGAAATTAATTATTATTTTTATAAAAACTTTATTGCTAATGTGTATATGTGTGGTGAAAGAAAATTTTAACATTCAAAACATAGTTATAAAAAGATTTATTTAACAATTCAATCAATCTTGAGTTGGTGTAGAGTTAATTTTTTTCGTCTCTTTTAACCCTTGAACTTGCATTGTTTATCAAATTATTCAAAAATTGATAGAAAAGTTAGCGTTGGTTAACTTTGTTGACATGGTATCCACATGACAGTTTACGTGTATGTCACATTTGTAATTAATTAATTTTAAAAAAAATTAAAATATTTAAAAATATATAATTTTATACTTTTAAATAATTTTAATAATTTTAAATAATTTTTATAATTTATTTATTTTTTGAATTTTTAATATTTTAAAAAACTAAAATAATTTTTTAACTTAGAGGACCAAATAAATCATTATGTCATATATAATTACCTCAAATAAATTCACTTTTACAGCCTAATCCTAATTGAGTAGTTATTTGAGCTTTAAAAAAAATAGAGTTGGTGTGCCATTAATAAAGATTAATAACAAAAAAGTTATATATAAAAATAAGAAAATATTTTGAAAAAAAAAATCAACAACATTATGAAAGGTAGCTAGATTCCTCAAATTTTGGATGAACATGGAAGCCGGGCAGACAAGAGCAAGGCTCATCAATTATTGGTAAAACAAATTGAACGTAACTTGCATCAAAACCCCAAAGTGTGAATATGTGTCCGGAAAAAGAAGGCATTAGGGTTCCTAAAATAAATAGGAGAGATGAGCTTCAGCCCTACTATATTTCATCAAAGTTAGGAGCTCCATGTCTGCTGCCTTCTTGAAATCAACAATATAATCTAATCCACTATTGGCCTAATTCAGACAAGAGGAATTAAAACAATTAAGTAAAAGGAAAAAAGAAAAAGAGAAAAGGTTCAGTGCCTCGGGCCCCTAATTACCCTACCATTAAATATGATCAACTTTGTATTTGTTTTCTCTTAGATTAAACAAGGTTTTGTTCTTTTCGAAAATGAGATGGGTGAATCACAATAAGTTAATTGATGAAGGAATTAGTTTTATTTATTTAGAGATCAGCATCAAGTAATCGAATCAACATTTAAAACCAACGAAATAAAATCAAGTAAACGATTTTAATTATTTAATAATTAACTATTTTCTATATTAAGCAAGTAATTGTCTCTAATTACACAAAAGTCATAATAATTTAAATTAATAGGTCTCACTGAATTTGGCGTAAATGGAGCCTACTATTACAATTTTCAATTCTTAAAAGAAGGTGAGAATTAAAGCAATTATGCAGATAATTATACTCAAATTTAATTTTAAAAAATTATTTTTATAAAAGTTATAAAAAATTATATTATAAGCATGAACATGTATGGATATTTGGGATGATTATGGCTAAAACAATTTATAATATAAATCTCAAAAAATTATATTATAAAAATAATTTGCGTAATTTTATAAAGTTATAACAGAAAAATTCTATTATTTAAATCCTAAAAAATTTCTAAAGTTATGGTAAAAAAGTTTATTATAAAAAATAATTTATATGTTATAATATATTTATTTATAAAAAAAGTTATGACCCAGAAATATGGACATAACTTATTTATGTGTTCATCCTATATATTATAAAAAGTAATATACTTATTCATAAAAATGATATAGTTTTTTTTTATCATAACTTAATTATAAAAAAAGAACAACTTTCTAAAGTAATGAAAAAAATTATATTATTTATAAAAAGTGTCATGAAAATTTTGGACAATTTATAAAACCTTTTAAAGTTTTGGACAATTTATAAAACCTTTTTTTTATAAAGGTTATATATTATAAATTGTATTATATTTTTTTACTTAATTTACGTATTATAAAAATAGATATAACTTAGTATAAATCTTTTTTCCAAATTAAGTTTATATAAGTTTTTTAAAAATAAAGCTATAGACTATTTGGACTATAAACTCGAATATTATAAAGTCGATATTAGTTATATAAAAAGAAAAGATTTTCTTGCTTCATGTCATGAGGTATGATACCATTTGAGAAAATAATGCTAGAATCAAACACCACAGATAGCTCGTGAATACTTATAAAATTCAAGACTTTGAAATGTGATTGAAAATACATTTGTTATTCTAAAAAGATATTTCTCATATTAACATCACCTTAGTATAACATAAAAAAAGGTTAGATCGTACTAGCATGTTGCGTATTTCATAACTTCAATCATAAGTGAAATTGAGATGATCAATGCTTTGAAGAGTACATGGAAGAAGGTGATCTTGAAAATCTTAATGATGTTGATTCAAATTCATATGATGATAAGGAGTATAGGTTAATTAGAGGGAATAACCCAACAAATATGCACTAGAACAATTACATAAAATTTCATATGATGCTTATTTTTCTTACTATTTTTATTAGTAATCTTATTATCAACTACTTTTTTTAGACTAACATAATACATATAATGATTTGATTTTAATTTTTGTTACTTGTTCAGAAATTATTTTTATCATACTAATAATTTTTATAGTTAATAATATTTTTAAAAAAATATAAATTATGTTATTTTATAATTACAATTTATACTACCAAATATGACATGAAGAATTACGATGTAATTATATTTTGTCAGCCGAACATATCTAGAAAATTACAATTCTTTATAATTACAATAGAGTATAATTACTACCTTAATAATTACACTTTTATTCAATTACTTTGTGCTGTCCAGACATACTTACTTCAACTAATCCATTGTATAATGTCAAATGACTTGCATTACTTAAATCCTGGTTAACATCAGGTTTCGAGTTTAAACCCAAACAACTCATTCTCTATACGCTTGATAAAAAAAAGAAAAAGAAAAAAAGAGAGGCAATGATAGAACAAATTTTCCCTACAAAACCTACAAGTGAAGGACCTTTAGAAACATCGATCATCAAGCTTTGAAGATTGAAAATTCTACAACTTCAGAAGCCTTGAAAATAACAAAATTCAAAGAAAAATAAAAATTCGAATCACTCAAACTCTCAAAACACTCCTTACATCTCATAAAGGGCAAAAAAATAAAAATAAAAAATAAAAACAAAGACGAATATAATTTATTCAACGAATCAAGGGGTGGGCGTCTTAGCCTATTTGTAAGGTGAATTTACAAGTAATTTAAGAAAATAACTCATGAATAATAATGTAACTTATATCATAAGTAAATATTTTAATATAATTGGAAAACCAATAAAAAAGAACTAAAAATACCTATGATTTATTCCAGGCGATAAGGTTCAAAATAATAAGGTGAAATATATCATAATAGTGATTTAAAAGAGATAAAATACCAAATAAATCAAAATAATCTTCGCTAGATGAAGAGGTTGATTTCTATCAGGATATATGGTTGAATTAATCTCAATCTCTTCAATTTCTTCACGAATAAATAGCATATAGGTGGCCGACCATTCTTGTTCTCCCTTGGACGACTTTGTAAGTTATTTTGGGATCGCAATTTCCACCCAATTTCTTGTGAACTCTCTCTCTAAATTTCTTTTAGTTGGCCTAGAACATTAAAATAAAACACAAGTCCATTAACACAAAATCGGTGTAACATTCTATTCTCGACCCGATCATTAGGTCCGAACTACAGAATGTCAAATTCATTATCGAAACAATTACGATCTCATTTGCAAACCAATTAAATAATTTATACATGCTATTAAGTTCAATATATAATTACAATATATTATATAATCATATGCGTGATCTAAACAAGCTTACGAAAGCTCTTTCCATAACCATAGACTAGTTGAGGACTAAAATGTAAAAAATTCAAAATTTTTGAGTTGGTGTCACTACGTTGAGGGTATCATGTTGCAACCTTAAAAAAACTGTAACACCCCAAACCCGGCCTAGACGTTATGGCCGAATTTGGCTGCGTTACATGAGAGTGCTTTTATAAAAGCTTAATAAGTTAAAATCATTCAGATTATTATCTTTACTTAAATCGAGAAATCCTTATTCCATTAATTATTTGAAAACCGTTCTTTCACGCGGAAGCGAAAACATCAATAATTCGTAAATCAGCAACTTAACAATTTAAAAACCCCAAAATAAACCCAAAACAAATAGCTCAAGTCCAAAAATTAAATCCCAAAACAAATATAGGAAAAAAAATGAACAGATGAAATAAACGTTACTCAAAAATCCATGAGTCTAATAGTGGTCACCATCGAGCCCTCCGCCACACCGATCCATCTACTGCTGAGGATTACTTGACATAAAATAAATAAAGGGGTGAGTTTTCGCAAACTCAGTGTGTACATCCCCACAAACAGCATGCGTACAAACAGATAACATAATACATATATTCGGCCTTAGCCATACAGATATCGCATGCAGATCACATCAGATATCAGAGGACAGAAATTATGCCCACCAACCCTGCACACCATCTTTGTTTAACCCAACACACCATGTGGGGATAAAATCGACCCACCTAACCCTACACACCAAGTATGGGAATAAAATCAACCCATCTAGCCCTATACACCAAGTGGTACTGTAAAATAGTACTTAACAGATATATGCAGCGTAGCTGCCCGATAATAGGCTAATCTCCTCTCAGACTTCCTTCTCTTCACAACAACCCAACCCAATGCAATGCATCATAAATATCATGGCATGCTTATATGCAGAAATCAGATCATATCATAGCAGAACATATATATGAAATCAGGCAGATATACATGCTTATTGTAACATGCTTTACATACAACACAGTAATTATTCATAGTATGGGGTCTAAATAACGCTTACCTACACTAAGGCAGGTCACAGTCGACTTAGGCGACCCGTGCAACCTTACAGAACATTTTAGGAAAATTGGGCTCACATGCTCGTGTGCCCTGCCCGTGTGGGCCCACACATCCGTGTGGCCCACACGGCCCAAATTAGCCTTGCCCGTGTGGATCACACAGCCTGGCCCAAGACCCACACGTCCGTGTGGTTTACCCATGTGACCCACACTTTTGTGCGGCCTACACGACCCAAATGGTCGAGCCCGTGCCTTGCACACGGCCTCGCTAGCCTCACATGCCCGTGTCCATCGCGCCCGTATGGCGTGCGCACGGCCTGGCTCACCTGTCACACGTCTGTGTCTCGCAACGTAAGCTACCACACGGGCAGACCACACGTCCGTGTAGCGTAGACAGACTGGTTTTTCTGCTTTCGCCAAAACTCATTTTCTGTGTAATCAGAGTACACACCTAGTTTGTTTCCGCTGTAAATCCAACCATTAGCACTCCAAAGCCTAAGATTGACAAAATCGAGCCCAAATTAGTCACTTAAATCGATTTACCTAAGATTGGATAAAACTTGAAACACGAGATCTACTTACCTTCAACGAAGAATGGTGTTTCCTTGCTGTTTAGAACCCTGATTAATGATCCACCGATCCTTGAATTCCCCCTAAACAGCAACCAAAACCTCTTTTAACAATCTCCAACAGAAAATACCTAACTTACATAAAGCGATACTTACTGAATTGACGAAATCTATTAGCAAAGCACCAAGCCAAACGAAAGGGAAAGAAAAACGAATGGAGAGGAGAAGGAGAAAAGGAAATTTTGGCAGCAAAGGGAATTTTTGGGGAAAAGAGAAGATGGCAAGTAAAAACTATTTTTGCCAAAAAGGAGGAACAAAAAGATAACCCTAGGTTTTTCCCTTAAAGCTCATAACCCAGAACTTTAATGAAGCCCAACGCTTACTGAAACTTGCAGCAAAAATAATCCTAACGCTACTGCAGGGAATCAAACCCCTAACCCTGAGCGTAATCCTTTGTCACTTAACCACTAGACCAGCAGGCCCATTCTGTTAAGTTTTTTCCAACAATTTTTTATAAGCCCACTAACCTTAGTCAGGTTTAATTCAATTAAAAACTCAAATTTAGCCCAAGTTACAGCCTGAACTTAGGACCCCCCAAACACACCCAGAGCTCATAATTTTACATTTAAGCCTAAATAACAAGAACCACAAATTCAAACACTTCTAAGCTTGAAAATCACAAAAATCCAAAAATAAAAAATTTGGGGCGTTAAAACTCTACGCCCCTTAAAGAATATTCGTCCTCGAATTTTACCTGATCAGAAAAGATGAGGATATTGTTGATGCATCGAATCCTTTGGCTCCCAAGTAGCCTCTTCAGTGCTATGATTCCACTATAGCACCTTCACTAAGAGAATAGACTTCCTACGCAGTACCTTAACGTCGCGATCTAAAACCTGAACCGACTCCTCCTCGAATGTTAGATCCGGTCTAACCTCAATCTCCTCCACAGGAACAATGTGAGTAGGATCGGAGCGATAGCGTCTCAACATCGACACGTGAAATACGTTGTGTATACGATCCAACTCTGGAGGAAGCTCCAACTGATATGCGACTGGTCTCATTCGCTTCAGAATCTGGTACGGTCTAATAAATCGAGGACTCAACTTGCCCTTACGACCGAACCTCAGAACCTTCTTCCATGGCAAGACCTTAAGAAAAACCATGTCTCCTACAGAATACTCGATGTCCTTCCTTTTTAAATCCACATAGGACTTCTGTCTATCAGAAGCCACTTTCAGTCGATCCCGAATCAAGTGGACCTTATCCTCAGTATCTAATACTAACTCCAGACCCAGAATACGTTGCTCACCTAACTCAGTCCAACACAGGGGAGTGCGACACTTACGTCCATACAGTGCCTTATACGGTGCCATCTGAATACTAGACTGATAGCTGTTATTGTAAGCGAATTCTGCCAACGACAGGTACTCCTCCCAACTACCTCAGAAATCCATAACACAGCCCCTCAACATATCCTCTAGTACCTGAATCACCCTATCTAACTGGCCATCTGTTTGAGGATGAAAAGCAGTACTGAAGTCAAGACGAGAACCCAAAGCCTCATGGAGTTTCTACCAAAATCGAGACGAAAAACGAGGATCTCTATTGGAGATGATCGAAACAGGAACCCCATGCAAACTATCTCGAAAATGTAGAGCTTAGCCAGCTTTTACAAGGAAAAGTCTGTCCTAACAGGAATGAAATGTACTGACTTGGTCAATCGATCTACAAAGACCCAAACAGAATCTTTTTTAGTGGGTGTTAAAGGCAACCCACTAACGAAGTCCATCGTTACTCGCTCCCATTTCCACATCGATATTTTCACTGGCTGTAGTAAACTCGAAGGTAACTGATGCTCAGCCTTAACCTGCTGGCAAGTCAAACAACGAGCAACAAAGTCTGTCACCTCACGTTTCAACCCTGGCCACCAGTAACACTCTCGAAGATCCCTATACATTTTTTTGCCCCTAGGATGCATAACATAAGGGCTACTATGCGATTCCCTTAGAGTCGACATCCTCAAATTCTCATCATCAGGTACACAGATCCTATCTCGAAAATGCAACACCCTATTATTGTCAATCCTAAAATCAGTGGTTGTCCTAGTCTCAACTTGACAAAATCGCAACTGAAGAGACTAATCTCTTAACTGCTTATCCTTAATCTGACCCAGCCACATCGGCCTAACCTGCAACTCAGCCAAGAGACTTCTATCATCATAAAGACGCAGTCGGGAAAATAATGCTTTCAAATCAGCCATAGCCTTACGGCTTAATGCATCAGCCACCACATTGGCCTTTCCAAGGTGATACTTAATACTGTAGTCGTAGTCCTTAAGCAACTCAACCTATCGTCCCAGCCTAAGATTTAACTCCTTCTGAGTAAGGAGATACTTGAGGCTCTTGTGATTAATGTAGATGGTACACTTCTCACCGTACAGATAGTGCCTCCAAATCTTTATTACAAAGACAACTGCAACCAACTCCAAATTATACGTCGGATAATTAACCTCATGAGTCTTCAGCTGTCGAGACGCATAGGCAACTACTTTACCGTCTTGCATCAAGACACAGCTCAAATGCATCATTGTAAACCACAAAGTCCTTACCGAGTTCAGGCTGAATCAGAACTGGAGCTTGAGTCAAAACTATTTTGAGCTTCTAGAAGCTCTCCTGCTGTACGATAGTCCAAACAAAAGGAACTCATTTGTGCAAAAACTTAGTCAACGGCACAGCGATCAATGAGAACCCTTCTACGAAGCGTCGGTAATAACCTGCCACACCCAGAAAACTACGAACCTCTGACACACTCTTCGGCTGTTTCCAATCCAACACCGCCTCAACCTTACGAGGATCCACTTTAATCCCCTTTGTAGAAACTACATGTCCCAGAAATGTCACTACTCGAAGCCAGAACTCACACTTACTAGACTTCGCATATAGCTGTTCCTTCCGAAGAATCTGCAGAACCACTCACAGATTCCTATCGTGCTCATCCTCCGTCCTAGAGCAGACCAAGATGTCGTCGATGAATACTACCACAAACTGATCTAAGTAGGGCTGGAACACTCTATTCATCAAGTCCATAAATACCACTGGTGTATTAGTTAACCCAAAGGGCATAACTAGGAACTTGTAATGTTCATACTGAGTCCTAAACGCCGTCTTATGTACATCAGCCTCCTTTACTCTCAACTGATGATATCCTGATCGTAGATCGATTTTAGAGAACATAGAAGCCCCTCTGAATTGATCGAATAAATCATTTATCCTCGAAAGTGGGTATTTATTCTTAATCGTCAACTTGTTCAATTGACGGTAGTCAATACACATCCTCATTGTACTGTCCTTCTTCTTTACGAACAAAATCGGTGCTTCCCATGGAGACACACTAGGACAAATAAACCCACGATTTAGCAGCTCCTGAACTTGAGCCTTCAGTTCTGCTAGCTCCTTCGGTGCCATTCGATAAAGGGCGATAGACACTGGAGCCGTACCAGGAATCAACTCAATCCGAAATTCTACATCACGGCTCGAAGGTAATCCTGGTAATTCTTCTGGAAAAACATCTGGAAAGTCCTTCACAGTACGGATGTCCTTAACCGAAGAGTCTACAGAATCAGAAACACTGATGTAAGTCAAGTATGCATCACATCCTTTCCTCACCAGCTTCTCTACTACCAACGCAGATATCACATTGCTCAGATAATTTTATCGTTCTCCAATCACGACTACCTCTTTATCCTCCTCAGTCCTCAAGACACTACAGCAAAACAGGTTTTTAGCGGCATTTTTTTGGGCCTATAAGCGCCGCTAAAACTATTAGCGACACTTCTACAAACGTCGCAAAAAAGGCCGCTAAAGACGACGCCGCTAAAATTTTGTGGCGTTTATGAAAAAAACGCCGCTAATAGTCATGACCTTTAGCGGCGCTTTCCCAAAAATGCCGCTAAAGGTCATGACTTTTAGCGGCGCTTTTCCCACAAACGCTGCTAAAGGTCATGACCTGTAGCGGCGCTTTTCCCACAAACGCCGCTAAAGGTCATGACCTTTAGCGGCGCTTTTCCTAAAAACGCCGCTAAAAATATGACCTTTTAAAAAATTATTTTATTTTAATTAAATAATATTTATTTCTATGTTAAAATATTATATTATGTTTAATTTTTGAAATTTGAAATTTAAACTATATACTTTAAGGATAAATAAAAAATATTAATTAAATGAAATTTTCCATTAAAATTTAAATTTCAAAACTAAATATAAAAATTAATGAATTTAAATTTAATACATAAACATTGATTTAATATGTAATTTAATACATAAAAAATAACATACACAAAAACACAAAGTATTACAATTTCTAAAACAAAATTCATCCTCATGAAAAAAGAATGCCAATTCATCATCACCTCTCATTAATCAAAGGAAAAAGATCAAAAAAAAAAAGAAGAAACAATATACAACAGAAGGCTGGTTCAAGCTTATATGAAGCCAAAGTATTGCAATGCTTGCATATAACTTAGAGAAGTCCTTTGATGCTTTCAATTCAACCGCCAGGGAATCCAAAACACCGGAACAGAAAGCCAAAGTATGCACCTGTAAGCCAGAGTCAGGCCAATAAGGAAATCACTTATACGACCCTCAAAGCCACATATGTCAAATCACATTATCTGATCTCATTAAATTATGATATGGAAAAATAAATTTTTAATAATGCCACCATAATGCAAGAATTAGAATTTGTTTCGACAAAAGTATTGTTCATGTTATTAATCATGTGCCTTTGCATGTACATGTGTTGCATCTAAAACCTACATAGTTTAAATAATAAATATCACCAAATCCATGGCCTATCCTCAAACAATCTATTATTTAGATATGTAAACAAGTCAAATAGAAAGCAGCTCATGGCAAAGCATTTTCCTGATCCAATATGTTAGTTGTTTTTATATTTATTTCTTCCCTGAGTTCAATTTTAAACCTCAAAATATCTAAATATATTGATGCTCAGAATGCTTAATATTCCGGACAACCAATACAATAGTCTAATTCTGGTTTATCTACTATGAAAAAAATACTAAATTGTAAGTTACATAGAGAACAATTTCAATTATTTTCACTTCAGAAAGCACCAAAAGAGTTGAACAACCTGCCTAAATTTCATCTGTTAAGGTGGAAAACCTCAGTTACACAAAAGCCTCTCTCGGCCTTTTTGAAATAAATAACCAGCAACTACTATGAATCTTATAGCAAAAATATATATAAGAACAAGTATCTTACCTCTGCAACAAAAGGCCATAATTTGCTCAATTGCTTGTTCAACCATTTTGCCTAAAAGGACAACATAGTGTAAGACAGTAAGCAACTGCACTGCATAAAATCTTAACACCAAAATGGAAACACCTTTTTCTATACCTAACACATGCAAATGTATCTAGTCTTTGAGATGCATATTTTATGCCTTGTCGCATAATGCTCTGACCTAAACAAGATCACACGAAAACAAAGTTACAACCAATTATAACCCAGATGAAACAGGGAAGAAAAACGAGGACAAATTTTGATTGAGTAGGGCAACTATATTTACTTTCTAACCTTGGCCTCTTGTCCTACTTACTACACCAGAAAGGTGCACTGAAAAAGAACCATGTGGAACTACAATGAAGATGCAATGCCTCTAAAACTTGAGCCTCATTTGTTCCCTCAAAATAAATCACTTTACCATAAGCTAAGCATTGTTTAAGAAGCAAAACATGAAGGATCTAAGAGCTCATAAGAAGCAAAAATCACTGCAAAAAAAACATCTTTAGGGCCTGAAAACTACATTCTTTAGGTATTCATGACTCATGGACTACATAAGAAAAACACTTTCTATTTGTCAGAGGCTTAAATCATACAGAAAGAATATTATGAGATTGGGAGAAGAAACAAGGCCAAGCGTGAAACAGCTATTTCACTACCGCAACTAGGGCAGATCTAGCTTTTGTGAAAATAGCAATGAGAGATCCCAGTTGCAACTTATCATTGCACCCAAAACTCAATCGATACCTGCAAATGGTAAGATATATCAATTGAAGCCATTAGCTACTACTATCTGATATACTTTCCACAATCAACACCTATTATACAATATCAGGAACAGAATGAAATATGATTATCAAATTAACATCTCTTTGAGCATATGAAAACAAAGAGATATTTAATCATCACTTCTTTCATAATTCTAAAACAATGCCAATAGCATTTTTAAATACCATCTACTAGTCAATTGTTTTTCAATCTCCTATCTAAGCGTATTTATGTTGATGAAGCAAAGTTCCACATTCAGGCCCCAATTAGAACATTCAACAACTTGGCCAAAAAGTTTATCAAAAAAAAAAACCTTGGCCAAAATGGAAAAAGGAAAACTTCCAACAGCTAACAAAAAGCCTTAGTAAAGGAAATACTAGATCTCAAATGTGGCGGCTAGCAATAATAAATAAAATCAACTAATGGAGCTAAAACATCATTGGCTAAGAATGCTCTAAATGAAACTCCAAATCAAGCACTTACATAATACTTGCAATAAAAGTCTTAAGCTATACACTAAATAAATTATGCTTATTTACCAAATTGTCTTGGGCATACTTCTCTTTCTTTTTGGTTCTTTTATAATTATAACTAGTTTTATGATACATTCATTGTTCAGAGCATCAAATATTTATCAATTATTTATGTGTTAGCTGAGAGAGAGAGAGAGCAGTAGCAGTAGAAATAAGTACTTACTCTATGTTTGCCAAGTCATTGATTAACTGAACTCGAACATCTGAGGGCATTTTAATCTTAAAAACAAACCTGTTAAAAAGTGTAATGCATGAATAATTACCCCAAAAAAAAATTAAAGAGTAGCCATTTATAAGTCAAAACAGACATGGCACTTACATTGTCACTTCCCTTACAATATCGATCAGGGCCAATCCTTTCCTGGTCTTTGTTTCAGATACTCCTACAAAGAGTTAACCAAAGAATAAAGAAATAGTTTTAAAGAGAATAAAAAGTAGATCTACAGACAAGAATTTTACTAATTGCACAACAGAGAGATTGAGAGAAATACATTTGAAACTCTCCGCAAATGACTCATTCAGAAGCCAGTAAGATATTTGCTCGATGTCTTTAGGCAATGGATTTCCAGTACAAAGATACACGACTTCTTCTGTAATCTTCTGAGAAGCCATGTGTGTTGACTGCATGCAGTAAAAAAGTCATTAACAATGCCACTCTTGCACATTCATGAATAACACCAACCACTTCATAAAAATAGGCATCTTACTCGCCCAAATCCCCCCGTCAATAAGGAAAATAATGTCTATTCATGCACTTGAGCACTTGGTTCAGAGACATCCCCATAGGAGCCTGCTTTAAATCCCACTTCCCCAAGTGGAAAAAAGAAATCCATCCTATCTAATTAAAACTAGCGTTCACATCACCCAAACACATAAATTAGACAAGGCTACACCACCCCTCTAAAGAGCAATGAGATAATGTGGTAATGTAACACCACTTCTACCACAAAGAAAATAACAGATCGAAGCCAACCTGTTGTTTCTCTGACTTACGCTTCTTAAACAAGTAACTATCATTGTACAACAATTTACGCAGAAACAGTATAGGAATAAGTAGTTTAAACACCTGCAAAATGTTCAAAGCCTTTCTCGTGTCACCATTGCTAAGCCGTACTAGTGCTTCCAAGCCACTATCAGGTACATCAAGCCTGGTCCAATGAAGCGAAAATTGGTAACTATGACAGCCCCAAATTGACCCTAGTCGGAAAGTGGTTTCGGGACCACTAAACCGAGTCATAAAAATAATTAACCGTCATAGTTGATGCTCATTATATGTACATAAGCATGTGTGAAAATTTCATGTTTGAATTTTGTTAATTGTAAGTGAATTTTATCAAATAGGACTTATGTGAGAAAATTTAGAAATGTGCTAGGCAAATGTAAAGTGGCCTAATAATGCATGTTGTGAAAATGATGGGTTTGCATGTCAAATTACCCAAAATTAAAGCATAGTGGCCGGCCATGCTATGGGTGGAAACATGTTGTAAACATGTTGTGTAGTGTGTTATGTTAGAAAGAATAAAAAAGGGGTTAGGATTAAAGTAATGCAAAAGGAGGAGTGATGAAAAAAAATTTCTCACCCATGCCCCCCATTGCCGTGAATTGAAGAAAGAAAACAAAAAAAAAAGTGTTCATCCTTGAACATTTTTGGCCGAAAATTTTAAGGAGAAAGGAAGAAGAAAGGATTTTCTTGCTTCTTGTTCGGTTGGTTGGTGTTTACGAGGAGGTATGTTTGGTGTTGTTCCATGAGATTCATGCATGTTTTTATTTTATTTTATTTTATTTATTTGTTAGCTTGAGTTCTATCTAGCCCATGGTTTGGATCTTTGCTATGTGATGGAGATGATATTCGGCCATGGGTGTTGTCTTCTTGGTTGATGTTTGATGTGGTGGTGATGAGGCATGAAGATGGGTTAAGTTTCGGCTAAGGAGGATTTGTGATTGATGCCATTTGCATGCTAAATGTGAAGCTTTGTAATGATACATGTGGTGGTAAATTTTCTTTTTAGCATTCTTGAGTTAGGCCTTAAGTTCTTTGTTTAACCCATGACCAAAATTTAAGTGGTATGGTGTCTTGATGCATTCGGCCATGTTAGGAAGTAGAAGAGAACCATGGTTGTTGATCATGTTATTTGGATGAAAATGGCAGTAAGGTGAAGTGCAAATGTTAGTATTTGATCTCTAGAGTATATATGTGTATTAGCCGAGTTTTGAACTTCAAACGAATTGGTATTTAGTCAATACAAGTAACCGTAATTGTAGAATGTATTAAGTGTTGCAATCGGCCTCAACATAGACATGCATATACGGCCATAGAAAGAATATTGGTGTTGCATGGATTAGGTTAGAGGCAAGCATATTGATGCTTTTATTTTGGCTTAGACAATCGGCTAAAAGGAAGTGTGGGTTAATATGTTGAGTTGATTCATGATTTCATATGTATTTGACTTTAATGTCTAATGTATATATATGGGCTAAGTACTTTGAGTTCCTCTTTTCGATGCTCAAATGATTAAATCAGTTTATTTGTTAAATTAAGCTCAAGAGCAAAGGTGAACTAAATCCGATAAAGGGAAGGAAAAAGTGGTCGAATAGCCATCGAAATCGTTCGACAACATCCGAGGTAAGTTTTCGAGTAACGAGACTTAGTTTACAATTTGATTAAGTCATGACGTATGAGCATAACAAATATACGGTGATATGATGATTCTACTTGAATTATATGTTGAGTTAATTAGTCTATACGTATGACGGGTAGCCTATGTGCATAGAGATCGTGTCATAAAGCAAACTAAACCATGCTGTTTGTATGTGGCTAGTGAGCCGAAAATGGGATTGCTTAATACGTGACTTGTGTTTGAACTCTAATTATGAAAATGAAATATAGATGTGTCATGATTTATTGATATGTGCATGAATATTTGGATGATAACCGGGCTAAGTTCCGAAGGCATTTTGCGCTAGTGACTAGTTCCGGGCTAAGTCCCGAAGGCATTTGTGCGAGTTATTACATCCGGGCTAAGTCCCGAAGGCATTTGTGTGAGTTACTATATCCGGGCTAAGTCCTGAAGGCATTGGTGCGAGTTACTATATCCGGGCTATGTCCCGAAGGCATTGAGCGAGTAGCTATATCCGGTTAAATCCCGAAGGTACTTGGCTTGGGAATGAGCGACCTTGCTGTAATAGTTTCAATTAATATGCTCGTAAAATCCCAGCAATGAGGTATGTCTCGTATATGCATTGATTTAGTTGATCCCTTACAATTAGTATTCGCTCAGTCGATAAATGAGCTACCGTAATACGTTTGGGTCTAGCTATACATGCCATTATGTGATTATTTGATTGTGTGGTGATTTCTGACATTTGCAAATGTGTTTACTTATAGTAATGGATCCTGATCCTGACCGAGCGGTAGCTGATGATCTTGAGAGTGTAGCGCCTGCTCCCACACAAGGGACAGTGCCGACAGGCTCTCAACCTATTGCTAGTAATCCGAATGATGAAGCTAGACAAGCTTTTTATAGCGTGATGAATGATTGGTTCAACCAATACATTCGGACTAATACGGCTGTTCCACAACCTCCATTCCCAACAAACACAACCCCCGCACCTACGATACCTCCGGTAGCTGACCAAATAAGGTCAAATAAGCCCCCAGTTGACAGAATCCGAAAGCATGGGGCTACTGAATTTAAAGCTACGGACAGCGATGATGCCGAGCAAGCTGAATTTTGGTTGGACAACACTATTCGGGTACTCGACGAGCTATCTTGCACACCCGATGAGTGCCTAAAGTGTACTATCTCCTTGTTACGTGATTCTGCCTACTATTGGTGGAATACGTTGACTTCTGTTGTGCCCAGAGAGCAAGTAACTTGGGAGTTTTTCTAAACCGAGTTTCGAAAGAAGTATATCAGTCAGAGATTCATTGACCAAAAACGGAAGGAATTTCTTGAACTCAAACAAGGTTCCATGACGGTTACCGACTATGAACGAAAATTTGTGAGGCTTAGCCGGTACGCGCGAGAATGCATTTCTTCATAAGCTGTGATGTGTAAACATTTCGAAGATGGACTGAATGATGATATAAAGCTGTATGTTGGCATTTTAGAAATCCGAGAATTTGTGGTACTTGTCGAGCGAGCTTGCAAAGCCGAGGAGCTCAGTAAGGAGAAAAGGAAAGCCGATATGGGAGCAAAGGAGTTTCGTAAGAGATCTTCAGGAAAGCCCTTTCAACAGTCATCGAAGAAATTTAGAGATGACTTAGGCCGGTCTAGGGACACTTCGGGTTTTTCTAGACAAGATTGCGATCGACCCCCTGTGAGCACACGCGTCACTTCGATCGCCAGTGTTGGAAATGATCGTCGAGACAGAACGGAGTGCCAGTATTGTGGTAAATGGCATTCGGGGAGTTGTAGATTTCATGACCGCTCCTGTTACAAGTGCGGATCAGTTGACCACTTCATTAAAGATTGCCCGAGGTTGTCTGAACAGAATGTAAATCAGAGTGGGAAACCGGGTGCTACCACTGCTCGAGGTAGACCATCTAGAAATATGGGCAATGCTAGTGGTGGTCAGAGAGGATCTAGAGATGCTACGACCAGATCTGAGGCTCGTGCTCCTACTAGGGCTTATGCTATACGCGCACGCGAGGATGCTTCCTCGCCAGATGTTATTACCGGTACTTTTACACTCTTTGATACTAATGTGATTGCTTTGATTGACCCTGGTTCTACTCATTCTTATATATGTGAAACCTTAGCATCCAGTAAGACTTTACCTATTGAGTCTACTGAGTTCGTATTTCGGGTGTCAAATCCCTTGGGTCGTTACGTGCTTGTCGACAAAGTGTGTAAGAAATGTCCCCTAGTAATTCGAGGTTCCTGTTTTCCGGCGGACTTGATGCTTTTGCCGTTTGATGAATTTGATGTTATCCTCGGTTCAGATTGGTTGACCGTGCATGATGCGGTTGTGAATTGCAAAAGCAAGACTATTGATTTGAGGTGTGCAAATAACGAGATAATCCGAGTTGAGTCTACGGACTTAAAGGGGTTGCCAGCTGTAATATCATTAATGTTGGCCCAGAAATATGTAAGAAAGGGGTGCGAAGCATACCTTGCGTATGTATGTACTTGATGACAAAGAGTTAGAAAAGAAACCCGAATCTGTGCCGGTGGTTTGTGAATACCCGGATGTTTTTCCCGAGGAATTACCGGGTTTACCACCTGTTCGGGAGGTAGAGTTTGGTATTGAGCTTGTACCTGGGACTACGCCGATTTTGATAGCTCCGTATCGTATGGCACCAACCGAGTTAAAAGAGTTGAAAGCTCAGTTGCAAGAATTGACGGATAGAGGTTTCGCTCGACCAAGTTTCTCACCTTGGGGTGCACCAGTATTGTTTGTGAAAAAGAAGGACGGAACCATGAGGTTGTGCATCGACTATCGTCAACTGAATAAGGTGAAAATAAAGAATAAATATCCGATGCCACGTATTGACGATTTGTTTGATCAACTAAAGGGAACCTCAGTGTTTTCAAAGATAGATTTGAGATCGGGTTATTACCAGTTGCGAATTCGAGATTCGGATATACCCAAAACTGCTTTCAGAACGAGATACGGTCACTATGAGTTCTTAGTGATGCCGTTTGGGCTCACTAATGCCCCTGCGGTATTTATGGATTTGATGAATCGGATCTTCAGACTGTATTTGGATCGGTTTGTAGTCGTGTTTATCGATGATATTTTGGTTTATTCGAGAAATGAAACCGATCATACTGAACACCTGGGATTAGTGTTGTAAATTTTACGGGATAAGTAGTTATATGCTAAGTTCAGTAAGTGTGAGTTCTGGTTAAGAGAGGTTAGCTTCTTGGGTCATGTGGTATCCGCATCGGGTATTCGAGTTGACCCGAGCAAAATTTCAGCCATACTTAACTGGAAGCCTCCGAGAAATATTACTGAGGTTTGGAGCTTTTTGGGACTTGGCGGTTACTATCGACGGTTTGTGAAAGGTTTCTCGATGATAGCCACACCAAAGACGAAACTACTTCAGAAGGATGTTAAGTTTGAATGGACAGAAAAGTGTCAGAAAAGTTTCGAACAATTGAAAACTCACGTGACGGAAGCTCCAATACTAGTGCAGCCCGAATCAGGCAAGGAGTTCGTCATTTATAATGATGCATCCCTACTTGGGTTGGGTTGCGTATTGATGCAAGAAGGTCGAGTTGTGGCCTATGCGTCGAGACAATTAAAGCCACATGAGAAAAATTATCCGACCCATGATCTTGAACTAGCTGCCATCGTATTCGCTTTGAAAATATGGCGACACTACTTATTTGGTGAGAAGTGCCATGTATATTCGGATCACAAAAGTCTCAAATATTTGATGACTCAAAGAGACTTGAATCTGCGACCAAGACGTTGGCTCGAGTTGTTAAAAGATTATGAGCTTGTCATTGACTATCACCCGGGAAAGGCTAATGTGGTTGCGGATGCCTTAAGTCGTAAATCACTGTTTGCTTTACGAGCGATGAATGTACACTTGTCTGTTCTATCCGACAATGTGTTAGTGGCAGAATTAAAGGCCAAACCATTATTGATTCATCAAATTCGTGAAGCCCAAAAAGTCGATGATGAATTGGCTGCAAAACGGGCTGAATGTGTTCCGAATATGGAATCAGAGTTTCAAATTGATGATGACGATTGTTTGAGGTTCAGAAGTCGGTTGTGTGTTCTAAGAAATTCAGGACTCATTTCGATGATTCTGAACGAAGCTCATTGTAGCCGAATGTCAATTCACCCGGGGAGTACGAAAATGTACAACGATCTGAGACGTCAGTTTTGGTGGCATGGTATGAAACGAGACATTTCCGATTTTGTTTCGAAGTGTTTAATATGTCAGCAAGTGAAGGCGGAACATCAATTGCCTACGGGTTTACTTAAGCCGATCATGATACCTGAATGGAAATGGGATCGAGTCACGATGGATTTTGTATCTGGGTTGCCATTGTCGGCAAGTAAGAAAGATGCGATTTGGGTTGTCGTGGATAGACTGACTAAGTCGGCTCACTTTATCCCCGTACGCACGGACTCTTCATTGGAAAAACTAGCTGAGTTGTAGTTTCTCAGATTGTGAGATTACACGGGGTACCGATTTCTATTGTGTCGGATAGAGATCCGAGATTCACCTCGCGATTTTGGAAGAAATTGCAAGAAGCTCTGGGTACCAAGCTGCATTTTAGCACCGCTTTTCATCCACAAATCGATGGTCAATCCGAGCAGATAATTCAGATACTTGAGGATATGTTGAGATGTTGCATCCTCGAGTTTAGTGGTTCATGGGAGCGGTATTTACCTTTGATTGAATTCGCTTACAACAATAGTTTTCAATCAAGTATTAAGATGGCACCTTACGAGGCTTTGTACGGGCGTAAATGCCGTACACCATTGTTTTGGACCGATCTCGATGAAAGTAAAATTTTTGGAATTGATTTGATTAAAGATGCCGAACAGAAAGTAAAAGTAATCCGTGAAAGTCTGAAGGCAGCCATAGATCGTCAGAAATCGTATGCGGATTTGAAACAAAAGGACATTGAATATCAGGTGGGAGATAAAGTGTTTCTTAAAGTTTCACTTTGGAAAAAGATACTCAGATTTGGGCGTAAGGGCAAATTGAGTCCGAGGTTCATCGGGCCATATGAAATATCCGAACGAGTCGGTCCAGTTGCGTATCGATTGATTTTGCCCCCTGAACTTGAAAAGATTCACGACGTCTTTCATGTTTCGATGCTTCGACGTTATAGATCTGATCCATCGCACATAATTAGTCCATCAGAGGTTGAAATTCAAGCCAATATGAGTTATGAAGAAGAACCGATTCGTATCCTAGCTCGTGAAGTGAAAGAGTTACGAAACAAAAATGTTCTTTTAGTAAAAGTGTTATGGCTCAAACGCGGGATGGAAGGAGCTACTTGGGAACCTGAGAACTCTATGAAAGAGCGATACCCAAACCTATTTACCGGTAAGATTTTTGGGGACGAAAATTTCTTAAGTGGGGGAGAGTTGTGACAGCCCTAAATTGACCCTAGTCGGAAAGTGGTTTCGGGACCACTAAACTGAGTCATAAAAATAATTAACCGTCATAGTTGATGCTCATTATATGTACATATGCATGTGTGAAAATTTCGTGTTTGAATTTTGTTAATTGTAAGTGAATTTTATCAAATAGAACTTATGTGAGAAAATTTAGAAATGTGTTAGGCAAATGTAAAGTGGCCTATTAATGCATGTTGTGAAAATGATAGGTTTGCATGTCAAATTTCCCAAAATTAAAGCATAGTGGCCGGCCATGCTATGGGTGGAAACATGTTGTAAACATGTTGTGTGAGTGTGTTATGTTAGAAAGAATAAAAAAAGGGGTTAGGATTAAAGTAATGCAAAGGGAGGAGTGATGAAAAAAATTGTCTCACCCATGCCCCCCCATTGCCGTGAATTGAAGAAAACAAAAAAAAAATTGTTCATCCTTGAACATCTTTGGCCGAAAATTTTAAGGAGAAAGGAAGAAGAAAGGATTTTCATGCTTCTTGTTCGGTTGGTTGGTGTTTAGGAGGAGGTATGTTTGGTGTTGTTCCATGAGATTCATGCATGTTTTTTTTTTATTTTTTTTATTTATTTGTTAGCTTGAGTTCTATCTAGCCCATGGTTTAGATCTTTGCTATGTGATGGAGATGATATTCGGCCATGTGTGTTGTCTTCTTGGTTGATGTTTGATGTTGTGGTGATGAGGCATGAAGATGGGTTAAGTTTCGGCTAAGGAGGATTTGTGATTGATGCCATTTGCATGCTAAATGTGAAGCTTTGTAATGATACATGTGGTGGTGGATTTTCTTTTTAGCATTCTTGAGTTAGGCCTTAAGTTCTTTGTTTAACCCATGACCAAAATTTAAGTGGTATGGTGTCTTGATGCATTCGGCCATGGTAGGAAGTAGAAGAGAAGCATGGTTGTTGATCATGTTATTTGGATGAAATGGTAGTAAGGTGAAGTGAAAATGTTAGTATTTGATTTCTAGAGTATATATGTGTATTAGCCGAGTTTTGAACTTAAAACGAATTGGTATTTAGTCAATACAAGTAACCATAATTGTAGAATGTATTAAGTGTTGCAATCGGCCTCAACATAGACATGCATATTCGGCCATAGAAAGAAGATTGGTGTTGCATGTATTCGGCTAGAGGCAAGCATATTGATGCTTTTATTTTGGCTTAGACAATCGGCTAAAAGGGAGTGTGGGTTAATATGTTGAGTTGATTCATGATTTCATATGTATGTGACTTTAATGTCTAATGTATATATATGGGCTAAGTACTTTGAGTTCCTCTTTTCGATGCTCAAATGATTAAATCAATTTATTTGTTAAATTAAGCTCAAGAGCAAAGGGGAACTAAATCCGATAAAGGGAAGGAAAAAGTGGTCGAATAGCCATCGGAATCGTTCAACAACATCCCAGGTAAGTTTTTGAGTAACGAGACTTAGTTTACGATTTGATTAAGTCATGACGTATGAGCATAACAAATATACGGTGATGTGATGATTCTACTTGAATTATATGTTGAGTTCATTAGTCTATACGTATGATGGGTAGCCGTATGTGCATAGAGATCGTGTCATAAAGCAAACTAAACCATGCTATTTGTATGTGGCTAGTGAGCCGAAAATGGGAGTGCTTAATACGTGACTTGTGTTTGAACTCTAATTATGAAAATGAAATATAGATGTGTCATGATTTATTGATATGTGCATGAATATTTGGATGATAACCGGGCTAAGTCCCGAAGGCATTTGCGCTAGTGACTAGTTCCGGGCTAAGTCCCGAAGGCATTTGTGCGAGCTACTATATCCGGGCTAAGTCCTGAAGGCATTTGTGCGAGCTACTATATTCGGGCTAAGTCCCGAAGGCATTTGTGCGAGTTACTATATCCGGGCTATGTCCCGAAGGCATTCGAGCGAGTAGCTATATCCGGTTAAATCCCGAAGGTACTTGGCTTGGGAATGAGCGACCTTGCTGTAATAGTTTCAATTAATACGCTCGTAAAATCCCAGCAATGAGGTATGTCTCGTATATGCATTGAATTAGTTGATCCCTTACAATTAGTATTCGCTCAGTCGATAAATGAGCTACCGGCCTTTGGCTAAGTTGATCTTTTGTGTATGAATATAAGGGTTGGTAATGTGAAGTAAGTATGATATTGAGAATTTGTGCATATGAAATTATCTGTTTAGCCATATGAATGCTACACTTTAGTTGTGTCTAATTTTATGGCTCAAAACTTACTAAGCATTAAATGCTTACTCCGTTCTTTGAATCTCTGTTTTATAGATTTTGGTTCGTCAGCTATCGGACTGGGGATTATTGAAGTCGAAGTCGCCCACACTATCAAAGCCCCCTTTGGTACACTTTTGGTTGAACTTTGAAATGGCATGTATAGGACTACCCGTTTTGTTGTTGGTCATGGACCCTTTGGTTTTGTATAAATTTGGATAGCCATGCGAAAATGGCTTATATACACTTTGAGCTTAGTATTATAATCGTCTTGTATGATGTTCATTAAGAGGTATGGAAATGTTTGGGAACGATTAGCCATTGGAATGGTTAATCATGATCAAATTTTGTGCTATATATGCTAAAGGGCTAGTTGAATCATGGAAACAATGTAATAGGTAAAGTCTACCTTAAAAATAGATGCTGATAGAAGCAGTGACGTGAATATGAAAAATCACTAAAAATAGTAGGAATGGAATTAAATAGTGAATAAATTATGTAATCTAACCTTGATGAATCTATTTTCATAGGAAAGTAACGAAACGATCATATGAATAGTATATTATGAGATATTTAAGTTTTCGCGAAATAGGGCCAGAACGGTTTCTGGATTCCCTGTTCCGAGTTTGGAAATTCATTATAAATTAACCAGAGATAATTAGAAGTCATGCCATATATTTATAAATTCATTTTCGAGACTAGTTTCTATAGAAACAAACGGCATCAGTATTGAAGCTCTGTACAGGGAGATATCCAAGTTGTAATGCAGAAAGGTCAGTGTAGTCAAACCCTGAAGAAGGGGAGACTTTAACTAATAAACTGTACTAATTTGCTTGACCAAAAATTCTAGAAAAAAATTTGCAGATGGAAATATGAGTCTAGTTTCAGGAAAAATTTACGTAACTGGTTTTTGAGTTTTGGAACTCGAGATATGATTTTTAAGGTGACAGTGACGCAGTTAGCCAGCTCATCTGGAAATTTAAAATGGACTGTGCAAATAAGTGATTTAAGTCTGCAAACCCCTCGTGTCCGACTCCGGCAACGGTCTCGGGTACGGGTTGTTACATACCACTAAATGTAATACCCTAAACCCAACCTAAACGTTATGGCCAAATCTGGAGGTGTCACAAGAATGAGTTTTGATAACGAAATCTACACGTTAAAACTATTTTAGTTTTTCAACTCTTATTTGCTTTTATCCATTTTCAAAACGTTTACTCAATTAATCAATTTGCCTTAAAACGTGTTTTATAGCGGAAGCTTATGGAAAATGTTGTATTTAATGAAAGCAGTTCGTATCTTTAGAAAACATTTGTTTTAGTAAAAACCATAGTTTTTAGACATCTATCGCAAATTAATTACTAAAAAGAAAATCCAAATCCAAAAGAAAATTAGCCAAAAAGTCCGGAGAGTCCAATTATTGCAAAAATCCAGAAATAATCCTTAAAATAAAAACCATAAACCTAATCAATTTACGAACTTGTGGTTATCGAGAGGCTCCGTCGCACCGATCCGCCTAAGTGTAACACCCCTTACCCGTATCCGTCGCCGAAACAGGGTACGAGGTATTAACAAATCATAGTACATACTATTTAATAAAACCGAGACAAAAATATGGCGTGCAATTAGATCATGAATCATTATAACATATGCCTTTAACAATACTAACCAATTTCAAAGGCTTCGTACAAAATAATCGGTCAGATACTATAATTAATATTTTAAACCTAGACAATTATGACATGTAACAAAATAACTAAGTCTACTATACATGCCATAATTCAAAATGTTCAGTTCAAATACCCAAAAGTATTGATAGTGTAGGCAGATCTTCAACGATCCTTGACTCCTGTGCAAGCTGGACGACACTATAAGACAAAAGAGAGAAAAGAAAGTAAGCTTATAGCTTAGTAAGCAAGTATATAAATAATGAATAAAGAATTTAATATGTTTACACAATAACTCAAGTGTATCTACTTTTTAATTTTACTATTTACTCCAATTTGGTCAAGCTGTCTCTCCTGCGTCATATTCACTAAATAAATCATAACTTGAGTTAAAAAACTCGAACTTCAAATCCGTAAAATTTTCATGAAACTAGACTCACATTACTTCTTACTAAAATTTTTCTAGAATTTTTGGTCCAGCCAATTAGTACAGTTTATTAGTTAAAGTTTCTCCTGTTATACAGCTCGACTGATCTGACCTCTGTTCATTACGAATTGAATTTCTCCCAGTACACAATTAAAATATCCATGAAATTTGTTTCATTTAAAACTAGACTCAATAAGGAATTTATACATATAAACTATATTTCTTAATTTGTTTTGTACAATTTTTACTGATTTTTCAAAGTTAGAACAGGGGATCACATAGTCATTCTGAGTGAGTCACATACAAATATAAATATCTCAAAATATAGAGTTCCTTTCTTGCTCTGTTTCTTTTACATGGGAATAGAATCATTAAGCTTTAATTTCATATCTCATTCAGCCTATAATTAAATTCCTACTATTTTTGGTGATTTTTCAAATTCACGTCACTATGACTGTCCAAAACAGTATTATTGCTAATTCACTCTTTCACACTTTCTTTGTATTAACCTCATTTTAACATGCATATCACAATTCATTTTCACCACATTTCATACACCACAAGTATAGGTCCATGATTACAATGTCACCTTGAAACCATCCCGTTGAACAATTCAGATCAATCCTCGATACTTGATGGTTTCAGCACACAACCCCACCATCATATTTCATATAATTCGGCTCTCTTGTACACATGGTGAACACTTAGTACCACCCATGTAACCTAGCCGATTTATCTCATAGCTCTCTTGTCTACATGGTGTCCTTCACTTGGAATCACACATGCGACCTCGCTACATTTATCTCTCTCGTAGCTCTCTTATCTACATGGGATACATCCCGTATCACACATGTGACCTAGCTACTACATAGTATCTCGTAGCTCTCTTGTACACATGATGTGTACTCAGCACCATACATGTGACCTAGCTACGCTCCATCTATATTATTCAATCTTTCCGAATGTTCAACCGGGATTTTTCTCTCTATTACTTATTTCCATTCTTCCAATAGTCGATTTATGCTTTAAAATCAGCTAAAATATATATAATAGGCTGAAATATAAAAATGTAAATGAAATTAAAGTATTATTTACATACAAACTTACCTCGGTGCAAAATATGGAAATTTTGCAATTTAGTCCAAAACATTTTCCTTCCCCCGTTCGAGGTCGATTCCACGCCTTTCTTGATCTATAACAACACATTTAGCTCATTTAATACTCATACTATTTATTTCAATCCAAAAATCACATTATGGAAAAATTACATTTTTGCCCCCTAACTTTTATAAAATTACAATTTTGCCCCTAGTCTCGGAAATTTAATTTCAGCCCTTATTCTTATGTTTTATGACATGCTGATCATTTTTATCTTCTATGACAACATCAAATTCTCACTCTAACATGCACTTATGAGCATTATGTATTTTTACCAATTATACAGTTTTGCTCGTTTTCGCTAAAAATCGCTTAGAAAAGATTATTCTCCTAACCTCAAACATTCATATTCTACCATCAAACATCAAAATACATGCATATCATTCATGGGTAAATTTTTAAACATAAGCCCTAACTCGAAATAATGGTAGAAATAGGTAAACCGAGCTACGAGGATTTCAAAAATGTAAAAAACATTAAAAACAGGGCTTGAATGCACTTACTATTGAGCTTGAAAGCTTGAAACAAACCCTAGCTATGGAGAACATGCAAGCTTCGGCCAAGCTAAATGAAGATGAACACATTTTTGTGTTATTTTTCCCATTTAATTTCATTTATTATACAAATGACCAAAATGCCCTTACTACTAAACTTTCTAAATATTTCATCCATGTCCAAATTTTTGTCCATATAAAGTATAATGGTCTAATTTCCATTTAAGGACCTCTACTTAGAACCCCCATTTCAATCAAGTACTTTATGAACAAGAACACACATATTTTTCACCTATTTCAATTTAGTCCTAAACATCAAATTAAACATCCAATCGATAAAATTTCGCAACGAAATTTTCACACGATTATGCAATCATAATATAAACACTAAAACTTAATCAAAATAATTTTTTTTCAACCTCGGATTCGTGGTTTCGAAACCACTATTCTGTTTTGGCCCTAAATTGGGCTGTTACACTAAGTCTGTGGATTACCTGAACAAAACAGACAAATGGAAGTGAGTTTTTGTAAACTCAGTGTGTAACCCAACAAAATTAAGCCTGCAAACATACAGATACAGTAAACAGAATCAGATATACAGAATCCTACCCCCATCCTCTACACGCCAACTCCGACCATCACATCACACCATGTGGGGTTAAAGACACCCACTCATCCCTACACACCATATCGTTCGATTATGACACATGTCAGGTAATGTGCAGCCAAGCTACCAGAATCTAGGCGATGACCGTCATACAGAATACTTCCTCCTCATATGCAAACTCCACCCTACAATCAGATAAAGAAACAGATACAGAATAACATACTAGACATGCTCAACATGCTTATGTACATATATCAAAATAATCAGACATGCATAGCATTATAATACTCAGAACAGAATATCAGACTATTAGATCTATAGTTTAGTGTTTGGTTAGCCCTTAACAACCGGTGCAACCGTAGAGAAATTTTCAGAAATATGGGCCCACATGCCCGTGTAGCTTACTCGTGTGGGCCCACATGTCCGTGTGGACTGCCCGTGTGGACCCACACGCCTAACTTAGCCTAGCCCTTGTGGCTTACATGACCATACTCCAGCTACCACACGGCCGTGTCTTGTGCACGACCATGCCTTCGTTGACCACATAGCCAACCACACAGGTGACCACACACTCGTGTGGCGTCGACATAATAGTTTTTTGGCTTATATCAAAATTCAATTTTTTGAGTTTTGGGTACACACCTGTTACAATTTTGATACAAAATCACTCCCTAGGATTTGAAACCTAAGAACGAAGCACCCAAATGCTGATTTAGCAGTCACTTTATGAATCGGTACAAAACCCAAAACAACGCTCAAGACTTACTGACAATAAAAACCACTGCTAATAAAATTTAAGAAAATGGTGCGAAATTCACTATTCACAGCCTTTTCCTACACCAAAATAATGGTAGAAAAATCAAATTCCATAATTACACCAACAGAAACTAACGCATAAACATAACTATCTCAACAACACAACGAAACCCTTACCTATTCAACAACACGAAGGAAAAGAAACATCAATGTATCGCGGTTTGAAAGGAAAATTTTGATAGAAGTCAGAACAAGAAGCCGGAAGTTGGAAGTGGAAAACAGTGAGAAAAACAAATGCCAGAGGGGAAAAAATTTTTGGAAATAGAAAAAAAATCGCTTGCATATCCCTAATTTCTCTTCACTAACCCACTAACAGACAAATTACTTAAAATCCCAACTCCACAAAAACTCTATCGCTTAACAGAGCAAAAATAGAACACCCTCGCTAATGTAGGGATTCGAACATAGGACTATAGAATAAGCTAACACCTTACCATTGAACTAGCAGGCTTATTCTGTTATAGATTAACAAACAGTTTTATAAAAGCCCACTCCAAAAGGATAAGGCTTGGATAAAAAATAATAAAATTGGCAAAAAATGAGACTTGAACCCAAGATCTCTCACACACACCCAGAACACTTAACCACTGAAGCAGATACACAATTGTGTCAAATATTTACAGAATAGAAATAAATTATTCAGGGAGTTACAACTCTACCTCCTAAAAGAAATTTTGACCTCGAAATTTACCTGATCAGAACAGATAAGGATACTGCTAATGCATCGAGTCCTCAAGTTCCCACATGGTTTTCTCAATGCCATGATTCTACCACAGAACCTTCGCTAACGGTATGGACTTCCACCTCAGAATCTTAACATCTCGATCTAGAATCTGAACTGGCTCCTCTTCAAAAGTCAAATCCAGTCTCAACTCGATCTCCTTAACATAGAATACGTGAAGTGGATCAGACTGGTACTGTGTCACACGGTCGTGTGGAGTATTTTTAGCCTGTGTACAATTAAAAGTTAACCCAATTTTCACACGGCTGTGTGTCAAGGCCGTGTGTGATCTCCTTCACTTCTCCCACACCTATACGAGATGCCACACGCCCGTGTGGCCAGACCGTATGAGTCACACGGCCATGTCGCCAGGTCGTGTAACTCACTGTCGATTACCCCATTTCACACACGACTTGCGACACGCCCATGTGTCCAAGTCTTGTGGGTCAAAAACACATTTTTTTTAAATATTTTAAATTAGCATGTAATGGAATTAAAAGCATTAGCAAAAGTTAAATATTCGGGTTGCCTCCCGAAAAGTACTTATTTAAAGTCTAAGCTCGACTTACCTCGTATTCATACTATCACAGTGGTTCGTGGAGCTGAAACTCCTCTTTCTCATTATCAATTCTAATATCAAAATCAGGTTTAAGTCGAGTACTATTTACCTAAAATGTGTCAAATTCAGAATGAGTTACCTCAACTGTACCATATAGGAAAACATTTAGTACCGTAAAGGGATTTGATCCATTTGCATCAAGCTCCGAAGTGGCAATTCGAGGATCCGTTTTATCTAAAAGTAACTTGTCTCCAACCTTAAATTGGTTCGTTCCATCCACATGTTCATCATGGTGTCTCTTTGGTTCTGCATCGTGTATTCTCGGTTTTTCCTTGACATGTGTCTAACATTCTTCTAGTTCATCGATCTATAGCATTCGTTCTTCATGAGTCATTCTATTTCTATCACATGCACTGAAACGTGGCTCCATCATATTTTTTCGAGGGGTTTCCTGCAAAGATATTTGAGTTACAAGGTTACTCATATTAACAGAACTTGTATAATCATCTCGATCACTAGATGTCTGAACAGAATCACGAGCTTGGAGTGTAATCATGTCATCACCTACACAAAGTATTAATTCACCTGTACTAACATCAATAATAGTTCTGGCAGTTGCTAAAAAGGGCCGACCTAGAATCAGAGGTACGTCACTATCCTCATCCATGTCTAAAACAACAAAATCAACTGAGAATAAGAATTTATCAAATTTGACAAGAACATCTTAAATAATCCCCCTAGGAAATCTAATGGTTCTATATACTAATTGAATACTCATCCTAGTTTGTTTGGGTTTTTCAAGACCTAATTACTTAAACATTTTATAGGGCATGATATTAATTCTAGCCCCTAAATCATCCAAAGCATTATTAATATTCAAACTACCAATTAAACAAGAAATAGTAAAATTCCCTGGACCTTTCAATTTGTTGGGTAGCTTATTTTGTAAAATGGCTAAACAAATTGCATTTAGCTCCACATGTGACGAATCATCTAACTTATGTTTGTTTGCCAAAAGCTCCTTTAAAAATTTAATGAAATTGGGCATCTACAAAAGAGCCTCGATAAACGATAAGTTAATGTGTAATTTTTTCAAAAGTATAAGAAATTTACCAAATTGTTCGTTCGTGTGGTCTTTCTTCGTCATGCTAGGATATGGCACTAGAGGTTTATATTCTTTACCAACCGGTTTTTGCTCATTTTGGCTTACGTCAACCTTACTGTCACTTACCATACTTTCTTGCCTCAGTGCTGATTTAGATTCAACTATCCCTTCTTCATCTCAAATAGTAATTGCATGAAGTTGCTCTATTGGGTTAGTTTTGGTGTTGCTAGGAAAGCTACCTTGTGGTCATTCTGAAATCAGTTTAGCGAGTTGACCGATTTGATTCTCGAGTCCTTGAATTGATGCTTGCAGATTTTTGTGCTACTTTAGTGTTTTGAAAGTAAGTTTTTGACATCGAGATAAACTTCGTCAATATCTCCTCGAGATTCGGCTTCTTCTCTTGCTGGTAAGGTTGTTGTTGGAAGCCTGGAGGAGGTTGTGCTCTCTGATTTCCTTGCCCACCCCTAGAGAAATTGGGATGATTCCTCCAACCTATATTATAGGTGTTACTGTAAGGATTATTTTGAGGCCTAGAATTATTACCCATATAATTGATTTGTTCGTTCTTTGTGCTAGGACTATAGGGTAAATATTATGGATTGTTTATTCCTCCTCCATTCGTATCGTACTACATCATTGGATGTACCTGGGTAGAAACACATAAACCGTCAATTTTCTTATTTAAAATAACTTCCTGATTTGATATGATGGTGACCGCATCTAAATTGAAAACATCGGCTGCTTTCATCGGCTTTGTCCTCATGACTTACCACTAATAATTATTAAGTGCCATCTCATCTATAAATTCATAAGCCACTTTAGGTGTTTTATTGTTCAAAGTTCCACCACCTGCTGCATCGATTAACTGCCTAGTTGAGGGGTTCAAATCGTGTAGAAGGTCTAAACTTGTAGCCATAGAGGTAACCCTTTGTGAGGGCACCTTCTCAATAAATCCTTGTATCTCTCCCATGCATCATATAAGGTCTCTAAGTCGATCTGAATGAAAGAAGAGATATCATTCCTTAACTTGGTTGTCTTAGCTGGTGGGAAATACTTTAGTAGGAATGTCTCGGTCATTTGATCCCATGTCATGATAGAACCTCGTGGTAAAGAATTCAACCACTGTTTAGCTTTGTTCCTCAATGAGAAGGGAAACAACTGTAGGCGAATGGCGTCGTCAAAAATGTCATTTATCTTGAAAGTATCACAAACTTCCAAAAAATTAGCCAAATGAGTATTTTGATCTTCGTCTTGCAAACCATCGAACTGAACAAATTGTTGTACCATCTAAATAGTGTTCGGCTTCAGTTCAAAATTATTCACAGCAATGGTGGGTCTCACAATACTCGATTCAGCCTCAGTTAGAGTGGGCTTGGCATAATCGTACATAGTAAGAGGAGTAGGATTTGGATTTGGATATGCAGGATCTGCAGCAACTGCAGGAGGTGGCTAATTATTCGGATTATCACCCATCTCCTCAATAATAATAACAACATCCTTTTACTCTTCAACTATACTCTTTCGACTCTGCCTTGCTTCTCTACGATTTCTGCGAGCTGTACTTTCAATCTCACTGTCAAATAATAATGGTCACGACGGGTTCTTCTAGTCATAAACTAAAGGAACCTGCCAGAAGCAAATAAAAGAAAAGAAAAATTAGAATGAAAAAATTAAACTAAAAATAAAAATATATATAATAAAAATAAAAAATGGCTAAATTAATAAAAATCGAGTGTTCCTAATATTTTAGTCACCGACAACGGCGTTAAAAACTTTATGGTCACTAAACTAACTATAAATACAACTAAGGCAAGTGCACCTATCGAACAATAGTATAGTTATAGTGAGTAAGGAATATCGTATCCACGAGGAGTAAAAGTACTAGTAATTGCCGTTTTTCTATTATTTAATTGATAAATTGAAGTGATTGTTTTTAATCTAAATTTACTAATCTAATTTAACTACAAACGCGACAGAGAATGAAATGGGAAAATAATCGAAGATAACCAAAGAGAAAGACAATACCCAAGAAAGAATCCACCTAGACTTTACCTATTATTCTAAATCTATATTAAACAATTTATTCACTTGTGTCTTGATCCGTAGAAATCCCTAAATTATATTAATATCTTTTTCGAGAGTAAGAACAACTGACTCTAGGTTGATTAATTGAAATATCTTTCTAATTAAAACCCCTATTGTCGCATTAACTCGATCTATAGATTACCCTTTTAGATTGACTCTAATCTGGTAGATTTATGTCATTCTATTTCTAGAATTGCATGTAACTCCATTCAACTATGCTAGATCTACTCTTAAATAGGGATTTTTACTCCACTGAAGTAAGCACATTAAACTTGAATTAATATCTCAGAAATATTAAAACAAGAAATAAGCATACATAATTGAGAACAAGAATCAAGTATTTATCGCATAAATTAGAAATCAAATAATAAGATTCATCACAGGTTTCATCTTCCCTAGGTATCTAGGGAATTTAGTTCATAATCCTAAATGAAAACATCTCAAAGTCAAAATAACTACAAGATCTTTGATCTTGAGGGAGATCCGCTTCCGAGTTGATTTCGATGGCATTCTTCAAGTGCTTTCTTCGATCTTCTCTGAGTGCCCTCTTAAATCTTATTCTAATTGATATTTATAAACTTTAGAATACTTAAAAAGCTTAAAATTGGGTTTTTTCGCGTATTTGGAAAGCAAGGTGCGATATCAACACTGGCTGGCACACGGGCGTGTGGCCAGCCCATGTGGAAATGCCCAGGCCATGTGGATCCTGGAAATAGCTTTATTTGCCTGATTTTGGCTCGTTTTTCACTCCTTTCACTCCCAAATGCTCTCCTAAGTATAGAAACATGAATTTAAAATATTAGGACCATTAAATTCACTAATTTATATAATTAATCATCCAAAAATGCATTAAGAATGGAATTAAAATATGTTACTTTTATGACTTATCAATAATCATTCAACCTATTTAAGCACACTTTAAAAGGGACCTTAAACAACATCAAAACACAATTAAATATGCTCAAAAACATACCAAAACAAACATCTTAAGTGCCTAACAAATGTGCCCTTATTGACGCCACATTTAATTCATCCATCACCAACCAATATACCATTCATAGATACCTCAAATAAATTTCAAACATTCATAATTGAATATGGTAAATGCATAACCTAGACTAATCATTCCCAACCAATTATTAACCAAAAAGGCTCAATGAATAAGCTTTCTTCATTTACTAATCAAGCACCTCAAGTATAATATAAAAATGACCAATTCATTAAAGCAAACACCAAGTGAAAGTAACTCCAAACATGTATTTACAATCATTTAGAACTTATAGGACTACATTCTCTAGGATTTACTAAACAAAAGGATATTATATTAATATTGACATTCTAGGTACATGCCAAGACTCAAAAGAAATACATCACCAACTTTGAGTACAGGATTTGTCGTGGATGTTGAGACATAGGACAACAGTAATAATTAACCTGCAACCATGTAGAAATTCAAGTAGTAAGCAACTCATAATCTCAATGGATCCCCCTTTCAACTATTAACCAAAATTCAAATATCAGAACATATAAATCACCTTGTGAACTATTTACCTTACCAAAATATATAATCCAAAAATGGCACCCGGTGCCTAATGGTTAGGCCGTGATTAAGGTTTTTGTGCCCAAAGCTAATTGTTTAACGCGAAAAAATCATTTGTGTTCCCAACACTAGTCGAACTAGTCGACAAATTATTGCACCCAGCGCTAATCAGATAACCGATGACAGTTGCACCCAACACTTGTCAAACGAGTGTGATTGATGCCATTTGCATGCTAAATGTGAAGCTTTGTAATGATACATGTGGTGGTGGATTTTCTTTTTAGCATTCTTGAGTTAGGCCTTAAGTTCTTTGTTTAACCCATGACCAAAATTTAAGTGGTATGGTGTCTTGATGCATTCGGCCATGTTAGGAAGTAGAAGAGAAGCATGGTTGTTGATCATGTTATTTGGATGAAAATGGTAGTAAGGTGAAGTGCAAATGTTAGTATTTGATCTCTAGAGTATATATGTGTATTAGCCGAGTTTTGAACTTAAAACGAATTGGTATTTAGTCAATACAAGTAACCATAATTGTAGAATGTATTAAGTGTTGCAATCGGCCTCAACATAGACATGCATATTCGGCCATAGAAAGAAGATTGGTGTTGCATGTATTCGGTTAGAGGCAAGCATATTGATGCTTTTATTTTGGCTTAGACAATCGGCTAAAAGGGAGTGTGGGTTAATATGTTGAGTTGATTCATGATTTCATATGTATTTGACTTTAATGTCTAATGTATATATATGGGCTAAGTACTTTGAGTTCCTCTTTTCGATGCTCAAATGATTAAATCAATTTATTTGTTAAATTAAGCTCAAGAGCAAAGGGGAACTAAATCCGATAAAGGGAAGGAAAAAGTGGTCGAATAGCAATCGAAATCGTTCGACAACATCTGAGGTAAGTTTTCGAGTAACGAGACTTAGTTTACGATTTGATTAAGTCATGATGTATGAGCATAACAAATATACGGTGATATGATGATTCTACTTGAATTATATGTTGAGTTAATTAGTCTATACGTATGACGGGTAGCCGTATGTGCATAGAGATCGTGTCATAAAGCAAACTAAACCATGCTGTTTGTATGTGGCTAGTGAGCTGAAAATGGGATTGCTTAATACGTGACTTGTGTTTGAACTCTAATTATGAAAATGAAATATAGATGTGTCATGATTTATTGATATGTGCATGAATATTTGGATGATAACCGGGCTAAGTCCCGAAGGCATTTTGCGCTAGTGACTAGTTCCGGGCTAAGTCCCGAAGGCATTTGTGCGAGTTATTACATCCGGGCTAAGTCCCGAAGGCATTTGTGCGAGTTACTATATCCGGGCTAAGTCCCGAAGGTATTGGTGCGAGTTACTATATCCGGGCTATGTCCCGAAGGCATTGAGCAAGTAGCTATATCCGGTTAAATCCCGAAGGTACTTGGCTTGGGAATGAGCGACCTTGCTGTAATAGTTTCATTTAATATGCTCGTAAAATCCCAGCAATGAGGTATGTCTCGTATATGCATTGATTTAGTTGATCCCTTACAATTAGTATTCGCTCAGTCGATAAATGAGCTACCGGCCTTTGGCTAAGTTGATTTTTTGTATATGAATATAAGGGTTGGTAATGTGAAGTAAGTACGATATTGAGAATTTGTGCATATGAAATTATCTGTTTAGCCATATGAATGCTACACTTTAGTTGTGTCTAATTTTATGGCTCAAACTTACTAAGCATTAAATGCTTACTCCGTTTCTTTGAATCTCTGTCTTATAGATTTTGGTTCGTCAGCTATCGGACTCGGGATTATTGAAGTCGAATTCGCCCACACTATCAAAGCCCCCTTTGGTACACTTTTGTTTGAACTTTGAAATGGCATGTATAGGACTACCCGTTTTGTTGTTGGTCATGGACCCTTTGGTTTTGTATAAATTTGGATAGCCATGCGAAAATGGCTTATATACACTTTGAGCTTAGTATTATAATCGTCTTGTATGATATTCGTTAAGAGGTATGGAAATGTTTGGGAACGATTAGCCATTGGAATGGTTAATCATGATCATATTTTGTGCTATATATGCTGAAGGGCTAGTTGAATCATGGAAACTATGTAATAGGTAAAGTCTACCTTAAAAATAGATGCTGATAGTAGCAGTGACGTGAATGTGAAAAATCTCTAAAAATAGTAGGAATGGAATTAAATAGTGAATAAATTATGTAATCGAACCTTGATGAATCTATTTTCATAGGAAAGTAACGAAACGATCATATGAACAGTATATTATGAGATATTTAAGTTTTCGCGAAACATGGCCAGAACGGTTTCTGGATTCCCTGTTCCGACTTTGGAAATTCATTATATATTAACCAGAGATAATTAGAAGTCATGCCATATATGTACAGATTCATTTCTATAGAAACAAACGGCATCAGTATTGAAGCCCTGTACAGGGAGATATCCAAGTCGTAATGCGGAAAGGTCAGTGTAGTCGAACCCTAAAACAGGGGAGACTTTAACTAATAAACTGTACTAATTGGTTCGACCAAAAATTCTAGAAAAAAAATTGTAGATGGACATATGAGTCTAGTTTTAGGAAAAATTTACGGAACTGGTTTTTGAGTTTTGGAACTCGAGATATGATTTTTAAGGTGACAGTGATGCAGTTAGCCAGCTCGTCTGGAAATTTAAAATGGACTGTACAAATAAGTGATTTAAGTCTGCAAACCCCTCGTGCCCGACTCCAGCAATGGTCTCGGGTACGGGGTGTTATAGTAACCGTATTCAGGTGAAAGATTCAAAGATATGATCTAAAGAACAAAAGGTAAAGCCATTTAAATATGCTAACACACGGATTTTCATTCTTTGACAACTCTAATAAAAAAAATTGCAAATGACTTAGAGCCAAATATATGATGTTGACAAATCATTTTTGTTTATCATTTAGGTAGAAGGTCATGGCATTCACTCTTCCAATATATGATGTTGACAAATCAAGATTGAAGAGGACAGAAATGAGTTATAGATATGTACTTGGATCTCGAAAATAGAAATGCTTTTCTTTATTTTCCTAATAATTTACCACTATACTATTTATTATGCTATTCTTTTCTTGGATTTATATTAGAAACAGGTCTTGGGAGTTGAAATTTGTGGGGATAGCGTATGTACTCACATGCTCAGTATATCCTCAACAATTGGGTATGGTGAACAATTTAAATACACATACTAAGATCTCTGGTTTTGTTCAAATATTCACATAGACTTAGTTGGACAAGTAGGATAAATTTGAAGGAGATTAAATAAATTATGCAGCCACTTCAAATAGAAGACAAACTCATTATGATCGAGTTCTAGATAACATATTAGTTTAATTAAAACAATGAAAGCTACCAAACTTTACAGGCTGCTAAAAAATAACCGAAGGAAAGCTGGGTTTGATATTAAAAAATATATAAATTTGGTTTGTATCCGAAAAAGCAATAATCTTAAAATAATTAGTGGGATCATCATATTTGACAAGTTTGGATCATTATTTGTGCTTTGAAATTTGTTATAAGAGTAAATAACACAAAACGTATTGAGAACAAAAAATTCAACAGTGTTTGTTCGATGTGGTTATCCCATTCGACCGACCAAAGTCCCAAAAACAGTTTATGGGTCCTATATATGAATATTGTTTATGTTTGACTTAACTTTTAACACCAAAAAGAATTAATAAACAGAAACAAGAAAGGAGGAGAAGAGATCAAGCCAGATCTGGGAATACCTTCAGGGATTGTGAGAAGAGGCTGAGAAGAGCAATCGCAAAGGCAAGGTGGGCAAGTGTTGGAAGTGTGGCTGAAGGCTACTAATCCTTCCATGAAATGCCAATAGACACAACGGAGAACCAAATCAAGACTGCTGCTGGAGTGTTTCTTGATTGAAAACAGCAACGGAGGGGTGAGATGGGGGTGTTTTGAGATATGATTTTAGGGGGAAAAATTAGGGGTTTTAGAGGGTGAAAATTTGGGAATAAAACCGCGCCCTTTTGAGATTTATTTGTGGCGTTTTTTATAAAAATGCCGTTATTGTTAAATTTTTGTAGCGTTTTTCAAAACGCCGGTAAAAAATTATTACATTTTAAATAAAACGACACTGTTTTGCTCTGTTAAAAGTTTTTTTTTTAATTTTATTTTACTTCAAAAAAAAGTTTTTTATTTTATATGTTAAAAATTATTAGTTAAATAATTTTATAAAATATTTATTATTACTATTTTTTATAAATTAGTTTTTATAAATAAAAAATTAAGTACTCTGAAAATAAATATCATGTATTTTAATAAGAAAATAAATAATAAATGGCTGTCATTAATTATTAAGTTAAAATTATCTAATGTAAGAAATCAATTTCTCACATATCAAATTTCTATTAAAGATTGAGACATTAATCATGATTTTATATTATTCTTTCCGATCTAATCTCCATTTCATTAGAGATATTTCTTCCTAACTAAAATATAACTATTTTGTTAGAATTCGATGTGGAATGATTTTAGTTTTTGTATTTCATTTTTATTTGTTATAATCTGGTCCAATCCATACCTATCCATATCAATGATCTGTTACTTTTATTTATTTATTTATCAATGTTTTTTTAAATCTAATATTTAAATATATCAAATGGTTTAGATTAAATATTTTTAAATATAAAAGTATTAATTGATTGTAAAAAATTTCATCATTTAACAAATCTTAAGTAAACTTTAAATCCTAAACCATTTAATATATATAAAGTTTATCTATTATCTCTTAAATAATTTAAACTATAGTCATAATTTTAATATATTAAAATTAATATTATCTTTTTTACAATTATATAAGAAATTATTTAATATATAAATTAAAAAATACTAATTAATCTAAACCCTAAATTCCTAGCTCCTAACCCTTAAACCTTAAACAATAAAACATAAACCCTTAACCCCTAAACCTTAAACCCCAATACCCTAAAACTTAAACCCTAACCTTTAACCCATAAACCAAAAACCCTAATCCCTAAACCCATAATACATAAACCTTACAATAGTATCTCATAAACATTAAACCCTTAACCATATACCGTAAACCCTAAAATATAATGATAATTAATTCAATATTTTAAAATTAATACTATCTCATTTACAATTATATAAGAAAATTCTTAACATATAAATTAAAAAACAATTAGTCATATACCAAAAATCTTTAAAATTATATTAAATTATAGTATTTTAATTTTTTCTATTTTTGTGGCGTTTTTCAAAAAATGCCGCTAAAGATCGAGCATTAGTGGCGTTTTTTAAAAAGCGCCGCTAAAGGTGTACTTATAGGGCGTTTCTTAAAAAAGCGCCGCTAAAGCCACTAAAATCTCAATACAAAAAGATGGCGTTTTACAAAATTACTTAGCAGTGCTTTTTAGAAAACGCCGCTAAAGATCAAGCATTAGCGGCATTTTCTAAAAAGAGCCGCTAAAGGTGTACATATAGCGGCGTTTTTAGAAGAGCGCCGCTAATACTCGATCTTTAGCGGCGTTTTTAGAAAGCTCCGCTAAAGCCACCAAAGGCTCAACACAAAACGACGATGTTGTGTTAATTTTTTGCGGCGCTTTCTAAAAAGCGCCGCTAAAGGTGTACATATAGTGGCGTTTTTGGGAAGCGCCACTAATGCTCATTCTTTAGTGGCGTTTTTCATTCAAACGCCGCTAAACACGCCGCTAAAAACCTGTTTTGCTGTAGTGAGACCACCCTCTTTGCAGCATAATCCAGATTTACACAATGCTTTACCAACCAGTCCATACCAAGAATTAGGTCAAACTTCCCAAACGGAAGTTCCATCAGATCAGTCAAAAATATTGTACCTTGGACTTCTAACAGAACATCCCTGAATAGCTTACTAACCCTAATGGTCTGCCCCAACGGACTCACCACAGAAATCTTGCTAGAAGTACTCTCATGCGAAATCCCAAGGTCTCAGACACAAAACATGCAACATAAGAATGCGTAGAGCCTATGTCTATCAATGTAACATAAGGTATATTAAGAATAAAAAACGTACCCCTGATGACATCTAGATTATCTCCATCCCCACGACAACGTACCGCATAGACAAGTGCAGGCTGCATCGCCTCAGTCGGCCCAACACCTCTACTGGGTGCTCTCTGACCTCACCCCAAATCATTACCACCCCTAGCCTGTCCTCGGCCCCTAGGTGGCTGTTGTACTCCTCTCGGAGGCTGCTCAGTCTCAACAACCGGAGCTTGCAATTGATTACCCCTCAGCGAAAAATCCTTAACTCGATGCTCAGTCGATCCACACATCAAAAAAGCGCCATTAGATCTCCAACACTCACCTGGATGGCGTCTATTACATAGCTAGCAGATCGCCACCCCAGCAGGTGCAACAGTACGCTCAACTCTAACGGACTCGTCAGTCCTGGCCTTTTTCTTAGGCCTCATCCCAGAACCAGTAGACTTAGAATCCCTCTTTACTTTTCTTTTCTCACGGTTTTGTCGCTCAGAGCGCTTCACCTCCTCGACTATCTTGGCCTTCTCGACCAAGACCTAGAAATCCCGCTCCCTTTGAGGAGCTATTAGAACTCGTAGACTATCCCGAAGAGCATCCTCAAATCGAACACAACTTTCATACTCATTCATCACCATGCTCCTCGCTTAGCGACTCAGCCTTAAAAATTCGGCCTCATACTCGGCCTCATACTCGGCCTCATACTCTGATAAGTGGTCTTAAACAAATCCCAAGTCAACCTATCAGGCTGAGTCCCCTCCTTAACGGTCAACCAGCACCGGTATGCCTCATCGCGAAGCAGAGACACAGCCCCCTTGAGCTTCTGCTCATCAGTAAAATCCAAATCATCCATTATGCGCTCTGTGGCCTCCATCTAATACTTGGCCACACTAGGAGAAACTCCAATGATGCCCCTAAATATCTCAGCCTTATTCAACCGGAGTCATTTCATAACTGACCCACGGCCTCCAAATCCAACATTAGCCCCAGCGATCCTCTCTAAAATTTGCAGCATGACTTGGGACTGTGCATCATCCCCAGCTATATGGTCCTGAGACTCACCACCAGTCTCAGTACCAGGTGATACTGGCGTCTCACTAGTGTCCAGATTAGGGATCGTATCAGATGTGAAGGACTCAGCTCGAATCCCTCTACGACCTCTACCTCGGCCTATAGTACCCCGTCCACGAGTACCACGTGTGCTCATCGTAACTATCGAATTAATCTGTATTTAGAAGTTTTATGCACATCAGTTTACAGTTTTGATAATTATTGACAGATGTTTTATGCAGAACAATATCAGAGTTTCAGAGTTAGTTATTGCGAATAGCAAGTCTCACTATGGATTCAGTTTACATTACCTAAGGTGTCTCAATAAAATACTACTTACATTAGTCTCAATATACATGCGTAACGTCTCAGACAGATACAGATAAAACTCAATTTAGGTACGCTTCCAAACAATATACATCAGAGTTTCAGAGAACTTATAAGATCGGCGATGGAGACTCGGTGAACCACTTATTTATAAAAAAAATTACCAATTATTATCACCGATTTCCAAAACCATTCCTTTTTACCGCCCAAAACCACAGCTGAGTTTTTGCAAACCTGACTTAGATACCACTATATGTAACACCCAAAACCCAGCCTAGACATTATGGCCGAATCTGGCGGCGTTACATAAGAGTGCTTTTATAAAAGCTTAGTAAGTTAAAATCATTCAGATTATTATCTTTAATTAAATTGGGAAATCCCTATTCCATTAATTATTTGAAAACCGTTCTTTTACGCGGAAGCTAAAACATCAATAATTTGTAAATCAACAACTTAACAATTGAAAAACCCCAAAATAAACCCAAAACAAATGGCTCAAGCCCAAAAATTAAATCCCAAAACAAATATAGGAAAAAAATTTAACAGATGAAATAAACGTTACTCAAAAATCCATGAGTCTAATAGTGGTCACCATCGAGCCCTCCGCCACACTGATCCATCTACTGTTGAGGATTACCTAACATAAAATAAATAAAGGGGTGAGTTTTCGCAAACTCAGTGTGTACATCCCCATAAACAACATGCATATAAATAGATAACAGAATATAGACATTCGGCCTTAGCCATACAGATATCGCATGCAGATCACATCAGATATCAGAGAATAGAAATCATGCCCACCAACCCTGTACACCATCTCCGTCCAACCCAACACACCATGTGGAGATAAAATCGACCCACCCAGCCCTACACATCAAGTATCCAAATAAAATCGACCCATCCATCCCTACACACCAAGTGGCACTATAAAACAGTACATAACAGATATATGCAGCGTAGCTGTTCGATAATAGGCTAATCGCCTCTTAGACTTCCTTCTCTTCACAACAACCCAACCCAATGGAATGTATCATAAATATCGTGGCATGCTTATATGCAGAAATCAGATCATATCATAGCAAAACATATATATGAAATCAGGCAGATATACATACTTATTGTAACATGCTTTACATACAACACCGTAATCATTCATAGTATGAAGTCTAAATAACGCTTACCAACCCTACAAACAGGTCACAGTCGACTTAGGCGACCCGTGCAACCTTACAGAACATTTTAAAAATATTGGGCTCACACGCCCGTGTGCCCTTCCTGTGTGGGCGCACACACCCTTGTGGCCCACACGGCCTAAATTAGCCTTGCCCGTGTGGATCACACAACCTGACCCAAGTCCCATACCCTCGTGCGGTTCACCCGTGTGACCCACACACTCGTGCGACCTACACGACCCCAATGGTAGAGCCGTGCCTCGCACACAGCCTCGCCAGCCTCACACGCCCATATCTATTGTGCTCGTGTAGTGCGTGCACGGCTTGGCTCGTCTGTCACACACCCGTGTCTCGCGACGCAAGATACCACACTGGTAAACAACATGCCTATGTGGCGTCAACAGGCTGGTTTTTCAGCTTCCGCCGAAGATTGTTTTCCGTGTAATCAGAGTACACACCTGGTTTGTTTCTGCTGTAAATCTAACCACAAGCAGTCCAAAGCCTAAGATTGACAAAATCGAGCCCAAATTAGTCAGTTAAATTGATTTACCTAAGATTGGATAAAACCCGAAACACGAGATCTACTTACCTTCGATGAAGAACGGTGTTTCCTTGCTATTTAGAACCCGATTAATGATCCAAAGATCCTTGAATCCCCCCTAAACAGCAACCAAAACCTCTCTTAACAATCTCCAATAGAAAATATCTAACTTACATAAAGTGATACTTACCGAATCGATGAAATCTACTAGCAAAGCACCAAGCCAAACGAAAGGGAAAGAAAAACGAATGGAGAGGAGAAGGAGAAAAAGAAATTTCGGCAGCAAAGGGAATTTTTGGGGAAAAGAGAAGACGAAAAGTAAAAACTATTTTTCCAAAAAGGAGGGACAAAAAGATAACCCTAGGTTTTTTCCTTAAAGCCCACAACTCAGAACTTTAATGAAGCCCAACGCTTACTGAAACTTGCAGCAAAAATAATCCTAACGCCACTGCAGAGAATCAAACCCCTGACCCTGAGCATAATCCCTTGTCACTTAACCACTAGACCAGGAGGCCCATTTTGTTAAGTTTTTTCCAACAATTCCTTATAAGCCCATTGACCTCAAGTTAGGCTTAATTCAATTAAAAACTCAAATTTAGCCCAAGTTATAGCTTGAACTTAGGACCTCCGAAACACACACCAGAGCTTATAATTACTTAACCCAACATACATTTAAGCCAAAATAACACAAACCACAAATTCAAACATTTCCAAGCCCGAAAATCCTAAAAATCCAAAAATAAAAAATTTGGGGGGTTACAAAAACAATGAGTGTCGTAGCAAAGTTGGAAATCTTTCCTCGCGATGTCACTTACTGATTCCATAATATCATTGAACATAAGATCACAACAATTCAATATATGAACATTAGCATACTTACATTCATTTAATCTTTATGCTATTTACATATATGTCATAAAATTGTCACATCCCTAAAATCGGGTGAGAAGAATTTGGATTCAAGGACCAAGAGTTGTTGTTATTACTCTTAGTTAAAAGTTTGCAAAATTATGAAAAAAATTGAGTTGCTAGCTAGATGGTTAAGAATTAGTGTAGTTGTTATTTGAAGAATTGTTACAAAGTATTAAATTTTAGTATTTTTCTTCCATTGTGAACAAATTTTAGTTTGACTTAAATACTAATTTATCTTTGGATTAATTCGATAATTTAGCAATTATCTTTAGTTTATCTGTTGACTTATCAGCTTTTGAAAATTAATATGTGCATATTTTATTTTGTTTTTGTTTTTTCCCCTTTTCTTTCTCTCTTTCTTTTTTGCCATCTTTCTTTCTTCTCCTCTATGGTTCATTTTGCAGCTACCATTTTCAGCACCTTTGCTGTCCATTTTAGTCACCATAGCCACACCTCATTGACCTAATAATTGATCTCTCTTTTACTCTCCAATGCTACCATTTTTAAACACTTAAATCGTCCTCATTGCTACCACTTTCTAGCCCCCTTTCTGCCATTTTTGTTGCACCAAAATTTTACCTTTTTTCTATCTATTTTAACCTCTTTTGTGCCATTTAATTTTACTTTTGTGCCACACATCACAACCCTCATTTTTTTTTGGTTTCATTTGTTTCATTGTCGGTCCCTTAAACACCCTTTTGGTTGCTGTTTTGTTCTTTTTATTATTACCGCACCTATAGGTTAATTTTATTCTCTCATTTTTCATTAGTTAAATCAACCCTTAATCTTTCTTGTTTAGTGTGCATTTGAGATTTAATAGATCAAGCATCTCAGATTTAGAAATCAGAGTGCGTAAATGTTTTTTTTTCTAGAATCATTTTAGTTTTATTAATTCTTTTAATTTTGCCAATTGCTTCCAAAGGCCATAAGTGGTTAATCCTTACTGATTTAAGTGTTAATTTTATGTTAGTAACAGATTTAAATGCTCCGAATTATCCTTGACTTCCGAGGTTGTTTTAATTTATATTCAAAGCCAAACTAAAAATTAAATCGACCCAGTCTAGACTTAAGATCTAGGAATTGCAGATTAAGCAGTAGTGCGTTGGTTTAGCATTAATCAGATATGGGTTCTAAACCTTATGTGTGATTGTATAATGATCTATAATTGTATTTGGTTGCTAAAATTTTGTGCATGGCCGAATGGTCAGTGAAATTGGTATATTGGTCGATTGAAGTAAGTAAATTAATTGAGTGATGTGTTTATTAAATATGTTTCATGAATTGAATTTTTGCATGACTTGAAATATGGCGATTGTGATATTGAGTATTGTTTCTTTGTAAGCATGCCATTAATTGGAATCGAATTGGCTGAAGCATGAAAGTATGTCATTGTTATTGATATATAAAAAGTATGCTAAGCATGAATTGTTTCATTGAAAAGTATGCAATATTGCATTGTATGCGGTTGGTTTTTGTGAATGACGGAGGAATTCCAAGGAGTATTGGTGGTATACCCGCAATCATTGGTTAGTTAGTATACTGCATCAGAGTATTGGGGAGATTGGTAGCTTGTCTGCAGTGATATTGGCGATTTATTTGCAACTTTAATTGACAGTTTTAACTGCAAGATTGATATTGGTGGTTCAACCAAATTGAGCTTTGGATTCAATTGTTTGGTGTTCGGATGATGAGTTCTAGGGAATTCGTGGTGTGTAGCAAATAGTATGAGTATGACTTGCATAGTTGCATAAAATGTGTCATGAACATGACATTTGAGAAATTTGTTGCATTGATGCCATAGATTTTTGATAAAATTGCTACCTGATGATTAATTGTCTTACTATTTGAAATTGTGAATATTCTTCGGTTGCCTTGTTTAGACTCACACTGAGCTCTTGAACTCAGTCCCCTTAGTTTAAAATTTTCAGGTAACCTATGAGCTTAGGATTGGATTTGGGCCTTCGAAATTCTTATCGTGGAAACTAAACTTATTTAAAGTTTTGAATTAGTTTTTATTGGAATTGTAATTGCTTTTATTTCTTTTTGATCTATGGATTTTGGGATGTGTTATTTGGGTTTAATTGCATGTATGGTTTTAATTGCAATGAATTGACCTAATAATCCATAATTGCATGATATTGGGCTTAAGTAAAAATTATGATTTTCCGCTGTGTAGTAAAGAAATCAATTTTGAAAATATAAACTGTTTTGTGATTTGGATGCATTTTTTTTCTTTTCCAAAATTTCATTACTAAGTAAATGAACAATAATTATAAAGATGACCCTAAAACTTAATGTTTAAACAAAGATGACGAGTTATGTAAAGACATAATTGCATAAAATGCCCTCAACATTATGGGTTTTTGGGTTTTAGCATTTAACCTTTTTTTATTGACACCTTTAATGTTATGATTTTTTCAAAAATCAGCCCAATTTTAATAGTAAATGTGAGTTGACCGTCAATCAAATAGCAAGTCATCAATGTAGCCTATTGGGATGCCACATAAGCATGATGTCATAGATGACATAATCTATTAAACATTTTTTTTTCATTTTGTTTCCGTCTTCTTTCTTCTTTTCTCTTTCTCTTTTCCCCTCTATTCTAAAACCAAACTTCAATTTGGCGAGGACAAAGATTTAATTACTTAGCTAGTGCAAGTTTTTGCTTTTGAATAAAAAAATTAAAATAAATAAATAAAAAATTTAAAGCAAAACGCAATAGGCAAGTAAAGGAAATTTGGATTATCATTCGAGTTCAAAGTTTGATGCAAATTGCAATGAAGAGGCTTCAAAAGGAGTTTTACCAGATTTTATCGATGAACCGGGCCCATTTGGATCCAGAATCTATTTCCACTCGATCATCATAGATATCCATGCAATCAAGGATTAGTTAGAATCTATGAAGATTTCAACGCGGACACTTTTTACTAAAGAAATAATCCTCTATGATTTCATCTTTTCCTCATCAAAATTGAATTAGAGAATCTTGCTTTTCAGAGATTACAAAAGAATGTGTCATCTTTCTATTTGAATTCCTTGTAGTCGTCGCTAAGGTGAAAAAATCATCGTCGGAGTGAATTTTTTGACTTCTCGGCATGTACATGGCTATTTCAAATAACTGGCTAGTGATAGAAATGATCTCTTCTTTTGAATTGATTTCAGCTGTTCGATCCTAAGCTCTTAACTTAATGGCTCGACTTATAATGTGGTTGTTGTTATTAGATTTTGAGTCCACGATCCTAGCCGATTACGGTAACATCCTCACTGACATTATCTCGGATTGGCCACTACTAGCGAAATCATCTTTGCCAGAAAATTTCTTTTATAGTCATGTTTCCAATGAATCTACAACACTATCCATCTCTGGTCACATTTCGCGGCTTATTCTCGTCCTCTCTGCAAACTCAATAGCAAAGCGAGTATTATAAAGGCATCATTGTTTCATACTTATTCTTAGCCAACAATCTCCAATACGTAATCTCCAGAATCCATAAATCCAATCTTCATCACTTACTCAGTAAGGAATGGATCACTAAACACGAAACCAAGGTGAATCGGCTGGCAACGAGCCAAAAGCGGTTCGCATGGGGTAACGTACTCATTCGTTGCCAGAAAATCCAACAGCCCCGATGATTTGAAGATCTTTACTTTTTTTTTCTTTGGGGAGGAGGATTCCTTTGATTTGATAAAGAAAGATATTGGCAAGAGACTTATAAAAGAAAAATGCCCAAATGAAAATGCTAAAAAAAACACAAGCGCATTAGCTAGAGGGGAAGAGAGAAAAAGAGAAGAAGAAAGAAGATGAAAACAAAATGAAAAAAAAATTGTTAAATAGATGACATCATCTATGACATCATGCTGATGTGGCATGCCACATAGGCTACATTGTTGACCTCAGTTTTGATTGACGGTCAACTCACGTTTACTGTTAAAATTGGGCTAATTTTTAAAAAAATCATAATGTTGAAGGTGTTAATAAAAAAAATGTTAAGGGCTCAAACACAAAAACCCATATAGGTTGAGGGTATTTTATGGAATTATGCTTTATGTAAACCTTAACAAAAATGATGATTTTCAAAGAACGGTATTATTTGGCCATTTCTATGGTCCATGTAGTCAATGTAACCTTCAAGATCCAGTCATAACGTCTAGGTCGAATTTTGGGGTGTTACAAAAATAACTAATGTGCCATAAATCAAACTAACATTTACTACCCAAAATACCAAATCAACAATTTACTACTTAAAATTGTTGGATCTAGTGCCCTAATTGTAGTACTTTCGTCTAAGTAAACTTGTAATTTTTTCGAATAGCTTGGTTAATAAAATTATTCATTAATTACATTAATACTTTGTATATTGTCCTTACGTGTTTTTTTGCATGTAAAGAAAAATAGAAGCAAATGTTGCTCACTGGTTGTCTAATGTTTAACTAATGTTAAGCAGTATTATGTGGTCGGATTGTAATACGAAAAGACAACTTATATTAGTAGACAAACCTAAACATGTCCTTAGTCTAATCAGAAATGAGCAAACCAATTGAAAGATTAATATATCGTCTATCAAGTATAATTGGGAAGATGCTTTGTCTTGGGCATCAGAGCGGATGACTCCTAGAAAATAGATACATAGATGTAACTAACTGGACTGGCAGTACATCAGACTAGACCCAAGAAGAATAGATCTTGAATCTGTTTATGGATTTGTTCAGTTCTGACATTCATGGTGCGACATACCAAAATCCTGAGTGTATGCTTGACTCAAACACTGTGATATAAGTAAAAGCCTGAGTTCGGATAGATAAGAAACTGAAAGCTGGTGCGTTGGGTGTATGACTTTTGTAGTATGTAGCTCTATTTACAATAGTGGAATTCATAGCCTGAGACATGAGTAAATGATATCCTCTCATTGGAATTACATGGTTGATGAAAAGTAGACGTGGCCACGGGTAGTTTGTCTTTGTGATGAATGACTTGATTACTATTTGATAGTAAACTTTCATGAAGGAAGATGTAATGATTACCATGAGATAAAATAGGATCATTTTGAGAGAACGAATATTATTTAAAAGAGATTAAGGATATTAGGGTAACACACTTATTACAAGGTTTTTGGATGAGCACTAATCTAGTTGCTTTCGTAATGATATGTTGTTGGGGAGAGCTCAGTCACGATACTATAATGGAATGACTTTGTAACTAAATGAGTTTATAATTAATAGGTGAAAAGATAGAACTTAATTATAAATCATTTGAGCCTCAATCGCATATGCTCAACCGGTCCCTCTGCTAGCTCATTGAAACCAAAAATGAATTTCATGTTGAATAAAATGAATAAAAATGGTGAAAATGGAATCATTTGGAAATGAATGTGGTTTTCTCCAATATGAAAATGATCTGAAAATTGAATTCATGTTTTTCAAATTAAATGAAGTTCAAAAATGGAAACAAATCATTTGGTCATAGTGAACTGCTGATATAGAAATATTAAATATATTTTCTCATAGATTCTTTTACAGTAAAGTCGTCATGATTTTAACTGAATTAGAATTAAGTTGAGAAAAGTATTTAATTAGAAATATATTGAAGTTTATTTTGGGAAATAGAAAAATAATTGTTGGGCTGGATCAAATTATAAAGTATTGAGTTAAAAGCTCGAGAAATACTTGTAATTAAAGTTGATATGGAAGAGGCCTAAAATCCCCCTATGTAAAAGGGTGGGACAAAAAACCAAAGTATTATTAACTAGGGTTGTCGCTCCCTATACTCTTGGTTAGACTAGGAGTTTGTTTTTCTAGTTGAAATAAACTTCTACAATTCAACAAGAGTTCTACATTCTCTCCTTAAAAATAGATGGCACTGGTAGGGTTATTGACTCAATTTTTAGATATCGTTATTCTGCCCCAAAATAAAGACTTTTATTCTCTAAGAATTAAATATATTTTCTAGAATAATGATTCTACCAGTTTCTATTTCAGAAGAGAATTTGCACTTTCACCTTAAAGAAAAGAAAACTATTTCTAGTTCTATGTTTTGATTCGAATTGTTCAAGTCCACACTCGAAGCAATTCATGGTACGAGAATAACGAAGAAGATAATTTAGTGGAAAGTCGGGAACGACAAGGATCCTTCTATCTGAAAACATAGGTGTGAGTTTAGTCTAGAGTTTATTGTTATAAATATAAAAAATCGAGTTGATTTTCAAGAATTTTATTTTTGCTGCGCAAGAAAAGTTTTCAAATTGGATTTTTCCAACAAAAACTGACTCGATTCTAGGTAAATTTCACATATAGAAAACATAAAGAACTACACAAGCATTGCTAAGTCAAGAATTACGGTATGGATGCTCCTTCACTACTACCTGTGCATGAAAATAAACAAACCGTACACTGAATGATAAAGCTCAGTGGTAATTTCATGATTCAAGTCATATAAATGAAAGCATTAACATGATAAGAATATAATCAATGTGTGATCAGGTTTTAGCCATTTCAATTCACTTATTCATGTCTCATAAATCAATTCATACACTATTAAAAATTGGGAAATCAATATACACATATCATGTTATACTTTCTAACATTTAGAATACAATCATTTCCATTTCAACTTATAACAATCTGGCATTTAGTGCATCATTGGAATATAATTGAAGTATCATGCACTTAGCGTTATCATATCATTGTGGCACTTCGTGCATCATTGGAAAGTTTGAAGTAATATGTGTTCAGTGCTATCATATCATTCTGGCATATAGTGCATCATGAAAATCTACTGAAGTAATATATCTGGCACCTTAGTGCATCATTGAAAAGTTTGAAGCAATATATCTTGCACCTCAATGCATCATATCATACTAACACTTAGTGCATCATCAGAATATAACCGAAGTATAAAATCGTATGCAATCTATTCCTATGGCATGCCAACTATATCCGAATCTACTTGTACAGTTATAGAGTAACGAATTTCCAATTACATATCATTACCTATTCAATATCATAGTTCTATACCATTTCTGTCATCAATTCATAGTACAAATCATTTAACAAGTTCATATCATACTCTTTTTTACTATGTCCAAATCAATTCAATTCATGAGACAAGTAATGATCTTAACTCAATAGCTAGTATGCAACAGTCATGTATGTATAACATCATATATATATTGAACCCTAATCACAAAAGTACAAACCGAATTTTCGTTACTTGTCTACAACTATCGTTTTTCCTTTCTCTCAAAATGGCCTAACTTTGTCTTTAGCTATGCTCGATGAATCAATCATAAAAACAATATCAGTTCACATTCAATTCACATTCCAACACATAATCAACATATTTTACATTTTATTCGTTTTAGTTTCTATACTTGGGATACTCATATTTTTCCATATCTAACATCGGATTAAAATTTGATTTCACATTTTTCATTAGGGACCTTATACTTTCTATCTATAGCATAATTGCATGAAAATTTTCAATTCATTCAACTTAGTCCTTAATGTCACAAAGTAATCTAACAAGTTTAACTTAGTTTCTAATTAAGTCCTTATCACAATCTAAGCTTAATAACTACCTATTTCTTTAATCAAACACAAAATCATCAAGTTCATTTTAATAGAAACTTGTTAAACATCAACTAATTGAACAAATTAACACATGAGCTAGCTAGATAAAGCTCCCATATTCACTTTCTATAAAAAAAACTTATGGAAAAAGACTTGGTTAACTTAAGAAATCAATGGCTGAATATTCCAGATGTTTGAAGCTTTCTTTCTTTTTCATTAGCATGGTCGGTGGAAGAAGATGACAATTTCATATTTCTTTCCACTAGTTTGTTATTTATACTTAGCTTAAAATTTAATTAACCTTAGCTAATCATGTTTACTTAATTAATTTAACATAATTTATTCATTAATTAAAATTATAACCATTTAATGACTATCATCATCATTTCCCACTAACTTACAAAAGTAAAATAGTTTAATAACTATTTTGGTCATTTGGATAATTGCAAACTAGGTCCTTAGGGATTTTGTAAATTAAAACTCAATAGCTATTGGAATTTTACAATTTAGTCCTTGAGCTTTAATTAAAAATTTTCTCGGTTAAATTACTTAACGGATCTTTAATATATTTTCATATTAACTTCGTATATCATCCTATTTTATCTTTATAGACCCGATTTATGTAAATGAGGTTCTAAAATCTTATTTTTTGACACTGTTAAAAATCGAGTCGTTACAGTTTGGGCGACAAACTTAGTTAATTCTTAACCCATTTTAAAACTTCATCTGTAGCACCCATAACCCTTTTCCGTTTCCAGATTGGGTTATGGAGTATTACCGGATGATTCAGAATAATCAATAACAGATAGCAGTTACCAAATTAATTAATGAAATTCAAAAATAATTCAGATCGGAGTAGAACCTACACTTATGGGCCTTAAATCGAGCGTATGAGGCCTTTCAAATAGTTTAGGAACAATCGAGGATCATTTCGAGATAAAATAGAAAATTTAGGGAAAACAAGAAAATTTTTAAAATAAGGGTCACACGGCCGTGTGTCCAGGCCGTGTGGTTCCAAACATGGCCATGTGGTTACTCTACATGCCTGTATGCTTACCCATGTGTCCACCTGTGTAACTCACTAACTTGGGTTACACGACCGTGTCGCAGGTCGTGTACCAGCTCGTGTGTGCCCTGCACCTAACATATTTAGGGTACACATCCGTGCGGGTTGCGCGTGTTCTAAACATAGCCGCATGTGCCCAAAAATGACCCACAATATGCTTATTTTTCCTTAAAATGCTTAGGTACCTAAACCAACTTATATCATATGATCATAAGACCTCAAAACACATTCAATAACAACCAAAATATGCCAAATCAACAATCAAAGACCAAACCAATGTGTCATCAATGATACCACATCTTAATCACCCAACATTTCACTACTTTAATTACATTACTCAAGCCACAACACACTCAAATATAACTTATCTTCAATTTCTTTATACCATACCTAATTCAAGCCACACTTATGATTTCATGCTTGTTCACTTATGCTTAAACGTGGAATTAAACATACATTCCTCATTTAACAACTCATACCACAACATCAAAATGCACAACCAAACATATTAACAATACAGAACATGACTGAATGTTCCAATTACATTCCATATAAGCCAAGTCGAATTCAAAATCTACCAAAAGATTATCGGACAGTGTGATTCTTCAAGTTAATCCTATCTCCCTATTTCCACAAAACGTAATCTACATAGAAAGAGACAAGAACACGAGTAAGCTTTCACAAAGCTTAGTAAGTTTGTCGATTAAACAATAAAGCTTACCATATTAAAAGAATAATTAAAATAAAAAGATTTATAAACAGAGTTCCTGTCAACAAGGTTATTAACAAAATTCTAGTCAATCACAGCTCACAGTAGGTGAGTAATGCTCAGAAAATAGTACAAATCAATTTTCCACATTTCAATAACCTTCAGTGATCAATAAACAATGCCCGATGAACGATACATAGATACAAGTACAAGCTTAACCATCCAGAACACACCAGAAGCTCATATGAGCTAATCCAAATGATAACACACCTCAACATTAAGTGACTAGCCCGTAGGCTAACATTCACCCTTGTAAAACACCAAGAAACATTGTAATATAACACGACAGTCCACAAAAAATGTAGGACCTTAATATATTCTGTGATCTTCATATTTCATATCAATCTCGTACCTCGCACAAAATAACCTATTGACATGCCAATCATACTCTATCCTATGTTCATCGGCTTAGAGTATCTCAATTAGTAATCGATACCATATCAATTCATTATTTCCATTCTCAATTACTTGCATCAATATTATCAACATTATACAATTAAGTCCACATAATACATTTAAAATGTATTAAAATTAAACCGAACGAACTTACCAGACTAAATTGTAATGATGGAAAATGTGCAGGGACTACTTAACAACTTCTCTATGCCTCGATTTTCAACCCATTCTTGATCCAATAGAGAACCCTAGCTAGCCGAAGCTTGCTCTCCCCTTAAAAATGGTGTTTCAGCCTTTTGGAAGTCGAATCAAGAAGATGACATTTCAATTCGACTTTTATTTTAATTATAATTTAATTATTTACAAACTTACCATTATAGCCTTTTAATTATAACATATATAATTTCTAAAACATATCCATAAATGTCCATAATATTATTATATGGTATAATTACTAACTAAGGAAGGTTTAATTGTACAAGTAGTCCTTCAATTGTTTCAAAATTTGAATTAAACAAGCTTAATTTCAATTTAACCTTAAACTAATTAGGACTTAATACGCAAATAGCCCAAAAGTTAGTGGATTAATCATATCCACCACCGCTTGGACTTTTTGACCATGGTTTAATCACCATTTTGGTCCCTTTAGTATTTAAATATATAGCAATTAACTTTTCCTCTTTTACAATTTAATCCTTTTAACTTAATTAAGCAATTAGTAGTAAAAATTACAGGACCAAACTTCAATTCACCTATAATGCGGCTCTGTAAATACTTGATAAAAATATTTACGGCCTTAAATTATGGAAATGAGGTCCTAATACCTACTTTTCAAAAATCACATGACTTTTGGATTGAACCGCTTTACTTATATATTCGTTCAATTTATAAAATTATGAAACCATAATTCGATACAATATTCTAATTAACTCATAAATATTAAAGAATAATATTGACTTACTCATGGATTTTTGGTCCCAAAATCATTGTTTCTGATACCATTAGAAAACAGGCTATTACAACTCTCCCCCTTAGGAAATTTCATCCTCGAAATTTTTACTTGAGAAGACAATTGAGTATTGTGACTTCTTTAATTCCTCAGTTCCCCAGGTAGCTTATTTAATACGGAATATGAAAGATAATGATCTACTGACAATCTCGAATAATGTAAAATTTACCCTCAGTTTCACTAATCAAATCTATCCCAAAGCCTCATAGAGTTTCCCCAAAATCTCGAGGTGAATCCCAGATCTTCTTTGGATATAATAGACAATGATACTCTGTTTAATCTGACAATCTCTAATACATATAAATGGAAAACGAGTTGTTACAACTCTCCTCCTTAGAAAATTTCATCCTCAAAATTTTTACTTGAGAAGACAATCTAGTATTGTGACTTCTTCAATTCCTCAGTTCCCCATGTAACTTATGTAATACGGAATAGAAAAGATAATGATCTATTGACAATCTCGAATAATGAAAAATTTACCCTCAGTTTCACTAATCAAATCTATCCCAAAGCCTCTTAGAGTTTCCTCAAAATCTCTAGGTGAATCCCAGATCTTGTTCGAAAATAATAGACAATGATACTCTATTTAATTTGACAATCTCTAATACATATAACTCAGCTACTTTCTTGAGTGAATAATCAGTTCTGACCAAAAATAATGAGCTGACTTGTCAATCTATCAACAATAAGCCAGATCAAATATTTCTTCCCCTATGATACTGGCAATCCAAATACAAAATCCATCATAAATCGTTCCCATTTCTACTAAAGAATCATGATAGGCTGCAGTAATTCCGACAATACTTGGTGTTCTGTTTATCAGGATGAATAAAATATGTATTACAGTGAGCCTTAGAGAAAATGTCTCGTTTGAACTCTAGATTATTCAGAACACACAATCTGTTACGGATATATATCAGACCACCAGTATCCATTGTAAATCCTGTAGATAGCTCACTACGGAAATCCTGTAGTTAGCTAACAACTTTAGTTTGTCATCCTGCAATTCTTGGATTTGTTAAAGAGATAACGATCTAATTTTTAATTCAGCTAATACTGAGTCATTACTATAATCATCATTTTCCTTACCAGATTTAGGATAGATTAGTATAGGAACTTCCGGAGAGATTATCTAGAGTTTTCCATATAATAATAGGAAATATTTTACTTTGATGTATATGAAGCCCATCTATTGAATTTACATAATCAAGAAAACCAACTTCACTGAGTCCAAACTCACATTTACTAACTTTCACATAAATTGTCTCTCGTACAAAGTCTATTACACAATTCTCATGTGTTGATCATACATGGATTCTGTTCTAGAATAGATCAGTATATTATCAATAAACACAACCACAAAAATATCCAAAGAGGCTGAAAAACCTGATTCATCAAATTTATACATTAACAGAGACATTATTTAGTCCAAACAGTATTACCAGAATTCCTATTGGCCACATCAAGTTCAAACAATAGTTTTAAGTATATGACAATCTTTAACTAGCAACTGATAATAACCAGGTATGCATTTATCTTCAAGAACACTGTTATTCCTTTTAATTGATCAAACATGTCATCTATACGAGATAAAAATATTTATTCTTTTTCCCTAAATTTATTTAATTATCTATAATCAAAACACAATCTCATTGATCTGTCTTTCCATTTCAAAAATATCAGAGATGTACTTTAGAAAGAAACACTCAACTGAATAAAACCTATGTTTAATAACTCTTGCAACTATGCTTCAAGTTCTTTCAACTTAATTTATTCCAATCAAGATAGTACAATAATTATTGAAGCAGATCTAGGCATCAAGTCAACCATAAATTAAATTTTCATACTTAGGCGAAAATCTTAGTAAATCTTCAGAAACACATCAAGAAACTCATTAACTATCAGTACATAATCAATATTCAATCCCAATTCTTAAGTATCAAGTAAATATATATATACTAGAAATGTTTTACAATCTTTTCACATTGTTTTCTACACAAAGATAACTGAAAGAACTCTGGTTGCACTATCTGATTTACCTGACTCAACTATATTCATTTCACCAGTCTAACATTTCAAATCAATTCATTTCAGTCTACAGTTTACTATAGCACCATATAACTTTAACCACTCTATTCCCAGAACAATATCAAATTCAGGAAATGGTAGTAACATCAGATTAATAGGAAAATCATAGTCATAGATTTCCAGCAGACAATCAAACGCAATTGACTTAGGAGGTATATCCTTATCAATTACTAATGCAGTGCAAATATATGAGTAAGTTGATCCAGTGTCAATCAATACATATACAATAAATAATATCAAAGGGGTAGAATGTACCAGAAATAATATCAGGTGTGGTAGCTTTAGATCCAACAACTATGTCTTCGATCCCACTCTGAAACTCCAGTGTTATTGTTCTAAACTGGGCGTTTGCCTTTTTTTCGGAGTAGACAACTGTTTAACATTATTCACGGGCATAAATTCTCGATCATATTTATTGACATGTACAATTTCCTAACCAAATGTCATTTGATGACATATCTCTTTCTGAAATCAAATTTGAAGAAATGCCAGTTAATTCTGCCTCTCAGTACAACCGCTGTTAATGACGACCAAAATATAAGCCTTACCCATTTTACCAAGAGATGATGTAACGCCCCAGATTTTAAACATTTTTTGGCATATTTTGTCAAAAACTAAGTCTCTGTATCTATGGTTAAATGCTCTGTTTATGTGTTTGAGATCGGGGGTTCGAGTATTCCTTTTTAAAGTTTCTCTGTTTATTATGACTTAACCCTTACCTTTGAATTCTCTACTTAAATTTATTTCTACGTTAATCTATGATCAGCTGTTTAACGCCACAACAATAATGTGCAAGCATACACTGCGAATGCAAGTATACTAGACAGATATGACTCTGTCAGATATAAATCCCACGAGGATGGTTGTCTTTTGTCTATCAATGCTAGTGCAATAAATAGATAGAAACGAGATATATTGTGGGTGTAGTTGTTGAAGCAATAACTTGAAAACAATAAGATAAAATGTTATAATGATAAACTGGGATCCCCAATGTGAATATTCAACAGAATAATAAGTCCTTACAAGGTATAAAAGGATAGGTGATTGTCGATGCATGAAATTGCAATGAATATCTTACCAAGCTTAAATTCTATATTTAATCTAAGACTTAAACATGCACATTAGCCACACCTTTCGATGATGGCAATGGAACACTATTAACAACAAGTGGATTAAATTCCTCTAATCCTCAAGCAACTTCTATTGTCATGCTTGTTAGCTTGAACTGTCGCTGCATTTTCCAATGTCAGTGACTGCAATAACACTTCTATGCTAAAAACATTCAAACCCAAAGATTAAACAGTAGAAGCAAGATTGAATAAAATAAAATTTAACCTAGAAATCATGTGTACTTCTATACAAACATGAAATAGAAAGTAATCACCATCGTTCAGAAAAGAAGTATAAAAGAAACAAGTGGAGAGTACTTTTTTTAGAAAATCTCGACTTGACCTCTCAACTCCCTCTTGTGTCGCACTCAGGGCTCCTTGTCAAGAGCTAATTTGCATCCCTTTCACGTTGATTCACCTGAAGGAGGTTTAAGCCGCCATCGCCAAAAAACATCAAAAGATAGGTTAAAGAAGATAATCCTTCATCTCTCTCTTTTTCACGTCAATATTAATAGTTATCCAAATGGCATAGGTGTCCTTCCATCAGAATCATGCTGCCTCTGAACGTACAAGTTGGTTGTACCGGACTGGAAAACTCATACCTTTTTATTATTATCCAGACAACTGTCAGGTACGGCAACAATTCTTAGCACAATCTGGAAATACTCATGCAACGACATCAGTACCAAAACATGACAAAATTAAGGATAAAGAGGCTAAGATCCACTGAGTTATAAAATGCAATTTACTGAACTGAAAATGCTAAAATATGTGCTAAATATAACTAAATAGGGACAAATTAACCAATAAGTAGGGAAAAAACATATGTTCTTTCTAGTACTATCAATCTGTTTCAAGAATGAGCTTGTTGGTTCAATTGTTAAGCTTTTGCATACTTTTTGGTCCTGCGTTCGAGTCTTTACGAAAGCAATAAGGAAATATTTTTTCTATTAACTGTTAGGATAGTTAGTTTTTATTTTAAATGTTAATGAATTCTGTGACATTTTTTCTTTGTTCCTTTTTCCTCACTTCTTTTCCTTTTTTGTTTTTATCTTCTTCTTCTTCTTTCCTTGTGTGTTGCCATATTTTGCTGCTTTTATGACGGGGAAACTTCATCCTTCATTGTCTTCGATTGTTAGGAAATTTGCATAAGTTGTTATGAATGTCTGTTGGCAATTATTTGTCCATTTCGTCGAAGTAAGTTTGATTGGTTGCTTGAATTCCTTGTTTAAGTTCCAATTGGTTTTGTTTTAGGTGAGGATCATGACGGCATTATCCCTCGATCAAGTTCAATTCTCAAATTGTTGTTCGTAGGGGGTGAGTGGATAGTTGGTTGATTTTAGGTTTCAGGGTCATCTCTGTTGCTTCTACGTCAAAATCGTACTAGGTGCGTAATGAAAACCTGCTATTCTCTAAATTTTGACTGTCGGAAAACATGGTTCCCAAGGCCACATGGCTGTGTGAGCCATAAGGCCATGTGTCAAGCCACATAGCAGTCCATGTAATTCACTGCTTTCGAATTAGAAATACACGGGCCAGGGACACAAGCGTGTGTCTAGGCCGTTTGAGGGGTTGTGGGTCACAAGGGCGTGTCCTTGGCTGTGTGCCATACTGTGTAACTCACTATTTTGAGCCACATGATCGTGTAGACCACTCGGGCCAAACACCCAGGCCGTGTGGATGCACATAGACGTGTGGGCCAAAATACTCAAAATTTTCCTAGGGTTGTAAGCACCATGAGAATTAAATGTAGGCCTTCTATAGGGTTCATATTATCTAAATTAGACTGTAAAACTAGATATTTTATATTCTGAGGCTGAATAATCAATTATTTCTATGTATAATTGATACGATTACCGTGGAATGATAGTAATCTGTATTAACTGATTGTGGATTGTAATTTATAACTATATATACATCCTTGATATCTATTATGTGTAATCTGCATCTGTATTGGGTTGGAGAGGTATAAAGAAAGATGTGCCGGCAATTTAATGATCTACCGAATGGAGTGGCTAAGCCGTAACTCTGTATCTGATTTTGGCGATTTACCACATTCTGATGTAGTAGCTATTCTGTAATTACTCTGAAATGGGTCATATCGATATGAATTGGTGTGTAGGGCTGGATGGGTACTCAATACCCTATAAGGTGTGTTGGAATGGTCGGAGATGGTGTATAGTGGATGGGGGTAGGAAACTGCATCTAATTTTGATCTATTCTGCAACCGTATCTGAATTGTTCTGCATCTGTATCTAATCTGTTCTTTAACTTACCTGAACTGCTACAATATTACTGAGTATCATTTTTTTTGATTCTGTATCTAAATTTGGGAAATTATTGTTATGTATGTACTGTCGTTTTCCTATATATCGATTACACATGTTGAGTTATAAGATCATTTTATTTGTTGACTGCATTGCAAGTCACCCATAGAGTTAGAAGCCTCGACGTGTCGGGAGCACGATCATCTCCCTTTATTAGATATTTTATTTTTTTAATTTGAATTAACATATGTTTTATTTCGGATTTCAGTTTGCAAGCTCGGATTTCCACGTTGGTTTGTCTAGTTTGGTGTTTTCTAAATGATGAACTTTAAATTACTTTAATGTTGGTTTTTCTTAAACATTTTGATGTAGCCTCCAAACTTGGGCTTAACATCTAGGCCGGGTATGGGGTGTTACACATGACATATCTGAGATAATCATCAAGGAAACAAGCCATATCATAAAAAATTCCATGGATATTCTCAAACCAATACTCAACCCAAGCAAAATTTCATCTATTTTACCTTTGACTTCTTCAGCACCATACTTTCCAGTTATTAATCGAGATCCGTTGAACTATTGTAGTTGGTTAAAGACCTAGGGATACCATAAGAAGCATATCAGGGGAGTAGAAGTTGTAGAGCTACTAAATTGGCTCACGTCATTTCTGTAAACCACTGACTCATTAAGTTGAAAAGACATTTCAACTTTACTATCAGGCATTTACAAAATCAATAAACTATAACTTACCTCCTGTTTAGAAGTCAGAACATTACCCTTTACCTCATCAAGGACAGTATGATCAGATTCTAATAATATTTATTAAATTGTAAGAAAAATAGGGGTTAAATCAAATCAATCAATATCACATTATCACTTGTTTTTATGGAATGTAATTTTTAGACTCAAGCACGCTACGTTCAGTACATGAATCGATTAAACTGTAGCTCTGATACTACTAAATGTAACACCCATAAGCTATTTTCATTATCAAATTAAGGTTACGAAGTATTACCGGATGATTCAGAACAATCAATAATAAATCGCATCAAGTTACCGAATTAATTAATGAAATTAATAAATAATTCAGATTAGAGTAGAACCTAAACTTATGGGACTTAAATCAAGCCTATGAGGCCTTTAAAATAGTATAGGAACAATCGGGGAGCAATTCGAGACAAAATAGAAGATTTGGGGTAAAAGTGAAACTTTTTTAAACAGAGGTCATACGGGCTGTGTGTCCAGGTCGTGTGACAAAGTCCAGACCATGTGGCTACTCCACACGCTTGTGTCCTCACCCGTATGTCCACCCGTGTAACTCACTAACTTGGGTCACACGGCCGTGTCGCAAGCTATATGCCAGCCCGTGTGAGCCATACACAAAACACGTTCGGGGTACATGTTCGTGTGGGTTGCCCGTGTGCGACACATGGTCGTGTGACAGTCTGTGTCCTAGACTATGTGTGCCAAAAAATGCCCCAAAATTTTCTCTTTATTCCTCCAAATTCTTTGGTACCTGAACCAACTTATAACATATGATCGTAAGACCTCAAAACACATTCAAGAACAGCCAAAATATGCCAAATCAACAATTAAAGAGCTAACCAATTTATCATCAATGACACCACATCTCAATCACCCAACATTTCACTACTTTAGTTACATTACACAAGCCACAACACACTCAATATAAGTTACCTTCAATTCCTTTATACCATACCTAATTCAAGCCACACTTACAATTTCATGCTTATTCACTTATACTTAAACATGGAATTATACATACATACCACATTTAACTACTCATACCACAACATCAAAATGCACAACCACAACACACTACATGTAGGGGTGTTGAATTGGTTAACCGACCTGAACTACCATTAACCAAATTAACCGACCCTTTTAAACCTTGAATTGTTAACCGAACCAAAATTTTTTAAAAAATTAACCGAACCGAACTTTTTTGGTTAATTCGGTCGGTTAACCGAATTAACCGAAATTTATATATTTTTTATTTTTGGTTAAAACAAGTATAAAAAATATCAAAAATTAACCGACTTAATCAACCAATTAATTTATATTTCCAAAAAATTAACTGAATCGACCGAATACTTATATATTATAATATCATTTATTAAATTCGGTTAATTCGGTTAATCGACCGATTTCAAACCAAATTAATCGTTAACTGAACTTTCAAAAAATTATTAATTGCCCTCAGATCTACTTAAGTCGGTTAATCGACTGATTAACTGAATTAATTTGGTTTTACCCGAAATTTGCACACCCCTAATTACATGTACTTATGAAAATTTATAGAACATAACTGAGTGTTCCTATTACATGCTATATAAGCCAAGTCAAATTCAAAATCTACCCAAAGATCCTTGGACAGTGTAATTCTTCAAGTTGATCTGATCTCCCGATTTTCACAAAATGTAATCTACACAGAAAGAGACAAGGACACGAGAAAACTTTCGTAAGGCTTAGTAAGTTTGTCGATTAAACAATAAAGCTTACCATATTAAAATAATAATTCAAATACAAAGATTTATAAACAGAGTTCCTGTCAACAAGGTTATTAACTTCCTGTCAATCACAGCTCACAACAGGTGAGTAATGCTCAAACAATAGTAAAAACCAATTTTCCACATTTCAATAGCATTAAGTGATCAATAAACAATTCCCAATGAACGATACATGGATATATGTAACACCCTACTCGTATTCAGCATCGGAATAGGGTTACGGAGCATTACCAGACTTAAAATACATATAATTTATCATGCATTCAATTATTTCATACAATCATCATTCAAGTAAAATCAATATGTCCCATATAATAGCCTATGAGGCCTTGAACACACTTTGGGAGTGATTCAGGACTCAACTGGTAACTCAAGAAACCTCTATTGACTTGATTTTAATTTCAACACCAAGGGACACACAGCTATGTAACATGACCGTGTGTCACATACGGCCGAGACACACGCCCGCGTCTCTGCCATTATGGACAAAAATAGACTATTTACAAAGCCATTTTGCTACCCTATTTTTTTTACATACCTGTACAAGCATAATTTTGTAACATTTTATAACTCAATAGACAGCCAATCCATAACATTTCATACACATATTATACAAATTCATTATAAACAAATTTCACATATTTGATACACATAACCAACTGAACATGAAATTCAAATACCTAAATTAATATCATGCATTTTCCATTCATATGTCTTCTACATATCAAGACAACATTTGCATATTTCCATTCCATCTACTACTTGCCAAAACATACTATATTTGAATACTTGTACACAACCAAAACATTATACCAAATTAAGCCAAATCACATGGCTTTATCTTATACCACAACATGTACCAAAATCACTGTATCAATTAACCATAACTATCATCTTTATAACTAGCCTATACATGCCATATTTACATATATCCTTAAGTTCAAAGGTTCCAATTGGTAACTGGATAGTGTGATGCGTATCTTCGACTTTATCTGAATCGAGCGAGCTATCAAACCTCTATAAAACATGAAAAAGAAACAGAGTAAGCTTTATAGCTTAGTAAGCCCTTATAATTCATAATTAAACTTACCATTTATACATAATAAAGACAAATAAATAAGCTATACTCAAGTCAATTACCAAATTCCTGAACAAAGCATTCATCAACAAGTTAGTCTCATAAGTACATGTAATCATCCATTATCTCAATTTAATACTCAATACATTGTATCATATCAAATTATATCATGTACATCACTTGTATCATTTCACTCTCAATCATATAAACAGCAATTTATTCAATAACACTAACTCACTCATTTAAACAGTACTTCATCCGTATAACAATAATTCATTCAATAATAATAACTCATCCGTTTAAACAGTACTTCATCCATATAACAGTAATTCATCCGTATAACACATAGTTTTTGCACATAACTAATAACATAATTTATACGTGTTGAACCATTTAGAATTTTAAAGGATACTCGGGTGATATACATTAGAAATCCGTCAATTCATTATCATTTTCGCTCTTTCGAGTTATAAACAGTAATCTCCTCCTGAGCTAATGGACAATAAGCTCTATTAAGTTGAAACAGTAAGCTCTGACGAGCTGAAAACAGTAAGCCCTTACGAGCTGAGAACGATAAGCTCTTATGATCTGAGAATGATAAGCTTTTACGAGCTGTGGTGAGTCCGCAACAAATGTAGGAGCTCGACCAAAATGGTAACCCTAGTGACATGTCACTCGTATCCTATGAATTCATACGGTTCAAACGGGGCTCGATAACTATCAGTCTATATCAATAAGGCATTCATATTCCAAGTATATCAATTAATCAATTATATACATATATTTCAAATAATTACAAGTATTTAAAAGTTTGATTCTAATTATACGAACTTACCTCGTTCGCTGTAATGACGAATTAGGTCGACTAATCCAATACTTTGTTTTCCCCCGTTCTAGATCCAAATCTCGTTTATCATAATCTATATAATATCAAAATTTACTTATTTAATCATCATTTCATTTAATTTAGCACAATTTACACATTTGGGCAAAATTACATTTTTACCCCTATTATTTCACATTTTTACAATTTAGTCCTTATCACATAAAATCACAATTCATTCAATTTAATACAAATTCATGCTGACCGAATATTACCCATTCTCATATCAGCCCATATTTTTCATTTATTTTAAAATTCAACCACTAAATTTACACATTTCACAATTTAATCCAAAATTGACATTTTTACCAAAATTCACTTTACAAAACTTGTACATCTAATAACAATGATTTATTTTCCATCGTCAACTAACAAAATACTCATGAATTCAACAATGGAAACATTCAAATACTATAACAGTTTTGAAATCGGAGAGATGGGCTAGCTAGATTAAGCTGCAACGATCTCAAAAATGTAGAAATTATTAAAAACGGGACAAACTATATTCACATGCAAGGGAAAATGAGGAGGCCGAATGCTCAAGCTTCCATGGCTTTTCTTCTTTTGATTTTCGGTGATGATATCCCAATTAGAAAGATGGTATCCTTATTTTCATTATTTTAGTTAAGGTTATTTATTAATTTACTTATTTAACCTTAAGTATATTTCATTAAAACATGTATAATAGTGCCCATAAATGTACACTCACATTTCAAATGGTTTAATTACCATTTGAGGACCCCCATTTTAAAAACCATAGCTAATAAACACTTTTAGCTTCTAGAACTGTACTTTTACACTTTACACGATTTAGTCCTTTTTACCGAATTAAGCATTTAAACGGTAAAATTGCTTTACGAAACGTTCACATAATTAATCTATCATGCTGTAAACCATATTAAAATAATAAAATAAATATTTTGGCTTCAGATTTGTGGTCCCAAAATGACTATTCTGATTTGACCCAAAAACGGGCTGTTACAATACGAGTACACGGTTAACCACACCAAAAGCTCAAATGAGCCAATCCAATTGATAACACACCTCGGCACTAAGTGGCTAGCCTGTAGGCTAGCATCTGCCCCCGCAACACCCCAGGAAACACTGTAATATAACACGATAGTCTGCAACAAATGTAGGAGCTCAGTATATTCCATGAACAGAGCATATACAAAAATCATCGTCACATCTCATATCATTCTCGTACCACTCGCAAAATAACCTATTGGCATGCCAATCGTACTCTATCCTATGTTCACCAGCTCAGAGTATTTTAATCAGTAACCGATACCATATCAATTCATTATTTCCATTCTCAATTACATGTTTCAATATTATCTAACATTATACAATTAAGACCACATAATACATTTGAAATGTATTAAAATTAAATCGAACGGACTTACCAGAGTAAACTGCAGCAATGACAATGGTACATGGACTATTCAACAACTACTCTATGCCTCGATTTTCAACCCATTCTTGATCCAATAGAGAACTCTAGGTAGCTGAAGCTTGCTCTCCCCTTAACAATGGTGTTTCAGCCTTTTGGTAGAAGAATAAATATGACATTTCAATTTGGCTTTTATTTTAATTTTAATTTACTCATTTACAAACTTACCATTATAACCTTTTAATTATAACATATATAATTTCTAAAACATGTCTATAATTGTTTATAATATAAGTATATGGTATAATTACCATCTAAGGAAGCTTTAATTGTTCAAGTGGTCCTCCATTTGTTTCAAATTTTGAACTAAACAAGCTTAATTTCAATTTAACCCTAAACTAATTAGGACTTAATAAGCAAATAGTCCAAAAGTTAGTGGATTAATCATATCCACCACTGCTTGGACTTTTTGACCATGGTTTAATCAACATTTTGGTCCCTTTCGTATTTAAATCTATAGTAATTAACCTCTACCTCTTTTACAATTTAATGCTTTTACCTTAATTAAGCAATCAATCATAAAAATTATCGAACCAAACTTTAATTCACCTATAATGCGGCTCTGTAAATATTTAATAAAAATATTTACCTCCTTAAATTATGGAAACGAGGTCCTAATACCTCATTTTCAAAAATCACTTGACTTGTGGACTGGACCACTTTACTTATCTATTCGTTCAATTTATAAAATTATTAAACCAGAATTCAATATAATATTCTAATTGACTCATAAATATTAAATAATAATATAGACTTACTCATGAATTTGTGGTCTCGAAAGTACTATTTTTGATACCACTGGAAAATGAGCTGTTACATTATCTAACTTACAAAAATTATCAATACTTCTTGTTCATAATGACCTAATAACTCAACCTAATTACCTTGTCTTAGATTTATTAAAAAGAAATAAAAATAAATAGCTTGTGAAAAATAACAATATAAAATTCGCAAAAACTTTAATTTTGGTAACTTGTTGGCTTTTCCATTTGAGTGGAAATATGGATACATCTTTTAAATATGACTCCAAAGAATTATTCATTTTTCCAAAATGATGTTTCAGGGGGGCAGGATGGGATTGGATTTTTCAAAAAATAAGAAAGTGAGCAGTTTTTCATTGTCTAGAAATGTTTCCAAAAAGCAAGGAAAGTTTCCAAAATGAAAAAGATATCAACATATAAAGTTTTTAAAGACAAAAATAACTAGGAATAATAAAAAAATCCTAAAATGGAAAGTTTCGCCAAAGATGGAAATTTTTCAATAATGATCAAATTCATCTAACGAACTTTTTCCTTCCATGTTTTTACCTCATGAATGTCATGAACCAATTTAAGATGATTAGAAATGAAGTCTGGAATGAAAATATTAAACTTCATTTTCATTTTACATGCATGACCTCTAATTATTAGACTACTAGGTAAAACAAACCCTTATGAATCACTCTTTTATGGTCCATGATTCGTATCAGTAAAAAAGACAACACTTTTCTCAAATTTGTGTGATAATTTCTTTTAATTAATTTGGCCCAACAAGACATAATAACAGAGTATTAGAGTGTGCACTATAGAATTTTGGTTAGTATTTACTTTTGTTCCAAGATTATGATGGGAATCTTATCTTTACTAATTATGATAGGAAAACTTTAATTTTTAGGGAGTTAAAAAGAAAATTGTTGATAGAATTATTTCGAATGTTTCAAAGAATAGTCAGGCCATTTGGAAAAGGAATAATAAAAGTTCCAAGACAACTTAATCTAGAGAATGATGGTAGGGGATCAATAAGTATTAACTTACCCATCCATGAGGTGCATAAAAAGGGCACTATTATAATCTCTGCCTCTGATGGATTGGTGTGCACTATGAGGTAGTGCCACTGAGAACCACAAGACTAATACATTGAAATTTGTGTGGGTTTGGGAACCCATAGGAATTTCTTTTGCTTCGATACTTGTTAAAGGAAAAAGATCCCTATGTTGTTTCAATTATGCAAACCAAAATGTATTCAAGAAGGATGGAATGTGTTAGGAGGATTTGTGGTTTTTCAAATGGTATTAAGGTGAGTTCAAATGGCATCATGGACTTAATTTATGTTGGAAGGTTGTAATTCATGTGAATCTTAGTAGTTTTCATTGAGTCTAATTGATATTTAGGTTGATGATGAATTAAGTGGAAACTGTTATAGATTAACCAATTTTTTTGGAAATTTGGATGAGTGTAGATGACCCTAGTCATGGAATCCTTTATATCAACTAAGATTGAATTGTGATCTCCCATGACTAGTAGTTGAGGACTTAACGAAATTATGTTTTCCTTTGTGAAAATGTGGTAGATTGCATAATCATGATAGAATGTTTTTCAACAACTTTAAATGATTGTGATATTTGTATTTGAGATTTATTAGCTAATGGTTTGTGGGAGAGGGGTCATCATATGAACTTAATATTCATAAGTGTGTAGATAGAGTTGTTGCAAACCTGTTGTGCTTGGCTTTTTTCCCAAGATATTCAATTAAACATCTTAACATTCTTCTTCTAATAATTGCCTAAAAATAGCATGTAATATGCAATTGGGAAGATGAGGTGGATGTAACTCCATTTAACCATCCTAACATTTGTATGGATAGGAGACGTTACTAGACCACATGTATAAGAAAAATCTTAGTAACATTTAAGAAATGACACATTAAAATAATTTAATAATATCTTAGCAATAAGATAAAATCATTTTGAAGCTCTAAGAACATCTTAAAGTGATTTAGAAACTTTTCATGGGTGATCGAGGTGTCTAGGACCCAAAACAAACTTTTAGGAGACTAAAACGACCTGAACAATGCAGTGGCACTTGTCTAGGGGCAATGTAACAGCTCGATTTTAGCTAAATTAGAACAGTGGTTTCGGAACCACAAATTTGAGATCGTAAAATTATTTTAATATTATTTTTTGTGTTTACAGCATGTGAATATATATGGGTGAAAAAATTTTGTGAGATAATTTTATTGTTTAATAGCTTAATTTGAGAAAAAAGACTAAATTGCGTAAAATGCAAAAGTTGTATTCTATATGTTAAAAGTGCTTAATTGCTATGGCTTATTAAATAGGAGGTCCTTATGATGTTTTTATACCATTAATATCTTGAGTGGACCATTATGGACATGTATTCGTTAATTTTCATGTTATTAATCAAGGTTAAAATAGTAAATTGGTTAATAAGTTAATATTAATAAAAATAAAACAAAAATAAGCTTATATTATCATCTCTTTCACTGAATATAGATAAAAGAATTAGCCATTGAAGCATTTTAGGGTTTGACAACTTGGTAGCTTGATTAAGGTATGTGCTTTGCTCGATTTTTATGATTTTTATGTTTTTGTCATCGTTGCTTCGTGTTTTAGCTAGCCCATGCCTTAATTTTTGAAAGTGTTGATGATTTTGAAAGTTGCCATTGATGAATTAATGTGTTTTTGGATGTTTGATGATGAAATATGAAAACTTGGTGTTTGATATACATGTTCTGTAAAGTGATTTTTGACAAAAATGTTGATTAGGGATTACTTTGAGAAAGTGTAAATTGAGGGGTTAAATTATGAAATAAATGAAAAATTATGGGCTGTTAGGGACCTATAGAGAATTCAGCTAAGCATGGGTCACATTGAATTTTGTTAATTTTGTATATTTATGAAATATGGACTAAATTGAATAAATGTGTAACTTTATGGGCTAAAGTGAAAAAATACCCAAATATGTGTTTTTGGACTAAATTGAATGCGTTGATGAATAAAAGAGTTAATTTTGAATGTATATAGATCAAGTATGAAATAAATCGGATTTAGATCGGGGGAATCCAAAGTTATCAAATAGTCGATCCAGTCCCTCTATTCTAACTAAGAGGTAAGTTCGTATGCAAATAAATATCTTTAAATTGAATTATATGTGTTTATTTGCCATTGAAATGTTATGAATGTTGAACGAGTAATTACGAGCAAAAATCGATAGAGTTACGGCATCTGAAAGTCTCGTACGAACCTTAGGAATAGTATAGGATACGAATGTCTTGACATTAGGTTATCGAGATGTGATTACATGTAAGACCATGTATGGGACATTGGCATTGTATTGAGATTATGTGTAAGACCATGTTTGAGACATTGGTATCGCTAATCGATTTCGTGTAGATCCTGTCTGGGACAGTGGCATCGATATGTGATAACATTTAAGACCATATCTGGGATATGGCTTTATACGAGCTATATGTGATTGCTCAGTATACTTAACGATTCCGAATGGTTTAATAGGGAAAGTCAAGTTGAGAAACAATATGTGAATGAGCTAAGTGACTCAGGTACGTACGAAATTCATATGAGTATTGAAAAGGAGAAATATTTTATGAACTCGATTAAGACATTGAATATATGTTCAATGAGAAAGGTTTTTAAATTTGAATGTGTTTAGTAATGTTTAGCATATTTGAATTGATATACAAATATTTATGTGTTGAATTTATTTGTATATGGCTTACTAAGCTTTTGAAGCTTACTTTGTGTGTTCTTTCCCTATTTTATAGATTATCGAAGCTAGCTTAGACTCAGGGATCGTCGGGAAACGTCATCACACTATCGATCATCTTGTTGCTACTTTTGGAGCTTTGTATATTTGGTATATGGCATGTATAGGCTAGTGTCATCTTGGTATGTTTTGAGTTATGATATTAGCCATGAGATTTGGCTTGTAAATGTTGATATGTATGGTCATTTAAGTTGGCTTGAATTGTGTTTGATAAGTGATATGTATGTGATGTTTATAATGCCTTATATTTTGGCATAATGATTTGGTATGTTTGAGTATGGAATTGAGTGGTTGAAATGTTTGTGAATAGATGGCATGATGTAAGGCCCCAAAAATATTTGACATAAATGTGTATCTGCTTTAGTGGTTAAGTGTTTTAGGTGTATGTGGGAGGTCCCTAGTTCAAGCCTTGACTTAGGTAAAATTTGGCATATTTTTATGAATTAAGCCCAACCTTTGGTTGAAAGGCTTATATTAAGTTATTCGTAATTTCATATCAGAATTGGCCTGCTGGTTTGGTGGTTAAGTTATGCGTTGGTAAGTTGGTGGTCTTGTGTTCGAATGCCAGCACGAGCAAAAATGATATATTTTTGCTCGTGCTGTGTTAGAGTTTCGGTCAAATAGAAATTCTTAGTAGTGGGAGAGAAGTTAGGGATATGTGATTAGTTTTCCTATTTTTCCCAAAAGTCTATTTTCTTTCTGACGTCAAAACCCTTTCATTCCTTTCTCTCTGCCAAATTTTGCTTCTTTCTCCCCCTCTTTGTTCGGTTTTTCTTTTGGTTTCCAGTCTGATCAGCAATTGAAGGCACGTTTTGTAAGTATATGTTTATCTCTTTGTTATTGTTGCATGGCTAGTTCTTTTAAAAGGATTGTTTTGGCTCTTTTGTTTTAGGCGAAAATCAAGAACCAACAGGTGCTCTACGAACGGTTTAGAGTTAGGGATTCTTGTTCGATGTCGGTAAGTGTTTAGAATACTTTTTGATGTTCTAACGGTTCGATTATGAAATATTTCGGCTTAGTGTTCATTGGTGTTACTAAAGTTGGACCTTGTTTATGTCAATCATAAGGTCTGGATTACGAGATTGTGTTTTGGGAGCGAAAATGAACCAGGTATGTACCCGAAAACACAGAAAATGAGAATTGGTGGAAGCCAAAAAATGAAACTCTCGACACAACACGGGCATGTGGTTGCCCGTGTGGTAGGCTGTATGGTAGCACACGGGCATGTGATCGACGAACTAGGTCATGCACACGTGACACAGGCGCATGACACGGCCGTGTGGGCCACACGGGCGTGTAGGCCCACATGGATAAACCACATGTGCGTGTGGAATTCTAGGCCAGGCCATGTGATCTACTCGGCCAAGGCCAATTTGGGTCGTGTGGGCCCATACGCCCAGGCCACATAGGCATGTAAGCCCAATTTTCTGAAATTCTTTGAAAGGTTGCTTGGATCGCCCAAGTTGTCTGGGACCTATTTTAGGGTCGGTAAGAGTTACTTGACCCTTGATTACTTGATTTGACTATGTGATATATGTGCTCCAGTATGTTACTCTTAGCATGTAGACCGATTCGTATGTATGATTTGTTAATTGCATATTTGCACGTCATGTATTGTATGCTGTATTGCATCGGGGTTGGGTTGTTGTATATGGAGGAAGTGTTTTGAAAAGCTCCTGAGCCTGATATTTGGTAGCATAGCTGCAATTATCTGATTATGTGCTGTATTTCAGTACAACATGGTGTGTAGGGATAGGTGGGTCAATTTTATCCCTACATGGTGTGTAGGGTTGGACAGAGTTGGTGTGTAGAAATGTTTTAAATCAAATCAATTAGAACACTTTTTCCTGAACTAAGTAAAATTAATAAATGGGACGATTTTAAGGTCAATGCATTTTCAAAAACACTCTCATGTGACATCGAAAGATTCGGCCATAACGTCCAGGCTGGGCTTGGGGTGTTACACATGATATGTGTATAAATTTGCATGTTTTTGGTTGCCTATTTATGTGTTAAAATGATACCATTTTGATGGCTACGTGAGCATGAGAAAATGGTGACAAATTGGCTTTGCAAATGGCCTACTTTTGTCCATACAGGCAGAGACACAGGCCAGTGTCTCAGCTGTGTGTGACACACGGTCATGCTACACGATCGTGTGTTCCCTGGGGTACCCTTCGAATTAAAGTCAGTATACCTTATAGGTTTGGCACGGCTTAGACACACGGGCGTGTCTGCTGGCTGTGTGCGGCACATGGGCTGGCACATATGTGTGTGGTCAGCCGTGTGACCCAAGTCAGTAACCTCCCTAGTTTTCCCATGAAAATGGGACATGGGCATGCCTCGGCCGTGTGGTACAAGTCAGTATGTATGCCCTGTTTTCACACAGCCTGTTCATACGGGCGTGTGACCTTTTAAAGTTTGAAAATTTATAAGTTTCTCAAAGTTTGTGAATGTTATCAGTTTAGTCCCGAACCACTTCTAAGCATGTTTTAAGGTGTCGTAGGACCTTACAAGGGACAAAGTGATTGAGATGAATGGGTTTTTTAATGATGATTGCACAAATGTATGATTTATGTTGTGGTTGATCAGTAATGCTTCGTAACCCTATTCCGGCGACAGATACGGGTTAGGGGTGTTACAGGCAAGGTGTCAATACCTATGCTCTACGTATTGGTACCTTGGTCTACAACTGTAGATTTTAAGCTACTGATTTGCATGTTTCACAAAATTAGTTGAAAACCACTTCAAATTAATTCCAAACATCATCAAATCATACTAATAAGTTTCAACTCATTTAAGAACCTTATAAACACCCATTTGAACACACATTTATCTTATAAACATGGTCAAATCAATTTAACACCAAAATATTTAACTTAAAAGTATTAAACATATTATACATATAAAAAAATCTCAATATTTACAAATTTAATAAGGCAATACACTTAGTCGTGTACATGCCCATTCAATTGTCCAATTACAATTATTACAAATTAATCATTCTATGTCCTTCAAGCCTTACTCAAGTATGTGATCCAACATTGACATGGTAACTAGCTTCTTGAAAAGATTTTCTACCTACGTGTTTAAACCACTAACGTGTTAAGATCAAAGAGCTTAGTAAGGACACTAAAATTTCCTATTTTACCAATTATTGCACTTATTATAGAGTCTTTATCAATTATGAGGTTTCAGTTGTATGAGTCACTTACTAGTGAGAATTTAATTCTCTTTAGTTGTTCATCTTATCCAATAAGCCCAAGAGTGCTTTCACTCACTTAATCACTTTACTCTATTAAGGAAATTACCACTTATTAGTTCTTTTACTGATTTTTAAGCAGACATATAAGTTACAAATTCATTAATTTTTTGATCGAATTACACTCATTTTCCTCTAGTGTTTACAAAGCTTCCCTTATTAAGGGACTTATAAATATTACACTTAAATTCATTGAACTTGTTAATCACATAATACTTTAGTGTTAGGTTATTGTTTCACTATTTTAGCTTATTAATAACATCAACAGTTACACTTAGGTCTACTATTATCTAATTATTCACAACTTCACTTTCTAACATATCACTTAACCTATGTTTGTTTTAGCACATATTGTAATTATACACTCAATTATTGTTAATTATAACGTTTAGCCCTTAGTAATCCTTACAAAACACACTTGGGTACATGAGATTTCAACTGAACACCCAACATTGGTTACACTAAGAGTGCTTTCCACCAAACACACCAAATACTTAAGGCCCTTACTATGTAGTTTTGTTTTATGCCATAAGAAATATATTATTGTATTCACACTAAACATTGTTTTACAATAAATCTTCAATAGTTTTGTTTGAATTGTTTCTTCCTTCTTTGTTCATTATATTATCTTGATTTGAGAATCCAAACAAACCATTCGATATTTCTCTTAAATCATAGTGGACATTGGCATCATTCTTAGAGTGAATTCCTTCTCCTCTGCTCCTATTCAAAATTTGATTTCAACTTGTATTTCCCTTTTTTTCTTTTTTCTTTTTATTTTGTGGAAGGGGGCAAGAGGAGGATCTTGTTAGAAATTAGAGAATAACAATTAAAAATGTGATCAAAGGAATAAGTGATAGTTTTATTGTAATGAAAAAATTGATAAATCTATGGATTGCTCATATGCTTTACATGAGGTAGTAATAAATCTTTGAAGTGGAAGGTAATGAAGTAATTGGTGGAAAAGCATTTTGAAAATGGATTTAATAAATATTACATGGATGCTTGCATTGAAACCCATATAATATTTATGAGAGAGAAATATTTGGATGAAAATATTGTTATAATAAAATAAAAAAATCCTTTTAAGGTGTTTTTAGTTGACACAAGTCCCGTAATGTTACATTTTGGAATAAGCTTATGATGTTTGAATTCTCAACATTTCGAGCATCACATAATCTCATATTCCTGAACAGTGTCAAGATGTCATAATATAAGGTGTTATATCATTATGACCTCTTCCTTAGGTTATCTAAGATTCTAGGTGGAATCTGAAATTTTAGACAAAGTTATTGACTGCCTCCGGATGTACTAACATCCAGAGTGTGAACACTGCAACTAAAGATGTGGAATTGAGAATGTGTCTACAAGTATACAGGTTAGGTTGTAATATAGTTACAATGAAGTAGGTGAGTACTCCGAGGATTGTACCCAAGGGAGGCGAGTACTAGATTAAAGTTACCCTAAATGCAAATAGAATTAATTAGTAATCTAGATAAATCATATTACGATAAAACATAAAGAAGAGATTTTTGGGTTTTTATGAATGAAAGAAAAAAATTGCATAAATAAAGTGAACTTCAAATAACTAAAATCTAAACTTAATCAACTCTAAACATGGGTAATTAGTTCGCTGCAGTTGTCATAATCAACTGTCATCTCGAGCTCTTGTTAAATCAACTAGTCAATACCCCAGCAAGATATTCTGATTCGTCCACTGAAATACTGAGTCGGTAAGAACTACTTATCTTTCGACTTCACAGTCTAGAATGGTTCAGGGTTAAGGTGTTCACGGATAGGCAATACCATATTTGGTTTAATTCTGACTTCTTAGGGCTGTCAAGCCTAGGGTTTATATTCTTCCTTTCCTAAACAGTTAATCTGTTAAAATATTTCTACAAAACAATTAATTATTCATACCTCCACTCGTTAATCCCCCATAAGAGGATTAGTTCCTCATAGAATCTTTAAACATAATAAACTTGATAAATAAGATATGCATAAAGAATAAATCAAAAATAAGGTTTAAGAGAATCCTAATATTATTTGATTCATGAAAGTGCAGAAATCCAAAATAGTTTGATTGCGTCTACAAATTAAATTCTCCAAAGAACACGAATGACCAGAGCTGTAAGTGTTTAAGAGCCTATTTATAGAGTTTAGGTTGTTGTCGTCCTCAACCCTAGGTCAACTGATGCTCTTGTATTTAACTTTTGATTGTGTAGACAAAAATGCCACTGGCTCGTAAGTGTTACCTGTACAGGACCAATGTCGTGACACCGAAGGCAGTATGCTCAGGTTCAGGATTGCTTCCGAGGTGTTTTCCGACATCCAATGGTTGTGTCACAACACTTAAGGCAGTCACAAGATTCTTGCATTATGCTCTTAATGGTCACAAAACTAACTATAAATAGATAAAGGCAAATGCACCTATCAAACAATTGTATAGCTATGGTGAGTAGAGAATATTGTATCCATGAGGACTAAAAGTATTAGTAATTACCATTTTTCTATTATTTAAATGACAATTCGGGGTGATGTGTTTTAATCTATATTTATTAAACTAATTTAACTAAGAACGCAACAGAGAATGAATCAAAAAAATAATCGAATATTAACTAATGAGATAGACAATACCCAGGAAAGAATCCACCGAGACCTCACCTATTATTGTGAATCTAAATTAAATGATTTATTCACTTATGTCTTGATGCGTAGAAATCCCTAAATTATGTTAATATCTCTGTAGAGAGTAAGAACAACTGACTCTAGGTAGATTAATTGAAATCTCTTTCTAACTAAAACCTCTATCATCACATTAACTCGATCTACGGATTCCCTTATTAGATTTGACTCTAATTTGGTAGATTTATGTCGTCCTATTTCTAGGATTGCATGCAACTCCACTCAATTACGCTAGATCTACTCTTAAACAAGGACTTTTGCTCCACCGAATTAAGCATATTAAACATGAATTAATATCCCAAAAATATTAAAACAAGAAATAAACATATATAATTGAGAACAAGAATCAAGTATTTATCGCGTAAAAAAATTAAATAAAAGGATTCATCATAGGTTTCATCCTCCCTAGGTATCTAAGGATTTAGTTCATAATCCTGAATAGAAACATCTGAAAGTCAGAATAACCATAAGACATACAGAAACTCAATAAAACTTCGAAAGAAATTAAAAGGAGATCTTTTATCTTGATGGAGATCCACTTCCAAGTTGATTCCAATGGTGTTCTTCGAGTGTTTTCTTTCAATCTTCTTTGATTGCCTTCTTTTTTTTTCTTCAAGTTGGTATTTATAGATTTTAGAATGCTCAAAAAGCCTAAAAATTGAGTTTTTTTTTTGCGTATTTGGGAAGCAGGATGTGAAACTGTCACGGCCTGGCACATTGGCGTGTGTCCAAACCGTGTGGCTCCTGAAAACAGCTATATTTGTCTGATTTTGGCTTGTTTTTTGCTCCTTTCACTCCAAAATGCTCTCTTAAGTATAGAAACAAAAATTTAAAGTATTAGGAGCATCAAATTCACTAATTTACATTATTAATCATCCAAAAATGCATTAAAAATGGGTTTAAAATATATTACTTTTATAGCTTATCAAATATCCCCACACTTACTCGTTTGCTTGTCCTCAAGCAAAATCTTCAACTTAAATTAAAATTAATCTTTCTCAACTTGTAATTCCCATCAATAATGTTTCAATATAATTCAAGATATAATCATGCATTGACAATTCAACTAAAAGAGCACTAAAGTCTCAAACAATCGAAGCTAATATTTTTAAACACGAAAACATAGGTGTCTCCCCTTATTTAAGTAGTTACCTTTCATTCAACATCAATAAGAATTAACATCCTCACTAAATATTCACTTAAGTACTCAAAGTGTTTAAGGCTCACTAATATGCATTTAAAAGTCAAACAAGAAATGTCATTACCATAGGTTGCATGAAAATCAAATCTCCACCATTATAAAATGATATGATACAGAAATCAAAAGGTCTTTAAGAGGTTGTAATGGGGCTTAGGTTAAGGGTGTGGAGAAAGGCCAAAAAATTTCGTTATTATCGAGATCGAATTGATAAATTACCAAACTAGAAAAAATAAACAAATGCTGATGTAACATCCCTAACCCGTATCCATCACCAGACTAGGGTTACAGGTGTTACCTGAAAATCGGAACATTTTACAAATGATTCATAAACATCATCCACAATCATAATCAAACATTATCATAGAGTCCCTTATATAGGTCATCAAGACCTTAAGCATGCATTAAAAAGGGGTCGGGACTAAACTGGATGCATACAAAATTTCTCTAAATTTAAACATTTTCAAAGTTATATAGGTCACACGCCCGTGTGAACAGGCCATATGCCTCACATGGCTTTAGACACGCCCGTGTGCCAGGCCGTGTGAAAATTAGGGAGGCTACTAACTTGTGTTACATGGCCAGTCACACGTCCATGTGTCTAGCTCGTGCTCGAAACTGACTTGGCCACACGGCCTAGCACACGCCCGTGTGTGCAACCGTGTGGTCTGATCAGGCTCATTTTGAAATGGCCCTCTAGCAACACGATTGAGTCACACGCTTATGTCCCTGCCCGTGTGGCAAAAATAGGCCATTTACAAGGCCAAAATGCCACCCATTAAGGCTCCTCCCTACAAGCAACAAATAAACATCAATTGCATACCAAATGTTCAACCATTTCACAACCAATACATACACCAATGAAGCCATAACATTATCAACCAATTTCATGCTTAATAACCATACCAAATCATGCCAAAACATAAGACAAAATCATATCTAAACATTTGTTTCATAATCCTATTCTGCTTCATTCAATCTCATGCCAAAACTTACCAAAAATCCAAAATAAACACTTACCAAAAACTTACCCAAAATGACCTATTCTCTTGGCCATTCAAGAACATATCATAATAGCATAATTACATCACATAATTCATACCAAAACTCATTCATATTGATTACCAAAACCAAGCCAAATGACATGGCTAAATATACCCATTACAAAACATATCCAAATACTTCTAGCCTATACATGCTATACTTTTATATTCACAATGTCAAAAGGTACCAAAATAAGATTCGATAGTGTGGTGACGATCCTTGACGATTCACGAGCTCCTAATAGCTACGATATCTATAAAACAATACAAATACACATGGAGTAAGCTTTTAAAAGCTTAGTAAGCCATATACAAATAAACTTATCAAATAAAGCATATAAGCATCATCCAATTACATATACTTCATTGTCAAATACTATCACAAACCACATAGTTCATATACATTTCTCATATACTCAATTCATTTGCACATATAGCATACTTTCTCATACTTATATCACATATCATCACTTATACATATACTTACCTTTTATTCTCAAACATAGTATACATTTCATACGTACCTGAATCGGATACACATCTCATATAATCATTCATTTTCTCGAAATGCCCGTTAAACCGTTCAGAATCATAAGGATACGTGGATTGCTCGGAAAGCTCGTACAATGCCAACGTCCCAGACGTGGTCTTACATGTAATCAAATATCGATGCCACTGGCCCAAACAGGGTCTTACACAAAATCAAATACGATGCTAACTGTAACGCCTCGAATTTCTAGGCCTAGAAGTATTGGGCCTTGTGCGTGGGAGCCGCTAGGAGACTGAACATAAAAGTTTATTTGTGGAAGAAATATCACAATTGATTGTCTGCTACAGTGGTTAAGTAATTAGGAGTGTTTGGGAGTGTTGGAGAAGTCCTGTGTTCAAACCTAAGCTTTAGCAAAAATTTATGTTTTTCTCTTAAAGGAGCCTTGATGTTAGTGGGTAGGCTTTAAGAATATTTTTGATGAATTTATATCACAAGAATGTGTGTGGTCTAGTGGAAGTGGCATTACAAGTTAGCTGGTGGTCTGAGATTCGAATCCCCGCTTGTGCAAATAGAGATTATTTTTACTGATGGCCATAGAAGGAGGTGGAGTTGGACTGAGACTCTGTGGATGACTTGGTCATGAGTATTTCAAAGAAATTTGAATTGAAAGTTGAGTGATTTAAGGGAATGTTTCAAGGGAAAAGATTTGGATGAAGGAGTTTGTTTGTAATTCAAACTTGGTTGGTGGCTTAATTCAAGGAGAAAATTAGGGAATTTGAAATGGGAAGGGTTGGTTGCCGAAATTTGAACTTCCCATTGTGAAAATTCAGTCATAGGACCTTTTTTTTTTTACAGAGTGCTGAATTCTTTTGTGCCATTTTGGGTTTTCTTTGTTTCCAGTTTTTTTCCTCTTTTCTCTGTATTGCCGTGCATATTCTGGAATTTTACCGTTCGTGCAACCTTTCTAACTCTTTTCCATTTTAGTATAGAATTTAGAGGCCAAATATAGGAGTTGTTCTTACATGTTTGTGGCTATTCTTTTCTTTCATTTCTAAACCAAACATCTCCACCCTCTCCCTCTCTTATTTGTTTTGCGTGACCGAATAGCTTTTGGCCTCTTCTCTTCTTTTCTTCCTTCTCTCAATTGCGTTTTCTTTATTTGTGGTTTAGCTGAATAGCACTTGCCTTCTCTCCCTCGCCACTCATTCGATTTTTCTTGGCTAGCCGATTGTCTTTCTTTTTAGAGCCATATCCCTCTACACTTGAGTAAGGGAATTGATTTTGTTTTGGTTCACGGCTACTATTCTCCCTCTTTCTCTCTTTGTCGATATAAGTTTCCTCCTTAACACTATCTTCATCCACTGTTTCCGATAGGAGTGTGACTATTTTTCGTGGGACTCAAATCCTAGAGTGTACCTTAGGAGACCGAATACTCCTAAGTAGTGATTTTGTCAAGTTTTGGAAGGCGGCTTTGATCGGTGGTTAAACAGAGGAATCAGTTGCTATTCAAGGTTTAACGTCGTGGGATTTGCTCACTTATCACAAACAGGTGTGTATCTGTACTCTGTAAGCAGTAATAGGCGTAAGGCCGTAAATATGTGTGTAACCGTATGCCTTGTTTTGATAATCGACTGAAAATTCGAAAATGTGTGTGTTGTTTACTCTACTATGATTGTAGATCAGCAAAATGCCGAAAAGCCAGAAATATGGCGTATGATGCCACACGAGCGTACGATCGCACGTGTGGTGACGAAGAAGGCCACAATGAGCGAATTCATGGGCTTAGGCCGTAGTGGGCCACTTGAGCCACGAAATGGGCCATGGGCCTGCTTGTGTCAAATCAACTGCTAGGTGGAATATGGTTGGGCTTGTCATGTTGCATACATGGCATAGGCCGTTCTGGGCCACGTTGGGCCGGACTCGGCCGTGTTGGCCCAATGTAATTGTTGGCCCATACAGATAAAATGTATGTTATGTGGTAAGTTTTGGACTGGGCTACATCGTTTTTACAATCGTGAATAGTTCTGGGTTAAATGGGCTATATGGGCCTAATGGGCCCGTGGCCCTGCGTGGGTAAATTTCATTGTTAAGCGGGAAGTAGATGGACTTGTCATGTCGTGCATATGACTTAGGTTGTTTTAGGCCTCGATGGGCTGAAATGGGTCGTGTGGGCCCAATAGGCTCGTGGGCCCACATGGATAAAAACTGTGGTAAGTGACTATTAATGAACCGGGCTATGGTGTACACATAGCCGTATCTAAATTTAGGCTAAATGAGCCACACGAGCGTGTGAGCCCACTTGGGCCGAGTATTGGGCCTTAGGCCCACTTGCACTGTTATGTCTGTTTAGGTTACTTAAGTTGCTCGAGGCGATAATAGACCCTCGGTTGGGTCGTTAAAACCCCCGATTTGTAAAATTATCGAAATACCCTCGATTTGTGAAATTACCGAAATACCCTTAACTTGTAAAATTACTGAAATACCCTTGCTTTGTAAAATTATCGAAATACCCTTGTAGTGTAAAATTATCGAAATACTCTTGTAGGGTAAAACGACTGTTTTGCCCTTGTGGGTAAATGACTGACTTAGACTATGAATTTGACTAATTTTACTGTGATCGTATGACTGTGTTTTAACTGACTTGACAGTGGTTGTACGACTGATATGCTTTTAATATATGTTTAAATGATTGTTACTGAGCATGGCAATTTGGCAAACACGTGTGATGATTGAGCATGACATACACGACATATTGCATGGGGTTGGGACTTTGATACGGAGGAAGTTCTGATAGGATAGCACGGGTCACACGAGACGACTGTGGATCCAGTATTGATCTATTAAGGTCACACGGGTTGCACGAGATGACTGTGGACCGATGGACGGCTTAGTGCAGCTTAATTTGATTCTGGTTCTGTGCCAACCTAAAAATGGTTCTGTGCCATCTTGACTATGGCTTTGTGTCAAACGTATTTACCCGTGGCTATGTGCCTAACATACTTATTGATGACTCTGTGTCGATCATATTTACCCAAGGCTGTGTGCCGATTATATTACCGTCGCTGATGGCTATGTGCCAAACATAATATAGTTACCGATGGCTTTGTACCAATTATAATACCGCTACTGAAGGCTTAGAGTTGCATATATACTAGCAGCTTTACAGTGATTTCGGTTAGTGCCGCAACTGGTGCTAACATTGATGTGCTGGCTGGGTGGGTCGATTTTATCCCCACATAAATGTAGGGTTGGTACGGGAGGTGTGTTGGCTGGATCGTGGTGGGATGCATCCTCATACTGTTGCATATCTGTTTATGAGCTCTGTCATTGTATTGGGCTTAGGCCCACTTGTTCTGTTATTGGTTTGGGATAGGCCCAATTTATTCTGTTATGGGCTATGACCCAAAGGATATTAATGGGCTTTGGCCCACGCATGCTCTGAACTGGACTATACTGTTACTGTTAAAGGGCTTTGGCCCAGACTGTTTCTATTTCTGTTCCAGTACACTAACTGTTACTCTAGTAAGGGGATTACACTCTGAGTTTTCATAAACTCACCCTATTTATTAACTGTGCAGGTAATCCCCAACATTAGGAGGATCGGTGCTGCGAGGGATTCAGAGATGGCCACACAACTCCCTTTGGACTTTATTTATATTTTAGATTCCGTTTTGGGTTTTCAACTTTTGTAATAAGGCCTCTTAAAGTTTCTAGATTTTAACTTTGGGTTTTATTTACTTTGATTTATAACTGTTTTTAAACAACACTACGTTTTCGAAACATTCTCGGAACGGTTTCGTAACTTAGTTTTTAACATCACGTTTTCGTAAATCAGTTACTTTTAAAATTTGCTTCCGCAACTTAAAAGAAATTTTGGGAATAGAATTAATAACTTTTCAATGCACCACTCTATAAAATAAACTAACGTAACTGGGATTTTACTCAAGTTTTCAAATAAGAAGGGTTTTCAATGAAAACATGGTTTTTGAAAAACACTTCAATGTGACACGTCAGATTTGGGCCTAATTTCTAGGCTGGGTTTGAGGTGTTACACCAACATCCCAGACGTGGTCTTATACGTAAATCATAAGTCGATGCCAACGTCCCAGACATGGTCTTTCAGACGACGCCTTTTGGACGTTGGAGCTTTGTCAATACATATGTATCCTAACTATCCCTAAGGTTCGAACGGGGCCTTTCGAACGTCGGAGCTTTGTCAATACCTTCTCAGATGTCTCATTTTTCTCAACTCATATATTCATTCATCATAGATCAATAGCATATAATCGATAGTAATTCAATTCAAAACACATTTATTTGTATATAGACTTACCTCATACGGATTCAGATAGACGGAATCGGCTACTCGACAACTTTCGACTTTCCTCGATCTAATTCCGTTTTCTCTAGTTCTTGATCTATATAAATTCAAATTTAACTCTTTTACTTACCAAATCATTCAAATCAATCCACAAACACACATTTAGGGCATTTTAAAAATTAGCCCTTATATTTTCATATTTTGAAAATTTAGTCCCTAATCACAAAAATCACAAATACACAAAATTTGCATATACTTATGCTTAGCTGAATATTCATAGCACTCATAAAAGTCCACATATTTAATTTATTTCACATTTTAGTCCGTCAATTTACAAATTTCACAATTTAGCCCAAATTACTCAAATTCATCAAAAATTCAAAGACAAAACTTAGTAATCTAACATATATCTTTAATATACTATCATAAAACTTCATAAAGCTCATAGTTTCATCAATGGCATAACTCAAAATCATCAAAAAAATCAATAATTGAGACATGGGCTTGATAGAGTACTAAGCAACGATTATAAAAACGTAGAAATTATCAAAAACCGAACAAAATCCATACCTTAATCACCAATCAAAGTGCCAAAACCCTAACTTGTGTTTTCTCTCCTATTTTCTTTGATATATTCGGCCATATGATAAAATAATGAAACAAATATCATGTTTTGTTTAATTTAATTAACATAATATACTAAATACCAATTTTCCCTTTTATTAAACCATTACAAACACATTTATATTAAGGCCATAATTATCCACTCATGCTTTTAATGGTCTAATTGCATCATAAGGACCTCTCCTTTAATAAGACAAACCAATTAAGCACTTTAACAAATAGCATGCAACTTTTACATTTTACGTGACTAGATCCTTTTATCAAATTAAGCACACAAATGATCAGATTTTCATACGAAACTTTCATACATGCTTAACCACGTACTCTAAACACGAAAAATAATATTTAAATATTTTTCTGACTCAGATTTTTGGTCCCAAAACCACTATTCTAACTAGGGTCTAAACTGGACTTTTACAGCTGAATTAAAAACAAGTGCATAAATCAAGAACTATTTAAAAATAAAAACGATCTTCTTTTTAAAATATGAATTTAACTGTTCAGGCTCAACCAACATAAAACTAAATAATAATCAATATATATTTTATTTTATTTTATTTTTTCTTCTATTTTTTACAAGAACAATAATAATCAATTCAGCAGATGAACTAGAAGAGCATAGCTAGGCACTAACCAAATCTATAATAGCCCGTTTTTAGGTCAAATCTGAACAGTGGTTTTGGGGCCATAAATCTGAAGTAGAAATATTTATTTTGTTATTTCTTTAAGTTCTACAGCATGATAGAATAATTGTGTGAAAATTTCGTTAAGAAATTTTATTAATTGAGTGCTCAATTTAACTAAAAGGACTAAATTATGATAGGTGCCAAACTTGAGGTCCCTAGCTAAAGGTATTTAATTGTTATGAATTTTTAAATTGAAGGTCCTTAAATGGTAATTAGACCATTTTTTAAATTGGTGGACAAATATGGGCATGGTTAAGTATGTTTTTAATGTTTTTCATTAAGGGTATTTTAGTAAATTGGTCATTAAATGGATTAATAAGTAAAATAAGGCCAAAATGTTGTCCATCTTCTTCCTCCATAGCCGAAAATTAGGAGAAGAAATAGCTAGGGTTTTGGCCAAGCTTTCAAGCTCGATTGTAAGTCTGTTCTTATCCTGTTTTTAATGATTTTTATATTTTTGGGATCGTTGTAACTTGATCTAGCTATTTCAAGGACTAATTTGAAAGAAAGTTAAGGTCTAAATTTTTACCCATGTTGAATATGTTTGTATTTTGATATTTGATTGTAGAAAATCCATGTTTGTTGTTAGTTAAACTACATTTGTAAAGTGATTTTTGATAAAAACATCAAACAGGGACTTATTTGTAAAAGATAATAAAATGTGTAGAAAAGTTTTAATAAATGAAAAATGTGGGTTATTATGAGTACAAATGATATTCGGCTAGGCTTGGGTTGTGAAGAAATTGAAAGAAATTCATTTTACGAGCCTAAGGACTAAATTGTAAAATGATGAAATGTTAAGGGCAAAAATGTAATTTTTGCCATAATGTGTTTTTGGACTATATTAAATAATGTGATGATTAAATAAGCTAAATTTGACATTATAGATCAAGAAAAATGAAGTTCGGATCTAGATCGGGGGAAAAACAAAATAATTGATGAATAGATCCCTTTTGCCATTTTTGCATCCGAGGTAAGTTCGTATATAAATAAGCTTTATTATACTTGTAAGTTTAAATGCTTTAATTTTTCCATGAATTGTGTAAATGACTTTACAGACACGTTCGACAACATTTTGGTAAGCGAGAAATCCCGATCGAACCTTAGGAATAGATTAGGATACAAGTGACATGTCACTAGGGTTGATGCGTGATATTTGTAACAGGTTTTAAAAATTTATAAATAAATCGTTCTTGAGTCCAACTTATTAACATGATTAAGGCAAATTTACCTATCGAACATTAGTATAGTTCAGCAAGACCGGATTGTCGAACCCAAAGGAACTACGAGTACTAGTATTTACTTCCTTTTTATTATCTAGCGTAAAAATTAAGAGGTTTGGTTATCTAAACTAATTACTAACTAAGAATGCACAATAAGAAAACTTGGGAAAATACTTTTGGGAAAATTCGATTGATCTAGACAATACCTAAGGAAAAATCCACCTACACTTCACTTGTTATTTGACTCTGAATCAGACGATTTATTCATTTGACTTGATCCGTAGAAATCCCTAAGTTATATTATTATCTCTCTCGAGACTAATAACGTCTAACCCTAGGTTGAATAATTGAAATCTCTTTCTAATTAACACCCTAGAATTGCATTAACTCGATCTAGGGATTCCCTTATTAGGTTTCACCCTAATTTGGCAAAATCTTATCACGCTATCTCTAGGCGTGCAATCAACTCCGCTTAATTATGACAAATTCACTCTTAGACAGGGTCTATTCCTCCTCTAAATAAGAGCTTAACTTGAATCAATAACCTAGAATATCAAAACAAGAATTAAGAACACATAATTAAGAACAAGTCCAATATTTATCATACAATTCAGATAATAATAACAAGATTCGTCTTAGGTTTCATTCCCCTTAGGTATTTAGGGGGTTTAGTTCATACTTATGAAAGAAACATCTCAAAAGCATAAGTATATCAAAACATAAGAAAACCTAAAACTCTTGAAGGAACTTGAAGGGAGATCTTCAGTCTTGATGACGAATTCGACTTATGAGATGGATCAATCTGCTTTCCTTGAGTTATTCCTTGCTTCCTACTCTGCATCTCTCTTCTAAGTGCCTCTTCTGGTGTTTAAATAGGCTTTAGAATGCCTAAGAGCCCCTAAAATTGGCCTTTTCTGAATAGGGTTATACTTGGGCTCGGCAGGGACACGCCCGTGTGATACGCCTGTGTGCAATTACTCTAGCTTGTGGTCAAGGTTGTTGAACAGGCACAGACGTGTAGTCTACCCGTTCAAGTCGTGCTTCGATCCTGCCAAAGGGACACGGGAGTGTGACACGCCCGTGTGAGAAAGTCTAGGCCGTGTTGATTTCCCATGTAGGTCCATTTTCTCCGTTTTCGGCCCGTTTCTCACTCTTTTTACTCTCCTATGCTCAACTAAGTATAAAACATAAAATTAAAGGATTAGGAGTATCGAATCACCAAATATAAGGAGAAATCATCCATAAATGTGCTAAGCATGGGAAAAAAATATGTATAATTTACGGTTTATCAAATACCCCCACACTTAAGCATGTTCTAGTCCTCAAGCAAAATCCTCGGCTCACAATCAAAATAAATTCTTCCCAATTTATAATCCCTATCAATAATATCTCAAAATAATCCATAAGTATTCATAGATTGAAAATTCAACTAAAAGTACATCAGAGTTTCAAACATTCCAAGTTGAGCATTTTATCATGAAAACATAGGTGTCTCCCCTTATCTAAGTGATTACCTTTGATCAAAATATCACAGAGTTTAACATCCTCACTAAAGATTTACTCAAATCACTCAAGGTGTTTAAGGACATCAATAAAGGTACTCATTAGTCAATATGAAAAGTTATTACCATAGGCTTGCTTGAAAATCAAATCTCCACCACTATACATTGAGTTGATACATCAATCAAAAAGGTCTTTTTAGAGGGGTGTAACGTGGCTTTGGTTGGGGGTGTGGTCACAAGATGAAAGAAAAGGCTAGAATCAAGATTGAATTGAAAAATTACCTAACTAGAAAAATGAATAGTCATCAATTGAATACAAGTGAGCTTCTTCTCAGTATATGGAATTGACACTTAAGCTCAAAAACGACAAATTACAACTAATATGTATTGAAGTACACTTTTTTTTTAAGAACAAGTCAAATATTTAGAAGAGAAAAACATAGCTAAGCAATTAGTTCAAATCAAATCTTAACAAAAATAGGGATCAAATTAGAGGATTTCAACAATAATAGGTTATGAGTTAATATTGAGGGTAAATCAATTAATGGCTTGTAAGACTCAAACGGGTTCACTAAGGGTTAATTATGAAGGTAGGCTTTTGTGGAGTGAGTGGGTTAAACCTAAGTGCCTTTATCATCTTAACATATCAAATCAAATGGTGTGGTCTTGACTTGCATAATCAAGTAAGTTCTAGAATAACAAATCAATACTGACGCACTCATAATAAAAGTGAGCATGAAAGGAGTAAAATATACTCTAAAGGCTTAAGATCTCACAAAAATTATGGCTTTTTGATGTTCAAACTTGTGAATTCCAACTCAATATAATACTTAAACTTAGGGAAACAACCTAAATTTTTTTAATTCTTCAAAAATCAACTTATCATGCTTGATTCCCTAATGTCTTAAAGTTTAAACAATCAATGCATAAATGCCTATGTTTTAATTCAAGGCATATCAATAAAAATCATAAATTAATTAAAATTTATTCTAATAGTAATATGAGTGATTCACGTGAGAATAAGACAAAATTCAGGGATTTCTAATGATGATATGAAAGACCCCCCCCACACCTAAGATGTACATTGCCCTCAATGTATAAAGATAGATATATTGAAAATAATAATAATCATAAGATAGGAAGAGAAGTGAAACTTCCTGAATGATGAATGGAATCCTTAAATTAAAGTGATGGAGAGTAATCGGCCAAAGCAATGATGAGAGTGGAGGAGGATACACCAATGGTGGTAGAGGTTCATTAATTCATAAATCCTGTGCCAAAAGAATATTATATCTAGTGGTAGCTATGGTCGTGGTGGAGCAGGACATGGCAGTATTGAAGAACCTTTCCCGGTGGAGTTTTTAGTTCCTATGCGATGATGCGCTTTGGAGTTCTCTATAACTGTGATAGAATCAGGAACTTTTTAGGGAATATAAAGAAGCATAATTACTTGTAATGAAATAGCTGAAATTAAAAATTGTAAAATAATAATGATAAAACCTAGTAAAAATAAGCTTAAAGAAAAATAAAAAAGTAGTCTTAAAATAGAATAAAAGTAAAAACATAAAATAACAAATAAAAGTTTTTAAACATCTTCATCGCTAGATGGTTTGCGAGGTGGGGGTGGCGATGAGTTGTGAAGGTGCTGACAAATCTGGTGAAGTGTAGTATCAATGTGATCAAAACGCTGAAAACACTGCTACTCAAATCGTGTAAGGCGCTCAGAGATGTCAGAATATAAAGCCGCCGCATGAACTGGATGATGAGGAGGTGGTGGCTGAGTCAGTGGATCCTTGTGACGTGGAAGGACATCATCAGTAATGTCCTCTGGGTCCTCCTCCTTTGTGGACTGGACGAGGCAGTATTGAGGAGGGTATGTGCCAAGTCGTTTCTCGATCATCCTCATACTTAGCATGCTCGAGATGCCCTGTGGGGACATCTAGCTGATGAGAGTAAGGGAGGATGACTGTGCTGCTTTATTGAGGAGCCCAAAGTGCTGAGCCAATCGAGTCACATAGGGCCCGATAGAGATGACCCCTCTCCTGTGCCGTTCCGTCTGATGGCGGATGGCGAGGGCAATGAAGTAAGCAAGGTCGAGGACGTGCCCATCTGCTATGCTCCATAAGAAATATGTGTCGTAGGTGGTTACGAAGCCGGTGCTCTTGTGTCTTCCTGTCAGAGTGTGAGCCAAGATGGCGTGTAGATACCTTAAGGATGGAGGGAGAGCCGATGCCTTGGAGCGGCTAGGATCATAGGTGGCCGAGGCAGGGACGAGGTCCCTCCAGCATTTTAAAGGGGAGTAGTGGATGTGGCAGTGGAGGGTGTTGAGTTCATTATTGTCCATGAACTCCTCCGTGTATAGCCCTTGTGCAATCCCGAACTCGGGTACGCTCAACTGGCGTACTAGACCACCAAGGCGAAACTGGACAGTTCTAGGATCGTCGAAGTTGGTCATGACGGTCTGAAGATGGAACGTCGAGCAGAGTTCTAATGTGAACTCAAGATAAGTTGACTTGATGATCTCAAAGAAGAGCCCCACGAGTCAGTCGTCAGGAGGGGTCGGACCACGTCAACCAAGTGAATCTGTTCGACTGCGGCCCAGTCAATACAACGACCCACACCTAGGGGTCGGGCCCGTAATATCTCATATAACTCCTTCTAGGGTCCCAAGGGAACCTGGAAGAATGGGTGCCTAATCTTCATGGCAGGACCCGAGGATGACGCTGCTCCTTTCCTCTTCTTCGAGGTGAGAACAACGGTCTTCTTACAACGTGAAGATGACTTTGTACCTGCATTGAAAAATTGAAGTTCAACCAATATGCCCCAAGAATAGTATGGAAAATCAAGACTAAATATGAATATTTCATGAGATTTACATACTAGATGATACGAACTAAAACAACTAAATATATCAAGTTATAGGATTATGGGAATAATGAATGAATGCATGTGGGTAAGCATAAATTTCATGGAAACAAGGAAAAATGAAAGAGTATAGCATAATATAGTAACTAAAATGACAAAATTTTTATAAAACAAGCATGAGTTTTTAATATTCTAATTATGAATATTCATTCAAAATAGTTCAATAGAGTAGAGAAATAATGAAATAAGCAACATATTTAAAGAAAATAGAGAGAAAAGAGTAAACAAACGCAAAAGGAAGGAGCTTGGGGCGTCAGAATCGGTGTTATAGGCGGCACACGGGCATGGGAGGTAGGGCGTGTGGAGTTGTAGCAGTTAGGGTTAAGGATTTTTAAGGAGGGAAATGATGAATAGTGAGGGGTTTATATAGATTTTGGAGCACACGACCGTGGGACACGCCCGTGTGCCCTAATTTTTGCCCGTTTGTTTCGCGATTTTTAAAATTGGGCGCGTCTGACATTCAGCCCACGCCCGTGTTGCTTGGGCGTGTGGGTACACACAGTCGTGTTGCAAGACCGTGTCTTGCTTCATTCACTTCTCCCACGCCAGTGTACATAGGTCTACGCCCGTGTTTATTTTGACAGTGTCGACCACGAGTGGACGGCACGGGCGTGTCGCACGCCCGTGTTACATTCTCAGTTTCAACCACGGTTTCAAAGCACGGGCGTGTCTCACGCCCGTGTTGTTGTGGCAGTTTCACCCACGGCCATGTCGCACGGCCGTGGCAACTTATCGCATCCCATGTTGGGGAAAAAATCTTGCCCTGTTTTCACACGGCCTAATGCACGCCCGTGTGCCTGACCGTGTGGTCTTTAGAAAGCCTGCGTTCCATGATTCGATTAGTATGTTAGATGTTAAAAACTAAAATTTAAAGAAATTAACACTGTTAGTGCTCGGGTTGCCTCCCGAGAAACGCTTATTTATAGTCTAAGCTTGACTTACCTCTCTTCTGCATGGTCAAGGTAGTGCGAGGAGTTTACACTCCTCATCCCTGCTATCAACTTTATCAACATAAGGTTTAAGATGAGTATTGTTTACCTTAAATGTGCCAAATTTGGGATGAATTACCTCAATTGTACCATATCGAAAAATTCTGAGTACCATAAAAGGAAGTTCTTCATTAGGTTCAGAAGTGGCAACACGAGGATCTGCTGCAACTAGTAGTACTTAGTCTCCAACCTTAAGTTGATTTGGTGAGGTATTGAGCTCGTCTTGGCTCGGTTTCAGTTTATTGGGTATTCTCGATTTCTGTGTCTGCCATTCATCTAGCCCATCGATTTGTAGGGTTCGTTCTTCATAGATAGGTCCTTTGTTGTTGTTTGAACACGGCTCATATGCGTTCTTCATAACTGTTTCCTGCACAGAGGGTTTCACCACATGATCAATACTAGTAGAATGATTTATACAACCACCTTTAATTTTTGATGTCTTACTCGAATTACGAGCTTGAAGGGTGATTGTTTCGTCTCCCACACGAAGTGTGAGTTCACCTGTACCAACATCAATAATGGTTCTAGTAGTTGCTAAAAAGGGTCATCCTAAATTAAAGGTGCGTTACTATCCTTTTCCATGTCTAGAACAACAAAGTCTACTAGGTATATAAATTTATCGATCTTAACAATAACATCTTCAATGATACCCTTAGGAAATCTAATGGTTTTATCAGCCAATTCAATGCTTATCCTAGTTTGTTTGGGTTTCCCAAGACCTAGCTGTTTAAACATTTTATAAGGCATAACATTAATGCTTGCCCCTAAGTCAGCCAATGCATTATGAACATCTAAACTACCAATTAAACAAGGAATCGTAAAACTCCTTGGATCTTTCAATTTATTGGGTAGCTTATTCTGTAGAATGGTTGAGTAAACTGCATTCAACTCCACATGCAACACCTCATCCAACTTTCGTTTATTTGTTAAAAGCTCCTTTAAGAATTTGACTGCGTTTGGCATCTGCGAAAGAGCTTTAATAAACGGTAAGTTAATATGTAACTTTTTTAATAATTTAAGGAATTTACCGAATTGTTCTTCTATGTGGTCTTTCCTTGTCGCATTTGGGTATGGCACACGAGGTTTGTATTCTTTACTTACCGGTTTCTAGTCATTGTGGTCCACCTTACCCTTACCTTTACTTACCACAGTTTCTTGCTTCGGTTCTGGTTCAGGTGCAACTAACCCTTCCGCATCTTGAATGGTAATTACATTGATTTGCTCCCTTGGGTTAGATTCAGTGTTACTTAGCAAACTACCTTGTGGTCGTTCAGAAATTAGTTTGGCGAGTTGGCCTATCTAAGTTTTGAGCCCTTGGATTGACGCTTGTTGATTCTTAAGGGCTGTCTCGGTATTCTGGAAACGAGTTTCTAACACCAAGATGAATTTTGTGAACATCTCCTCAAGGTTTGCCTTCTTTTCTTGTTGGTAAGGTGGTTGTTGAAAACCTGGAGGATGTTGTGGCCTTTGATTTCTTTGACCGCCCCACGAGAAATTGAGATGATTCTTCCAACCTGCATTATAAGTGTTACTATACGAGTTATTTTGGGGTCTAGTGTTATCGTTACCCATATATTGGACTTGTTCTTCCTCAATGCTAGGGTTGAAGGGTTGATATTCTGTGTATGCTCCTCCTCCATTTGAATCTCACCTCATCACTGGATTTACCTGAGTAGAACCACACAAACCATCAATCTTTTTATTTAAGAGTTCTACTTGGTTAGATAGCATAGTAACCGCGTCGAGGTTGAAAACACCAGCAGCTTTCGTCGGCTTTGTCCTCATAACTTGCCACTGATAGTTATTCAGTGACATCTCCTCAATAAATTCATAAGCCACCTCAGGTGTCTTATTCTTGATAGTTACACCAGCGGCTGCGTCAATCATTTGCCGAGTCGAAGGGTTCAGGCCATTGTGAAACGTTTGGACCTGTAGCCAGAGTGGTAACCCATGGTGAGGGAATCTTCGCAAAAGGTCCTTGTATCTCTCCTATGCATCGTAAAGTGTTTCTAAATCCATCTGCACAAAAGAGGAGATAACATTATGTAATTTGGCTGTTTTAGCTAGCGAAAAATATTTTAATAAAAACTTTTCGGTCATTTGTTCCCAAGTAATGATTGATCCTTGTGGCAACGAGTTTAACCAGTGTTTAGCCTTATTCCTCAACAAAAAAGGAAACAAATGAAGGCGAATGGCGTCATAAAAAATGCCATTAATTTTAATAGTGTCGCAAAATTCTAAGAAATTCACCAAGTGAGCGTTGGGATCCTCGTCCTACAAACCATCAAATTGAACAAACTGTTGGATCATTTGAATGGTGTTAAGTTTCAGTTCAAAATTATTTGCAGCAATAGCAGGTCTAACTATACTTGACTCAGTTCTAGTTAAATTAGGTTTAGCATAATCATACATAGTGCGTGGAGCAGGATTCTGGTTTACTGGATCAGCAGCAATCACAGGAGATAGCGGATTTTCTTGGTTTTCATCCATCTCCTTGGTTGTGGTTGAAGTATCGTCCTCTTGCTCGTCCTCTGTGTATCTTAGGCTTTGCCTTATTTCTCTTCTATTTTTGCAAACTGTGCGGTAGATCTCACCGTCAAAAAGTAATGGTCATGATGGGTTTCTTCTGTTCATAAACTAGAAAAACCTGTCTGAAGAAAATAAATGAAGAATTAGAAAAGAAAAAATAAATAAAAATTTAAATTGCAGTAAAAGTAAAATGGCTAGAGTAATAAAAATCGAGTGTTCCTAATATCCTAGTTCCCCGGTAACGGCGCCAAAAACTTGATGCGTGATATTCATAACGAGTGTTAAAAATTTATAAATGAATCGTTCTTGAGTCTAACTTATTATCACAATTAAGGCAAGTGTACCTATTGAATAGTAGTATAGTTCAGCAAGACCAGATTGTCAAACCCAAAGGAACTACGAGTACTAGTATTTACTTCCTTTTTATTATCTAGCCTAAAAATTAAGAGTTTTGATTATCTAAACTAATTATAACTAAGAATGCATAGAAAGAAAACTTGGGAAAATACTTTTGGGAAAATTCGATTGATCGAGACAATACTTAAGGAAAAATCCACCTACACTTCACTTGTTATTTGACTCTGAATCAGACGATTTATTCATTTGACTTGATCTGTAGAAATCCCTAAGTTATATTATTATCTCTCTCGAGACTAATAACGTCTAACCATAGGTTGAATAATTGAAATCTCTTTCTAATTAACACCCTAGAATTGCATTAACTCGATCTTTGGACTCCCTTATTAGGTTTCACCCTAATCTGGAAAAATCTTATCACCCTATCTCTAGGCGTGCAATCAACTTCGCTTAATTATGACAAATTCACTCTTAGACAGGGTCTATTCCTCCTCTAAATAAGAGCTTAACTTGAATCAATATCATGGAATATCAAAACAAGAATTAAGAACACATAATTAAGGACAAGTCCAATATTTATCATACAATTCAGATAATAATAACAAGATTCGTCTTAGGTTTCATTCCACTTAGATATTTAGGGGGGGTTTAGTTCATACTTATGAAAGAAACATCTCAAAAGCATAAAGATATCAAAACATAAGAAAACCCAAAACTCTTGAAGGAACTTGAAAGGAGATATTCAGTCTTGATGATGAATCCAGCTTCTGAGATGGATCAATCTACTTTCCTTGAGTAATTCCTTGCTTCCTACTCTGCGTCTCTCTTCTAAGTGCCTCATCAGGTGTTTAAATAGGCTTTAGAATGGCTAAGAGCCCCCAAAATTGGCCTTTTTCGGATAGGGTTATACTTGGGCTCAGCAGGGACGCGCCCGTGTGACAGGCCCATGTGTGATTACTCACGCCCGTGGTGAAGGCTGTTGAATAGGCACGGGCGTGTAGTCTACCAGTGTAAGTCGTGCTTCAATCCTGCCAAAGGGACACGGACGTGTGACACCCTCGTGTGAGAAAGTCTAGGCCGTGTTGATTTCCCACGTGGGTCCATTTTCTCCATTTTCGACCCGTTTCTCGTTCTTTTTACTCTCCTATGCTCACCTAAGTATAAAACATGAAATTAAAGGATTAGGAGCATCAAATTCACCAAATCTAAGTAGAAATCATCCATAAATGTGCTAATCATGGGATAGAAATATGTATAATTTACGGTTTATCAAGGGTATTATGTTATGTGATCTGGGTGCTGGTCCTATACGTCCTAACGGTGGCTGAGTATACCGGCATATGTTGCGGTTACTTGACAGCTTGTGTGACCAGCACTGTGCAGCTATGTCTTGATTGACAGCTTGTGTGAGCAAGCCCGTTGATGGCTCAAGAGCAAGTATATATGTGTTATGAGATAGAGGCAGCAATGGCTACATATGTGGCACCTTGTGTGCAAGATTTCCTAGGTATCCGATATTATTATTTCGAGTGGTTCATTAGGTATGTCAGCTATGAGAATAAGTATGAAATTATTATAAGATGGTACAGGTACATAAAGCTTATGATTATTAAATTCATGAAATTATGATTTCAAGGTAAGTTTGTGATGGATTGAATTATGGTCATGAGATTATGGTAAATTACGTTATCTTATATTACATTATTTGAATGTTAAATGTATGGTAAGATTTGGTTATTTCTTTCGTACGAGCTTACTGAGCTATATAGCTTACTCCATTTTATTTTTCCATGTTATATAGTGTTACCAAGCTAGCTCGGGTTGGAGATCGTCGGAGATTGCGTCACACTATCAAACCGTCATTTTGGGTATCGATGATTTTAAACATTTTGAGTATATGACATGTATAGGGACTTGGTCATTTTGATATATGTGTCATAATGAATTTGGCCAAATGTGTTGGCTTATATTTGTTTAAGGTGATTTGGTAATTAGCCATGTAATTGGCTTATTTTGGCTAAATGGTTGTAAGCTTATTTATATAAGTATATATGCCAAGGCCTTTTGTTTCTATGTTTTGTAATGGGTTGCTATATACTTATTTATTGTAACACCCTAAACCTGGCCTAGAAGTCTAGATCAAATTCAGAATGCTACATTGATTACCGAAGTGATTGTAGGAAAATTTTACAAAACAACTCATCTTAGTGAAACAAAAGTATTTAAAACCATTTAATAATCAATCAATAAAATTTATAGTAAGAGTCAATATAAAACCCAAAATAAATGTATGCATGAGAATCTAAAACAGAAATTGTACCACAGTATTATAAAGTCTTACAGTTCAAAGTTAACAAAATAACAAAATCGTAACGAAAAACAAAACTGATAATTTATTTGTTTGTGAAACTGTCCGAGACCTCTACGTGCCGAGTCCATCCACAGAATCTATAACTGTACCTGAAAAGGGAAATGGAAGAGGGGGTGAGCTACTCGAGCTCAATGTGAGATCAAACCAGTTAAACTATAGGGACGGAAATAGGGAACTAAAGCAGTTCAGAAACAAAACATACTTACAGAGCTATTCAGAACCAAAGGGTACGTTCGAAACGGACGTACCGGCAGACAGATATTTGTTAAAGCATATTAAAAATTACATTCAGCTACACAAACATAGTGAACTCAATCAATTAGATACACTCATTCACAAGTACCACTCAGACAAAGTAGCAACAAATCTCAATAAGTCAAAGTAACAATCCAGCCAGAGAGTCTCAGTCAAAGTCTACAAAATTCACATAGGCACAAGTGCCTCTCAGTTGACCAGTATCACATTCAGTCATAGTAACAGCAACTCTCAACCATTCACAAGTTCCAATTTAGTTAAATAGATTAATCAGATGCATATAAGTGCAAATGAGTTCTAAAAACAAATACCCACCCATCTAGCCAACACACCTCTCCGTATGATGTCATCTTGGGTTGCACAGCCCATCCAACCCTACACTCCGTATGATGTCATCTTGGGTTGCCCGACAATGATGACAATCAGCATTGTCCACGACCATCAAGGTATTGGGACTGCGCTCGACCCTCTGGGAATTTGGGCTAACAGTATGCAGATAAACTACCAATCATGTAAATTATGTAGCAAAGCTAGCGTATAGGTTGTACTGTGCAATGCGGTGAATCACGGTACAGACATTCAGTATGAACTACTAGGTTAGATAGTGGTACGTAGCATAGTTAACATACATGCGATACAGTGTAATGCAGTAATCTGCTATACCGATAGATTGCAATAAAACTGCCAATTTAGTCATTGGTACATAGAGTAGCTAACATACATGCGGTACAGTGCAATGTGGTAATCCACTATACCCGATTTGATGTCATCCAAGGTTGCCCGACAACGATAACCATCCGCATTGTCCACGACCTTCAGGGTATTGGGACTGCCCATGACCCTCTGGGTATTAGGGGCTCACAACTAGGAGATCAGCTACCAGTTCAGTCAATCTCAATCGCCCTTCTCTTCAAAATCCCACCTAAAAATAGTATATGCATATGTATGTATGTAGTCAGAAGTACACAATCAGAATACCAGTTTCAGACAGTCAATTAGGGTGTGTTCTCCATTGCTTTTGGGATGAACTTTTTCTAAAAAAAGTGATTTTCTCTTAAAAGCAATGAAGAACACATATCATTGGGGCAACTTTTTTAACTTTTGGGATGAGCTTTTTTAGAGATGAAAAAGCAGTAAATTTTAGCTTTTTCAGCCAAAAAGCACGTTTGGCTGTTATTTTACCTTTTTAACCTTACTTTTTGACTTAAAATGTGTTTGATGCTATTATTTTGTGTTCTCTTCCTTGGTTATTTAATATGAGTTTTACAAATGTGTTAAAAGCATTAATTAAAAATAAAAAATATTTTTTAAAATAATACAATTGTGTCAATATCTAATTACAAATATTTAATTATTCTATGTAAATATTTAAATATAGTTTATATATTCTAATTAAATTTAATAAATAATTAATATTAATTACTTAGAAATATTTAAAATTAATATTATATATTAAAATATTAACAATAAGTTATAATAAATTATTTTTTATATTTTTACTAAAATATCATAATATTAACTAATTTGAACATTATTTAAATACATATTTGTTACTTTATAATATCATGTCTAAAATGGTCATTTTACTTTTCAAAAGCACTTTTTGACAGCAATATCAAACACTTAAATTTTTCCAAAACACTTCTGAAAAGTACTTCTCAAGAGCACTTTTCCACAGCACTTTTCAAAAGCAATGAATAACTGGCCCTTAGAAGTAGATATTCACATCCAATCATTCAGTTACAGAAGCATACATGTGCACACTCATAACTCGAATTCAGTATCAAGCTTATCACACAACCAATCACAAATAACACACATATCAAGCCCAGATCAGAGTCATAAATACCCTCAGTAAAGCTTAGTTGAGGGTTGGAGCACGTGGAGTTGCGATTACACTTGAATTTGACCTATAATCAAAGTTTGGCGAGATAGGGCAACATGCCCGTATGATCCAGCCATGTGGAGCAATCTAGGCCATGTGGGGGTCCAAACGCCCGTGTGCTGGGTTACACACGGCTGTTTGTTAGAGGCACACGCCCATGTGAAGCAGGGGCACAATATTGTGAATAGGCCGTGTAACTCGCTGTCCAAAATCGCTAAAATAAGGTGCAGGGAAAACATGGCCGTGTGAGGGTCTCACACACCTGTGTGCCCACCAGACACGGCCGTGTGAATCCAAACCTCAAATCTCTAATTCCCAATCTCACACACCTATGTGCTCGAGGGACATGGCCGTGTGAATTTTGACAAAATCCCCAAATCGGCCACACGGTCATGTAGCCAGGCCATGTGGCACCTTACTTGGCCCGGAAACCCTAGTTCCTAAATCCTCGATACATGCTTGTGTGGTCATCGAAAAAGTCACGAAACCACCCCCAAAATAGCCCAAAACTGCCGTTTAAGCCACCATAACAGTTCCTAACCTTTGCCCTATCAAATTACATCAGAAAATAGCAATTTCCCTTCACTTCCATTGTCTAAAAACCCAAAACTAATGGGTTATCACACACTCGAGAAAAGCAGCACATTTTCTTGCAAAATTAAAAGAAAAAATAAAATAGACTGAATTGATTCCCACACCTATTTTGAAGGTGAAGAAGATGACTGAGGAGCGAAGTTCTAGAATACGCAGTGAAAACCGTATTCCCAAAATAGAGACGAGCCAAAAGAAGGAAAACCTAGAAAAGGCAGAGGAAAAGAATGTGTAAAGCAAAATAGCAATTTAAAAATAAATAAAAAAATAAAAAGCGTATATATTAAAAAAATAAATAGCTAGAATACTTTCTTTAAGCCATGCAAAATAAAATGTTTCTAAAATTCACTCATATGACTCGAGCCCTGAACTCGGAAACAAATTACACAAACACAACCCCCAGACCAACATGCCCATTTTGTCACTTAAATGCACAACTTAGCTTATGTGTGCAACCTCCTCGCTGTCACTACACCCAAAACCTAGAACTTCTAGGCCCAAAATTCGGGGTGTTACATTTATGATTAAATAGCTTGTAGTTAAATGATTTAGTTTGTTGTTATGCTATAAAATCTAAATGATACAATGCATGATAATGGTAACCATATTGAAGCTTGTAGAATGTGAGTTTGGTATGATTGGATTTGGTAAAATATGATGTTGCAAGTATGTTAAGTGTTGATAATAAAACGATGTAATTAGCCTTGATTGTAGATGTCTTGGTTTCCTAAATATGCTATGATTTGTGCCATTAAGGTTGTGAATATATGTGTGTAAATGAGGGTGAAAAATGGCTTGGTAAATAGCCTTTATTTTGTCCACACAGGTAGACACACGAGCGTGTGTCTAGGCCGTGTGTGACACATAGCCTGCCCCATGGGCATGTGTTTTGGCCGTGTGTCCCCTGTACCTAGATTTTTAAAAAACAAAATGCATAGAATTGAGCACACAGGCAGATACACGGGAGTGTGTCTCAGCCGTGTCAGGGAAATAGCCTCAAGCACGAGCGTGTGTCCTGACCGTGTGAAGTCTACACCTATTTTATGAAAATTAAATTAACCACACGACCTAGCACACAGGCGTGTGACTTGGCCGTGTGACTTCAATTTGTTCATGCCTTACAAAAAAAATAGTTACACGAGTTAGGGACACGAATATGGGTGACCAAACGGCCTGCCCACACCACACGGGCGTGTCCCAAACCACACGGGCGTGTGACCCCTATTTATGTAAAAATTTCCTAAGATTTGTAAAGTTCTACAGGGTTCTCAGTATATTCTCAAAATATTTCCAAAGCATGTTTTGGGTCTCGTAGGCTCGTATTAGGGACTTTATGATTGAATACCAAATGGTTTTTAATTTGGATGTTAATTTATGACTTGATTTGTATGTTCGCTTGTGATGTAAGTCCGATAATGCCTCGTATCCTGTTCCAGTGTTGAATACGGGTAAGGGGTGTTACAAAATCAAATCTCGAAAAAAAGGGAGTCAATAAAACGAGAAAAAGTCTCAATGAAAAAATGAGTTATGGGTTAACATTAATGGGTAATTCAAGAAACGATGTACTAGGCTCAACGGGGTTCACTAAAGGTTAATTAAAAAGGTAGGCTTTTATGGCATAAGTGGGTTAAAACCTAAGAGCCTTTATCATCTCAATATATCAAATCAAAGGTGTAGTCTAAACATGTATAATCAAAGCAAGGTATAGAATGAAAAATCAAATTGGCACACTCATAACCAATAATAAAATGTGTAAGAAAAATGTATGCTCTAAAGGCTCAAAATCTTACAAAAAATCATGGTTTTTAATGTCAAATTATAAATTTAAAACTTCAAGATAATATCTCAATTCAAGGAAACAACCTAAAATTTTTTAACTTTAAAAATAAACTTATCATGCTTGATTCTATCATGTCTTAAAGTTTAAATCAACCAATACACAACTATTTACAATTTAATCCAAAATACATCAACAAAAAAATACCATATTGACAAAAATTCATTCTAATGGAAATATGAGAAAATTACTTAAATACAAGACATAATTCAGGGATTTTCTAATAATTACATAAATAACCTCCCCACACTTAAGATGTACATTGTCTCAATGTAAAAACATATATAATCACAATATAAGCAAAATATCATAAGAGAGGGAGAAAATTGAAACTGCCCTGAATATTGGATGAAACCGCCAGAATGGTGAAAAGCAGAATTGTAGGCAAATCTAAATGTAGTGCATGACTCTGAGAAAACTAATAAGAAAATAAACACAAATTGTGAAGAAGATTAAAAGGTTACAACTCAATTAGAAACAACTATAAAAACAAAAATATAGTTCAAAAGTTAAGAAACATAATAGGTTTAAGAAAATAACAATAAAAACAACTAAAAAGAAAATGAAAATGAAAATGAAAAAGAAAAAGAAATAAACTCACTGATACCAACAAAATTAAAGGTAATAGTAAAAAATAATACTAAAAACAATAGAAATAGAACTAAAAGAAGACGTAAATTAAAACAAAATTAAAATCTAAGCATAAGAATAATAAAACAAATACATAAAAATAAAAAGAAAACAGATTCGTAAAATAAAAATAAATAATACAAAAAATAATAACAAATAAAAATAAAATAAAATAAAGAAAATGGGTAAAAGGGGAAGACCGACAGAAGACGGTGGTCGGAGTTATGATGGGGGTTGCGTGTGGGAGGCGGTGTCTTGTGTGGGTGGGGGCAGAGTTGGTCAACTATGGGGAGAAAATAGTTGAGGTGGGTGATGGGGGTGCAACTAGGTGGGTTAATCGGTACATGTGTGGGTGCTCAATGGATGGGAGAGGCTAGTTGTGGATGGTAGCTCAGAAGGTAAAGGAAAAGGGGAGCTAGGGCATGGGAGAGGGACGTGCATGGATAGGCATGTAGGGGCACGACTAGGCTGAATCGGTTGGAGATTGGGGTGGTTGCGGTGGTCGTGGGGGTTGGTAGTTCAGGCGAGGGGGAGAGTGCGACGAGGTGGTCGGAAAATGTGAGGTAGGGAGAACTGCGGCGGGGGCTGAATAAGCAAAAAAAAAAAAGATAAAGTAAAACAAAATTTTAGGGTTTTAGGGATAAAAGGGTGAGACTGTTGTGTGAGGCCCGTGTTGGGCCACACACCCGTGACATATGCCCGTGTGGTTCCTATTCAGCCCATGTGCGATAAAAATTTCAACCCAGTCTTTACACGGCCGTATGCCAGGCCGTTTGTGATATCCTTCACTTCTCCCATGCCCGTGTGAGAGCCAACATACCCATGTGTCGCGATCGTGTCTCGCACACGGCTGTCTCTTACTCGTGTAACTCTTTAACTTGGAATAAAATTGAAAAAATTAGCTCCAGGGCACACACGGCTTAGGACACGCCCGTGTGTCCAGACTGTGCTTGCCACAATGCCGTGTGAACTATTTTAGGTCGTGCAACCTTTAAATTTGTGAAAAAATAAATCACAAGATCCACAGAGCAACGAACATGCCCGTTTGTCCAGGCGTGTAGATCACATGACTATGTCGCTAGGCCGTGTAACTCACTATCGACTGCCCCATTGTGCACACGGCCTTGGACACACCTGTGTGTTTAGGCCGTGTGGGTCAAAAAAACATTTTTCTTTAATTCTGAAAGTTAATTAGTTTTAATAATAACATGAAATAAAATAAAATAATTAGCAGAGTGTTAACACTCAGGTTGCCACCCAAGAAGCGTTTATTTAGAGTCTAAGCTCGACTTACCTTGCACGCACGGTTACGGTGGTTCATAGAGCCAATACTCCAGTTTCTTGCTATCAATTCTATTATCAAAGTAAGGTTTGATTTGAGTACCATTTACCTTAAATGTTCCAAATTCAGAATGAGTTACCTTGACTGTATTTATGGGAAAAAGTTTAGTACCATAAAAGGGTTTGATCTGTTTGCATCAAGCTCCATTCGTGGATCCGTTTTGTCTAGTAGTACCTTGTCCCCAAACTTAAATTTGATCATTCCATTCATATGCTCATCATGGTGTTTCTTTGGCTTTTCATTGTGCTTTTCAGTTTCTCATTAACATGTGTTATCCATTTATCTAGTTCATCATAAATCTTTCTGTTTCTATAGCATTGACTAGAACATGGCTCCATTACATTTTTTCGAGGGTTTCCTACAAAGAAGGTTGAGCCACATGGTCACTAACATTAACAGAAGATTTGTAATCATCTTGATCACTAGATGTTCTAACAGAATCAAGAGCTTGAAGAGTAATCTATTCGTCACCTACACAAAGTACTAACTCATCCGTACCAACATCAATAGTGGTTCTACCAATTGCTAAAATGGGTTTCCCTAAAATTAAAGGTACCTCACTACCCTCATCCATGTCTAATACAACAAAGTCAATGGGAAATATAAATTTATCGATTTTAACAAGCACATCTTCAATAACACCCCTAGGATATCTAATGGTTCTATCTGGGAATTGAATACCCATCCTAGTTTGTTTGGGTTTCTCAAGACCTAATTGTTTAAACATTTTATTGGGCATAACATTAATACTAGCCCCTAAATCAGCCAAAGCATTATCAATATTCAAACTACCAGTTAAACAAGGAATAGTAAAACTCCCTGGATCATTCAATTTGTTGGGTAGTTTATTTTGCAATATGGCAGAGCAAATTGCATTGAGCTCCACAATTGGCGAATCATCTAACTTCTTTTTGTTTGTCAAAATCTCCTTTAAAAATTTGACATAATTGGGCATCTGTGAAAGAGCTTCATCAAATAGTAAGTTAATATGTAATATCTTTAAAAGTTTAAGAATTTTACTGAATTGTTCATTAGTGTGGTCTCTTTTGTCGCATTAGGATATAGCACTTGAGGTTTATATTCCTTAACAATCGGCTTTTGCACTTTCTGGCTTACCTCAACCTTATCGTTATTTACCATAATTTCTTGCCTTGGTTCTGGTTCAAATTCAACTAACCCTTCTTCATCTCGCACAGTAATTGCACGAAACTGCTCCCTTAGGTTAGTTTCAATATTGCTAGGCAAATTACCTTGTGTTCGTTCTGAAATTAACTTAGCAAGCTACCTATTTGGTTCTCGAGTCTTTGAATTGATGCTTGTTGATTCTTTAGTGCTGCCTTAGTGTTTTGAAAATGCATTTCTGACAATGAGATAAACTTCATCAATATTTTCTTAAGGTTCAACTTTTTCTCTTGCTGGTAAGGTTGTTGTTGGAAGCCCGGAGGGGTTGTGCTTTCTAATTTCCTTAACCATCCCAAGAGAAATTAGTATGGTTCCTCCAACCTGCATTATAGTTGTTACTATAAAGGTCATTTTAAGGCCTAGAATTATTACCCATATTATTGATTTGTTTATTCTCTGTGCTATGAGCGAAGGGTAAACATTCTAGATTGTTCGTTCCACCTCCATTTGTGTTGCATTGCATCATTGGATGTACCTGCGTAGAAACATATAAACCATCAATTTTCTTATTTAATTGTTCTACCTAATTCGGTAACATGGTGACTGCATCTAAGTTGAAAACATCGGGTGTTTTCATCAGATTAATACTCATAACTTGCCACTGATAATTGTTCAGTGTTATCTCTTCTATAAATTCATAAGCTGCTTTGGGTGTTTTATTTTTAACTATACCACTGACTACTGCATCGATCAACTGTCTAGTTGAGGGGTTCAAACCGTTGTAAAATGTTTGAAACTGTAGCTATAGAGGTAACCCATGGTGAGGGCACTATCTTAGTAAGTTTTTATACCTCTCCCATGTATCATATAACGTTTCTAAATCGATTTGCACAAAGAAAGAGATGTCATTCCTTAACTTGGCTGTCTTAGTTGATGGGAAGTACTTCAGAAGGAACTTTTCGGTCATTTGAGCCCATGTGGTGACAGAACCTCGTGGTAAAGAGTTCAACCATAGCTTAGCTTTGTTTGTTAACCAAAAAAGGAATAACCGTAAACGAATGGCGTCGTCAGTAATGCCATTAATCTTGAAAGTATAGTAGATTTCCAGAAAATTGGCCAAATCAGTATTTGGATATTGGTCTTGGAAACCATCGAACTTAACAAACAGTTTCGTGAGGTGTTTCGTGACATCCAATGGCTATGTCATGACATAGAAAGCAGTCTCGAGATTCTTGCATTATGCTCTTGATGGTCACAAAACTAACTATAAATACGACAAAGGTAAGCATACCTATTGAATAATAGTATAGCTATGGTGAGTAGAGAATATTGTATCCATAGGGACTAAAAGTATTAGTAATTACCTTCTTTCTACTATTTAGCTGACAATTTAGGGTGATGTGCTTTAATCTAAATCTACTAAACCAATTTAACTAAGAACGCAACAAAGAATGAATCAAAGAAATAGTCAAATATTAACCAATAAGATAGAAAATACCCAGGAAAGAATCCATCTAGACTTCACCTATTATTATGAATCTGAATTAAATGATTTATTCACTTGTGTCTTGATTCGTAAAAATCCTTAAATCATGTTAATATCTCTTTCGAGAGTAAGAACAACTGATTCTAGGTTGATTAATTGAAATCTCTTCCTAATTAAAACCCCTATCATCGCATTAACTCGATCTATGGTTTCCCTTATTAGATTGACTCTAATCTGGTAGCTTTATGTCGTCCTATTTCTAGGATTGTATGCAACTCCACTCAATTATGCTAGATCTACTATTAAACAAGGACTTTTTCTCCAATGAATTATGCATATTAAACATGAATTAATATCCTGAAAATATTAAAACAAGAAATAAACATACATAATTGAGAACAAGAATAAAGTATTTATTGCGTAAAAACATAAATTAAATAAAAGGATTCATCATAGGTTTCATCCTCCCTAGGTATCTAGGGAATTAGTTCATAATCTTGAATAGAAACATCTCAAAGTCAGAATAACACAAGACATAAAGAAACTCAATAAAACTTCATAAGAAATTGAAAGAAGATCTTCGATCTTGATGGAGATCCACTTCCAAGTTGATTCCAATGGTGTTCTTCGAGTGTTTTCTTCCATCTTCTCTAATTTCCCCTTATGTCTTCTTCTAGTGGGTATTTATAGATTTTATAATGCTCAAAAAGCCTAAAAGTTAGGTCTTTTTCGCATATTTGGGAAGCAGGGTGTAAAATCGACACGGGTTGGCACATGGACGTGTGTCCAGTCTGTGTGGCTCTTGAAAACAACTATATTTGTTCGATTTTGGCTCGTTTTTCTCTCCTTTCACTCCCAAATACTCTTCTAAGTATAGAAACGTTAATTTAAAGGATTAAGAGCATAAAATTCACTAATTGTAGTAATTAATATCCAAAAACGTATTAAGAATGTGATTAAAATATGTTACTTTTATAGCTTATCAGCTTCCTATGTTACGACATCGAACTTCCCGTGTTGCAACACAACGACCAGAATTAAGTTTGTACGCCCTCTGATGGTCTCTTGCACACTCACTAAATACATTAGTGCACCTTTAGGCCTCATTCAGCCCCTAAGGTCAACAAAAGACTCAAAATACATTTTTTATTTGATTTAAACTAAACTATAAAAACTTAACTAAAACATAATGAAAGCTCCTTAAGTGCGAAAACTAGTTTAATCTGGTACATTGAATTATGACATATCAGTTACCCATTGTCTTTATATTACTTTGTGGTTTATTACATTGATTGTTAAGGATCTTTTATTTTTTTTAAAAAAAATTGTTGAATGCTCTAGGAAAATGAATTTTTTTATATAAATTTTTAATTTTGATGTAGGGATGAATTTCTTTATATGGATTTACGTTTTGAAAATAAAATCTTTTATCATTTTTTTGTCTTACATAAAAATTTACATATAAAGTTATAATAGCTTATGTTAACAAATAAAACCCAAATTTCCAAACGACATTAACAATTTTTTAAAAAAGAAAGCAAATTATTAAAACAATAGTCTTCTTAGTAAACTTGTTGGGAACCCCAAGCTATATTAAATAGAATATAAAATTTAGAGGTTTATATTGTAACACTCTATACTCGGCCTGACCACTTAGGCCGAATACCAGGATACAACACCACCGTCTCACATCATACACAGTACAAATGAGCTCATTATTAAATAAATGTCTTCCATTTCAGCATTTACAGGAGTTTTAAGTCAAGTATACTCCTAATTATCAATAAGAGTTGCTACAAACATTTTAATTGATCAATTAATAACTGTTGTACATACATGAGAGCCACTTTAGAAAAATTTCAAAATTGACTAAGTAGGTACCGATACTGGAACATGGGTATCGATATTTTCCTTACATGGTATTGGTGCAGATTGGAAAATCGATACCAAAACAACATTCTGTTTCTCGCCTAAAAATGAAACACCAGAAATTATCAGTACCTTTCAATAAGTATTGGTAATTTTACCCTAAGTATCTATACTCGGGATATGGTATCGATACCAATTTACGATTCTGACTTCTTGCACATTTGAAAATCACAGAGGTATCATTTTTAAATCTCAAATATCGATACCTCAACTTCAGATAATAAAAATTCAGCAAATTTAAGCATACAAACCATTCCAACATAAGTCTATTCAATATGCATCTTTTACCATATCAAATTAATGTCAAAACAACTATAGTATCAGTTTCAAGCATCAAGAATGAGTAAGAGCAACAATCAACATATCATGTGATCGCGTGATTTCGTGATAGGTTTTAAATATTTGCAGCCTTCGTTCTTCATAAGTAGGTCCTCTACTATTGCTTGAGAATGACTCATGTGCTTCCTTTAGACTCATTTCCTACAAAGTAGGTTGTACCATATTGTCAGTTTTAGTAGAATGGGTTAAACGATCACCTTCAATTTCCGGTGTGTTGCCAGAATTGCGAGCTTGAAGAGTGATTGTTTTTTCTCCCACACGGAGTGTGAGTTCACCTGTGCCAACATCAATAATCGTTTTAGCAGTTGCTAAAAAGGGCCTTCCTAAGATCAAAGGAGTGTTGCTATCTTCCTCTATGTCTAAAACAATCAAGTCAATAGGAAATATAAATTTATCGATTTTAACTAGCACATCTTCAATAATACCCCTAGGAAATCTTATAGTTTTATCTACTAATTGAATGCTCATCCTAGTCTATTTGGGTTTCCCAAGACCTATTTTTTTGAACATTTTGTAGGGCATGACGTCAATACTAGCCCCTAAATCAGCTAATGCATTATTAACATCTAAACTACCAATTAAGCAAGGAATTGTAAAACTCTCTGGATCTTTTAATTTGTTCGGTAGCTTATTTTTCAGAATAGCTGAGCACACTGCGTTTAGCTCCACATGCGACGCCTCATCCAACTTCCACTTATTTGCTAAAAGCTCCTTTAAAATTTTCATTGCGTTTGGCATCTGCGATAGGGCTTTAATAAACGGTAAGTTAATATGTAATTTTTTTAAGAGTTTAAGGAATTTACCAAATTGTTCATCCGAGCGGTCTTTCCTTGTCGTGTTAGGGTATGACACACGAGGTTTATATTTGACATTCACTGATTTGTTTTTATTATGACCTACCTCACATTGACCTTTGCTTACTACAGTTTCTTGCTTCAGTTCTAGTTCAGGCTCAACGACTCCTTTGTCATCTTGAATATTAATTGCGTTGAGTTGTTCCCTTGGGTTGGGTTCAATATTACTTGGCAAGCTACCTTGTGGTCGTTCGGAGATTAGTTTAGAAAGCTAGCCTATCTGAGTTTCGAGCCCTTGGATTGACACTTGTTGATTTTTAAGTGCTGTTTCGGTGTTCTGAAAACGGGTTTATGACATTGATATAAACTTTGAGAGCATCTCTTCAAGGTTCAGCTTCTTTTCCTGTTGGTAGGGTGGTTGTTGGTAGCCTGGAGGTGGTCTCTGATTTCTTTGGCCTCCCTATGAGAAATTTGGGTGGTTCCTCCAACCTACATTGTAAGTGTTACTATATGGATTGTTTTGAGATCGATAATTATTACCCATGTAATTTAACTGCTCGTTATCCATGTTGTGGCCATAAGGTTGGTATTCCGAATTGCTTGATCCACCTCTACTTGCTTCACACTGCATTACTGGGTGAACCTGTGAAGAACTAAGAAAACCATCAACTTTCTTATTTAAGAGTTCTACTTAATTAGAGAGCATGATTGTAACACCCCGAACCCGAGACCGACACCGGAGTCGGACACGAGATGTTAACAAACTTTGAAAAAATTTTCCAGACACTGCCCAGTCTGAGTACTAGTCGCTTCAAAAATCATATCTTGAGTTTCACAACTCTAAAATCAGTTTTGTGATTTTTCCCTGAAACTAGACTCATGTCCCCACCTATGTATTTTTTTCTATAATTTTTGGTTGGGCCAATTAGTACAGTTTATTAGTCAAAGTCTCCCATGTTACAGGGGTCGACTACACTGACCTTTTCCCATTACGACTTGGATATCTCTCTGCACAGAGCTTCAATACTGATGCCGTTTGTTTCTATGGAAACTAGACTCAGAGAGGAATCCATACATATATGGTGTGACCCCTAATTATCTCTGGTCAATTTATAGTGAATTTCCAAAGTCGGAACAGGGAATCCAGAAACTGTTCTGGCCCTGTTCCACAAGAACCTGAATATCTCTTACTGTACTGTTCATATGATTGTTTCGTTACTTTCATATGAAAGTATATTCATCAAGGTTTGATTACATAATTTATTCACTATTTAATTCCACTCCTACGAATTCTTGTGATTTTTCCAATCCACACCACTGCTGCTGTCAGCCTCTGTTTTCAAAGTAAACCTTACCTATTTTCGGGGTTTCATGGACCAACTAGGGCCTTGTTATACATATGCCCACATATGATCATACTTAGCCATTCCAATGGCTGATCATTTGCTCAACACTTCCATTCCAACTATAGTTACATCATGAAACCATCTATACATTCATAAACACGAATGGTCTAATGCCATACTCCACTTCTACAAGCCATTTTCGCATGGCTGTACACTTATACATTTCATAAAGTACTCGAAAAACAACAATGGGTAGTCCTATACATGCCATATCAAAATTCAACCAAAATAGTACCCAAAAGAGCCTTTGATAGTGTGGGCGACTTCGACTTCAAGATCCCGAGTCCGATAGCTGGAGAACCAAAAATCTATAAAACAGAGGAGCAGTGTAACGAGTAAGCAATTTATGCTTAGTAAGTTTTGAGCAAGGAATTCCAGCATGAACAAAGAATAACACACAATTAGCTAAACGGAATATTTCACAATACGCAATTTACCGATATCAAACTTGCTTCACAACATTAACAACCCTTATGTACATACACAATAGACTAACTTAGCCGAAGGCCGGTAGCTCGTTTATCAACTGAGCGAACATTTATTTGTAAGGGCTCGATTAAATTCAACACATACGTAACATATCCCCATATTGGGATGTTTTTCGAGTATTCGCTGGAATTTTACAGCAAGCTCATTCATTACCAAATCACGTGCCTTCGGAATTTAACCGGATATAGCTCCTCGTTCAAATGCCTTCGGGACATAGCCCGGTTTTAGTAACTCACACAATGCCTTCGGGACTTAACCCGGATTTAATAACTCGCACGAATGCCTTCGGGACTTAACCCGGATTTAGTATCTCGCACAAAGGCCTTCGGGGCTTAACCCGGAATTTGTATCTCGCACAAATGCCTTCGGATCTTAGTCCGGATATATTCACTTAGCACAAAGCCTTCGGGACTTAGCCCGGACAGCATTCAATTAATCATGCACATCTAACAATAATTCATGGCACATTCATATTTCATTTTCATTTGCGAAACTCAAACACAAGGCACATATCGTCCTTGCACATTCGGCTCAATAGCCACACATAGAGCATGATTTAATCACATCGTAATTTAAGCTCTCTTACTCAAGAACTTACCTCGGGTGTTGTCGAACGATTCCGCTAGCTATTCAACCACTTTTTCCTTCCCTTTATCGGATTTATTTCCCCTTTGCTCTTGAGCTTAATTAAACAAATAAATTGATTTCATCATTTAGGCATCAAAAAGATGAACACAAGGCACTTAGCCCATATTTATACATTAGACATTAAAGTCTCATACATGCAAAAATCATGCATCAACACAACATATTAGCTAATTTCTTTCCCCTTGGCCGAATATGCATGTCTATTTTTGGGGTCGATTTCAACACTTAATACACACATATACACACTAGTAAAGCATCCTCCCCCTTTTCATCAATTTAACACATGCATTGCTCATTAACATGCAAAGTTACATTCGGCCTTAGCACACATCTTGCTAGCCGATTCTTCTCCATTTAGCAACCAATGCACATATGTGCTCACACAAAAATGCTAAAAAGGAGGTTCAAGAATCATCAAGCCATCATCACATGCATCATTAACAAGCTTCATATTTTGCATGCAATGGCATTAACACAACCTCCACCTAGGCCGAATCTTAACTCATCCTCATGCCTCATCACCACAACATCAAACACCAACCAAGAATGATGCATCCATGGTCAAGTGCCATTTCCATCACATAGCAAGATTTAGACCATGGGCTAGGTAGAACTCAAGCTAACAACTAAAACATGCATGCATCTCATGGAACATCATCAAACATACCTTAGCCTAGCTACATGCATGGCCGAATCTCTTCACCTTTCTTCTTCTTTCCTCCTTAAAATTTTTGGCCAAGGATGAACCAAAGGATGAGAAATTTTTTTCTTTGTTTTTCTTTCTAATTTAGGCTAAATGAAGGTGAGAAAAGGATGAACAAAGATCTTCTCCTCTCTTTTCTTTAGCTCACGGCAATGGGGGGAAAAGAATCAACTACACATTTTTTTTTTGTGTATTCATCATACTACTTTTCATTATTTAATTTCCATGCCTATTATTTTATTTTTTTCCACCCATGATGCACCAACAAAACATGTCTATGACATGTCTTGGCCATCAAACTTGGTCTACCATGCTTGTCATGGCCGGCCACTACTAGTAGGGGAGGGGAATTTGACATGCAAGTCCCCCATTTGTCCACATGCACTAATAGGTCCTCACACATTGACCTATCACATTTTAGAATTTTCTCACATAAGTCCTATTGACTAAATTCACATGAAATCAACCAAATTGAAGCTTGAAATTTTCACACATTCATAATTACATATTCTAGACAATAAGTATCACATTCAAACATTTCGGTGACTCGGTTTAGCGGTCCCGAAACCACTTCCCGACTAGGGTCAACTTTGGGCTGTCACAACTCTCCCCCACTTAAGAAATTTTCGTCCCCGAAAATCTTACCGGTAAATAGGTTTGGGTATCGTTCTTTCATCGAGCTCTCGGTCTCCCAAGTAGCTTCCTCGATTCCGTGTTTGAGCCATAACACCTTTACTAGCGGAACTCTTTTGTTTCGCAACTCCTTCACTTCACAAGCTAGGATACGCATCGGTTCTTCTTCATAGCTCATGTCGACTTGAATTTCAACCTCTGATGGGCTAATTATATGCGATGGATCAGATCGATAGCGTCGAAGCATCGAAACATGAAAGACGTCATGAATCTTTTCAAGCTCCGGGGGCAAAATCAATCTATACGCAACCGGACCAACTCGTTCCGAGATTTCGTACGGCCCAATGAATCTTGGGCTCAACTTGCCCTTACGGCCGAACCTGAGTATCTTTTTCCAAGGTGAAACCTTAAGGAACACTTTGTCTCCCACCTGATACTCGATGTCTTTTCGTTTCAAATCTGCGTACGACTTCTGACGATCCGTGGCTACCTTCAGACTTTCACGGATTACCTTTACTTTCTGTTCAGCATCTTTAATCAAATCAACTCTGAAAATTTTACTTTCACTGAGCTCGGTCCAAAACAATGGTGTACGGCATTTACGACCGTACAAAGCCTCGTAAGGTGCCATCTTAATACTTGATTGAAAACTATTGTTGTAAGCGAATTCAATCAAAGGTAAATACCGTTCCCATGAACTACTGAACTCGAGGATGCAACATCTCAACATATCTTCAAGTATCTAAATTATCCGCTCGGATTGACCATCGATTTGGGGGTGAAAAGCAGTGCTAAAATGCAGCTTGGTACCCAGAGCTTCTTGCAATTTCTTCCAAAATCGTGAGGTGAATCTCGGATCTCTATCCGACACGATAGAAACAGGTACCCCGTGTAATCTCACAATTTGATAAACGTACAATTCAGCTAGTTTATCCAATGAAAAATCCGTACGTACGGGGATGAAATGAGCCGACTTAGTCAGTCTATCAACAACAACCCATATAGCATCCTTCTTACTTGCTGACAAGGGCAGTCCGGACACAAAGTCCATTGTGACTCGATCCCATTTCCACTCGGGTATCATGATCGGCTGGAGTAATCCTGAAGGCACTTGATGTTCCGCTTTCACTTGTTGACATATTAAACATCTCGAAACAAAGTCGGAGATGTCCCGTTTCATACCATGCCACCAAAATTGACGTTTCAAATCGTTGTACATTTTCGTACTCCCCGGGTGAATTGACATTCGGCTACAATGGGCTTCGTTCAGAATTATCGAAATGAGTTCCGAATTCCTTGGAACACACAAACGATTTCTGAACCTCAAACAATCATCATCATCAATTTGAAACTCCGATTCCTCGTTCGGAAAACACTTAGCCCGTTTTGCAACCAATTCATCATCGACTTTCTGAGCTTCACGAATTTGGTGAGTCAATAATGGTTTAGCTTTTAATTCAGCTACCAACACATTGTCTGGTAGAACAGACAAACGCACATTCATCGCTCGTAAAGCAAACAATGACTTCCGGCTTAAGGCGTCCGCAACCACGTTAGCCTTTCCCGGGTGGTAATCAATGACAAGCTCGTAATCTTTCAACAACTCAAGCCAACGTCTTTGTCGCAGATTCAAGTCTCGTTGAGTCATCAAATATTTGAGACTTTTGTGATCCGAAAATACATGGCACTTCTCACCAAACAGATAATGTCGCCATATTTTTAAAGCAAACACGATGGCAGCTAGTTCGAGATCATGGGTCGGATAATTCCTCTCGTGTGGCTTCAATTGTCTCGACGCATAGGCCACGACTCGACCTTCTTGCATCAATCGCAACCCAACCCAAGTAGGGATGCGTCACTATAAATGACAAACTCTTTACCTGATTCGGGTTGCACCAAAATTGAAGCTTCAGTCAAATGAGTTTTCAGTTGGTCGAACAAATCATCGATGCGCGGCAACGGATATTTGTTCTTTATCGTCACTTTATTCAGCTGACGATAGTCAATGCACAACCTCATGGTTCCGTCCTTCTTTTTCACGAACAATACTGGTGCACCCCAAGGTGAGAAACTTGGTCGAGCGAAACCTCTATCCGTCAGTTCTTGCAACTGAGCTTTCAACTCCTTTAACTCGGTTGGTGCCATATGATACGGAGCTATCGAAATCGGCGTAGTCCCAGGTACAAGCTCAATACCAAACTCTACCTCCCGAACAGGTGGTAAACCCGGTAATTCTTCCGGAAAAACATCCGGGTATTCACAAACCACCGGCACAGATTCGGGTTTCTTGTCTAATTCTTTGTCATCCAGTACATACGCAAGGTATGCTTCGCACCCTTTTCTTACATATTTCTGGGCCAACATTGCTGATATTACAGCTGGCATCCCCACCAAGTCCGTAGACTCAACTCGGATTACTTCGTTATTTGCGCACCTCGAATTTCTAGGGGACATTACTCACACACTTTGTCGACAAGCACGTAATGACCCAAGGGATTTGACACCCGAATTACAAACTCAGTAGACTCAATAGGTAAAGTCTTACTGGATGCTAAGGTTTCACATATGTAAGAATGAGTAGAACCGGGGTCAATCAAAGCAATTACATTAGTATCAAAGAGAGTGAATGTACCGGTAATAACATCAGGCGAAGAAGCATCCTCGCGGGCACGTATAGCATAAGCTCTAGCAGGCGCACGAGCTTCGGATCTGGTTATATCATCTCTAGGTCCTCTCTGACCACCACTAGCATTGCCTGTATTTCCAGATGGTCTACCTCGAGCAGTGGTAGCACCCGGTTTCCCACTCTGATTTTCATTCTGTTCAAACAACCTCGGGCAATCTTTAATGAAGTGGTCAACTGATCCGCACTTGTAACAGGAGCGGTCAGGGAATCTACAACTCCCCGAATGCCATTTACCGCAATATCGACATTTCGTTCTATCTCGACGTTCATTCCCAACACTGGCGACTGAAGTGCCTCGTGTACCCACAGGGGGTCGATCACGATCTCGTCTAAAAAGGCCCGAAGTGCCTCTAAACTGGTCCGCATCATCTCGAAATCTCTTCGATGTCTGTTGAAGAGACCTTCCCGAGGATCTTTTACGAAACTCTCCAGTTCCCTCATCAACTCTTTGCTTTTCTTTTCTAAGCTCTTCAGCTTTACAAGCTCGTTCAACAAGTACCACGAACTCTCGTATTTCAAGAACGCCAACGAACATTTTTATATCTTCATTCAGCCCATCCTCGAAGCGTTTACACATAATAGCTTCGGACGAAACACATTCCCGAGCGTATTTGCTAAGTCTAACAAATTTTCGCTCGTAATCAGTAACCGACATGGAGCCTTGCTTAAGCTCAAGAAATTCCTTCCGTTTTTGATCAACAAATCTCTGACTGATATACTTTTTCCGAAACTCAGTTTGGAAAAACTCCCAAGTTACTTGCTCTCGGGGCACAACAGAAGTCAGAGTACTCCACCAATAGTAGGCAGAATCACGTAGCAAGGAGATAGCACACTTTAGGCATTCATCGGGTGTACAAGATAGCTCATCGAGTACCCGGATAGTGTTGTCCAGCCAAAATTCAGCTTGCTCGGCATCATCGCTATCCATAGCCTTAAATTCAGTAGCCCCATGTTTTCGGATTCTGTCAACTGGGGGCTTATTTGACCTTATTTGGTCCGTTACCGGTGGTATTGTAGGTGCGGGGGTGGTATTTGTCGGGAATGGAGGTTGTGGAACAGCCATATTAGTTCGAATGTATTGGTTGAACCAATCATTCATCACGCTATAGAATGCTTGTCTAGCTTCATCATTCGGATTACTAGCATTAGGTTGAGAGTCTGCCGGCACTGTCCCTTGTGCGGGAGCAGGCGCTACACTCTCAAGATCATCAGCTACCTCTCGGTCACGATCGGGATCCATTACTATAAACACATTTACAATTGTCAGAAATCACCACACTATCAAGTAATCACATAAAATGGCATGTATAGCTAGACCCAACACATTACGGTAGTCCTAGAATCGACTAAACTGTAGCTCTAATACCAATTTAATGTAACACCCCGAACCCGAGACCGACACCGGAGTCGGACACGAGATGTTAACAAACTTTGAAAAATTTTTCCAGACACTGCCCAGTCTGAGTACTAGTCGCTTCAAAAATCATATCTTGAGTTTCACAACTCGAAAATCAGTTTTGTGATTTTTCCCTGAAACTAGACTCATGTCCCCACCTATGTATTTTTTTCTAGAATTTTTGGTCGGGCCAATTAGTACAGTTTATTAGTCAAAGTCTCCCATGTTACAGGGGTCGACTACACTGACCTTTTCCCATTACGACTTGGATATCTCTCTGCACAGAGCTTCAATACTGATGCCGTTTGTTTCTATGGAAACTAGACTCAGAGAGGAATCTATACATATAAGGTATGACCCCTAATTATCTCTGGTCAATTTATAGTGAATTTCCAAAGTCGGAACAGGGAATCCAGAAACTGTTCTGGCCCTGTTCCACAAGAACCTGAATATCTCTTACTGTACTATTCATATGATTGTTTCGTTACTTTCATATGAAAGTAGATTCATCAAGGTTCGATTACATAATTTATTCACTATTTAATTCCACTCCTACAAATTCTTGTGATTTTTCCAATCCACACCACTGCTGTTGTCAGCCTCTGTTTTCAAAGTAAACCTTACCTATTTTCGGGGTTTCATGGACCAACTAGGGCCTTGTTATACATATGCCCACATATGATCATACTTAGCCATTCCAATGGCTGATCATTTGCTCAACACTTCCATTCCAACTATAGTTACATCATGAAACCATCTATACATTCATAAACACGAATGGTCTAATGCCATACTCCACTTCTACAAGCCATTTTCGCATGGCTGTACACTTATACATTTCATGAAGTACTCGAAAAACAACAATGGGTAGTCCTATACATGCCATATCAAAATTCAACCAAAATAGTACCCAAAAGAGCCTTTGATAGTGTGGGCGACTTCGACTTCAAGATCCCGAGTCCGATAGCTAGAGAACCAAAAATCTATAAAACAGAGGAGCAGTGTAACGAGTAAGCAATTTATGCTTAGTAAGTTTTGAGCAAGGAATTCCAGCATGAACAAAGAATAACACACAATTAGCTAAACGGAATATTTCACAATACGCAATTTACCGATATCAAACTTGCTTCACAACATTAACAACCCTTATGTACATACACAATAGACTAACTTAGCCGAAGGCCGGTAGCTCGTTTATCAACTGAGCGAACATTTACTTGTAAGGGCTCGATTAAATTCAACACATACGTAACATATCCCCATATTGGGATGTTTTTCGAGTATTCGCTGGAATTTTACAGCAAGCTCATTCATTACCAAATCACGTGCCTTCGGAATTTAACCGGATATAGCTCCTCGTTCAAATGCCTTCGGGACATAGCCCGGTTTTAGTAACTCACACAATGCCTTCGGGACTTAACCCGGATTTAATAACTCGCACGAATGCCTTCGGGACTTAACCCGGATTTAGTATCTCGCACAAAGGCCTTCGGGGCTTAACCCGGAATTTGTATCTCGCACAAATGCCTTCGGATCTTAGTCCGGATATATTCACTTAGCACAAAGCCTTCGGGACTTAGCCCGGACAGCATTCAATTAATCATGCACATCTAACAATAATTCATGGCACATTCATATTTCATTTTCATTTGCGAAACTCAAACACAAGGCACATATCGTCCTTGCACATTCGGCTCAATAGCCACACATAGAGCATGATTTAATCACATCGTAATTTAAGCTCTCTTACTCAAGAACTTACCTCGGGTGTTGTCGAACGATTCCGCTAGCTATTCAACCACTTTTTCCTTCCCTTTATCGGATTTATTTCCCCTTTGCTCTTGAGCTTAATTAAACAAATAAATTGATTTCATCATTTAGGCATCAAAAAGATGAACACAAGGCACTTAGCCCATATTTATACATTAGACATTAAAGTCTCATACATGCAAAAATCATGCATCAACACAACATATTAGCTAATTTCTTTCCCCTTGGCCGAATATGCATGTCTATTTTTGGGGTCGATTTCAACACTTAATACACACATATACACACTAGTAAAGCATCCTCCCCCTTTTCATCAATTCAACACATGCATTGCTCATTAACATGCAAAGTTACATTCGGCCTTAGCACACATCTTGCTAGCCGATTCTTCTCCATTTAGCAACCAATGCACATATGTGCTCACACAAAAATGCTAAAAAGGAGGTTCAAGAATCATCAAGCCATCATCACATGCATCATTAACAAGCTTCATATTTTGCATGCAATGGCATTAACACAACCTCCACCTAGGCCGAATCTTAACTCATCCTCATGCCTCATCACCACAACATCAAACACCAACCAAGAATGATGCATCCATGGTCAAGTGCCATTTCCATCACATAGCAAGATTTCGACCATGGGCTAGGTAGAACTCAAGCTAACAACTAAAACATGCATGCATCTCATGGAACATCATCAAACATACCTTAGCCTAGCTACATGCATGGCCGAATCTCTTCACCTTTCTTCTTCTTTCCTCCTTAAAATTTTTGGCCAAGGATGAACCAAAGGATGAGAAATTTTTTTCTTTGTTTTTCTTTCTAATTTAGGCTAAATGAAGGTGAGAAAAGGATGAACAAAGATCTTCTCCTCTCTTTTCTTTAGCTCACGGCAATGGGGGGAAAAGAATCAACTACACATTTTTTTTTTGTGTATTCATCATACTCCTTTTCATTATTTAATTTCCATGCCTATTATTTTATTTTTTTCCACCCATGATGCACCAACAAAACATGTTTATGACATGTCTTGGCCATCAAACTTGGTCTACCATGCTTGTCATGGCCAGCCACTACTAGTAGGGGAGGGGAATTTGACATGCAAGTCCCCCCTTTGTCCACATGCACTAATAGGTCCTCACACATTGACCTATCACATTTTAGAATTTTCTCACATAAGTCCTATTGACTAAATTCACATAAAATCAACCAAATTGAAGCTTGAAATTTTCACACATTCATAATTACATATTCTAGACAATAAGTATCACATTCAAACATTTCGGTGACTCGGTTTAGCGGTCCCGAAACCACTTCCCGACTAGGGTCAACTTTGGGCTGTCACAATGATGACTGAATCGACGTTATAAACACCAGCTATTTTTGTTGGTTTTGTCCTCATGACTTGCCACTGATAGTTATTCAGTGAAATCTCCTCTATAAACTCATATGCACCTTCAGGTATTTTATTATTTATGGTTCCACTAGCAGCTGCATCGACCATTTACCGAGTCGAAGGATTAAGGCCATTATGGAATGTCAGAACCTGTAGCCAAAGCGGTAACCCATGGTGAGGGCACCTTCTCAAAAGGTCCTTGTATCTCTCCAATGCATCGTAAAGAGTTTCTAAGTGGATCTGCACAAACGAAGAGATATCATTACGTAATTTGGCCGTTTTAGTCGACGAAAAATATTTTAATAGAAATTTTTTGGTCATTTGTTCCTAAGTAGTGATTGACCCTCGTAGTAATGAGTTCAACCACTGTTTAGCTTTGTTCCTCAATAAAAGGGGAAACAACCGAAGACGTATGGCATCATCAAAAATGCCATTGATTTTAAATGTATTGCATAGTTCTAAAAAGTTTGCTAAGTGAGCGTTGGGATCTTCATCCTGCAAACCATCAAACTAAACAAACTGTTGTATCATTTGAATTGTATTAGGTTTCAGTTCAAAAGTATTTGCAGCCACAACAGGTCTAACTATGCTTGATTCAGTTCCTGTTAAAGAACGTTTAGCATAATCATACATAGTGCGTGGAGCAGGATTTGATTAACCGCAATTGCAGGAGGTAGCTGATTGTCTTAGTTTTCAGCCATCTCTTCGGGTGGGGGTTGAGTATCGTCCTCTTGCTCGTTCTCTGTGTATCTTAAGCTTCGCCTTATTTCTCTTTGGTTTCTGCGACCGTGCGATTAATTTCTTCTTCAAAAAGTAGTGGTCCTAACGGGTTTCTTCTAGTCATAAACTGTAAAAACCTGCAAAGAGAAAGAAAAATTAAATTAATAAATAATAATAATAAAATAAAAATTAAATTGAAAGAAAAATAAATGTCTAAAGTAATAAAAATTGAGCATTCCTAATAGCTTAGTTCCCCGGCAACGGCGCCAAAAAATTGATCGCGCAATTTCGTGATAGGTTTTAAATATTTATAATTAATCATTCTTGAAACTAACTATTATCGCAATGTAGGCAAGTGTACCTATCGAACAGTAGTACAGTTTTAGCAAGACTGAATTGTCGAACCCAAAGGAACTAAAAGTACTAGTAATGACTGTCTTTTTATTATCTAGTTTAAGAATAAAATGGTTTTGTTTTGACTAACTAATTATCTAAATTAAGAACTCACAGAGAATGGAATTGGGGGATTACTTTTGGAAAACGATTGAATTAAGACAATACCTAAGGAAAAATCCACCTAGACTGTACTTGTTATTCTGGCTCCGAATCGGATGATTTATTCATTTAACTTATTCCGTGGAGATCCCTAAGTTATGTTATTATCCCTATTCAAGACTAATAACGTCTAATCCCTAGATTGAATAATTGAGACTTTTCTCTAATTAACATCCTAGGGTTGTATTAACTCGATCTATGGATCCCCTTATTAGGTTTCACCCTAATTCGGCAAAATCTTGTCACCCTATGTCTAGGCGTGCAAACAACTCCGCTTAATTATGACAAATGTACTCTTAGCCAGGGTCTATTCCTCCTCTGAATAAGAGCTTATCTTGAATCAGTATCCTGGGATATCAAAACAAGAATTAAGAACACATAATTAAGAACAAGTTAAATATTTATCATACAATTCAGAAAATAATAACAAGATTCATCTTAGGTTTGATTCCCCTTAGGTATTTAGGGGTTTTAGTTCATAACTAAATAAGAAAACATCTCAGAATAATAAAGAATACAAAACATAAAGAAAACTCAAACCTCCTGAAGGGAAATTGAAGGGAGATCTTCAGTCTTGATGGTGAATCTGGCTTCTAAGATGGATCAATCGGCTTCCTTAGAGTAATTTCTTACTCCCTCCCTGTGTGTCCCATTTACTTTCCTCCTCTAAGGTGTATTTATAGGCTTTAGAATGCCTAGAAACCCTCAAAATTGGCCTTTTCCGAATTGGACTCAACTTGGGCTCGGCAGGGACACACCCGTGTGACACGCCTGTGTGAGTCGTGCTTCGAATCTGCCAAATTGACACGATCGTGTGGTCTGTCTGTGTGAGGAGGTCCAGGCCGTATTGAATTTGTACTTTGGCCCATTTTTCTCTTTTTTTGGCCCATTTCTCGTTCCTTTTGCTCTCCTATGCTCTCCTAAGTATAAAATATGAAATTAAAGCATTAGGAGCATCGAATTCACCAATTCTAATGGGTAATCATCCATAAAATGCGTTAAACATGGGGTAAAAATATGTATAAATTACGATTTATCATCATGATTCAAATGTTTAAATTCTAAGAACAAATAAGCTTTGGAAATATCCAAAATACCATGGAAAATAATAGTAAAAAGCCTATTACATTACCTTTATTTCCCAAATAATAAATCATCTATGAAGTATTACTAGATTCTCGCTTGGATCAATCCCTTAGAACCAAACCGCTCACACCGGAACGCTACTAATCTGCAATGGTTTAAAAAGGAGTGGGTGAGCTTTATGAGCTCAGTGAATGCCTAGAACAACTACTATGCAAACAATTAATAAAACATTAATGAAATAACCGTATAGCACAACCTCAACAATTCCAACTCTAGTGTCATATTATACTCACTCATGCATTATTACTAGTTCATTTACATGGTAATCACATTCACGTTTAAGAATATATCATAATACTCGTAAACATATTTATAGATAATTTGACACTTGAGCTATGAAACGTAAAATTGAGCTCTATCACCACTCATCGAATACACAGATCTCTAACACACTAAATCACTCATAGAGTTAAACATATCCCAAAAAGTGAAGCATATAGTTAATACTTCCCATTACACCAAACATGTCTTGTTGAATGGAGCTTAGCTCACATTCCCTTATCTCTCTAACTTGTCCTAGGGCCTCAATGCCCAAATCACATAACAAACATAGGTGAGTACTCAGAATCCTATAGCATGCCAACTAGATCCAATGGTCTCAAGGTTCACAAGCCCAAAATATTTGTTATTAAACACATATTTTACTTACCGTTTCTACACTTTTTCATTGCACAATCACACTATATTCACGACATAATGGCTATCATATGGCACGTATAACATGCCCACAATCAACTCTTTCATAATAACGATCATAAGCTTATATCACATGTCATAATATTACAACTTAATGCACAATTTCACAACACATATTCACATATTAAATTAAGCATATGTGAAAGTTTACACTCGAAATTTATAGTTGGGGTTTAGGCTACTTTTAAATTCCTAATTAACGCATTAAATCGTGTCCACAAGCAACCATTCTAAACACTCACCAAAACGCTTTCGCTGAAATGCTAAAAGCTCAAACTAGCATTTACTTAGTTCTTAGAAGGTCTTAATTAATCCGAAGCTTCAAAACAATAATTCACACAATAACACAATAAAAAATCAGTAAGGATTCACCTTAAACAATAAAAAGCACAAGCCTAAGCTAAATTCTCACGTAACCGAAACCTTCAACATAACAAACTTGAATTCCAAATATCTCGATCTATACTCAATCATTTTGCCTAAAACTGATTCCTTTCATCTAATTATTCACCTACGACTGATTCTCAACCTTTAAACTACACAAAACTACTCAATTCATGTTATCAAAATTTTTATCATGTTTATGACCATTTTCACGAACTTCACTAAAACTCAAGAAATGTTTAACAAAACTTCAAAGAAGTTTAGAAACCTTTTAACCTCATAAAAATAATTGAAAAACACTTTGAAACGATGTTTTTACCCAAAATCCTGAATTACGCCATTAACGACACAATTTTCAGCTTTTATTTAAAAACATGCGATTTAATGGCTAAAAACGTAGTTTTGAATGCTAAATAACATTAAAAAGTAATGGGTAGAAGAATGGTTACCTTCAATGGGAGGAAAACAAACTATTCGTTGAAAACCCAAAAAATCCTCAAACTTGACAATAGAGAAATCTTTGGTATTTTTAGAGATTTTCTTGAAATTTATGGAGGTTTAAGGCTTGGATGTTGATAGAAATCAAAGGAATATAGTTTCAGAATTCAAATTCAAATGGGAAAGCAAGGGAGAACAATGGACGATACAAACTAATCAAAAGAAAAAGCTAACATGAGTTTGTTGTAGAAGAAATGAGAAATAGGTTGAATTTTAAAATTTGGTAAAACTGCTTCATAGATTTACAAATTAGTCCTTTTTTTAAATTAAAAGCCTTTTCAGTATCATTTTCAAAATTTGGTTTAATTTTCAACATGCCATAGACAAAAACATTTTTGAATACCATGCTAACAAAATTCCGAAGCTCATTAGAGCTGAAATCCCTAAAACACCCTTAAAACTCCTAAACCCAATTTTGAGGTGGTACATATATAATGAATTTTAGTTTCAATTTTCTTTTCATGTTAAAAGTAAACCAAATTCTCTAAATTAAACTAAAATAAACAATTATAAACCATATAAATAAACTATCATGATTAGGTTCAATGGTTGTTAAATTTAATCCATTTGATAAAATCAATGGGTAATAAAAATAAATTTATTAAGTGATTATAATTTTATTAAAAAATTAAGTATAAAAAAATGCTAAACTTATAAAAATAAAAATTCTATAATAAGGAGAATTTAATAGAATTTACTTTTAGGTAATCTTATATTTTGTCAGCCAAACACATGAATTTTACATTCCAACCAAACAATGTAATCTTATATTCCACTTGTAATCGTACATTATCTTAATCCTATTACGAAATGTAATTTAAGATTCAGTGAATCAAATGTGTATCGACCTGATTTTTGTTACTGTCAGAAAAGTCAATTTCAAGACTAAAATTGTTAAAGACAAGTCGTCCAAAAAGTTGAAACTAGAAATACATGAATTAAATATGGGATTAAGTAGTACAAAGACTAAATTACAAGGTGAGTAAAATGAAAAGATTTGATAAAACTTTGAACAAGGCATTAATGTGCAATTAAACAATTAAACTAATGATCATAAAACAATTAAACTCTTTATAAAACAATTACTTAATATACATACATATTAGTTGGTGAGCAAAAATAAACATTATCACTTAGCTATTCATCTTCTTCTCACGTATGGGAGAATACCTCTTATTTTGACCAAAGTTGATTTTGGATTTTCTTCTTTTAGTTAAACTCCTTTTTTACTTTCCTATTTAAACTCTATTTAACCTAGAGTTGTTGTAGTCATATATGCTATGTATTTTAGCCTATAAATAGGCCTTAGTTACTCTAGGTTTTACACAACAAAAATATTTAAATCGAAAGAATTTTGTTTTTTGTTCCAAAGGGTTTTTTTTTGTGGGGCTTCAGGTTTTTCTTTTAATTCAATCTATATTTTGTATTATCCTTTAATCGTAAAATCTCTTTTTTTCGTGGTTTTTTATCCTATTTTAAGAAGTTTTTCCACGTAAAATTTACGAGTTCAATCTTTTCGATTCTTATTTTCTTCACTTTGTTCATTCTTTAATCGGGTTATCCCCTACAAACTGGTATCAAAGCTAGTTTGATTTTCCCAGTCAACCCTTTCAAAGATGGTAGCATCAATGTTTGATATTGTGAAGTTCGACAGAATTGAAAATTTTAGTTTATGGCAAGTTCGGATAATGATAATACTGGTTCAAATTGGTCTGAAAAAGGTTGTTATAGGAAAGAGGCCCGTAGATATGGATCAGTCAGAATGGGAAGATCTCAATGAAAATGCTCTATCTAGTATTCAATTATGCATCACGAATAATGTGTTACAAGAACTTAGAAGCCTTATATACGACGAAATTTCTGGCCAACATGTTAGTATTAAAACAACATCTCTACAAGTTCAGAATGACTGGATGTGAGTCAATTAGAACTCATATTAGTGAGTTTGTTATCCTTCTTAATGACTTAAAGAATCTCAAAGCAGAGATTAGTGACGAGGATCAAGCTATGTTGTTGTTATACTCTTTTCCATATTCTTATTAAACTTTCAAGGAAACTCTGATTTATGGGAAAGATCATTTCTCATTCAAGGATGTGAAGGGAATCTTCTAAGTAAGGATAAACTCGACAACGAGTGAGGCTCAAACAAAAAATTAGACGGGCAAGCCTCAATTCTAGTTGCAAGAGGCAGACAACAAACTAGAAATATAGATCGAAATAAGTCTAAAGTAAGGTCCAAATCTAGAATCTGTGAAAAATATTGTGGCTATTGTAAAAAGGTCAGCCATGTTAAGGTAGAATGTTGGAAACTTAAAAATGAAATCAAATGGGATGCTGAAAATGACGAGAAAGATAAGCAGAAAGTTAAAGTTACTGACGTTAGTGTAGTCGAAGACAGAGGTAATGATTTCTTGTTGGCGTCAACGAGCGAAAGCTTTCATTTTACTTCCAAATAGATCTTAGGTTCAAGGTGCTCTTATCACATGTGTCCTAACAAGGACCAGTTCTCCATATACCATTTAGTTGAAGGTAGAGTTGTGCTAATCGGGAATAACTCTCTATGTAAAATATCCAAAATTGGAACAATACAAGTTAGGATGCATGACATAATTATTCAGAAATTGTCAGATGTCAAGTATGTTCCAGATTTAAAGAAAAATCTTATCTCATTGCGAGTTTTAGATTCTAACTATTGCAGGATAGTCATTAAGTCAAATGGCTTAAATTTTTCATATAGGGCTCTTGTTGTGATTAGAGAACAAAAAAAATAGCTAGTCTATACATTCTATAAGGGTCAACGGTCACTGGTGCGATTACTATTATAAAATAAAAGCCAAAATTAGCACCACGTCGATGATAATAAACTTGACGTCATGATGACACGAAGTGACTCTTTCTCTACCAATTTTGATTCTACCAAACTTTGGTACATAGAAGTCTTGTCCACCGATTCTGATTCAACCAAATGAAGTGACAAAGGTATTACAGTCTTTTGCAATTGAGATCTTTTCAAAGACACTGAAGTTGGTAAGCTAGGTTTCTGCGAGTATTGCGTTCTCGGTAACAAACCTGAGTCAGTTTCAATTTAGTAGTGCACAAAACAGAAGGGACTCTAGATTACATTAAATCCAATTTATGGGGTCCTCCTATGACATCTCAAAAGGAGGTAATAAAAATTTCCTAACTTTTATTGATGATCAGTCTCGAAAACTTTGGGTTTATTTCTTAAAATAGAAAAGCTAAGTCTTCAAAATCTTTAAATAGTGGAAGGCACTGTTAGAAAAAATTAAAACAATCCATAAAGCAATTGAAAACAGATTATGGTATTGACTTCTGTTCATTAGAGTTTAATGATTTCTGCAAATGGGAAAGAATTGAAAGACATCAAACCATTGTTGGTACTCAACAATAAAATGGAGTTGTAGAAAGAATGAGCAAAACCTTGCTGGAAAAGGCTCAATGTATACTTTCTAATGCAGGTTTAGGGAAGGAATTTTGGGCTTAACCCATAAAATTGGTAAGTTATTTGGTAAATTGATGTCCTTATCAAGCATTGAATGATGAAATTCAAGAGGGGATATGGTTAGGTAATCTTCCCAATTATTCAAATATTTGAATTTTTGATTGTCCTGCTTATGCTAAAGTTAGCCAGGGAAAGCTTGAACCAAGGGTCATTAAATGCATCTTTTTGGGATACTCTGTCGGTACAAAAGGTTTTAAATTATGGTGTTTGAAATTCGATAAGATAATTGTTAGTAGAAATATTACTTTTGATGAATCTGTCATGTTTTGATCAGAAAACAAGACTTTTACTTTTAAAGACACGACAAATTATAGTGTCTCAAGCAAGGTGGAGTTAAAAGCCAAAATAAGGGGTGACGTCACAACGAGAAAATGCCTAATGTCAGAATGACGTTACAAACAAAGGTCTTGTCCTGATGAAAAGTTTCATGACTTCACAACAACAAGCAAAAAATTATGATTCTTGCAAGTTTAAAGTTGTTTTAAATCTGTTTTGGGTTCCAAATGACCCTTAAATACCCTCACCATCTCAGTTAACAAATTGGAGGCTAGTTAAACCTTCCAACGGTAAAAGAATCATTGGTTGCAAATGGGTGTTTAAAAAGAAGAAAGGTTTGAGTCTTAATGATTCTAGGTACAAGGCAAGACTAGTTCCAAAGGGATATAATCAAGTGGAAGGAGTTGATTTTCATGATGTTTTCTCTCCCGTTGTGAAACATACATCCATTCAGGTGCTTTTGGCCTTTTTTGTATCAAATAATCTTGACTTAGAGCGGTTAGATGTATAGCCTACTTTCCTTCTGGTGACCTTAAGGAGGACATCTACATGCAACAACTAGAAGGCTTTAAAATTGAAGGTAAAAAAGTCATGTTTGTCTCTTACAAAAGTCTTTATACGGTTTGAAGTAGTCTCCTCGACAATGGTATTGTAACATCCTGATTTTTGGATTTATTCGCGGTTTTCAATATTTTGTAAAGATTTTAAAATTTTGTATTTGGATGTGAAATTAATATTTTGAGTAGGTAAATGGGCTTATAGAAGGCCCATGTGTTGGCCAAAACCCGGTTGAATTTTTGAATTTTTGGACTTAGGAGTTAGGGGTTCTGGCTAGATGGCCCTTGTATAGAGTTATGGGTAAATTGCATCACAAAAAGAGCCTTAGTAAAGTGGAAAGGGTGACGCCACTAGGCTCCTAAAAAGGTGGCGTGTGGAGCATTGGGGAAGGCATGGGATCGATTCCCTGTGTTGACAAATAGATGCATTTATTTTTAAGTGCAGGAGGGGTAGTGTTGGAGTCCAGGTGGAGTCTGCTAAAGGAGAGTTTGAATCTGTCCAAACGCTTGGATTAAGGAGGGATAAGGGGAGAGATTTAAGGGATTTGGAGAGAGGCTAAGAGTTGGCCAAATTAGGGGAATTAGGAAGGGGATTTCGGCAGAGGGGTATTAGGTTAGTATTTCGGCACTTAGGGTATTGAGTGGTGTCGTTTTCTTCTGCTTAAACACCCTAGGGTTGTTCTTTTCTCTCTTTTTCCTCTCTAGCCGAAACCACCATTCTCTCTATTCTTCTTTCTTCATTTTTCTTCTTCAAAACCGTTCATCAAACCTGCTGTTCATCAACACTTGTGCCAAAACCACAAAAGCCGAAACCCCGAAAAATACATTAGTTGTGCCGATTTCTTCCAAGCCAAATCCTTCGATATTTTTGTGCCTAATAAATGACAATCATATTTTCTAAACCCTAGATACCTGTCGGCAATTCTACATCAAGGTTATAGCCCCACATTGTCATCTCCTTCATCACCCAAAAGCCGAAAACCATAGATTTGGGGGCTTATAGCCGAAACTTCAAAAACTCCAGGAGTCGAGTTCTACCGTCATTTGAAAGATAAATCTGCACCAGATTGCGTGGAGATCAAAAAGGAGTAAGGGGTAAGTGTTCATCATCTCAGATCTGGTCCTATTTTACAAAGTTAGGAAAAGTCGAAGTCCCTAAAATCTAAGGAGGCTGTCGATTTGGGCCTTTGGCTCTCTAAGGTCTTTAACCAATGTTTTCTGTCAATGATTAGTGTTTACTTAAGTGTTGGAGAAGGCGTGGTTCCTTGGGGCAATCAGATTCAGAGCTAGCTATCGGTTTTTGCAGAAAGGTAAGGTTTTAAAGGTTTTTAGGGACATGGCTCGGTCTTGGATGAGTAAGTTTTGGGGTTAGTGATTGTGGGTTGTAAATAAGAACTGTGCTAATCTATTGTAGGACATCGAAAGGGATCTCGGTAGCAGTCGTCGCGAAACAAGTGTGTACCGAACACCCTTTCTTAGTTCAATTCGGCAAAAGCCGAAATGCTGAAATTTCGGCATTTCATGGGCTTGTGAGTGTGTGAATGCTCTCAAGACGTAGAGTAATTGTTAGATCTAGCACCGCAAGTTGGTAAGTAAGTTTGTGTGACGTCTTAACGTACTTCGAAAAAAGAGGGCCTCGATGGGCCAAAACTGGGCCCAATGGGCTTACGGACCAATATGGGTAAGAGATGGGAAAATTAGCCTGTTAGTTAGATGGTGGAACCAAACTGCATAAAACTGTTGAAAATTTCTGAAGTAGCTTGTGTAGTTGCTAAGTTACGAAAATTACCCCTAAAGAGCAAAATTACCGATATACCCCTTGGGTTTAAATTGGCTAAACTGCATGATTGATTAATACTGTATTTTACATGATATGCTTTTATTAATATATGTTGCATGGGATTGGGGTATTGATGGAGGAAGTATTGAAAGTGGTTCATCCACGTACTGGAGGCTTTGCCTCAACTTACTGATATTTGAGCAGCGTTGCTGCAACTGTGGAGTGTAGGGCTGCGTGGGTTGAGATATTCCCCACATGGAGTGTAGGGCTGGTACGGGTGTAGTGTAGCGGTTGGTGGGTTGAGTAGTCTCCCCAGATGGGTTTGCATGCATTACTACTATTGTTACCTATGTTACTGAACTGGGCCTTTGGGCCACCCTGTTATGTAAAAAGGGGCTAAGGCCTTGCTACTGTATTCTGAAAAGGGCTTCGGTCCACTGTGTACTGCTATCTAAATAGGGCTTAGGCCCAATGTGCTCGAGCAGATCTAGGCTTTAAATGGTTTCTATATGCACTGAGTTTCCCAAACTCACCCCTTCCTCTTTCATCCTTGCAGGTGAGCCCTAGTTGATGGACTTGGAGCTGGGCGGGATTCAGAGTGGCCATGAAGATTGATTGCCGGATTTAAATAAGTTTAGCATTTTATTTGGATTATTTTTATTATGCTTAAAGTTGTAATAAGGCCGCTCTTTTTAATTAATTTTATTTTGGGGATTATTAAACTGGTTAGCACTAGGGTTCGTTTTATAAAAACTACTTGTTTTTAAAAGATCATGATGACGCGCAAAGTTTCCGCAAAGTAAATGTTTTTCCAAGAGAATAAATATTTTAAGCACACTTAAACTTGTTTTAATGTTCGTAGACCCGTAACCTGCTTAAAGTGTGGCAATGGATGTGTGCATGTCTAGGATTGGATCCGGGAAGAGCTTGGTACTTAAGCGGTCCTATAAGACTCACCTCCTCTTTTCTGGCTTCCTACCTGGTGCACAGCTTCCATTCACTTTAACTTAAAACAAGAACAGATTTTTGCAAAACTCTAAATAAAGAATTTAGATAAACACATATTTTTTTGGAAACATCTCCATGTGACATACTAAATTCGGCCGTAACGCCTGGGCCGGGTTTGGGGTGTTACATTTAGTGGTATCAGAGCCAGGTTGCAACAACTCGGCTGTGGATCGGGTCCGAAAATCTTTTAAAAAAAGGGTTTTTTCTATAAGTTTTCGAAGATGTTCAAAGTTTTTCTATTGTTAAATGGGGTTATATCAATAGTTTTAAAATAAAAGTGTTTTCAAATCAAATCTTTTTATTTTCGGTAAACAAAAACATGGGTATTTTAAAAAAAAATTAAATGGACTGATAAGGAAGTGGCACACTGAATCCCCGGCACCAAGTCTGTAAGTGTTCTTTTTCTGCTTTAAATATTTATATGGAACTGGACTGGAAATAACACTGTAGATAGTACTGAGCCTGAGAGATAGTGCTATTGATAATGTAGTATTAGGGCTACAAAACTGGGACCGTAGCTAAATTGTGATTGCATGAAAATAACTCTGAAACTCTATCTGTTCATAAGACATTCTGTAATAAATAGTGAAACCAGTAAACTAATGTCATAAAATTCGTAAACAGATAAACCGTTATGAGTACAAGGGTTACTCGGGGAAGAGGCCGTGGTCGAGGTCGAGGTAACACTCAAGCTGGATCTGCATCATCTGAACACATACCAGCTGGCGAGGCACGCCCACCACCGGTTAACGAAAATGGGCTTATGACCGGGCCGCAGGGGATGACGCTTTGTCTCAGGCCATGTTGAGGGTTTTGGAAAGGGTGGCCGGAGCTAACATCGGGCCCATGAATAAGGGGTCCATTTCTGAACGACTTCGGGCCAATGGAGCTGAGATTTTTAGGGGCGTATCTGGAGTGGCCCCAAATGTGGTTGAGTACTGGTTGGAAGCCACAGAGCGGATCATGGATGACCTGGACTGCTCAGTAGAACAGAAGTTGAAAGGGGCAGTGTCGTTGCTGCGGGATGAAGCATATCAGTGGTGGATTACTGTGAGAGAGGGTACTCTAGCTGAGAGGGTAACATGGGAGCTGTTCAAACAGACCTTTAAGGCAAAATATGTTGGAGCTAGCTATGTGGATGCACGCAGAAAGGAGTTCTTGAATCTGACTTAGGGAAATAAGACCATTGCTGAATATGAGGTGGAGTTTCTACGATTGAGTCGGTATGCTAATGGCATCGTTTCCATCGAATACGAGCGCAGCATTCGTTTTGAGGATGGCCTCAGAGATGAGTTAAGGGTGCTCATAGCTCCACAGAGAGAGCGAGATTTCGCTGCACTGGTAGAGAAGGCTAAGATAGCCGAGGAGGTGAAGAAAACTGAACGGAGGAATCGTGATAAGGATCAGAATCGGTTCAGGAGGGATGCTGGACCAGCGGGTGCTGCAAATCGAAATGTTAAGAGAGCTAGGATGGAGGAACCGGTTCCAGCAGTTCCGGTGAACACAGGTAGACCGCAAGCTTGTGGGGATTACGGCAAAACGCATCAAGGAGAGTGCTGGAAGCGTTCTGGGGCTTGTCTTCATTGTGGGTCTAAGGAGCATAGGATTAAGGATTGTCCTAGGAGGGCCACTCAGGCTCAGGGGGCCGAACAAGGGGCTGTGCGACAGGCTCAACCTGTGAGGGATGGACCGCCGCTGCCAAGAGGTCGTGGACAAGGTCGCGATGGTAATGGCCGTGGACGTGGGGCACCCGGCAGGGGTATTGGTAACGCGGATGCTCGTCAGCCAGATTTGGTGTATGCTGCTCGTCGCTGCGAGGAGGGTGACACACCTGATGTCATAACTGGTACGTTTTTTATATATGGTGTACCTTATACTGCTCTGATTGATGTGGGATAAACCCATTCATATGTGGCATATAACATTTTTGGGGCACTGGGTGTGCACTTCGAGGAGACTGTGTGTGGGGTGTCTGTGATAAGTCCTTTAGGTCATTCGGTTAAGGTAGAGAAACTCTTCAAGGAGGTGCCTCTGGAGATTCAAGGCGGGGTTTTCTGTGGAGATTTGATGGAGTTACCGCTTGAAAAATTTGATTTGATACTAGGGATGGATTGGTTGACCAAGCATAAGGCAACTTTGGATTGTGCAGCTAAGAGTATGGTGTTAAGGACTGTCAATGATGAAGAGGTAATGATTATTGGAGAACAGAGGGATTACTTATCCAATGTAGTATCGGCGTTGAGGGCCGAGAAAATGATGCGCAAGGGGTGCGAGGCATACCTGGCTTTGGTAAGCCAAGCTGAAACTGAGGATCTAACTGTGGAGACCATCAGAACTGTTAGGGAATTCCGGGATGTTTTTCCAGAAGAGCTTCCTGGATTACCTCCGAATCGGGAAGTTTAGTTTGGAATCGATTTGTTGCCAAGAACAGCTCCAGTATCTATTGCACCTTATGGGATGGCACCGAAGAAATTGGTGGAACTGAAAGCTCAAATTCAAGAGTTGTTAGATAGAGGCTTCATTAGGCCTAGTGTGTCTCCTTGGGGAGCACCGGTCCTGTTTGTGAAGAAAAAGGACGGAACGATGCGCATGTGCATCGATTATCGCCAGTTGAACAAACTGACGATTAAGAATAAGTATCCACTACCAAGGATTGACGATCTGTTCGATCAACTTAGGGGAGCTTCGGTATTCTCCAAAATCGATCTTCGTTCTGGATACCATCAGCTAAGGGTAAAAGAAGGGGATATTCATAAGACAGCATTCCGAACTCGATATGGACATTATGAGTTTGTGGTTATGCCGTTTGGGCTGACGAACGCACCTGCAGCTTTTATGGATTTGATGAATCGAGTACTCCAACCTTACTTGGATCGGTTCGTAGTCGTCTTTATCGATGATATCCTGGTATACTTTGAAACGGAGGTGAAGCATGATGAGCATCTCCGTATTGTGCTGCAAGTGTTAAGGGAAAAGGAGCTCTATGCGAAATTCAGCAAGTGTGAATTCTGGTTGAGGGAGGTAACCTTCCTAGGGCATGTTGTCTCTGCCGAGAGGATTAAGGTGGATCCTCATAAAATTGAAGCGATTCTGGAATGGAAGCCACCTAGGTCAGTATCAGAAATTTAGAGTTTCCTAGGGTTGGCAGGTTACTACAGAAGGTTTGTGGAGGGTTTCTCGGTGATGGCAGCACCCTTGACAAAACTCATAAGGAAAGGAGTACCATTTGTCTGGACTGAGAAACAGCAAAAAGCTTTTGATCGGATGAAAAAAGTATTGACCGAAGTGCCAGTGTTGATTCAACCGATGTCCGGGAAGGACTTTACTGTATACAGCGATGCGTCGCATATGGGGCTAGGTTGCGTACTGATGCAAGAAGGCAAGGTGGTCGCTTATGCATCGCGACAGCTTAAGGCTCATGAGGTGAATTACCCTACGCATGATTTGGAGCTAGCAGCGGTGATTTTTGCGTTAAAAATTTGGAGACACTACTTATATGAGGAAAAGTGCATCATATACACAGATCATAAGAGCCTAAAGTATTTGTTGACTCAGAAGGAGTTGAACCTTAGGCAACGAAGATGGGTGGAGTTGCTTAAAGACTACGACTGTTCGATAGAGTACCACCCAGGAAAGGCTAATGTGGTGGCGGATGCATTGAGTCGAAGGGTTGTTACTGATTTGAGAGCCTTGTTCGCACGATTAAGTCTATACAATGATGGAAGCTTGTTGGCAGAACTGCAGGTAAGGCCTACTTGGACTGAGCGGATTAAGGAAAAACATTTGAAGGACGATTCATTAGCTCTTCGGTTCCAGCAAGTTAAGAATGGTGAGAACGAGGATTTTGGGTTGAACACTGAAGGAGTTCTTTACTTTCGTGGAAGGGTTTGTATTCCAAAGGACCCTGAATTGAGGCAATTAATTCTGAAAGAGGCTCATGGTGGACTCTGTGCCATGCATCCTACAGGGAATAAGTTATATCGAGACTTGCGAGAGGTGTACTGGTGGCCCGAATTAAAACGAGAGGTGACTGAATTTGTTGGGAAATGTCTGACGTGCCAGCAGGTTAAGGCTGAGCACCAATTGCCTTCGGGATTACTGCAACTTGTGAAAATTCCGCTATGGAAGTGGGAAAGAGTAACAATGGACTTTGTAAGTGGGTTACCTTTGACACCCACCAAGAAAGATTCGGTGTGGGTAGTTGTGGATAGGTTAACAAAATCTGCTCATTTCATACCTGTTCGTACCGACTACTCACTGCAAAAGTTGACCAAGCTATATGTGGCAGAGGTAGTGCAACTGTATGGGGTGCCAGTGTCGATAATTTTTGATCGAGACCCTAGGTTTACATCTTGGTTTTGGCAGAAGTTGCAGGAAGCGTTGGGTACACGATTGGATTTTAGCACCGCTTTTTACCCACAGACAGATGGACAGTCAGAAAGGGTTATTCAGGTTCTGGAAGATATGTTGATAGGTTGTATCATTGATTTTCGTGGAAGTTGGGAGGACTACTTGCCATTGGCGGAGTTTGCTTACAATAACAGCTATCAAGCAAGTATTCAGATGGCACCATATGAAGCGCTCTATGGGCGAAGATGTCGTACGTCAACGTGTTGGACAGAGTTGGGTGAACGACGAGTACTTGGACCGGAATTGGTGGCAGACACTGAAAGCAAGGTTGGGCTGATAAGGGATCGGTTAAAGGAGGCATCCGATAGACAGAAGTCGTATGCGGATCTGAAGTGCAAAGAGATTGAGTTCGCTATTGGGGATATGGTTTTCTTGAAGGTTTCCCCTTAGAAGAAAATTTTGATATTTGGTAAGAAGGGTAAGTTGAGCCCACGGTTTATTGGGCCTTACCGAATTGTTAAGCGGGTTGGACCAGTGGCTTATCAGCTAGAGTTGCCACCAGAACTGCATCGCATCCACGACGTTTTTCATGTATCCATGCTGAGGCGGTATCGATCTGACCCAACTCATATCATACCAGTTGCAGAAATCGAGGTACAGCCAGATTTAACTTTCGAAGAGGAACCTGTGCAAATACTTGATCGTGACGTCAAGGTGTTGAGAAGGAAATTAGTTCCACTAGTGAAAGTACTTTGGAGGAACCATGGCAAAGAAGAAGCTACATGAGAGACTGAGGAGGCTATGCATCAACAGTACCCTCAACTGTTCTAATAAGGTAAAATTTCGAGGTCAAAATTTCTTTAAGGAGGGTAGAGTTGTAACATCCTGATTTTCGGATTTATTCGTGGTTTTCAATATTTTGTAAAGATTTTAAAATTTTGTATTTGGATGTGAAATTAATATTTTGAGTAGGTAAATGGGCTTATAGAAGGCCCATGTGTTGGCCAAAACCCGGTTGAATTTTTGAATTTTTGGACTTAGGAGTTAGGGGTTCTGGCTAGATGGCCCTTGTATAGAGTTATGGGTAAATTGCATCACAAAAAGAGCCTTAGTAAAGTGGAAAGGGTGACGCTACTAGGCTCCTAAAAAGGTGGCGTGTGGAGCATTGAGGAAGGCATGGGATCGATTCCCTATGTTGACAAATAGATGCATTTATTTTTAAGTGCAGGAGGGGTAGTGTTGGAGTCCAGGTGGAGTCTGCTAAAGGAGAGTTTGAATCTGTCCAAACGCTTGGATTAAGGAGGGATAAGGGGAGAGATTTAAGGGATTTGGAGAGAGGCTAAGAGTTGGCCGAATTAGGGGAATTAGGAAGGGGATTTCGGCAGAGGGGTATTAGGTTAGTATTTCGGCACTTAGGGTATTGAGTGGTGTCGTTTTCTTCTGCTTAAACACCTTAGGGTTGTTCTTTTCTCTCTTTTTCCTCTCTAGCCGAAACCACCATTCTCTCTATTCTTCTTTCTTCATTTTTCTTCTTCAAAACCGTTCATCAAACCTGCTGTTCATCAACACTTGTGCCGAAACCACAAAAGCTGAAACCCCAAAAAATACATTAGTTGTGCCGATTTCTTCCAAGCCAAATCCTTCGATATTTTTGTTCCTAATAAATGACAATCATCTTTTCTAAACCCTAGATACCTGTCGGCAATTCTACATCAAGGTTATAGCCCCACATTGTCATCTCCTTCATCACCCAAAAGTCGAAAACCATAGATTTGGGGGCTTATAGCCGAAACTTCAAAAACTCCGAGAGTCGAGTTCTACCATCGTTTGAAAGATTAATCTACACCAGATTGCGTGGAGATCAAAAAGGAGTAGGGGGTAAGTGTTCATCATCTCAGATCTGGTCCTATTTTACAAAGTTAGCAAAAGCCGAAGTCCCTAAAATCTAGGGAGGCTGTCGATTTAGGCCTTTGGCTCTCTAAGGTCTTTAACCAATGTTTTCTGTCAATGATTAGTGTTTACTTAAGTGTTGGAGAAGGCGTGGTTCCTTGGGGCAATCAGATTCGGAGCTAGCTATCAGTTTTTGCAGAAAGGTAAGGTTTTAAAGGTTTTTAGGGACATGGCTCGGTCTTGGATGAGTAAGTTTTGGGGTTAGTGATTGAGGGTCGTAAATAAGAATTGTGCTAATCTATTGTAGAACATCGAAAGGGATCTCGGTAGCAGTCGTCGCGAAACAAGTGTGTACTGAACACCCTTTCTTAGTTCAATTCGGCAAAAGCCGAAATGTCGAAATTTCGGTATTTCATGGGCTTGTGAGTGTGCGAATGCTCTCAAGACGTAGAGTAATTGTTAGATCTAGCACCGTAAGGTGGTAAGTAAGTTTGTGTGACGTCTTAACGTACTTCGGAAAAAGAGGGCCTCGATGGGCCAAAACTGGGCCCAATGGGCTTACGGACCAATATGGGTAAGAGATGGGAAAATTAGCCTGTTAGTTAGATGGTGGAACCAAACTGCATAAAACTGTTGAAAATTTCTGAAGTAGCTTGTGTAGTTGCTAAGTTACGAAAATTACCCCTAAAGAGCAAAATTACCGATATACCCCTAGGGTTTAAATTGGCTAAACTGCATGATTGATTAATACTGTATTTTACATGATATGCTTTTATTAATATATGTTGCATGGGATTGGGGTATTGATGGAGGAAGTATTGAAAGTGGTTCATCCACGTACTGGAGGCTTTGCCTCAACTTACTGATATTTGAGCAGCGTTGCTGCAACTGTGGAGTGTAGGGCTGCGTGGGTTGAGATATTCCCCACATGGAGTGTAGGGCTGGTACGGGTGTAGTGTAGCGGTTGGTGGGTTGAGTAGTCTCCCCAGATGGGTTTCCATGCATTACTACTATTGTTACCTATGTTACTGAACTGGGCCTATGGGCCACCCTGTTATGTAAAAAGGGGCTAAGGCCTTGCTACTGTATTCTGAAAAGGGCTTCGGTCCACTGTGTATTGCTATCTGAATAGGGCTTAGGCCCAATGTGCTCGAGCAGATCTGGGCTTTTTATGGGTTTCTATATGCACTGAGTTTCCCAAACTCACCCCTTCCTCTTTCATCCTTGCAGGTGAGCCCTAGTTGATGGACTTGGAGCTGGGCGGGATTCAGAGTGGCCATGAAGATTGATTGCCGGATTTAAATAAGTTTAGCATTTTATTTGGATTATTTTTATTATGCTTAAAGTTGTAATAAGGCCGCTCTTTTTAATTAATTTTATTTTGGGGATTATTAAACTGGTTAACACTAGGGTTCGTTTTATAAAAACTACTTGTTTTTAAAAGATCACGATGACACGCAAAATTTCCACAAAGTAAATGTTTTTCCAAGAGAATAAATATTTTAAGCAGACTTAAACTTGTTTTAATGTTCGTAGACACGTAACCTGCTTAAAGTGTGGCAACGGATGTGTGCATGTCTAGGATTGGATCTGGGAAGAGCTTGGTACTTAAGCGGTCCTATAAGACTCACCTCCTCTTTTCTAGCTTCCTACCTGGTGCACAGCTTCCATTCACTTTAACTTAAAACAAGAATAGATTTTTACAAAACTCTAAACAAAGAATTTAGATAAACACATGTTATTTTTGAAACATCTCCATGTGACATACTAAATACGGCCGTAACGCCTGGGCCGGGTTTGGGGTGTTACAGGTATAGAAGGTTTGATCCCTTCATGTTGAGTATTGGTTTTTCTCGAAATTAATATGATAGTTGTGTTTATCTACAATGTCTTGATGATGGTTCTTTAATATACTTGTTGCTTTATGTTGATGATATGTTAATTGCGGCTAAGAATCTGTCTGAAATTGATCACCTTAAAACCATGCTTAACTTTAAGTTTGAGTTGAAGGATTTAGGTGTAGCAAAAAAATTTTTGAGGATGGAAATTTTGAAAGATAGACAATTCGGGAAATTTTTTTATCGCAACATAAGTACATCAATAAGATCCTTGAGCAATTTGAGATGCAAAATGCAAAATCGATAAGTACTCTTTCAGTTGCACACTTTAAACATACAACTTTAGATTCCCCACAGAATGAAGAAGATGAAAGGTACATGTCAAAAGTACCTTATTTACCCATATTTGGAAGCTTGATGTATGAAATAGTATGCACTCTTCTCGATATTTCAGATATTGTTAGTGTTGTTTCTAATAGTTTGGTTTTGACCCTTGTCAGAATAGTGGTTTTAGGAGTACAAATCTAAGTGAGAAAAATGTTGTAATACTATTTTCCATGTTTATGATGTGTGAATTAGCATGTGTGAAAGTTTCATCTGAAAATTTAATCGTATGTGTGATTAATTTGCAAAAATACCTAATTGCGTAAAGTGTAAAAGCTGTGTGATAGATGTTAAAGTGCCTATTTGAGTTGGCTTTCTAAAGCAAGGGCCCTTATGCTGTTATTTGTCCATTGAAAATGTTAATGGACTAAAACAACCTTCCATTAAATGGTTTTATAATTGGTTAAAAAGGGCAAAATAGAAAATTTGTTATTAAAGTCATATTAATTAAAAGAAAAACTATCAAATTCATTTTTATTTCTTTGATTCATCAGCGGACTATTAGAAAAAGAAGAAGGAAAATTTGGTTCTAGGGTTTCGGTACTTTGATTGGTAATTAAGGTATGGATTTTGTTCGGTTTTTGATAATTTCTACATTTTTGTGATCATTGCTTCCTATACTATCAAACCTATGCCTCAATTTCTAATTTTGATGATGATTTTGAAATGTGCCATTGATGAAACTATGAGCTTTGTGATGTTAGTTGATGAATTATGAAAGCTTGATGTTGGGTTTACATGTTGTCTTTGAAGTTTTGTTGAAATTGAGCATTTTAAGTTAAATCATAAAAATGTTATTTTTAGGGACTAAAATTTGAAATAACTGAAATGTATGGACTAGTATGAGAGATAGGAGAATTCGGCCAAGCATGAATATAAGCAAATTATGTGTATTTTGCGATTTTGTGACTTAAAGTCTAAAGTGTCAAAATGTGAAAATGTGAGGGCTAGTTTGCAAAATGCCCTAAATATCTATCTATGGATTGTTTTCAATGATTTAGTGAATAAAAGGGTTAATTGTGAGTACATATAGATCAAGAAAAGAGGAATTCAGTCATAGATCGAGGAAAGTCGAAGATTGTAGAGTAAACAGTCTGAGTTGACAATTCCGAGTACGAAGTAAGTTCGTACGTAAAAGATAATGTTATAAGTATATTTTATTGTTTTTATTATGCGTAGATTGTATATATATATTTGGTTTGGATGAATTCGACGATAAATCAATGGTATTTGGCACTAAGTGTGCGATTTAAACTAGCTTCGGCTATATGAGGCACTAAGTGTGCGATACTGAAATAACTTAGGTTAATTGAGATGGCACTAAGTGTGCAGAATTATTATAGCTTCGGCTAATCTTTAAAGCACTAAGTGTGCGGATGTTTAAAGCATTGGTGATCTTCGGAAAGTCTTAAAATATTCAAACAAGAGGTGAGAATGAAAACGAATGAATAAGGGAATGTTCAGGTAAGTATAATACCTATGTGGTAGATGGTATAGTGCATAAAAGTTATTGAATTGGTATAAACATATGGTTGGTGTGGGCATGGACTTGATGGATGAGTTGAGAATTTATAAGTACTTATGTGTTGATGTTTCATATTTTATATGCTATTGATGTTTTTAGTAGAAGCTTACTAAGCTTTTGAAAGCTTACTTTGTGTGTGTTTGCATTGTTTTATAGATATCAAAGCTACTATGAGCTCGGGGATCGTCGAGGATTGTCACCGCACTATCGAACCTCATTTTGGTATTTTGAAAATGTATATTTTGAAGTATGGCATGTATAGGCTAGTAGTTGTAAGATATGTTTTGTGATGTATATATATATACTTAGCCATGTGATTTGGCTCGCTTATGTTTGAACTTATGGTTGATAATGGTACATAATATGTGATGACAGTGTTAAATTTTGGTATGTTTTGGTTGGTTAAAAAAGATGGTAAGTATACTAAGTTCATGGCTTGAGATTGAATGACATTTTGATATGATCATATCTTATGTTTTAGTATTAATTAGTAAGGTTGATAAGTATGTAAATGGTTGATAATGTTATAGTATTAATGATGTGTGTTTTGGCATAAAAATTGGATGAATTGGTTGTGCAAATTGGCTTGTTTCTTTGCTTGTAGGTTGACCCAAATTGGGGTGGCAATTTGGCTATCCAAATGGCCTATTTTTGACCACACGGGTAGAGACACGAGCGTGTGTCTCAGCCGTGTACGACACATGTCTATGTTGCACGGCCGTGTGTCCCTTGGGGTACCCTATAATTGTAAGTTAGGCCCGAGCATGGCCGAGGCACACAGGCATGTGGTTAGCCGTGTGGCCCAAGTCAGGCTCGACCACGGCCAAGGCACACTGGTGGGTCTTGTGGCCTTCTGGTCAAGTCAGTATGTATGCCCTGCTTTGCCACGGCTTAGACACACGGGCGTGTCTAAGGCCGTGTGAGGCACACGGCCTGTTCACACGAGCGTGTGACCTTTTAAAAGTTGAAAATTTTTCTAAGTTCTGAAACTTCCTTATGTTTTGGAATTAGTCTTGAATGTATGATTTAGACCTTGTATGATTGATTAAAGTTTGTGTTAACTATGAATGATCTATATTTCATTGAATTGAGAAGATTTTTGTTATGTGATTGTTCGGATCTGAGTTGTGAGGTCGATAATGCCGCTTAACCTATTTCGGCGGCGGTCACAATTTAGTGGTGTTACATTTTATTGGTATCAGAGCTATTGTTTAGTTGGTTCTAAGACTACCATAGCGTTTGTGAGTCTAGCTAGACATGCCATATTTATTGCGATAATGTGATGAATCTTGACATTGAAATGTGCTTTTATCTAGTAAATGGATCTCGAAAGAGCCGTAGTAGATGATGTTGAAAGCAATGCGCCTATTCACGCATAAGGGACGGTGCAAGCTAATTCTCGACCGGTTACAAGTAGTCGTGATGGTGAGGCTAAACAAGCCTTCTATTAGGTGAAGAATGATTGGTTCACCCAATATATTAGAACCAATCCAGCTGTACAACAACATCCACCCCTAGTTAATCCTCCTCAAGCTTCTATTATGCCACCAGTGAATTCAGTTCAGTTAAGTAGACCACCAGTCGATAAGATTAGAAATATGGGGCTGAAGAGTTCTGACCTATAATGAGTGGTGATGCTGAAAAAGCCAAATTCTAGTTAGAGAACACAATAAGAGTGTTTGACGAATTACCATTAAATCTTGAAGAATACATAAAATGTGATGTTTCCCTTCTGCAAGATATGTCGTATCATTGGTGGAAGACTTTGACATCTGTGGTTCTGAGTGAACGGGTTACTTGGGATTTCTTTCAAACTGAATTTTGAAAGAAATATATCAGTCAAAAATTCATTGATCAGAAGTGCAAAGAGTTTCTCGAGCTTAAAAAAGGTTGTATGTTTGTCACCAAATACGAGCAGGAATTTGTAAGGCTGAGTCAATATGCTCGTGAATGTGTATCTACAGAAGCAATAATGTACAAAAGATTTGAAGATGGGTTGAACGAGGATATTCGGATTCTAAAAATCAATGAATTTGTTGTGCTTGTTGAACGAGCATGTAAAGTTGAAGATCTGGGGAAAGAGAAAAGAAAAGCTAGTTTTGAAACTAGAAAGATACGAAAGAGATCATCGGGAAAATCATTTCAATCTGGATCCAAGAAGTTTAGAGATGATAGTAGTCGTTCAAAGACTAGTGTGGGACATTCGAACAGGGATCATGCTAGATTGCAATCGAATTTCAAATCTTCAGCTACGTCTGTTGACAGTGTTAATAATGCAATGAACGAAAAGCCTGAGTGTGATCAATGTGGAAGACGACATTGTAGTTGTGGTTCAAGAAATCATTTTATAAAAGATTGCCCAGATTTAGCTGAAAAAGATAATGTTCAGAATCTGAGGCAGAGTGGTAACACTTCTCGTGGTAGACCTCCCTGAAATACGGAAAATGTAAGCGGTAGTCAAAGAGGGACAAAAGATAAAGCTGTTAGATCTGAGGCTCGTGCACCTGCCAGAGCTTATGCTATCCGAGCTCGCAAGAAAGCTTCATCGCCAGACGTGATTACGGGTGCATTTACTCTCTATGATACTTTTGTGATTGCTTTGATAGATCCTGGATTGACACATTTGTATATATGCATGAACTTAGTGAACAGTAAGACTTTTCCTGTAGAGTCTACTGAATTTGTAATTAGAGTTTCAAACCCCCTAGGCAAATGTGTTCTGGTGGATAAAGTCTGCAGGAATTGTCCGTTAATGTTTTGAGACACTGGTTTTTTGGCTAATCTAATGTTGTTACCTTTTGATGAATTTGATATAATTCTGGGTATGGAGTGGTTAACTTTGCATGATGCTGTTGTGAATTGTAAAAGTAAAACTATTGATTTGAGATGTAAAAATGATGAAATAGTCAGAATTGAATCGAGTGATTTGAGTGGATTGTCTACTATTATATCTTTGATGAAAGCTTTAAGTATTGTGAGAAACGGTTGTAAAGCTTATGTTGCATATGTGATTGATTCGAGAGTGTCAGAAAAGAAAGTGGAATCAGTACCTGTTGTGTGTGAGTTCCCTGATGTATTTCCTGAAGAACTTTTGGGATTACCTCCAGTTAGAGAAGTAGAATTTGGCATTGAATTGGTACCTGGTACTACTCTGATTTCAATAGCTCCATATAGAATGGCTCCAACCGAGTTAAAAGAATTAAAGTTTCAGTTGCAAAAGTTGACGATAGAGGGTTTGCTAGACCGAGTTTCTCACCTTGGGGTGCTCCGGTTCTATTTGTGAAAAAGAAAGACGGTACGATGAGAATTTGTATTGATTATCGTCAGTTGAATAAAGTGACAATCAAGAATAAGTATCCTCTACTCGAATTGATGATTTGTTTGATCAGTTGAAAGGAGCTACTGTGTTTTCGAAAATAGATTTGAGATCAGGTTATTATCAGTTTCGAGTGAAAGATTCAGATATTCCGTAAACTGCTTTCAGAACGAGGTATGGCCATTATGAATTCCTAGTTATGCCTTTCGGATTGACTAACACACCTGCTGTCTTTATGGATTTGATGAATAGAGTTTTCAGACCGTATTTAGTTTAATTTGTTGTTGTATTCATTGGCGACATATTGATTTATTCACGTGATGAATCCGAACATGCCGAGCATATGAGAGTAGTGTTACAGACTCTGCGAGATAAACAGTTGTATGTAAAATTTAGTAAATGTGAGTTTTGGTTACGAGAATTTGGTTTCCTGGGTCATATTGTATCACCATCTGGTATCCGAGTTGATTCGAGTAAAATTTCAGCTATTCTGGATTAGAAACCTCCAAGGAATGTCTCTGAAGTCCGTAGTTTTTTGGGACGTGCTGGTTATTATAGAAGATTCATAAAAATATTTTCGCTAATTGCGACTCCGTTGAAAAATTTGCTATAGAAAGATGTCAAGTTTGAGTGGTCCGAAAAGTGTCAGAACAACTTTGATCAGTTGAAAACCTTGTTAACTGAAGCGCGGTATTGGTTCAACCTGAATCTGGTAAAGAATTTGTAATCTACATTGATGCTTCATTGATTGGTTTGGGATGTGTTTTGATGCAAGAAAGCAAAGTCATTGCTCATGCTTCGAGACAATTGAAGCCATACGAAAAGAACTATCTGACGCACGATCTTAAGTTAGCTGCGATTGTGTTTACTCTAAAGATTTGGCGCCATTACTTGTTCAGTGAGAAATGTCACGGGTATTCTGATCATAAGAGTTTGAAAGTATTTAATGACTCAGAAAGATATGAATCTGCGGCAGAGCATATGGTTATAACTGCTAAAAGACTATGAACTTCTGATTGATTATCATCTGGGAAAAGCAAATGTTGTTGCTGATGCTTTGAGTCGAAAATCATTGTTTTCTTTGCGTGTGATGAATGCTCATTTGGTTCTACCTAATGATGGTTCAGTTTTAGCTGAATTGAAAGCAAGACCCTTGTTTTTATAGCAGATTATCGAAGCTCAGAAGATTGATAATGAGATTTTAGCTAAACGAACTTAGTGTGATGTAGAGTCTGATTCAAAATTCAGAGTTGATAAAGATGATTTTTTGAGATTTCGAGATCAAAATTGTGTCCCGAGAAATCCAAAGTTAATTCAGATGATTCTGAGTGAAGCTCACAGTGGTTGTTTATCTGTGCATCCGGGTAGTACAAAAATGTATAATGATCTGAAATAGCATTATTGGTGGTCCGGAATGAAAGAGATATCTCTGAATTTGTTCCTAAATGTTTGATCTATCAGCAAGTTAAAGCGGAACATCAGGTGCCATTGGGGTTGTTACAACCGATTACGATTCTAGAGTGGAAATGAGATCGAGTGACAATGGACTTTGTTTCAGGTAAACCCCTGTCTCTGAGAAAGAAAGATGTTGTCTGGGTTGTAGTTGATCGATTGACGAAATTAGCTCACTTTATTTCGATTCGAACCGATTACTCATTTGATAACTTAGCTGAGTTATACATTTCAGATATTGTGAGGTTCATAGTGTGCCATTGTCTATAGTGTTAGGCAAAGATCCAAGATTTACATCACGGTTCTGGAAGAAATTGCAAGATGCTCTGGGTACTAAATTGCACTTTAGTACTACTTTCCATCCGCAAATAGACGGTCAATCTGAGCGGATTATTCAGATACTCGAAGATATGTTGAGATGTTGCATTCTTGAGTTTGAAGGTACGTGGGAACAATATCTACCTTTAATTGAATGCGCATATACTAACATTTTTGAGTCGAGCATTAAAATGGCACCCTATGAAGCTTTATATGGTCGCAAATTCCGTACACCTTTATACTGGACGGAGCTTAGCGAAAATAAGATTCACGGGATCGATTTGATAAAAGAAACTAAACAGAAAGTAAAAGCGATTCGAGATAGTTTGAAAGCAGTTTTCAATCGTCAGAAATCTTACGCGAATTTAAAAAGAAAAGACATTGAGTTTAAGATTGGCGACAAAGTGTTTTTGAAGGTATCTCCATGGAAGAAAGTGCTTTGGTTTGGTAGAAAAGGTAAACTAAGTTCGAGGTTCATCGGGCTATATGAGATTATTGAGCATATTGGGTCGATAGCTTATAGATTACTATTGCCACCAGAGTTAGAAAAGATTCATAATGTGTTTCACGTGTCAATGTTTCGACGATACAGATCCAATCCTTCACACGTGATTCATCCGTCTGAGATAGAGATTCAGTCTGATATGACTTATGAACAAAGGCCAATTCGTATTTTAGCCCGCGACGTTAAAGAGCTGCGAAATAAGAAAATTCCGTTAGTTAAAGTGATGTGGCATTGACACGGTATTGAAGAGGCCATGTGGGAGCCTGAAGATTCTATGAGACAGTAATATCCGAACTTGTTTAATGGTAAGATTTTCGGGGACGAAAATGCCTAAGGGGGAGAATTGTAACAGTCCAGTTTTGAGCCTAGTCGGAATAGTGATTTCGGGACCATAAATTCAAGTGAGAAAAATGCTTTAATATTATTTTCCATGTTTATGATGTGTGAATTAGCATGTGTGAAAGTTTCGTCTGAAAATTTAATCGTATGTGTGATTAATTTGCAAAAAGGACCTAATCGCGTAAAGTGTAAAAGCTGTATGCTAGATGTTAAAGTGGCTATCTGAGTTGGCTTTCTAAAGAAAGGGTCCTTATGTTGTTATTTGTCCATTGAAAATGTTAATGGACTAAAACAACCATCCATTTAATGGTTTTATAATTGGTTAAAAAGGGAAAAATAGGAAATTTGTTATTAAAGTCATATTAATTAAAAGAAAAACTATCAAATTCATTTTTATTTCTTTGATTCATCAACTGAATATTAGAAAAAGAAGAAGGAAAATTTGGTTCTAGGGTTTCGGCACTTTGATTGGTGATTAAGGTATGAATTTTGTTTAGTTTTTGATAATTTCTACATTTTTGTGATCGTTGCTTCCTATACTATCAAGCCCATGCCTCAATTTCTAATTTTGATGATGATTTTAAAATGTTTCATTGATGAAACTATGAGATTTATGATGTTAGTTGATGAATTATGAAAGCTTGATGTTGGGTTTTCATGTTTTGTCTTTGAATTTTTGATGAAATTAAGCATTTTGGGCTAAATTGTAAAAATGCTATTTTTAGGGACTAAAATGTGAATAAATGAAATGTATGGACTATTATGAGAGATAGGAGAATTCAGCTAAGCATGAGTATAAGCAAATTATGTGTCTATGGATTGTTTTCAATGATTTAGGGCATAAAAGGGTTAATTTTGAATACATATAGATCAAGAAAAGAGGAATTCAGACTTAGACCAAAGGAAGTCGAAGATTGTAGAGTAAACAGTTCGAGTTGACAATTCCGAGTACGAGGTAAGTTCGTACGTAAAACATGATGTTATAAGTATATTTTACTATTTTTATTATGCATAGATTGTATATATATATTTGGTTTGGATGAATTCGATGATAAATCAATGGTATTTGGCACAAAGTGTGCGATTTAAACTAGCTTCGGCTATATGAGGCACTAAGTGTGCGATACCGAAATAGCTTCGATTAATTGAGATGACACCAAGTGTGCAGAATATTTTAGCTTCGACTAATCGTTAAAGCACTGAGTGCGGATGTTTAAAGCAATGGTGATCTTCGGAAAGTCTTAAAATATCCGAACAAGAGGTGAGAATGAAAACGAATGAATACAGGAATGGTTGAACCTCATTTTGGTATTTTGAAAATGTATGTTTTGAAGTATGGCATGTATAGGCTAGTAGTTGTAAGATATGTTTTGTGATGTATATATATACTTAGCCATGTGATTTTGCTAGCTTATGTTTGAACTTATAATTGATAATGATGCATAATATGTGATGACAATGTTAAATTTTTGTACGCTTTTGTTGGTTAAAAGAGATGGCAAGTATAGTAAGTTCATGGCTTGAGATTGAATGACATTTTGATATGATCATATCTTATGTTTTGGTATTAATTAGTAAGGTTGATAAGTATGTAAATGGTTGATAATGTTATTGCATGAATGATGTGTGTTTTGGCATAAAAATTGGATGAATTGGTTGTACAAATTGGCTTATTTCTTTGCTTGTAGGTTGACCCAAATTGGGGTGGCAATTTGGTTATTCAATGGCCTATTTTTGTCCACACGGGAAGAAACATGTGTCTCAGCCGTGTGCAACACATGGCTATGTTGCACGGCTGTATGTTCCTTGGGGTACCTTACAATTGTAAGTCAGGCCTAAGCACGGCCGAGGCACACGGGTGTGTGGCTAACCGTGCGGCCCAAGTCAGGCTCGACCACGGCCAAGGCACACAGGTGTGTCTTGTAGCCGTGTGGTCAAGTTAGTATGTATACCCTGTTTTGCCACGGCTTAGAAACACGGGCGTGTCTAAGGCCAATGAGGCATACGTCCTGTTCACACGGGCGTGTGATCTTTTAAAAGTTGAAAATTTTTCTAAGTTCTGAAACTTCCTTATGTTTTCGAATTAGTCTTGAATGTATGATTAGACCTTGTATGATTTTTTAAAGTTTGTGTTAGATATGAGTGATCTATATTTTATTGAATTGGGAAGATTTTTGTTATGTGATTGTTTGGATATGGGTTTTGAGTCCGGTAATGCCTCTTAACTATTCCGTGGCGGTCATGGGTTAGGGGTGTTATATTGTTAGCCGATACATGGAAAATCCTAGAGACTTAGATTGAAAAAGGTCTCTCATAGGTTACCTCTTTGCTTTTGGGAATTGAGTCATTAGTTAGAAAGGGACACTTCAAGCTACGGTGGCTTTCTCGACTAATGAAGTAGAATACATGGCAATTACAAAAGCAATAAAAGAGGAAATTTGGTTAAGGAGGTTATTCAATGAATTGGTAAGTGGGAAAGGGGCAACTATTGTATATTGTGATAGCCAAAGGGTCATATATCTCACCAAAGATCAAATGCATCATGAGAGAATGAAGCACATATACATTCGTTATCATTTTGTTCGAGAGAAGATCATTCAAGAGGGTATTCAGATTCTTAAAATTGGCACAGAACATAATCGAGTCGACATATTGACAAAGTGCTTTCCAGTTTCAAAGTTCGAGCATTGCTTGGACTTGGTAAATATCTGACAAAGAATCCATTAAGCCCGTAATAGGGCTTGACATGGGAGTTGGTCTAAATACATGTCAATGTGGAGATTTATTACAACAACCTAATTTTTAGTGGAGACAAAAAATGGTTCAAGACCACAAATTTTTGACGTGTTGATTCGTAAATATTATTGTTAGAATATTTATAGAGTCATTAGAGTCGTATTAAAATTTAGTTTAGAAATATTAACGATTAGGTAGTTAATTAAAAAAAAGGGGCTAAATTGAAAAGGTGCAAAACTTGCAAATTAAAGCAAATAGGTGATGAAATGGTTTAATTAGTATTGAAGGAAGGACTTAGGTAATAATTATGCCTAAATTAATATAATGGGATGGCATGTTAATGCAAAATAATAAAATAAGGTAATTAGAATGGAAAAATTATAAATTACATGAAATTAAAACAAAACAAATTCAAATTTTAAAGCTTCATATGTCTTTTTCTTCAAAATTTGTCCGAAACCACCATAGGAGGGAGCTCTAAGTCAGTTTCTTCATTTTTGTTTCATATCAAGAATTCGTAGATCCTTAGGGAAAAGGAAAACTAGCAGAGTAGTCCTTGAACTTTCACAATTTCTGCGATCCAGTCAGGTAAGTTTGTTACATAGTTACTATAAATTTTATTGAATGTTCCATACTATTCATTGTTGTTTGAATTATGGATTTTATTGAGTTATGCGTACTGAAATAGAAATACGGTGATTATTTGGGCTAAGTGCCTAGCAGACTTTGTGCCGGTGATTATTCAGACTAAGTGCATAGCAAGCTTTCTGCCGGTGATTATTCAGGCTAAGTGTCTAGCAGGATCTGTGCTGGTGATTATTTGGGCTAAGTGCCTAGCAGGCTTTGTGCGTTGACTATTCGGGTATTGTGCCTAGCAGCCTGTGTGCCGATGTTTTGGAAGTTGCATTTATTTGAATATATTTTGGAGAATTATTAAAGGAAATTTATATCGAACTTACTAAGCTTGTTGATGCTTATTAGTTTGACTTATTCTTGTAGGACTTTTGGAATCTTTGCTTTGATTGGATCGACTCAGAAGCTAGCACACTATCATCAACATCTCAGTAGTCATTTTGGTTCTTAATGTTGGTATAAGTGGCAAGTATTAGGAAAGGGTCTATAGTACTTGAATATCTTGTATGGATGTAAATATGGGAAATAATTTACTATACTTGTTTTTAGTAAAAATAGTTGAACTTGTGTGCTTAATTAGGTAGACCTTTTTGGAATATATATATGAAGGAATTGTATAAATCTTTTGGTGTCAAATGATGACGATTGAATACTTCAAGTATGCTAAGTGAATTAGCTTGGTTATAAGTAGTTATGATGCCTAATTTTTTATAAGTGCTTAGTATGTTTGAGTAAAATGGCAAATTGGTATTTGGTTGTGAATGATATTTATGAATATTAATGTTAGTAGTTGAATGGCATGATTTGCACCATTCGATATGGTTTGGTAAGGAACTTCAATAATAAGTATTGATGAAAATATGTTTAGAAGTTAGTGAATATTTTGGCCAAATTTAATACATGATTATGCATATTACATGTTGCGATTTGAGGTGCCTAAGGGCATATTGGTTGTATGTCCTTATACCATGATTGATTAGCTAGAATATGCATGATTTCAATGCCTTATATTACCCTATATATATGTGAAATTTTGGTTGTAGGTACATGCCAAAATGGGTGAGAAAAATGGATTGTAAAATGGCCTATTTTTGTCCATAGGAGTAGAGACACGGGTGTGTGTCTCAATTGTGTGTGACACACGGCCCGGTGACACTACCATGTATCCTCTGTAGTTTTTTAAAGAATTTGCAAGTCAGGCTATTACACAGTCTAGCACACGGCCTGGCACACGGGCATGTGGAAACACAAAAATATACACACTTTTTCATGCCCTTTTTTACTCAAATTCATACAGTTTCGTTAAAATTCTTGTCGAAAAATATATAATTATTATAAAATAATTAAATTCTACTTAAATTATTAAAATGTTAAATTTTACTTAATTTGATAATAAATTTTGATTAATTTTGATCATTTTAGACAGATTCGTACAAAGGGCGAAAAAGGGCTCGACAAACACTGCTAGAAGCGCAAAACGGAGAAGCAATTTTGAAGCATCAAGGAGAGTTAATTTTTCAGCCTAAGACGGTCCAAATTATGTGTATCAATTTATAATATAATTAATTTTAATTTTAATTCAATTTAATTTGGGTTAAATAAATTATTGTTAATTAATTATGAAAAGTGGCCCAGTTGAGCTGAACCGAGAAAACCGATCCAACCAGGTACTGGAAAGCCCAAAACCGTTCCACATGCTGACCCAATCAGATTTTTTGGCTGGTTATTTGGCTTGTAAAATGTCCCTTGAAGACTCCTTCAATTTGCATTCAAACCCCTCCACTTTTCATGCCTTTCAAGATTTACCCTTACCTAAAAATAGCATGTTTGAAATATTCAAACATGCTACATGAGTGGCCAGCAATGAGGGGAGTATTTGGCTGCTGATTTTGGCTATTTTTATCAGCCTTCTCAACCTATAAATACCCCCTTGGCTGCTCACTTCAAACACACCTCAACTTTCTCATCTCTTCCCTTCTCTCTCAATTTTCTCTCTTCATTTCCCATCCATTTTTCTTTATCCTCTGGCTGATTTTACCTCTTGTAAAAGATTCATTCATCCACCATTTGGAGAGCATTAAAGTGTTCGTAGCAGCCTCGGTTCAACAAGAACAAGCGGAGAAGGAAGAGTGGAGCAAACCAGTCAAGCCACAGAGAAACACTAGATTTGATTATTGTTCCCTATCCTTTTAATTTTTGTTGTCGTTATGATGAACATGTCTATGAATATTTATAATGTTGAAATGTTTAATTTAATTAATGTTTCTTAAATTTAATTGGTGTTAGGTTGATTGCATTTCGTCTACTTAATTCATTAAAATTGTGTTTGTGTTGTTATAGGCCTCGGTAAGATGTTTGATTAAGTAAAATCATGACTAAGTTATTCTTGCATTACAATTGTAAGGTAACTAATGAGTTAATTATTTAAACAGATTAAAATTGTAATTAATTGACACGATACTTAATCAGTGCATGTTTAATCATCTAAGGTAGCTGAGGGTTAAATTAGTAACGGTATCTAACGATACATTTACCTTGCATAACTTGTAAAATTATTGTGATTAAATTGTTTCAAGGTAGAAATACATTGTTACCTCATGTAATCTTTTATGTGCTTATCAGATTGAATTAATTGTTTGAATTAGCATAGAGATATGTACAAGAGATTATTTTAATTTCATAAGTATGTATGTGCATTAACACATTTGTTTATTAAACTCTGTTTAATCGGTTGAATTGACATAGAGATATAGTCAAACGATAAATGGATTTTGGTAGGTAAGTATGTTCATAAGTTAGCAAATTACCGAGTTGCCATGAATTTATTCGTAAGAACATAAACATGAGTTTAATAATTCTATGTTAAGAAATGTAACTAATCTAACACAATTATGTCATTTTGATTAAAATCATCTTTTGAGATCGTGCATTGGAACTTTATTTTATTTTATTTACTTTGTTAAAATTTTAGTTTTTTATCACCCCTTCAAATCAAAATATTTTTTTCACGAAAGTGCTTTAAATTGCACTCATAAATAATTCTTTTCACAGTCCCTGTGGGTATGATAACTCGACATTTACTTGTCATTTTATTACTTGTTGCAATTGTGTACACTTGCACATTTCTGTCGTTCCAGTGACCCAAGTTAGTGAGTTACACGGGCACAGACATGGGCTGTGGCATGGACACGTGTCCCTATTTCGAATGCCCACATAGCCTGAGAAACAGGCATGTCTCTTGGCCTTGTGACCCTTGTAGTTTAGAAAATTTTCCTTATTTCTTGAAAAATTTTCTAAGTTTCCTATTTAGTCCCGACTTACTTCTAATATGTTTTTAGAGTATCGAGAGCCTGTCTAGGGAACAATATGTATGATTTGGATTACTTTTAAAATGATTATTGATATGATTTGAAATGTTTGAAAATTATTTTCGTTTGAATTGTAAATGCAGGTGTTGCTTTGTAACCCTATTCCGGCGACGGATATGGGTTATGGGTGTTACATTTATGGGAGAATGCCTCTTATTTTGACCAAAGTTGATTTTGGCTTTTCTTCTACTAGGTAAACTCTATTTTTAGTTTCCCACTTAAACTCTAATTGACCTAGAGTTGTTGTAGTCATATATGCTACAGATTTCAGCCTATAAATAGGCCTTAGTTACTCTAGGTTTTACACAAAAAAATTGGATTGAGAGGATTTTGTTCTTTATTTCTAAGGGTTCTTATGGGGCTTCGAGTTTTGCTTATGGTTTTTTATCCTCTTTTGAGGAGTTTTTCCATGTAATTTTTTTGTTTTTGATCTTTTCAATTCTTATTTTCTTCACTTTGTTCATTGTTTAATTGAGTTTATCTCGTACATCACATGAAACAAAATAAAGAATGTTAAACCAATTGTTGTGGCCTACAATAAGAATTAGTAAGGTGTTTTTGTTTTTGTAAATTTGGGTAAAGGATGGTTGATATTAGAAAATCACTTGTTAAAATGTTAAATCAATAAAGTTTTGATGAGGAACCATGATGAATACTAGGTATAGAGAGAGAAAAGGTATTAGAACTTTGAAAGAAAATGTGTTATCTTGATAGCTTAAGATCTCTAGAATATAAAGAGGAAGTCAGATTTAGATTCGATCGGGTAGATAGTGAATTCTAGGAATTCCAGATATTAGGATTTTAAGGGACCTAATAGAATAAAGAGCATTCATATTTGATTGTTAATAATTCTCGTAACTGATTATGAACTGATTTTGATTTTATGATTGTATTATCGTACGTAGTTAAGGAAGATACTGGAATGTAAAAAGCGAAATGAAAAGAGAAGACGAACGTCAAAAGATATTGTGATTTGTGCTACTACAATTCACTTTCAATTACTTATTTTGTTGGATAAAAATAGTACAGGAATTAAATAGTAAAAGTATAATTGCTATTAAATTTTAAATTAAGAAATGAAAAATGACCTAGTTAGAAATTAAACTAAAGGCCATAGAATAATTAAACCAAAATAAAGATGAGATAGAGGAATAAAATGATTAAATGCATATTTTTATGAATATCTTCTTAAATGGATATCCATCAAGGTCAAGATAAGTTTTAATGTACTTTAAATCCTAATAGTGGTTAGAAGTAGATCTCTACTTCATTTATACTTGTTATGCTTATAAATACACTTTGTAAATATTCCAATTGATCAATAAACTACGCTTTCTCTTCGCTCTCTCATTCTCTTTGTTCTTTACTCTTTATCTATTTATTTTATAAAACATTATCAGCACAATTCTCTTTTAATTATCTTAGTTGTGGATTAAATCAGTGGCAACTTTGCAAACCATTAAGCCTCATCCATAATATCAAAATTTAACCTCTGAACACTAAAATTACTCTTATTTTTTTGTTCTATTGGCTCATTTGTTTCTTCAAATGGCTACTTATTACTATTGGTTGCTATTTGAATTGAGCGTTTTCTTCCCAGATTCTCTATTACTTGCTACTATTTTCAACCCTTTGAAGGAAGCTTTTATCTATTTAGTGTTTTATATCTAGATTAATTTTCAACGAAGTTAAATTAATTTGATATTATTTTAATTAACTATTTTTACTTCTTATTAAAGTTGGTAAAAGAGTATTACTCCAAATGGAGGGTTTGAGTATACACTAATAGGCTCAACACCAAGATGGACACTGGAGTCCGTTGCTTTAGATGGTGAGAAAGATTTTTTGATCTTAGTATGGATTTTGGATTTATAGAGCACTATTTAAATTGGTAAGGAGTTTCAAAATTTGTTTTTAAGGTATGATTATTATTATTTTTTTAAGTCTGATCAAATTATTAAGTTATATTATTGAATATTAATGGGTTCATAAGGTTTACTAATAAAACTTTATAATTGTATTATACACTACAAACTCCTTACCAGATTCAGGCCGTATCAGAATAGGAGCCTAAGTCAGAATAGACTTGAGCTTCTCGAAGCTCGACTGTTAAGCATCAGTCCAGACGAAAGGAATATTCTTGTGTAGAAGCTTAGCCAGAGGAGCTGCACTCCATGAGAACCCCACAAGAAACCTTTGATAATAACCCGCAAGACTCAAAACATTGTGAATCTCAGAGACGTTCCTAAGCTATTTCCAATCAAGCATAGCCTCAATCTTTCTAGGATCATCTCGGATTCCTTCAGTAGAAACCAAATGCCCCAGAAATGTTACCTCTCACAACCAGAACTCACATTTACTCAACTTTGCATAGAGTTGTTTCTCTCGAAGTATCTAAAGCACTACTCTAAGATATTCATCATGCTCATCCTCAGTCTTAGAGTACACCAGAATATTGTCAATGAAGACTACGACGAACTGATTCAGATACGGCTGAAAAACTCAGTTCATTAGATCCATGAATGCAACCGGAGCATTCGTCAAACCAAAGGGCATAACTAGGAACTCGTACTGCCCATAACGAGTCCTAAATGTAGTTTTATGAATATTAACTTTCTTATCTCTAAGCTAATTATACCTAGAACGGAGATCTATTTTCGAGAATACTAAAGCCCCTCAGAACGGATCAAATAGATCATCGATCCTCGGAAGTGGGTACTTTTTCTTTACAATTAGTTTATTCAAATGTCAGTAGTCGATGCACATCCTCATTGTACCATCCTTTTCTACACAAACAGAACTGGTGCCCCATGGAGACACACTAGGATGAATGAAACCATTATCCAGAAGCTCTTAAAGTTGAGCCGTAACGCCCCAAAAATTTAGGGTCTTTGTTTTTGCAAACTTTGATGTAAATATCATGTTTGCTTTATTGGATAAGTGATTTGGGTGTGTTTGGAAGTGTTTGAGAAGCCTGGGTTCAAGTCTGGGCTCTTGCAAAAATTTTAGTTTTTTTCCCTTCGTTGAACCTTGGCTTTAGCTTGTAGGCCTTATAAATAATAGTGCTTGTATGGTGACACAAAGAGAGCGTGTGGTCCAGTGGCAATATGGCGTGTTGCTTTTGTTGGGGGACTTAGGTTCGAGTCTTGAGTTGCGCAATGGAGTAGTTATTTTACTGCTTGAGCTGTGTAGGTAGTGGAGTTGGACTGAAACATAGCTAAGGGGAGTTTGAAGAGAGTTTGAACGGGATGTTGGAGTAGATCAAGGAGGAAATCTAGGACAGATTGGGGGAGGGGATTATTGAGATGGGGAAGTGGTTGTTGTTGGCCGAAAATGGGATTCTTTGGGTACCAATCTGGTCATAGGCACTTAGTGCTGAAATGGTCTAGGTTTGGCTTTTTGTTTCAATAGCTATTCTTCTTTTATTTTTCTCCCTTTCAGGTTCAAGCCTGTTTTGGAGTAGCCGTGTTGCGTTTTGACCATTCGGGTATTATTCCTACTTTGGCATTGTTTTCCAATTTTTCTTATTCTTTTTAACGTGCTCATTTCTTTTATCTTCTTTGAGTAGTAGCCGAATATTCTTTTCTCTTCCCATCTCCATTCTTTCATTCCCTTCAAATGTCTCTTTTCTATTTCTAGCCAAACACCTTCTACTTTTCCTCATCTTTTTGTTTCGGATTCTGTAGTTGCGGGTTTCTTCTTTAAGCCGATTGTTGTTCTTCTTCTCTTAATCTTCTTTCGGGTTACCTTGTATTTTGGTTTGGCCGATTACTATTCTTCTCTGTTATTTCAGCTTGCAAAGGTTCTATCGAATCGATAAGTACTCATAGGTTCTCTCTGTTGTTACTCTATTATTGCTATATGAGCTCAAATCTGTTGCTTCTGCCTCCCTCTAAAGGCCAAATACTTCATCTCTTAGTGTTCTGTGATTGTCGAATGGTGACTCCTTCCTCATGATGTGTGTTCGTTGGATTATAGGTATTGTCGAGGAGTGAAAAGTGTAAGAGTCCTCAAGTTTTCGAAACCCTGTCTCCCAGTATTCGATTAAGGTAATTTTGATACCTTGTTTTTGATGTATAGGCCAGTCACCCAAATGTTCTATAGGGTAATATTTGGGATATAAGCCATATCTTTAGTTTATTCTATCTAACAGGATCTACCTTTAGTGCAGTTAATCACCAAGGTGCGAGTGATTAATTTTGGCTGGTGTTTTAAGAGGGATATATCATAAATCATCTGGTCGTGGTAGGTGATGATTGCTTAATCGTGGATTAAGTGCTTGTGAGTGTTAATAATTAGGGAAACTGTTTGAATACTTGGAATGAATGTAGGTCGGTGCTCTAGGGTTTTTCACAAGTGCTTGTAATTAGGTGTGTAACTGTGTACCAAAATCTATTACTGTAACAAAGCCGAAAAAGATGTGTAACCATACCCTTACTTGCTGTAGATCAGCAAAATTCAAAAAGTTGAAGTGCCAAAACTTCGGCACTTGAGGCCTCACGATCGTGTGATCGCTCGTGGGGTAGACCGAGCCCACAAATCATGGGTGATAGGCTGTAAAGGCCACTACGAGCATTTCGATGGACTTGGGCCGTTATGGGCCACATTGATCCGAAATGGTCTGAGCCGAAACCCTAAAATAGGCAAAATGACCATAATACTCATGTGTGATAGAATGATGATTATGCCCGTGTGCTCCGTACGACTGACGTGCTTATGATTTACGTATATGATTGTACTGAGTATGACTTTGCATACACATAATATTTATGATATGACATACTACATTGGGTTCAGGTCTGATTTGGAGGAAGTTCCGTACTAGTGGTTTTGCCACGTATTCTGATTCTAGTGGCTCCACCACATTTTCTGTTATTAGCAGCTTCGTTGTGTTATCGGTGTGTTGGCTAGATGGGTCAATCGAATCCCCACATGGTGTGTTGGCTGGTACAGCTGGTGTGTTGGTTGGATTGGGTTGGGATACTTGTTTGCTCCGTATTGATTCTGTTTTGGGCTTGAGTCCACTTTATTACTATATAGGGCTAAGGCCCAAATTGCTCTATTACTGAATAAGGCTACGGCCCAGACTGTTTTGCATATTCTATTTTCTATTGTTTGTTAGGGGAGTAAACACTGAGTTTTCGTAAACTCACCCTTCCCTTTTTAACTGTTCAGGTAATCCTCAGCCTTAGACGATTTGGTGCTGCGAAGGACTTGGAATTGGCCACACGACTGCTGTGTCTTGCATTCGACTTTATTTAATTTTAAATTTCACTTTTGGGTTTTTAATTCTGTAATAAGGCCATTTTTTGTTTCAATTTTTAATTGGGCTTTGGATTATATGTTTTATTTAAAACTGCTAGTCTAAGTAAATGCGAGTTTTTAAAATAGTAACTGTTTTCCAAAACCCGCGTTTTTAAACTTCTAAGTTTTTAAAATGCTTTCGCGGTTTAAGATGAGTTGATATACCAAAGGAAAATAATTTGGAAAATGTTTGTGGTGATATAATTTGATAATAGTAATGGAAGGGTCTTTAATTTAAAAGTGGATATTTAACGATAAGTCCTGTTTTTCGAAAAGCACTTCAATGTGACACACTAGATTCGACCATAATATTTAGGCTGGGTTTGGGGTGTTACATTTAGTGGTATTAGGTCCAAATTGAAAAACTCGGCTATGGAATGGGTTTTTGAAAATTTTCCTCAAAATTGGGTTTTCAAAAGTTTTTCTAAACCTTGGTTTTTGAGAGGGATGATTTTAAAGAATTTGGATTGTTTGAAAATATTGACACTGAATGTGTGGCACTGTAAGTTCTCTGACACTGTTTACTATTATGGACTGAAATGTTATACTGTAGGTAGTGGTACTACACTAGAAACCCTAGAGTCTGAGTTAACTGAGACTGTAGAAGGCTGAAAACGATAGTGAGACTCCACTCTACAAAAAAAAACTTTAACTGCTACTTGATCATTAGATGTCCGTTAATAATTACTAGAATTATGAACTGATTCATGAGACTCTTAAATCAGATAATACACTATAATGATATGAGCAGAAGAGGCACTTGTGGAAGGGGTACACGAAGTCGCAGTAGAGGCCAAGGAAGCGCTAGGACTGGGATAATTCTCTATCCCAAGCGATGCTTCGTGTTCTAGATAGGGTTGCTGGAGCTAGTACTAAGATCAGTGGGCCGGGGGTCAATTTCTGAGCGACTTCAGGCTAATGGAGCAAAAATTTTCAGGGGTGTTTCTAGTGTAGCCCCAAATGTGGCAGAGTACTGGTTAGAGGCTACTGAGCGGATAGTGGACGACCTTGATTGCAATGTTGAGAAAAAATTAAAAAAAGAAGTGCCTTTACTGCGAGATGAGGCCTACCAATGGTGGCTCATCGTGAGAGATGGTACGCTGGCCGACCGTTTGACATGGGACTTCTTTAAGGCGGCCTTTTAAGGGAAATACGTTGGGACGAGTTCTGTGGATGCCCGAAGGAAGGAATTTCTGAATGTAACCTAAGTTGATATGCCCGTGGGATTGTCGCAACTGAGTATGAACACTATGTGCATTTTGAGGTTGGACTCCGGGATGAGTTGCGTGTGCTGATAGCTCCGTAGAGGGAGCGAGACTTTGCTGCCTTGGTCAAGAAAGAAAAAATTGCCGAGGATCTGAAGCACTTAGAGTGGTAGAACCGTGAAAAAGATAGGGGCAAATTTAAGAGGCCCTCAAGTTCTTCTGGAAAGCCTGTAAAGAAGGCTAGATTTGAGGGGCCAGTTCGAGCAGTCCTTGTTGCTATGGTTAGACCGCAGACTTGTGCAAGTTGTAGGAGGTTTCACCAGGGTGAGTGTTGGAGACGAATTGGGGCATGCTTCAGATATGGTTCCATGGATCGTCAGGTCAAGAATTATCCTTAGAGGCCTATTCAGATGCAAGCTGCAGAACAGAGGTTTGTTTAGCCAATGAGAGGTGGTCAGCAGCCACTGAGAGGCCGTGGTAAGGCCAGGGGTGGAAACAGTAATGGATGTGGTCAAAGAGCACCGGGCAGAGGTGCTGGTAATACTGAGGCGAGACAGCCAGCTATGGTTTATGCTGCTCGTCGCCGAGAGGATGGTGACGCCCCTAATGTTATAGCTGATACGTTTTTAATTTATAACATGCCATACATTGCTTAAATTGATATTGGGTCTACGCATTCATATGTTGCATGCACTGTGTTTGAGATGTTGGGTATCTAGTTTGAGAATACGGCTAGTGAAATGACTGTGATAAGTCCACTGGGAAAGTCAGTTAAGGTAGACAAATTGTTTAGAGGCGAAACCCTAAAATAGGTAAAATGACCATAATACTCCTGTGTGTTAGAATGACCATTATGCCCTTATGCTCCATATGATTGATGTGCTTATGATTTACATATATGATTGTACTGAGTATGACTTTGCATACACATAATATTTATGATATAACATATTGCATGGGGTTGGGGTTTGATTTGGAGGAAGTTCTGTACTAGTGGTTTTGCCATGTATTTTGATTCTAGTGGCTTCGCCATATTTTCTGTTATTAGCAGCTTCGCTGCGTTATCGGTGTGTTGGCTGGGTGGGTCGATCGAATCCCCACATGGTGTGTTGGCTGGTACGGGTGGTGTGTTGGTTGGATTGGGTTGGGATACTTGTTTGCTCTATATTGATTCTATTTTGGGCTTGAGGCCACTCTACTACTGTATAGTGCAAAAGCCCAGACTGCTCTGTTACTGAATAAGGCTACGGCCCAGACTACTTTGCATATTATGTTTTCTGTTGTCTGTTAGGGGATTACACACTGAGTTTTCGTAAACTCACCCTTACCTTTTTAACTGCTCAGGTAATCCTCAACCTCAGACGATTTGGTGCTGCGAGGGACTTGGTGGTGGTCGCACGACTACTGTGTCTTGCGTTCGAATTTGTTTAATTTTAAATTTCACTTTTGGGTTTTTAATTCTGTAATAAGCTCATTTGTGATTTCAATTTTTAATTGGGCTTTGGATTATATATTTTATTTAAAACTGCTAGTCTAGGTAAAGGCGAGTTTTTAAAACAATTATTATTTTCCAAAACACGCATTTGAAACTTCAAAGTTTTCAAAATGCTTTCACGGTTTAAGATAAGTTGATATACCAAAGGCAAATAATCTGGCAAACGTTTGTGACGAGATAATTTGATAATGGTAATGGGAGGGTCTTTAATTTAAAAGTGGATATTTAACGATAAGTACTATATTTTGAAAAGCACTTCGATGTGACACGCCAGATTCGGCCATAACGTCTAGTCGAGGTTTGAGGTGTTACATGAGCCTTAAGCTCTGTAAGCTCCTTCAGTGCCATATGGAATGGAGTGATGGACATCGGAACTGTACCTGGTAGAAGCTCAATGCCAAATTCAACTTCCCGGTTCGAAAGTAAACCCAGCAACTCTTCAGGAAAAGCTTTTAGCAATTCCCTCACTGTTCTAGTATCCCTGAAAAACGAGTCCCCAGAAACTGAAACACTGATGTAGGCTAAATACGCCTCACACCCTTTCCGAAACAATTTCTCAGCCGCTAGAGTGAATATTACATTAGACAGGTAATCTCCACACTTACCAATCACAACCACCTCCTTATCATCCTCGGTCCTCAGAATAACCCACTTAGCCGTGCAGTCCAGACAACTCGGTGCTCAACTAAGCAGTCCATACCCAGAATTCAGTCAAACTCCCCAAATAGTTGCTCCATCAGATCTGCCAGAAACACAACCCTTTATACTTCCAACAGAAAATTATTTACTCAAACAGACTGTCCCAACGGGATCAATACAGTAATCTCACCAGAAGTACACTCAACAAAAATCCCCAAGTTTTTGGAAACAGAACTAGTTACATAAGAGTGTGTAGAACCTATGAATGCCCCTAACCTGTATCCGTCGCTAGAGTAGGGTTACAAGGTATTACTAATCAATACACATCATTTAACATACATAACTCATATATATATATGCATTCATACTCAAATACCATTTAATCACAAACATTGTCCCTTATAAGGCCTACAAGGCCTTAAACATGCTTTAGAAGTGATTCGGGACAAAACTGATAACATATGAAAATTTTGGAAACTTAGAAAAATTTCAACCATATAGAGACCACACGCACGTGTGAATAGGCCGTGTGCCTCACACGACTCTAGACACACTCGTGTCTTAGGCCGTGTGGAAACAAGGCATACATTTTGACTTGTATCACACAGTTGAGGACACGCCCGTGTGCCAGGCCATGTGAAAACTGGAGGGTATACTGACTTGGCCACGCGGCCGACCACATGCCCGTGTGTCTAGGCTGTGTAACTCACTAACTTGATTTCTAAGCATCATCAAGGGACACACGGCCGTATACCATGACCGTGTGTCACACACGGTTGAGACACATGCTCGTGTCTTTGCCCATGTGGACAAAAATAGGCCATTTGCAAGGCAAATTTGCCACCCCAACTTTAATGTACCTACACAAGGAAAAATGTACAATTTCCATACTCAAAAGGAAGCCAAATCAATCCTAATTCATGCACAATTCATGCTATACAAATACAACCATTTCACTTACTCAAATATATACCAAAACAACATGATCTTTAACCTTAATTCATATAACCATTTTAACTTCCATAATGTCTTGGTTACAACCACGCCAAAACAAACCATCTCACAAGGCATTATAAACATCTTACAAAAGTCATTAACAACCATTTCTAATAGCCAAAAAAATATCAATATTAACATCATTTACAAGCCAAATCTCATGGCTATAATCACAACCAAAATACCACATCTAGCCTATACATGCCATATACCATAAATGTATAATTCAAAAGTACCAACTTAGATGTTTAATAATGCGATGATGTTCTCGACGACACCCGGATCTGAGCTAGTCTTGATTCATTATAAAACATAGAAAAATAACACGAAGTAAGCTTCATAGCTTAGTAAGCTCGTATGTGAATAACTTAATTCATCGAATAAATGCAAATCAACCAATTACACATGACAAAACCATATCCAAAGAACTATTATCATGGCCTGAAGCCAAATCATCCGATATGCATGGCTAGAAGCCAAATCGTTAAAATACACACCCAAAGTGCTAATATCAAGGGCCGAAGCCAACTCAACACATCACTTACTGACATGTCAATAGTATCCAAAAATATTCTTAAGGTTTAACTGAGCTTTCACACTTTTCATTTCTATCATCAAATGCATTCGTAGAGTCATTTTCACAATTCATACATTATCCATAATCCCGTTTTAACAATTTATGCAATATTAAAGCATTTTAACATACATTTATAATGTAATCATCACATACGAACTTACCTCGTATTCAGAATTGATAGATCATGGCGACTACTCGATAACCTTACTTTTCCCCTGTTCTAAATCTGAATCTTTCTTTCTTGACCTATACAAATTCAAAATTAACTTATTTATTCATCTACTCATTCAATTAATCCAAAAATACAAATTTGGGTATTTTTACACATTAGCCCCTAAAGTTTTGCATTTAATTAATTTAGTCCCTATTTTGCAAATACACAAAATTCACACAATTCAACAAAACCCATGCTTGGCTGAATTATATATAGTCCCTAGTAGCCCAAAACTTTCATTTATTTCACATTTGAACCACACAATTTGCATATTTCACAATTTAATCCCTATATGCATTTTCATCAAAAATCACTTAACAAAACATGTAAAACTGTTATCAAACTTTCATATTTCAACATTAAACATCAAGGAACACATAGGTTCAACAATGGAAATTTTTAAAATTTTTAATAATGTCAAAATTAAAGGTATGGCCCAGCTAGATTGAGCTGCAATGATTACGAAAACATAGAAATCATCAAAAATCAAGTTAAAACCGTACCTTAATCAAGCTAGGAGTGTGCCGAACCTTAGAAAGCTTCAAACCCTTTCTTTCTTTTCTATTTTCGGTTGCTAAAAAGATGAATGAAAATGAATTTTGGCTTTGTTTTATTAAATTATAACTTAATTACTAATTTATCATAATAACCTTTGTTATAAACATATAAAAACATATAATGGATGGTCATAATTGTCGACTTACACTAATCATGGACTAATAACATTATAAGGACCTTTGATTGATTAAATCATAGCAATTAAATACCTTTAACAAGTATAATGCAACTTTTGCATTTTTCGCGATTTAATCATTTTTATCAAATTAACCAACCAATCGATAAAATTAGCTCATGAAATTTTCACACATATCAAACAACATGTTGTAAATACCGAAAATAATATGAAAATAATTTTTTGACATCAGATTTATTGTTCTGAAACTACTGTTCCGATTTAGCTAAAACCGGGCTGTTACAACTCACCCCTTTAGGGATTTTCATCCCCGAAAACCTTACCAGTGAATAGGTTTGGGTAATGTTTTCTCATAGCATCCTCGGGTTTCCATGTAGTTTCCTGAACCCCGTGTCGATGCCATAATACTTTCACTAATGCGATTCTCTTATTTCTCAGCTCTTTACTCTCACAAGCTAAAATTCGAATCAGTTCTTCAGCATATGACATATTAGAGTGAATTTCAACCTCGGTCGGGGAAATGACATGTGAAGGGTCGGATCGGTATCATCAAAGCATCGACACATGAAAGACATTATGTATTTTCTCTAAATCAGACGTAAAGATAGTCAATATGCCACTGGGCCAACTCGCTCAGTAATCTCATACGGTCCAATGAATTGCGAACTGGAATGACGAAAATGTGCACGTGTACACAATCGCAACAAGTAATAAAGTGACAAGTAAATGTCGAGTTATTCTACCCACAGGGACTGTGAAAAGGATTATTTATGAATACAATTTAAAACACTTTGGTGAAGAAAAATATTTTGTATTAAAAAGGATGATTAAGAAAAATAAGATTTTAAACTAAGTAACTAAAGAAATAAACCTCAAATGCACAATTTCAGAATATGATTTAATCAAGATGACATAATTGTGTTGATTTAATTACATTTCTTTAACTTAGAATTATTAAGCTCATGCTTATTTTGTTACGAATAAATTCACGGCAACTCGGAAATTTGCTAACTTATGAACATATTCACCTACACAAATCCATTCATCTCTTAACATATCCCTATGTTAATTCAAATGATTAAACAGATTTTAATAAGCAAACATGTTATGCCACATACATACTTATTAAATTGAACTAATCTCTTGCATATCCCTATGTTAATTCAAACGATTAATAAAATCTAAAGATCTTATGAAAGACTACGTGAGGTAACAAGGTATTCTTACCTTGAAACAGTTTAATCACAATAATCTTGCAAGTTATGCAAGGCAAGTGTATCTCAAGATACATTGCTAATTTAACCTTCAGCTACCTTAGAAGAATAAACATGCACTGATTAAGTATTGTGTCCATTAATTACAATTTCAATCCGCTTAAATAATTAATTCATTAGCTACCTCACAATTGTAATGCAAGAATAACTTAGGCATGATTTTACTTAATCAAGCATTTTACCGAAGCCTATAACAGCATAAAAACAATTTTAATAATTTAAGCAGATGAAATGCAATCAAACCAACATGAATAAATTCAAGCTAAACTGATTAAATTAACCATTCCAACAATATAAATATTCATAGATATGTTTATCATAACGACAACAAAAATTAAGGAGATAGGGAAAAAGAATCAAATCTGGTGTTTTTCTGAGGATTTGACAAAGTTGCTCCATTCTTGTTTCTTTGTTGTCCTCGCTGATCAAGGCTGCTATGAACACTTCAATGTTGCTCCAAAATTGCTGAAGAATAACCCTATCCCAAGGGGAGAAACCGGTACAAGAGCAAGGGACTTGAAATGGAAAAATGAGAGGAGAAAGTGAGAGAGGAGAGAAGAGATGTGAATGAATTGAGGTGTGCTTTGAATGATCAACCAAGGGGGGTTTTTTATAGCTGAATTTGGCAGTTAAAATTTGCTAAAAATACCAGCCAAAGAGCCACCCCTTGGCCGGCCATCTATGTGGCAAAGTTGATGGCTTCAACTTTGCTAAATATGGCTTGGGGCAAATCCATAAAGCCACCGATTGTGGAGGGGCTTGAATGCAACTTTGAAAAGTCTTCAAGGGCTTCTTTTAAAGGTTATTTAATCAGATAATAAGTTGATTTGTGTCAGCATATGGACGGTTTTAGGCTGCCCAATCCTTGGCTAGTTCAGTTCAATCGGTTCGGTTCAACTGGACCACTTTTTCCATAATTAATTAATAATAATTTTTTAGCCCAAATTAAATTGGGTATAAATTAAAATTAATTATATTATGAATTAATATACATAATTGGACTGTCTTAGGCTGGAAATTAATTTGCCTCGATATTTTAAATTGCTTCTCTATTTTGTGCTTCTGAAAGTGTCTGCCGACCCGTTTTTCACCCTTTGTGCAAATCTGTCGAAAATAACCAAAATTCATAAAAAATAATTATAAAATTAAATAAATTTCAAAATGTTCATATTTTAATTTCATTTTAATTATTTTATAAACATTAATTATATTTCGACAAGAATTTAACCGAATTCGCATGAATTTAAGTGAAAAAGGGTATGAAAAAGTGTGTAAATTTTTGTGTTTCCACGGACTCAATTTCCCTTTTCGACCAAACCACAATATCTTTTTCCATGGTGACAATTTCAAAAACATTTTATCCTCAATTTGGATCTCAATATCTTTTCGTTTCAAGTCTGTGTACGCTTTCTATCAATCCGAAGCTACTTTCAAACTATTACGAATTACTTTCACTTTTTCTTCAGTCACTCTGATCAGATCAACCCCGTGAATCTTATTTTTGCTGAGCTCACTCCAGTACAACAGTGTTTGACATTTACGACCGTATAAAGCTTCGTACGGTGCCATCTTTATACTCGATTGGAAGTTATAATTGTAAGCAAATTCAATTAGTGATAGATATTTTGCCCAGCTACCTTCAAACTCAAGAATGCAACAACGCAACATATCCTCAAGCATCTGAATAACTTGTTCAGATTGACCATCCATTTGCGGGTGAAATGCAATGCTAAAATGCAACTTTGAACCCAAAGCTTCTTGCAATTTCTTCCAAAATCACGAAGTAGATCTTGGATCTCTATCAGAAACAATAGATAGTGGAACACAATGTAATCCCACAATTTCAAAAACATACAACTCAGCCAATTTATCAAGTGAGAAATATGTACATACCGGAATGAAATGAGCTGATTTTGTCAATCTGTCAACAACAACCCAGATTGCATTTTTCTTTTTTTGGAGATAAGGGCAAACCCGATATGAAATCCATTGTTACTCTATAACACTTCCACTTAGGAATCATAATATGCTGTAATAAACCTAACGACACTTGATGCTCAGCTTTGACTTGCTAAAAAATCAAACATTTCGAAATGAATTCCTATATATCTCGTTTCATGTCGTGCCACCAATAAAGCTATTTCAAATCGTTATACATTTTCGTGCTTTTTGGATGTGCTGATAAACAACTACTGTGTGCTTCATTTAGAATCTTCTGAAGGAGCTTAGAATTATTTGGTACACATATTCTATCACGAAACATCAAATAGTCATCAGGCCCTATTCAAAACTCTAAATCAGAAGTAGACTTGCATTGAGCTTATTTTGCTTGCAATACATTATCAAATTTTTTAGCCTCACAAATCTGCTGTAGAAATAATAGTCTCACTTTCAACTCGGCTAAAATTGAACCATCGTCAAACAAAGCTAATTGTGTGTTCAAACCACGTAAAGCAAATAAGAACTTTCAACTCAAAGCATCAGCAACTACGTTCACTTTCCCCGGATGATAGTCAATCACTAATTCATAGTCTTTTAACAATTCTAACCATCTCTGCTATCATAAATTCAAATCTTTTTGAGTCATAAGATATTTCAAGCTTTTGTGGTTGGTATAAATATGGCATTTCTCAACAAACAAGTAATGACACCAAATTTTCAATGCAAACACTATCGAGGCTAAATCTAGATAGTGCGTCAGATAATTCTTTTCATGTGACTTCAACTATCTCGAGGCATAAGCTACAACTTTGCCTTCCTGCATCAAAACATAACCCAGGCCGTTTAACGATACATCACTGAAAACTACGAATTCTTTACCCGTCTCAAGCTGAACTAACACTGGTGCCTCTGTCAAAAATGCTTTCAACTGCTCGAAGCTCTGCTGACACTTTTCTGACAACACAATTTTAACATCTTTTTGAAGCAATTGTGTCATCAAAATCACAATCATCGAGAAGCCTTTCACAAATCGTCTATAATAGCTGGCTAGTCCTAGAAAAGTACGGACTTTGGATACATTTTTCGGAGGCTTCCAATCTATAATCACAAAAATTTTGCTCGGGTCAACTTGGATAACCGCGTCTGAAATTATATGTCCCAGAAAACCAACCTCTTATAATCAAAACTCACATTTGCTGAACTTTGCAAACAACTATTTATCTCCCAAAGTTTGTAGCATGATTCTCAAATGCTCGGCATGCTCAGATTCATCACGGGAGTAAATCAAAATGTCATCAATAAACACAACTACGAATTGGTCTAGGCACGACCAGAAAATTCAGTTCATCAAGTCCATAAAAACAACATGTGCATTTTGTAGTCCTAAAGGCATAACAAGAAATTCGTAGTGTCCGTACCTTGTTCTAAATGCAGTCATTGGCACATCTGAGTCTTTAACTCGCAACTGTTAATAACCTGATCTCAAATCAATTTTCGAAAATAGTGTCGCCCCTTTTAACTGATTAAATAAATCATCTATTCATGGAAAAAGGGTATTTATTCTTGATCGTCACTTTGTTGAGCTGTCGATGGTCTATACACATTCTCATCGTGCCATCTTTCTTTTTCACAAATAACACCGGTGCACCCCAAGGAGAGAAATTTGGTCTAGCAAAACCTCTATATGTCAACTCTTGCAACCGAGCTTTCAATTCATTTAATTGTGTCAGAGCCATTCTGTACAAAGCTATCGATATCGAAGTTTTTCCCGGTACTAATTCAATACCAAAGTCAACCTCTATGATAGGGGTAAACCTGGTAACACTTCGAAATATACATCTAGACACTCGCACACAACTGGTATTAATTCAATCTTTATTTCTGTCACTTTCGTATTAAGTACATAAGCAAGATAAGCTTCACACCCCTTTCTCACAAATCTCTAAGCTAACATAGATGAGATCGCAACTGGAAAACTATTTTGATCACCAGATTCAATTCTAATAGTCTTATTATTCTGACATTTCTATTCAATTGTCTTTCATCTACAATTCATTATACATCATGCATCGTTAGCCAGTCCATACCCAAAATCACATCAAATTCATCCAATGGCAACAACATCAGATTAGCAGGAAAATAGAAATCATGATTCATTAACGGACAATTCTTGTAGACTTTGTCAACCAAAACATATTTGCCTAAGGGGTTCGATACTCTAATAACAAATTCAGTAGACTCTATAGGAAAAGTCTTACTTGATACTGAATTCATACATATATAAGAATAAGTTGATCCTAGATCTATCAATGCAATCACATTAGTATCATAGAGAATGAAAGCACCGGTGATAACATCTAGATGTGACGCTTCTTCGCGAGCGCGAATAGTGTAGGCTCTAGCAAGTGCTCTGGCCTGGAATCTCATAGCTAAATCCTTTGTTGCCCCTCTACTACCACTTACATTTTTAGAAATTCTAGGTGGTCTACCTCTATTCGACATATTACTTGGTCTCACATTCTGAACTTTATCTTTCTCATCCAGCTCAAGGCAATCTTAGATGAAATGATCCAGCGAACAACATTTGTAACAGGCTTTATTAATTTTATTCCAACATTCTCTACAATATCACCTCCACACTGTTGAAACTCGGGTTTGTTGTCTCTCACACTGCCAACACTCGATACTGATGTAGCTTGAGCTTTAGAATCTGAGTATTTTTTTCTACAATCTCTGTTTGAATATTCGTTTGAAGCATTTGGGCGAGCGTACGAATCTCTGAATTTCTTTGATAAAGATTGATACGACTTACTCATCGATCTTTTTCTTGAGTCTCTAGCTTCTAAATCTGCTTTTCTCCTTTCTTTGCGAAGATCACCGGCTTTACAAGCCCTTTCAACCAGAACTACAAATTCTTTCAACTCTAGAATTCTGACCAGAAGTTTTATATCTTCGTTCTACCCGTCGATGAATCACTTACACATAATCTCTTCGGTAGAAAAATATTCCCTAGCATACTTACTCAATCGTATAAATTCACTTTCATACTCGATTACAGTCATTTGGTCTTGTATTAATTCTAGAAACTCTTTGTGCTTTTCATCAAGAAATCTTTGACAGATGTATTTCTTTTAGAATTCGGATTGAAAGAACTCCCAAGTAACCCATTCTTTCAGAACCACAGATATCAACGTGTTCCACCATTGATACTCAGTGTCTCTCAGCAAAGATACAACACATTTAATACATTCACCAAGAGTACAAAACAATTCATTGAATACTCGAATCATATTTTCGAGCCAGAACTCAGCTCTCTCAACATCATCATTAGTAGTTGGCTGGAACTCTTCAGCCTCATATTTACGAATCTTATCTACTGGTGGCTTGCTCAACCGTATCGGATCTATAACTTGAGGAACAACAGGTATTTGTTGAGGAATAGGTGGGGGTGGAGGTTGTTGCGCAGCTAGATTCGTTTGAACGAACTCCGTGAACCACTCGTTCATCATTTCAAAAAAGGCTTGTTTAGCCTCTCCCTTGTGGCTACTCATTAAAGGCCTAGAATCAGATGGTGCTGCCCCTTGAATGGGAGGGGGCACATTACTCTCTACATCATCAGCTACAGCTCGTTCGGGATCGATTACTATACAAAAACACAATTTAAGTTGTCAGGAATCATCACACTATCGCAGAGTAAATTTAAGTTGTCAGGAATCATCACACTATCGCAGAGTATATATGGCATATATGGCTAGACTCTTACACACTCTAACCCGTATCCATCGCCGGAGTAGGGGTACAAGGTATTACCGATCAATACACATCATTTAACATACATAACTCATATATTTATGCATTCATACTCAAATACCATTTAATCACAAACAAATTGTATCTTATAAGGGCCTACAAGGCCTTAAACTTGCTTTAGAAGTGATTCGGGATTAAACCGATAACATATGAAAATTTTGGAAACTTAGAAAATTTTCAACCATACAAGGGATCACACGCCCGTGTGAACAGGCCGTGTGCCTCACATGACTCCAGACACGCCCGTGTCTCAGGCCGTATAGAACCAAGGCATCCATGATGACTTGTCTCATACGATCGAGGAGATGCCCATGTGCCAGACCGTGTGAAACCTGGAGGGTATACTGACTTGGCCACACGACTGACCACATGCCCGTGTGTCTAGGCCGTGTAAGTCACTAACTTGATTTTTAAGCATCATCAAGGGACACACGACCGTATACCATAATCGTGTGTCACACACGGCCGATAAACAAGCCCGTGTCTCTGATTGTGTGGCCAAAAATAGGTCATTTGCAAAGCCAATTTGCCACCCCAGCTTCAATGTACCTACACAAGGAAAAATGTACATATTCCATACTCAAAGGGTAGCCAAATCAATCCCAATTCATGCACAATTCATGCTATGCAAATACAACCATTTCACTTACTCAAATTTACACCAAAACAAAATGATCTTTAACCTTAATTCATTTAACCATTTTAACTTCCATAATGTCTTGGTTACAACCATGCCAAAACAAACCATCTCACAAGGCATTATAAACATCTTACAAAAGTTATTAACAACCATTTCTAATAGCCAAACATATCAATATTAACATCATTTACAAGCCAAATCTCAAGGCTATAATCACAACCAAAATACCACATCTAGCCTATACATGCCATATACCATAAATGTATAATTCAAAAGTAACAACTTAGATGTTTGATAGTGTGATGATGTTCCTAACGACCCCCGATCTGAGCTAGTCTTGATTCACTATAAAACATAGAAAAATAACACGAAGTAAGCCTCATAGCTTAGTAAGCTCATATGTGAATAACTTAATTCATCGAATAAGTGTAAATCAACCAATTACACATGACAAAACCATATACACATTAACTGCAAACCTTTTTCATGTCTCAAAACATGATCAAATACAAACTCATCAAACTTTCACTATTTAATACTCGAATAGGTTCTGCACATACTGTATCGCCTTGTACTAACCTCTTTCTCAACCACATCATTCGTTTACCCGTTGAACCATTCGGAATAGAAATTGGATACTCAAGAGTCTCGTACCATAAGTACCTATACCATGGCTCGTAGCCAAATCAACGTAACTTATCTGAAGAGCTATTATTATGGCCTAAAGCCAAATCATCCGATATGTATGGCCCGAAGCCAAATCCATAAAATACGCACCCGAAGGGCTAATATCATGGCCCGAAGCCAACTCAACCTATCACTTATTGACATGTCAATAGTATCCAAAAATTTTCTTAAGGTTCAACTAAGCTTTCACACTTTTCGTTTCTATCATCGAATGCATTCGTAGAGTCGTTTTCACAATTCATACATTATCCATAATCCTGTTTTAACAATTTATGCAATATTAAAGAATTTTAACATACATTTACAATGTGATCATCACATATGAACTTAGTTTATATTCAGAATTGACAGATCGGGTCAACTACTCGATAACCTTACTTTTCCCCCGTTCTAAATATAAATTCTTTCTTTCTTCACTTATATGAATTCAAAATTAACTTATTTATTCATCTACTGATTCAATTAATCCAAAAATACAAATTTGGGTATTTTTATACATTAGCCCCTAAACTTTTGCATTTAATCAATTTAGTCCTTATTTCACAAATACACAAAATTCACACAATTCAACAAAACCCATGCTTGGCCGAATTATATATAGATCCCTAGTAGCCCAAAACTTTCATTTATTTCACATTTCAACCACACAATTTGCACATTTCACAATTTAATCCCTATATGCATTTTCATTAAAAAACCACTTAACAAAACATGTAAAACTATTATCTAGCTTTCATATTTCAACATTAAACATCAAAGAACACATAGATTCAACAATGGCAAGTTTTAAAATTTTTAACAGTGTCAAAATTAAAGGTATGGGCTAGCTAGATTGAGCTTTAATGGTTACAAAAACATAGAAATCATAAAAAAATCGAGTTAAAACCGTACCTTAATCAAGCTAGGAGTGTCCTGAACCTTAGAAAGCTTCAAACCTTTTCTTTCTTTTCTATTTTCGGTTGCTAAAAAGATGAATGAACATGAATTTTGGCTTTGTTTTATTAAATTATAACTTAATTACTAATTTACCATAATAACCTTTTTTATAAACATATAAAAACATATAATGGATGGCCATAATTGTCTACTTGCACTAATCATGGACTAATAACATTATAAGGACCTTTGATTTATTAAATCATAGCAATTAAATACCTTTAACAAGTAGAATGTAACTCTTGCATTTTTCGCAATTTAATCCTTTCTATCAAATTAACCAACCAATTGATAAAATTAGCTCACAAACTTTTCACACATATCAAATAACATGTTGTAAATACTGAAAATAAAATTAAAATAAATTTTTACATTGGATTTGTTGTTCCAAAACCATTATTTTGATTTGCTAAAATCGGGCTGCTACAACCTATGTCTATCAAAGTAGTATATGGAGCATCAAAAATAAAGAACGTACCCGTGATTATATCAGGGGCGTCTCTGTCCTCTCAACATCGAGCAGTAGAAACTAGTACAGGCTACCTCGCCTCAATTGGATTAGCACCTCTTCCCGGTGCTCTATGTCCCCGGCCCATACCATTACCACCCATAGCCAGTTCACGGCTCCTGGGTGGCTGCTGTACTATCCTCTGAGGCTATTGTGTTGAAGCTCGCCTACAGTAGGGGGACTCTAGTGATGCCCCTAAATAGCTCAGTTCCACTAGACCGAGTTCATCAATTACTGACCCACGGCCCCTAGATCCAAAACAGGGTCTAGCGACCCTCTCAAAAACCCTCAACATAGCTTGGGAAAATGTACCGTCCCCAGCCGATCGGCTTTGAGACCCAGTCTTAGTAGTACGTGAAATTCGTGTCCCAGTTGTGTCTAAATTTTTCATACTGCCTAGAAAGGAAGTCTGAGCTCGAGCCTCCTACGGCGACCGCATCGTCCACGAATGCTACAATCGCAAGTTCCACTAGCGCTCATCGTATTTTCAATTTTATCTACATCATAAAATTTTATGCATCAATCCCAGTGTTAATTAGCAAATATTTTATGCTAGAGTTATCATAAGTTCAGTGGTATTTCAGAGGTTTTAGTCTCAAACTAACCCAGTATAGTTTTAGAAAGTATTAACTGCAGTGTTTTCAGAATTCAGAGATACTTACAGTACTCGGTGTAGGACATACTTCCTCAAAATGATTCAAATTATTTGAAAACCAGTTCTTTTTCAAAACACAATTTTAGAACCTAAAATTCACAGCTTGAGTTTCATAACCTGGCTCTAATACCACTAAATGTAACACTCTTACCCGGCCTAGACATTATGGTCGAATCTGGGTATGTTACGAAGAAGGGTTTTAAATTATATCTTTTAAGTTAAATCGTTTTATTATTTTACCAATCGGAGTCTTAATATTCGGAAAAACTTGAGTTTATAATCTTACTTGAAACTATTTTAAGTTATCAAGAATTTGCAACGGAAGTTTCAACATGTTTTATTTGAAACCAAGCTCATGTTTCCAAAAACCATTTGTTAAAACCATTTGTTTGTATAAAGTGTTTTTGTCAATGTTGCGTAAAAGAAAGAAAAATAAAATCCAAATCCAAAAGTTAAAAATCATACAATCTAGAGAGTCCCAAATATTACAAACTCTCAAGAAAAACCATATTTTAAAAATAAAATCGATGTTACTGAATAAAAATAGTTATCTGTATAGTGGTCACCGTTGAGCCGGCATCGCACTGACCCGCCTAAGTCTATGGATTACTTGAACAGAATAGACGAACATATGTGAGTTTTCGTAAACTTAGTGTGTAACCCAACAGAAATAGTCATGCAACATGCACATAATTTCATATGCAATCAGATACAGATTCGGATCTAAGTCCATAACAGATACAAATAACAGAATCAGATAAACATAACAGATATACAAACCCTACCCCCATCCTCTACACACTATATCTTACCATCCCATCACACTATGTGGGGTTAAAAACACCCACCCATCCCAACACACTATATAGTGTCGATACAACACATAACAGAATAATATGCAGCAAAGCTGCGAGAATATAGGCAACAGGTCGCTGTACAGATCACTTCCTCCACATATGCAAGTCCCACCCCAAACATACGAATATTCCTCAGATTTATACGAAGAGAACCGAGCTATCAATCCACTATTTTGTTTTTCCCCCGATCTAATTCTGAACTTTTCTTTTCATGATCTGTATGTAATCAAATTTAACTTATCTAAAATAAATTCTATTCAATTCAGTCCAAAAATTCATATTATGGAAATTTTACACTTTTGCCCCTAAGTTTTGTATTCTTTACAATTTAGTCCCTAGCTCATAAAAATGCAAATTCATGCAATTAAGTCCACACCCATGTTAGCTGAATATCACCTATACTCATAGTAGCCCATATTTTTCATTATTTCACACATTTACCACACAATTTATCACATTTCTCAATTTAATCCCTAATTGACAATTTTATCAAAAATCACTTAACAAATGTTGTTTATCTAACAACAACCATTCATTTTATATCATCAAACATCAAGATACACACATATTTATCAATGATAAAACCCTAAACCTTTAACATTTTTGTAAATTAATCCTTGGGCTAGCTAGATTAAGCTACAATGACTCTAAAAACATAAAAATCATTAAAAACGGGGCAAAAACCATATCCAAATGGAAAATGAAAGCTTGGACGAATGAATAACCCTAAGATGATGATAATTTTTTTATTCCTTTTGTTTTATTTAGTTTACCTTTAATTACTAATTTACTAATATAACATTTATAATCTTCAATAATTAACAAAATACCAAGCCATTATCATCTACTAACTCATTAACGCGCTAATTACAATATAAGGACCTCCATTTTAAAGTTTTATAGCTATTAGACACCTTTAGCGTACTGATGCAAGAGGGCAAGGTGGTCGCTTATGCATCGCGACAGCTTAAGGCTCATGAGGTGAATTACCCTACGCATGATTTGGAGCTAGCAGCGGTGATTTTTGCGTTAAAAATTTGGAGACACTACTTATATGGGGAAAAGTGCATCATATACACAGATCATAAGAGCCTAAAGTATTTGTTGACTCAGAAGGAGTTGAACTTAGGCAACGAAGATGGGTGGAGTTGCTTAAAGACTACGACTGTTCGATAGAGTACCACCCAGGAAAGGCTAATGTGGTGGCGGATGCGTTGAGTCGAAGGGTTGTTACTGACTTGAGAGCCTTGTTCGCACGTTTAAGTCTGTACGACGATGGAAGCTTGTTGGCAGAACTGCAAGTAAGGCCTACTTGGACTGAGCAGATTAAGGAAAAACAGTTGAAGGACGATTCATTAGCTCTTCGGTTCCAGCAAGTTAAGAATGGTGAGAACGAGGATTTTGGGTTGAACATTGAAGGAGTTCTGTGCTTTCGTGGAAGGGTTTGTATTCCAAAGGACCTTGAATTGAGGCAGTTAATTCTAAAAGAGGCTCATGGTGGACTCTGTGCCATGCATCCTGGGGGGAATAAGTTATATCGAGACTTGCGAGAGGTGTACTGGTGGCCCGAATTAAAACGAGAGGTGACTGAATTTGTTGGGAAATGTCTGACGTGCCAGCAAGTTAAGGCTGAGCACCAATTGCCTTCGGGATTACTGCAACCTATGAAAATTCCGCTATGGAAATGGGAAAGAGTAACAATGAACTTTGTGAGTGGGTTACCTTTGACGCCCACCAAGAAAGATTCGTTGTGGGTAGTTGTGGATAGGTTAACAAAATCTGCTCATTTCATACCTATTCGTACCGACTACTCACTGCAAAAGTTGGCCAAGTTATATGTGGCGGAGGTAGTGCGACTGCATGGGGTGCCAGTGTCGATAATTTCTGATCGAGACCCTAGGTTTACATCTCGATTTTGGCAGAAGTTGCAGGAAGCGTTGGGTACACGATTGGATTTTAGCACCGCTTTTCACCCATAGACAGATGGACAGTCAAAAAGGGTTATTCAGGTTCTGGAGGATATGTTGAGAGGTTGTATCATTGATTTTCGTGGAAGTTGGGAGGACTACTTACCATTGGCGGAGTTTGCTTACAATAACAGCTATCAAGCAAGTATTCAGATGGCACCATATGAAGCGCTTTATGGGCGAAGATGTCGTACGCCGACGTGTTAGACAGAGTTGGGTGAACGACGAGTGCTTGGACTGGAATTGATGGCAGACACTGAAAGCAAGGTTAGGCTGATCAGGGATCGATTAAAGGAGGCATCCGATAGACAGAAGTCGTATGCGGATCTGAAGCGCAAAGAGATTGGGTTCGATGTTAAGGATATGGTTTTCTTGAAGGTTTCCCCTTGTAAGAAAATTTTGAGATTTGGTAAGAAGGGTAAGCTGAGCCCACGGTTTATTGGGCCTTACCGAATTGTTAAGCGGGTTGGACCAGTGGCTTATCAGCTAGAGTTACCACCAGAACTGCATCGTATCCACGACATTTTTCATGTATCCATGCTGAGGCGGTATCGATCTGACCCAACTCATATCATACTAGTTGCAAAAATCGAAGTACAGTCAGATTTAACCTTCGAAGAGGAATCGGTGCAAATACTTGATCATGACGTCAAGGTGTTGAGAAGGAAATCAGTTCCACTAGTGAAAGTACTTTGGAGGAACCATGGCAAAGAAGAAGCTACTTGGGAGACTGAGGAGGCTATGCATCAACAGTACCCTCAACTGTTCTAATAAGGTAAAATTTCGAGGTCGAAATTTCTTTAAGGAGGGTAGAGTTGTAACGTCCTGATTTTCGGATTTATTCTCGGTTTTCAGTATTTTGGTAAAGATTTTAAAATTTTGTATTTGGATGTGAAATTAATATTTTGAGTAGGTAAATGGGCTTATAGAAGGCCCATGTGTTGGCCAAAACCCGGTTGAATTTTGGAATTTTGGACTTAGGAGTTAGGGGTTCTGGCTAGGTGGCCCTTGTATAGAGTTATGGGCAAATTGCATCACAAAAAGAGCCTTAGTAGAGTGGCAAGGGTGACGCCACTAGGCTCCTAAAAAGGTGGCATGTGGAGCATTGGGGAAGGCATGGGATCGATTCCCTGTGGTGACAGATAGATGCATTTATTTTTTTAAGTGCAGGAGGGGTAGTGTTGGAGTCTAGGTGGATTCTGCTAGAGGAAAGTTTGAATCGGTCTAAAGGCTTGGATTAAGAAGTGATAAGGGGAGATATTTAAGGGATTAGGAGAGAGGCTAGGAGTTGGCCGAATTTTGGGAATTGAAGAGGGAAAAATCGGCAAAGGGTTGTGAGGTTAGTATTTCGGCACCTAGGGTATTGGGTGGTGCCGTTCTCTTCTGCTCTGACATCACATGGTTTTTCTTTTCTCTCTTTTTTCCTCTCTAGCCGAAACTACCACTTCCCCTATTCTTCTTTTTCTATTTTTCTTCTTCAAAACCATTCATCAATTCTGCTGTTCATCAATACTTTTGCCGGATCCATAAAAGCCGAAATCTTGAACACACATTACAGGTACCAATTTCTTCAAAGCCAAACCCTTTAACATTGTGTTTCCATTAATCAACGATTACTTTTTCTAAACTCTAGAGACCTGTCGGCAATTCTACATCCAGGTTATAGTTTCATATTGTCATCTCCTTCATCACCCAAAAGCCGAAAAACCATAGATTTGGGGGCTTGTAGCCGAAACTTCAAAACTTTGGGAGTCAAGTTCTACCGTCGTTTGATAGATAAATCTACACCAGATTGCGTGGAGATCAAAAAGTAGTAAGGGGTAAGTGTTTATCATCTCAGATCTGGTCCTATTTTACAAAGTTAGGAAAAGCCGAAGTCCCTAAAATCTAGGGAGGCTGTCGATTTGGGCATGTGGCTCTAAGGGTTTTTAACTGACATTTTCTGTCAATGATTAGTGTCTTCTTAAGTGTTGGATTGAAGGCGTGGGTTGTTGGAGCAATCGGATTCGGAGCTAGCTATCGATTTTGGCAAAAAGGTAAGGTTTCAAAGGCTTTTAGGGACATGGTTCGATCATGGATAAGTAGGTTGTGGGTTTAGTGATTATGGTTTGTAAATAAGAACTGTGCTAATCAATTGTAGGACATCGGAGGAGATATCAGTAGCAGTCGTCGCGAATCAGGTGTGTACCGAACACCCTTCCTTAGTTCAATTCGGTAAAAGCCGAAATGCCGAAATTCCAGCATTTCATGGGCTTGTGAGTATGCGAATGATCTCAAGACGTGGAGTAATTGTTAGATCTAGCACCGCAAGGTGGTAAGTAAGTTTGTGTGATGTCTTAATGTACTTCGGAAAAAAGAGGGCCTCGATGGGCCAAAACTGGGCCCAAATGGGTTTACGGACCAATATGGGTAAGAGATGGGTAAATTAGCCTGTTAGTTAGATGGTGGAACCAAACTGCATAAAACTGTTGAAAATTACTGAAGTAGCTTGTGTAGTTGCTAAGTTACGAAAATTACCCCTAAAGAGCAAAATTACCGATATACCCCTTGGGTTTAAATTGGCTAAACTGCATGACTGATTAATACTGTATTTTACATGATATGCTTTTATTAATATCTGTTGCATGGGATTGGGGTATTGATGGAGGAAGTATTGAAAGTGGTTCATCCACGTACTGGAGGCTTTGCCTCAACTTACTAATATTTGAGCAGCGTTGCTGCAACTGTGGAGTGTAGGGCTGGGTGGGTTGAGATATTCCCCACATGGAGTGTAGGGCTGGTACGGGTGCTGTGTAGCGGTTGGTGGGTTGAGTAGTCTCCCCAGATGGGTTTGCATGGATTACTTCTATTGTTACCTACGTTACTGACTGGGCCTATGGGCCACACTGTTATGTTAAAAGGGGCTAAGGTCTTGCTACTGTATTCTGAAAAGGGCTTCGGTCCACTGTGTACTGTTATCTGAATAGGGCTTAGGCCTAATGGGCTCGAGCTGATTTGGGCTTTGGATGGGTTTCTGTATGCACTGAGTTTCCCAAACTCACCCTTTCCTCTTCCATCCTTGCAAGTGAACCCTAGTTGGTTGACTTGGAGCTGGGCGGGATTCAGAGTGGGCATGAAGATTGATTGCCAGATTTAATAAGTTTAGCATTTAATTTGGATTATTTTTATTATGCTTAAAGTTGTAATAAGGCCGCTCTTTTTAATTAATTTTATTTTGGGGATTATTAAACTGGTTAGCACTAGGGTTCGTTTTATGAAAAATACTTGTTTTTAAAAGATCACGATGACGCGCAAAGTTTCCGCAAAGTAAATGTTTTTCCAAGAAAATGAATATTTTAAGCCGACTTAAACTTGATTTAATGTTAGTAGACACGTAACCTGCTTAAAGTGTGGCAATGGATGTGTGCATGTCTAGGATTGGATCCGGGAAGAGCTTGGTACTTAAGTGGTCCTATAAGACTCACCTCCTCTTTTCTGGCTTCCTACCTGGTGCACAACTTCCATTCACTTTAACTTAAAACAAGAATAGATTTTTGCTAAACTCTAAACAAAGAATTTGGATAAGCACAGGTTTTTTTGAAACATCTCCATGTGACATACTAAATTCGGCCGTAACGTCTGGGCCGGGTTTGGGGTGTTACATCCCACGTAGCCTCTTCAACACTATGACGTTGCCATAAAATCTTCACCAAAGCTATGCTTATATTTCTTAATTCTTTAATCTCTCAGGCCAAAATTCTGATTAGTTCTTCATTATATGGCAGGTCAGGCTGAATTTCAACTTCTGTTGGAGAAATTACGTGTGACGGATCTAATATATATCGGCGTAACATCGACACATGAAACACATCATGGATCTTTTCTAGTTCTGACTGTAAACCTAGCCGATAAGCTACTGGCCCTATTCTCAAGATAATTTCATATGGTTCGATAAATCACAGACTCAATTTTCCTTTGTGACCAAATCGAAGAATCTTCCTCTACGGTGATACTTTCAAAAATACTCTGTCGTTGATTTCAAATTCAATGTCTTTACATTTCAAATCCGCATAAAATTTCTGTCGGTCTAAACTGCTTTCAAACTGTCGCGAATTGCTTTCACTTTTTCTTCGGTCATTCTAATCAAATCAACCCTGTGAATATTTTTCTTGCTAAGCTCGGTCCAATACATTGGAGTTTGGCATTTATGACCATACAGTGCTTCATACAGTTCCATCTTTATGATTGATTGAAAACTATTATTATACGCTAATTCAATCAATGAAAAATATTTTTTCCAATTACCTTCAAACTTTAAAACACAGCAATGAAGCATATCTTTGAGAATCTGAATAACTATCTCGGACCGACCATCTGCTTGAGGATGAAATGCAGTACTAAATAACAACCGACGTAAACCTTGGATCTGTATCCAAAATAATAGAAACTGGCACTCCATGTAATCTAACAATCCTAGAGATGTACAATTCAGCTAATTTATCAAGTGAAAAATCTATACGTATCGGAAATAAATGTATAGGTTTCATCAACCGATCAACAGCAACCCAAATACCATCTTTCTTTTTCAGATATAAGGATAACCCCGATACGACATCCATTGTAACTCTATCCCATTTACACTCTGGTATCATCACTGGTCGTAACAATCCCAAAGGTACTTGATGTTCGACTTTAACTTGTTGACAAACAAGCATCTCGACACAAATTTTGAAATGTCTCGTTTCATGCTCAATCACCAATACAACTATTTCAAATCATTGTCCATTTTGGTACTCCTCAAATGAACAGATAAACAACCACTGTGTGCTACGTGTAGAATTTTCTGAATAAACTCGGCATTCTTCAAGTACATAAATTCTACCTCGAAATAGTAAACAATCATTGGATTCGATCTAATATTCTGAATTAGTAATCGACTCGCACTGTACACTTTTAGCTTGCAATTCCTTTTCACATTTTTGAGCTTCACAGATTTACTCAAGAAATAACAATTTAGCTTTTAACCAAGCTGAAATCCAACCATCACGTAACACCCCAAACCCGGCCTAGACGTTATGGCTGAGTCAGGCGATGTCACATAGGAGTGATTTTCGCGAAGTTTGGTATTGAAAGAAAACCCTTTCTCCATATTTACCTTTGCTACGTATTCTTGACGATGTTTTTAAAACATGCCGTTCATAAAATGTTATTCATGTTAAAACGTCTTTAATTTTTTTAAAACACTGTCTCTTGCAGAAGCTCTTAAACAATTATGTATTCTTGGTGTTTTTGAAAAACATCAGCCTTTTGAAAAAACGCATCTTATCCTACTGCTAACAGTTACGAATAAAAATAATTAAAAGCCCAAATTAAAGATTAAAAATTTATAGAGGCCTTATTACATAAAAAAGATACCTAATTTTAAATACTAATAATTTAAAATTTAATAAGGAAGTCCATGCGGTTGTGTGGCCACCTTTGAGTCCCTCGCAGCACCGACAAGCCTAAGACTAGGGATTACCTACGTATATAAACAGAAGGGTGAGTTTACGAAAACTCAGTGTGTAATCCCTTAAAACATACAGTCAATCATGCAGTAGGCAAATACAGTCTGGGCCTAAGCCCATATCAGTAATAGTTCAGTTTCCGTTAGGGACTTAGCCCATTACATTATCAATATTAGTGTCAGTGTGGGCCTTAGCCCGTTTTAGTAACAGTAAAAGTACAGATATGCAATCAGAAATCCTACCAAACCAGCCTCTACACTCTACTCTGTCCAGCCTTACAGTCCATGTGGGGATAAAATCAACCCACCCATCCCTACGCTCCAAAATAGCACCGGTTGTGGCACTAAACAATATTTGTAGCAGAGCTTCCAGTACAGTACACTTCCTCCAATCATAATAAACCCATCCCCATGCAACATATCATAATATCATACATGTATGCAATATATAAAAAATGGCATGCTCAATCCGTCATACATCATATAAGGGCATAATAGTCATTTTACCTCATAGAGGTATAATAGTCATTTATCAATTTGGGGTCTAGGTATGCTTATCAACCCCATAGTAGGTCCACAGTCATCTCGGACAACCCGTGTAACCTTAACAGCCAAACTGTGAAAATGGGCCCAAGGCCCATAATGCAGGCCTATGTGGGCCCACCTAACCCAGAAATGGCCTTGGCCGTGTGGATTACATAGCCTGGCTCAAAGTTCACCATACGTCAGTGTGGTTTACCTGTGTGGTGCCTACGAGCCCGTGGGGCCCACACGGCCCATTTCGGCCCACCATGCTCCAATTTAATCTCAGGCCATGAGATCACTCATGGTCGGCCTTAAAGATCTTACACCCACGCTTAGGCGTTCGGATTACCACAGGAGCGAGCGTACGTTCATGTAGGTCAATAGTCACTTATTTCGGCTTTTGTCGATTTAAGATTATGGTAGGGTTGTTACACACCTGATTGCAATAGTGCACAACTGGCCAACGGGAACTCCAACCTATCACAAACAGATGTTTCAGTTAATTTCCTGACAATCGAGTTGCAGTGAACCCTTACCAAAACACCTATTCAAATGATTACCTAACCCTCGCCTTGATCAATCGATTGAGGCTTGCACAAGAGATTGGTTGCAACCCCTAAAAATTACCTGTATTCCAATAGAGACTTGTTATCGATTACCATATCGTGAATAGTTGAACCAAGTGTAAAACAACATACCGAAAGCAAAGAAATAAGAATGAGAGATAGAAGTATTCAACCAACACCCAAAAGCACACCCTTAAATCGAGGTACGAGATGAAACAATCACACCCTAACTGTAATCAGCAGAGAGAAGAAGTTGTTATATGAAGGATAATTATAATAGAGAGAGGGAGAAAAAGAAAAAGAACCATGCAGAATGACCAAAGAACACTTGCCTAATCGAAACAACAATAGAGAGACATGAAGAATTTGGCCAAAGTAACCAGATGAGAAGAGGGAAAATCTGTTAGCACAAAAGAATTACAAGAGGGGAGAAGATTTACTTGGTCAAAAGGAAATAAATTGAGGAAGAAAGAAGGAAGAAAGAGTCGACCAAAACCCAAGGCTAAAAATCGAAAGAGTTTGAGAAAGAGAAAAGAATAGGTATTTGGCCAAAAAGAGGATTGATTGAGAGAGAAGAGAGGAGAAAAGGAAAAGATGACAGTTAAGGGACCTGAAGAAGAGTGAAACCGCGAAATCAGCCAAACAAAAAGCACTCAAAATTTTCCTAGCACTATTCAGCCTCTAGAGAACAAAAGAAAAGCACCAAAAAGTTTACAAAACCCGAAATAGAGCACTTAAACTTACCAAAACTGAAATTCCTGAGTGCCCACTGTTCAAAATTGGCACACTACTCCCTCTTACCACACTTCCCTTGATAGTCTCCTAAAAACTATCCTCAAATCCCTCCACCAATCACTCCTCCCTCAACTACTCAACTTGAATTCTCCTCAACCACCTCAGCATCTCAGTCAACCTACAACACTCCTACGGCACAACAGCAAAATAGAACGCTCTACTGCCTCAACCAATATTCGATCCTCAAACCCCAAGGAACACTCCACAAGCCCTTATCCCCTGGACCAGCGGGCCTTTTCTGACATGTTTTACCCACATTTATTTAAGAAGCCTACTGACTAGAGACAGGGTTTATTCAAGAAAGGAACAAAATTTTGCATAGGCCAAGGCTTGAACCCAATACTTCTCAGACACTCCTAGAACACATAACCACTGAAGCAGATACACAATTATGTCACAACCATACAAAAATAATTATTTAAAATTTGGGGTGCTACACATTATCAGACAAGGTTAACTGTGTGTTCATCACCCGCAAAGCAAATAAATATTTTCTACTCAGAGCATTCACGACTACATTCGCTTTCCCCGGATGATAATCAATCACTAACTCATAGTCTTTCAACAACTTGAACCATCTTCGTTGTCGCAAATTCAAATATTCTGAGACATTAGGTACTTCAAGATCTCGTGATCGGTAAAAATATGGCACTTCTCACCAAATAAATGATGTCACCAAATTTCAATTCGAACATTATAGCAACCAACTCTAAATCGTGTGTCAGATAATTATGTTCATGCGGTTTTAATTGTCTAAAAGCATAAGGTATGAATTTTCCTTCTTGCATCAAAACACATCTCAAACCGTTCAATGACGCATCACTGAAAATCACAAACTCTTTACCCGACTGAGGCTGAATTA